>NC_057812.1:361638048-362238048 GCF_018294505.1 Triticum aestivum | reverse complement strand
ACTGGATCCCCTTCGCCCTCTCCATCCAGTCCTAAAAACAACAATAAAAGCTCAGGCATCATCCTTCAAGCAAACAAGTGGAGAATGCATCAAAAAGACATACCTCGCTAGCGTGGTGTTTAGAGTTGTGCCCGTGATCTGAATTTGCGGTCGGCGGTTTCTCGTTGCCCTTAAAGAGCAACTTCCATGCACCTTCGTGAGTAGTCTCGAAGAGCCTCACCAGGGTCTGGTGCTTCTTGGGGTTGAACTCCCACAGAGGATGGCTTCGGCACTAGGACAGAAGGATCCGGCGAACTAGGATCACCTGGATCATATCAACGAGCTTGACGTTCTTGGTTACCATGCTTTGAACGCGTGTCTGCAGCACTATCATCTCGTCAGGGGAACCCCAGTCCGGACTCTTTTCGACCCAGGAGGTGAGTCGCAAGGGAGCGCCGAAGCGGAATTCGGCAGCTACGGCCCATGTAGTGCCGCGAGGTTCTGTGATGTAGAACCACTGCTTCTGCCACTCCTTTACCATGTCCACAAAATAACCTTTGGGCCACGAGACGTTGGACAGCTTGCACACCATGGCTCCTCCGCACTCCGCGTCATGGCTATCCACCACCTTCGGTTTCACGTTAAAGACTTTGAGCCACAGCCCGAAGTGGGGTTGGATCCGGAGGAAGGCCTCACACACGACGATAAACGCCGAGATGTTGAGGAAGGAATTCGGGGACAGATCATGGAAATCTATCCCGTAATAATACATCAGCTGATAGAGGCAAAGGTGTCCCGTCTTTCGATGAGATGATGGATTTCGCTTTGGTGGAAGTCGACTTTGACGATCCGACTACGAACGTGCGAGGACGTCGCGCCTTAGCAATCGCTAAACCAACTCCGAGAGGTTATTGACCACGCTGGAGCACGATCAACCTGACCACGAGGGTCTGTTTCCTGCGAGCAAACGAAGAACAAGCAAGAAACTAAGATTGCAATCTGGATATTGCGAATATAAGATGAAAGCTTTATTGATCAAGGTGGGGTTCTGTGACGCCTTTGTCTGGTCGTTGAACACAAACGAAGTACGCGAAGTTGCAGCTATGGCGAACTTTTAATCTAAACAAAACCCAAAGTCTAAACGATGCCCTAAGGGCTGTATATATGGAGGAAGAGGGGGAGAATTTCGTGGCCCTTGGTGGAGGGGTCCGAAATCAACCCTATCTCTTGTTTCCCCACACATACGGACTCTAAAAATAGCCTATACTTATGTATTTCGAAATTACATGGGCCTGGCCCAATAATAAGGTGACGCAGCACCTAAAATAGCCTCGGGACGAAATTTATGAAGTGGCGTCTTGTATATTTCGTCCAAGGCTTCATGCACCCATTATGGTGGCTTCAAAGTCCTGAAATCATCACTTGTAACTCCGTTCTTGTTTCCCTTGCGCATGCCATCATCTCCATGCTTGTTCTTGCTCCAATGTTCATCCTTCTCCAAGCTAGGCCCTTCATTTGTAAGCAAAACAAATGTATCCAATTTAGGCAGCATCATATTCTCATGAACATTAGAATCATTACCAAGAAACGAAAGTACCTGGTAATTTAGTTGGCGTGCACGAGCTCTAGTAATTGGTCCAGTATGTATAGCAGCAGGGGCTGTGGGTGTAACAATTGTATTGATGTCCTCATCATCCTCCCCTTCTTGAAATGAAGTCGTCCTCGACGGATGTTCATCTTCCTCACCCAAATAAGGCTTCAAATCTGCAATGTTAAAAGTGGGACTAACCCCAAAATCTGCAGGCAGCTCAAGTTTATATGCATTATCATTTATTTTCTCTAACACCTTAAAGGGACCATCAGCACGTGGCATTAACTTTGATTTGCGCAAATCAGGAAATCTATCCTTACGCAAATGTAACCAAACAAGATCTCCAGGTGCAAACACAACATGTTTTCTACCCTTATCTCCAGCAAGTTTATATTTAGCATTCATGCGCTCAATGTTTTCCTTAGTTAACTCATGCATTTTTAAAATCAATTCAGCACGTTGTTTAGCATCAAAATTAACCTTCTCCGAAGATGGAAGAGGCAACAAATCAATAGGTGCACGAGGTAGGAAACCATACACAACTTCAAAAGGGCACATCTTAGTAGTAGAATGCAATGAACGATTATAAGCAAATTCAATATGAGGCAAGCATTCCTCCCACATTTTCTTATTATTCTTCAAAACAGCCCTAAGCATAGTAGACAACGTTCTATTGACTACTTCAGTTTGTCCATCAGTTTGGGGGTGACAAGTAGTACTAAAAAGCAGTTTAGTCCCCAACTTAGCCCATAAACATCTCCAAAAGTGGCTAAGAAATTTAGTATCACGATCTGAAACAATAGTATTTGGCACACCATGCAAGCGAATAATTTCACGAAAGAACAAATCAGCAACATTAACAGCATCATCGCTTTTATGACATGGTATAAAGTGTGCCATTTTCGAGAATCTATCCACGACAACAAATATGCTATCCCTCCCCTTCTTTGTTCGAGGTAAACCTAAAACAAAGTCCATAGATATATCCTCCCAAGGAACACTAGGTACAGGCAAAGGCATATATAAACCATGAGGATTGAGTCGTGACTTAGCTTTTTGACATGTAGTGCATCGAGCAATAAAACGCTCAACATCCCGTCTCATCTTCGGCCAAAAGAAATGTGTAGCAAGTACGTCCTCCGTCTTCTTCACGCCAAAGTGTCCCATTAATCCTCCTCCATGCGCCTCCTGCAACAACAAAAGACGAACGGAGCTAGCTGGAATGCATAGCTTGTTAGCACGAAACACAAATCCATCGTTAACGACAAACTTGTTCCACATTCTTCCTTCTTTACAATTCTGCATTACATCTTTAAAATCAGCATCATGCACATATTGATCTTTGATGGTCTCCAAACCAAATATTTTGAAGTCAAGTTGTGAAAGCATAGTATAGCGACGAGACAATGCATCAGCAATAACATTTTCTTTTCCCTTCTTGTGTTTAATGACATAAGGGAAAGTCTCAATGAATTCAACCCATTTAGCATGTCTACGATTCAGTTTAGCTTGACTTTTAATATGTTTCAAAGATTCATGATCAGAATGTATAACAAATTCTTTGGGCCATAAATAATGTTGCCATGTTTCTAAAGTCCGAACAAGAGCATATAATTCTTTATCATAAGTAGAATAATTCAGACTAGGCCCACTCAATTTTTCAGAAAAGTATGCAACAGGTTTGCCATCTTGTAATAACACACCTCCTAATCCAATTCCACTAGCATCACATTCAAGCTCAAAAGTCTTATTAAAATCAGGAAGTTGGAGTAAAGGAGCATGTGTCAACTTATCTTTCAATACCGTGAAGGCTTCTTCCTGTGCGGTACCCCAAACAAAAGGCACATCCTTCTTTGTAAGCTCGTTGAGAGGTGCAGCAATGGTGCTGAAATCTCTCACAAAACGCCTATAGAATCCAGCGAGGCCAAGAAAACTCCTCACTTGTGTGACCGTTTTGGGCTGCGGCCAACTCTCAATAGCTTCAATCTTGGCTTTGTCAACTTCAATTCCCTGTGGAGTAACAACATAGCCAAGAAAAGACACTCGGTCGGTGCAAAAGGTGCACTTCCCAAGGTTACCAAACAAACGTGCATCACGTAGAGCAATAAAAACAGCACGTAAATGTTCCAAATGTTCTTCCAAAGATCTGCTATAAATCAGTATGTCATCAAAGTAAACTACCACAAATCGTCCAATGAAAGCACGTAAAACTTCGTTCATTAATCTCATGAAAGTACTAGGTGCATTAGTTAACCCAAAAGGCATGACTAACCACTCATATAATCCAAACTTAGTTTTAAATGCTGTTTTCCATTCATCTCCCAATTTCATACGAATTTGATGGTAGCCACTACGCAAATCAACTTTGGAGAATATTGTAGAGCCACTCAATTCATCAAGCATATCATCTAGCCTAGGAATAGGATGACGATAACGAATAGTAATATTATTAATGCCTCTACAATCAACACACATACGTGATGTACCATCCTTTTTCGGCACTAGAATAATAGGAACAGCACAAGGACTAAGGGATTCGCGTATATAACCTTTGTCGAGAAGCTCTTGTACTTGGCGCATAATCTCCTTCGTCTCCTCTGGATTGGTACGGTATGGTGCACGGTTTGGCAGTGAAGCACCGGGAATTAAGTCAATCTGATGCTCAATCCCTCGAATAGGCGGTAATCCCGGTGGCACGTCTTGTGGAAAGACGTCAGCGAACTCCTGCAAAATGTTAGTGACAGCAGGAGGCAAAGAGGAAGGCACGTCCTCGAATGAAAATAATGCCTCTTTGCACACAAAAGCATAGCAAACAGATTTGCTGAAATCTAGTTCATCAATATCAGATTTGGTGGCAAATAAACATGCACTTTTCAATTTAATTTCAGAAGCAACACTAGATGGTTTACTATTAGACTTCATTTGTTGCTCAAATTCTTTTGCCACAATCTGATTTTCACTCTTATTCGTCTCCTGTTTTGCTTTATTAGCTCTATTAATATCATCTTTCAAAATGGAATCAGGAGTCATAGGAAGCAAAGTAATATTTTTATCCTTATGAACAAGAGTATAGTGATTGTTTCTACCATGGTGTACAGAATTTTTATCAAATTGCCATGGTCTACCAAGTAATAAGGAACATGCTTGCATAGGTACCACATCACAATCAACATAATCAGCATATGTAGATATACTAAAATGCACACGAACAGTACGTGTTACCTTAACCTTGCCGCTGTTGTTGAACCATTGGATGTAGTAAGGATGTGGATGTGGTCTTGTGGTGAGAGAAAGCTTCTCCACCATCTCCATGCTAGCCAAGTTGTTGCAGCTCCCTCCGTCTATGATGACGCGCACAGAACGTTCCTTCACAACTCCCTTGGTATGGAACAAATTGTGCCTCTGATTTTGCTCAGCTTGTGTGACCTGCACACTCAAAACACGTTGAGCAACTAAACATTCATACCTGTCAGCGTCTTCAGGAGCCATGTATTGCGTCTCATGATCAGAATCATCTCCACCATGTTCTTCACGTGTAATAAGAGCCAAAGTCTCCTCATCATAGTCACTAGCGGACTCATATCCACCATCCGCGGTAGCAATCATCACACGCGGAGATTTGCATTCTCTCGCATAATGACCTCCTCCCTTACAACGACGACAAATAATATCACTTGTGTGCCCTGTTGATGCCATGGAAGAAGAAGAACGCTGTGTAGGCCCCGCAGGTGCGCTCTTGGCAGATAATTGTGGTTGTGCCTGTTTTCTTGTATCACGGTTGGAGGTGGCACCGGATGGAGGTGCTGGTGCAGTTGAAGTAGAAGATGCACGTGGTGTCCATGATGAAGGTCGGCCTGCAGAAAAGTTAGTTCGCCCCAATGCTTGTCGATCCTGCACTTCACGTTCAGCTTTACAAGCAAGATGGAATAAACGAGTGATATTAGTATACTCCTTATAGTCTAGAATGGTCTGAATCTCTCTATTTAATCCACCTAGAAAACGTGCAAGCATAGCTTCATTCTCCTCAACAATACCACATCTAATCATGCCAGTTTGTAATTCCTGATAATATTCTTCTACAGAATTTTTCCCTTGTCTTAAACGCTGCAATTTTTGAAGCAATTCACGTTGATAATATGGTGGAACCCAACGCGTACGCATAGCAGTTTTCAAAGCAGCCCAAGTAGTTGGAATAGGATATAATCTACAATGTTCAGACCACCATACACATGCAAAACTAGTGAAAGCACAAACGGCAGCAGCAACTCGTCTCTCCTCAGGATATTGTAAACATGTAAATCGTTGTTCAGTTTCTAACTCCCAAGTAAGATATATATCAGGAACATATCTACCCTCAAATGGTGGAATATTCAATTTCAGTTTAGGAATATGGACATCATCTCGTACCTGAGGTGGTGGTGCAGGCCTACCATTACGAATATATACCTGAGGTCGACCTGCTGGTGGTGGTACAGGTGGCTGCACGTAGTGTTGATTTTGATCAACCTCATCCTCATAGTCTCCCACATAATCATCCTCCTCCGCATCAGCAGCAGGAGCCACAGAAGTATCAACAGCAGCACCAACAGTTTGGCCAAACGCAAGAGGAACACGGCTTGCTCGGCGGAGGTCTGCTTCGCGACGTGGAGGTAGTCGTTGATGTTGTTGTTGTTGGAGAGGTGCGTTAGCTGCAGATGGTGGTGGTGGTGGAAGACGCGCGAGCAATTCATTAAACTTGTTATCGAGCTTTGTTTCGAACGTCTTCTCAAAGCCAGTGATCTTCTCCATGGCCTCTTCAAAATTGTTCAGCACATCTTGCACCTGTTCAGTCATCATTTGCTGAAACTTATCATGAAGCTCCTTGTTCGATAAATTCTCCCAGTCAATCTCGTCGGCTTGTGATCCTGGCATGGTTAGCAGCAATAGAAACACACAAGAATATGATCCTACAGACTACGAACAAGTGGTGGTGGTGGGTGTCACAAATCCGTCAAGCAAATCTCAAATTCTTACCAGTTCTTACCCAGCAGCAGGCGGTGATCGGCAACCGTTGTAGTCAAAAACTCTCAAAGCTTGGATAGAGCGATTACCAGGGAGAGTCAAACGCACGACGTAGATGTATGTGGAGCTGGGAAGGCTTATAATATGGTAGCAAAAAGGGTCAGCAATAATCAATTCAGAGATGCAAAGTTGAATAAACGCTCAACGACGGTACTGTGCTGGTCCTAGGCTAGACTGTGCTAGAGACGCGAGCCTAGAACACTAACAAAATCACGGCGCGGCACGTAAACAAGGGAAAAGCACACTCTGGAATTTTTTTTTTTCGCTCTTTTTTTTTTTTTTTTTTTTGCGCTCTTTTTTTTTTTTTTTGCGCTGCTTCTTTTTTTTTTTTTTTTGCGAAAGATCACTATAATGGCGAGTGTCTCAAAACTCTTCTTAGCTCAAACTGACAGGATGGGCACGAAATTTTTTTGACCAAATTTTTTTTTTTTTTTTTTGACTGTCCGGACCCAAAAACTGGAAACGGGTCAAAAAAAACTTCCTATAATGGCACCTGTCTCAAAACACTCAGAAACACTTAAAAATAGGATAGCCAGAAATTTTTTTGAAAAATGCGTTTTCGAAAAATTTTGGGCCTAAACGGAGCGTGGCTACCCGACTCTTTTTTTTTTTTTTTTTTTTTTTTTTTTTTTTTTTTTTTTTTTTTTTTTCGAAACCTACTCCGGCAAGGAAACACGAATCGGAATCTAGATTGATCCCGAAAACAAACCTAATAAGCAAGGAACTCGGATTGGTGGTGGATATATGGTGGTGGTAGATGGCAGCGGTGGTAGTATATGGATATGGATCGGTGGTGGTATATGGACACGGATTGGTGGTGGTATATGGATACGGATTCGGAGCGGTGGTGGTAGATGGCAGGGGCGATGATGATGGTGCGGCGACGGCGTGACAACTTGTGAACAGAACTCGAAACTCTAAAAGACTAGACGCTAAGACCAGCAACTGAACACGACGATGCAACCGCAAATTCAACAAAGCAAATACAGAAAAGATTATGCAAGGCTCAGATTGGTTCGGATGGGATGAACTAACCCTAATTTTTTTTTTGGCTTTTTCGTGGACTATAGGTATGAAGAACAGACTCGATCTAAACTACGAAAAACTGTAAAATCTCACCGAGCAACCTGGAAATCTGATACCACTTGATAGAGGCAAAGGTGTCCCGTCTTTCGATGAGATGATGGATTTCGCTTTGGTGGAAGTCGACTTTGACGATCCGACTACGAACGTGCGAGGACGTCGCGCCTTAGCAATCGCTAAACCAACTCCGAGAGGTTATTGACCACGCTGGAGCACGATCAACCTGACCACGAGGGTCTGTTTCCTGCGAGCAAACGAAGAACAAGCAAGAAACTAAGATTGCAATCTGGATATTGCGAATATAAGATGAAAGCTTTATTGATCAAGGTGGGGTTCTGTGACGCCTTTGTCTGGTCGTTGAACACAAACGAAGTACGCGAAGTTGCAGCTATGGCGAACTTTTAATCTAAACAAAACCCAAAGTCTAAACGATGCCCTAAGGGCTGTATATATGGAGGAAGAGGGGGAGAATTTCGTGGCCCTTGGTGGAGGGGTCCGAAATCAACCCTATCTCTTGTTTCCCCACACATACGGACTCTAAAAATAGCCTATACTTATGTATTTCGAAATTACATGGGCCTGGCCCAATAATAAGGTGACGCAGCACCTAAAATAGCCTCGGGACGAAATTTATGAAGTGGCGTCTTGTATATTTCGTCCAAGGCTTCATGCACCCATTATGGTGGCTTCAAAGTCCTGAAATCATCACTTGTAACTCCGTTCTTGTTTCCCTTGCGCATGCCATCATCTCCATGCTTGTTCTTGCTCCAATGTTCATCCTTCTCCAAGCTAGGCCCTTCATTTGTAAGCAAAACAAATGTATCCAATTTAGGCAGCATCATATTCTCATGAACATTAGAATCATTACCAAGAAACGAAAGTACCTGGTAATTTAGTTGGCGTGCACGAGCTCTAGTAATTGGTCCAGTATGTATAGCAGCAGGGGCTGTGGGTGTAACAATTGTATTGATGTCCTCATCATCAGCCCGCGGACGAAAGGGTGGAGTGGAAACCCTAGCCCGCGGAAGAAATGGGGGATGAACACTACCCTCTCGGTGGGCTTCGACGTGGGGACGACTTGTCCCTCGGTCGGCAGGCGGTGAGTAATCTCCTTCGCCAAGTATCCGGCTGCCCGAAGCTCAGTAATGTCCTCCTCCTTGACGGAGGAGACCATCCACTTGCCTTGACCTCCGGATTCGGACATGGTTGCTTGAGTGGAAAAGAGATAAGAACTTGGGCGTTGGAGCTCGAGATTGGAAAGGCGGAGACAGAGAGAGGGCGTGAGAGAGGAAGAGGGAATCCTTGTCCCCATATAAAGGCAACGAATATTAAACGCCTCCTCACCCGCCTTAAGCTTCGCCTATTCCCAAGGGCTGTATAAACGACACGGTTGGGTTACCCATGCCCGCATGATGAGAATCCCACGATAAGGTGACACGATCTTTGCTTTGACAAGAAGTGCCAATGGCAACAGCGTCTCGGGACGTGGGGCGTCGAAACATGAAAGCGGTTTGGAATTGTGACTGGGCAGACGTGATGTCATGTTGTAAAAAGCTGTCAGCAGATTAGACTCGTGTAAAAAATATATTCTCTCTGCAGTTATGTATGGTGTGTGTGTGACAGGTCCAGATACTATCATCACATCCGAAGACTATCTTGAAATTCAGATAGAAGGGAACCCGCCTTGTAATGCCGAAGACAATCTATGTGCCGGACTCCTCGTCATTGAAGCCAGGTTTAGGGGCTACTGAGGGACTCCTGGACTAAGGGGTCCTCGGGCGTCCGGCCTGTTATCCATGGGCCGGACTGATGGGCTGTGAATACATGAAAGCCGAAGACCGTACCTGTGTCCGCATTGGACTCTCCTTGGCATGGAAGGCAAGCTTGGCGACTGACTATGAATATTCCTTCTTATGTAACCGACTCTATGTAAACCATAGATCCCCTCGGTGCCTATATAAACCGGAGGGGGTAGTGCAGAAAACATATATTCATTACCATAGTCATACAAGCTAGGCTTCTAGGGTTTAGCCATTACGATCTCGTGGTAGATCAACTCTTGTAACACTCATATTCATCAAGATCAATCAAGCAGGACGTAGGGTATTACCTCCATAGAGAGGGCCCGAACCTGGGTAAACATCGTGTCCCCCGTCTCCTATTACCATCGATCCTAGACGCACAGTTCGGGACCCCCTACCCGAGATCCGCCGGTTTTGACACTGACAACCACCCCCTCATTGATGCACTCCCTCTGCCATTTTCTTTCTTTGCCCCTCCACCACCCCCTCTTCTTTGCACCTCCACAACCCCTCCATTAATGCCCTCCCTCCCCCTCTTCTTTCCCTTGCACCACCACATTCCATTAATGCCTTCCCTCTCCTCCATGTCCTTGCTCCATCTCCCTAGCTCTCTCTCTCCCTAGCTAGCTAGTTAGAGCTATATCCAGAGCTGCTGGCTAATTAAGAAGGTGCTTGATATCCCTCTCGACACATAGGTTAACAAAAAAAATGTTTGTGTGCGATATGACCGAAACTATATATATATGTGCGATATGAGAATATACCGAATTGTGTGTGGCAAAATTTGAGTTACCTATATTGTGCATTTTTTGAAATGTGGATGACTTGAGTTGCCTAGGTTTTGCCGAACTATCGATTCTATTCCGTTTCGGTGAATTCCGGGCAAACTCAATATGTCCTATGTTTAGGGAAGGTCATGCCAATTTTTTTATGAATTTGATCCATGCATGCATACGTGATTAAAATATTTTGGTCCACGCGCAGGTGATCATAAAGGTCAATGGAAGGATGGTCGAAAGATACTGGCAATCCGCGGTTGTCGGGACCCCGATTCTAAGTCACACCGATCTAGCCTGTAACACCTCATATCACTTTGCGGCCTCATGCACGGTATTCCCACGGGTGTCGCCTTACCATTGCCCGGGACCGTTTGCGCCTTTTGGCTCACGTATATGATAGTGTCGCTAGCATCCATATGACAGAGAACCCGGGCCGACATGACTAGTCGTGAACCCAAAGTGGCACTAACTTACGGGGACAGGCATACATGAATCAACATCAAGCATGTCGGTCAGCAGCGTGTGAATCCCGGCTGTAGCACTGGGCTAACAAGACTTCAGGAACCCGGGCTGTAGCAGGCTAGGCAGGACTACGGATATCACCGCGTCACATTTCCCCGAAGGGACAGACACAGGAACAAAGTGAATCACACGCCGGCCAGTCAAGTGCTCTGGAGCAGTAGTGCTGGGCTAGCAGGACTCCGGTGAACCGGGCTGTAGCGGACTACTATGGCTCATGGAAGCACAAGACTACATTTCCCCAAAAGAGAGGCTACCAAGGATAAACAACTAGGTTGTCGGATCCCACACATACCAAGCATTTCAATCATACACACCATATGCTCGATATGTGTAAATACAACATGGCACCACAACATAACTCTACGACTCAAGTATTTATTCATTAGGCTTCGAGGAGCGAGATATTACAAACATGGGTCTCGTGACCCAACATTCAGAGCATACAAGTCAAAGCACATGCGGAAGCTTAACATGTCTGAGTACAGACTTCTACAAAGGAAAAAGGCTGAGAAGCCTGACTATCTACAAGACCCTCCCAAGGGTACAAGATCGTAGCTGAGGTAACAATCTAAACGTCGAGGTCCACGCGGAACTACTAGCGAGACTGAAGTCTCTCGGCAAAAAACATAAATTAAGCAAATGTGAGTACAAATGTACCCAGCAAGACTTACATCAGAATTAACTACATATGCATCTGTATCAACAAAGGGGTAGTGGAGTTTAACTACAGCAAGCCAGCTTTGACTCGGTGGCTATCCTGAACTACGACTGCAAGTAACTCTTTTGAGGTGGCGCACACGAGTCCACATATTCACCATATCAATACTACACTATGGATCCGCTCTTGTCTCCCTACGAGAAGGCCATCCATAGCACTCACGCTTATCTTGCGCATTTTAGAGTATCCACTTTCACTTGTCTATGAACTATACAAGGGGTCCAAGTTTCCATATCCAAGGAATCCGGCTATTCGAATAGATAATGATAACCCTGTAGGGGTGTACTTCTTCACACAAGCTCTCGCCACTTGCCACCATGTACACATCATGTATATCGGCAACCTTCAAGCGGAAGCCTGGCGAGGGAGTCGGCCACGACCTGACTAACCAACAAGTCTCTAGTCTTGGTTTGTCACCTATTCGGGTTCCATCCGCATGGAGATCCGGCTGGGGTGTCGCTCACGGCCCCAAACGATGTGAGCAGGGTTCCCAAGCCCACCATCCGGGTGCCACTTGGTACAGCGTACCACTGTGCCTAGTTTGTCCCAAGCCCACCTGTATCGGGTGCCACTTGGTAGACTGCTAACACTACCTACAAACACCAGAAACTAGTTGCAACTCCTGGAACAGAGATCATGTTGATTAATAAGTCGAGAGGGGCACTTAAGCATTCCAATGCGTGGTAGTAGCTGTTCATGGATCACAAAAACGGAACTCAGTTCCTGAGGATGGCTACAATGAGACAACCCACCATGTACTCCTACATGGCCTCTCACCGCTACCTTTACCAAATCATGTTCACACACTTAGCTCTCAACGGTAGGACATGTTCACCACATTCCAATTCATCCCTGATGAATCAGACCTGACTCAACTCTAAGCAGTAGAAGGCATGACATACAAGCACGAATGAGTAGGCACATCAGGGCTCAAACAACTCATACTCATGCTAGTGGGTTTCATCTATTTACTGTGGCAATGATAGGTCATGCAGAGGAAAAAGGGGTTCAACTACCGCAGCATGTAACAGTTGAATCGTTGTTTTCCTAATGTAGTAAAACAGAGCAGGAGCGAGAGAGTGGGATTGTATCGCAATGAACAAGGGGGTTTTGCTTGCCTGGCACTTTTGAAGATAGTATAGCTCTTCATCGGTGTCATCGAATTCATCGCTGGATCAACGTCTACTGAGGGGGGACAAACACCGGCAACGAAGAAAGAACACAATCAACACATGACGATATGCAACAATATGATGCATGCTATGACATGGCAATATGAATGTGTTTTGGGCTAATGCAACAGAAAGTCATTTTAGTTGAAGTGGAATTCAAAGCTATATCAAATTCCAACTCCAAACCTATTATGAAATTTTTCCCTAATCATGTTTCATCCTAAAAGTGAGGTTAACTTGCTCAAACATGCATGGAAATGGTACAGATGGATTCCTTGAATTTTTCTGATGATTTTTCATATATAATTTATTTCATTTGGAGCTATAGATTAATTTCTATGATTTTTCAAAGTTTTGGATATTTTTTGAAAATAATAAATTATTTAAGATTTATTTAAATTCCAGAAAGGAATTATTGCGTCAGCATGACCTCACAGTGACGTCAACAGGTCAACGGCTCGGTCCAGGTCAAACCTGACGTGTGGGGTCCACACGTCAGTGACACAGTTAACTAACAAGGTTAATTAAAATTAAACTAAACCTAATCTAGTTTAGTTAAGGCCTGGGCCCACATGTTAGAGGCTAATTAACTAACCAAATAATTAACACTAACCTGGGTTAATTAGCAGGGCTGGCCCCATGCGTCAGTGACCCAGGGTCGTCAAACCCTGGTCAGACGGGGTCAAACCCTCGGGTCAACTCGTCGGAGTTGACCCGCGGCTCGTCGCCGACGAAGCCCGAGACGGCGGAGGGCTCGGGATTTTCCCACGGTCGACGGTTTGGCGCATGGTTTGCGGCTACGGATTGCTGGAACACGCGCGCATCCATTCCAGCAAGCAGCAGTAGCTGGGATGGCCGGAGCTCGCTGGAACAGAGCTCGCGGCGGTGGCCGGAGTTCGGGTTTGAGGGGGCGCAGGGCTGCGGTGTGCTAGGAGGCCAGCTGAGGGGCTGGGAGGCCCCCGAGGGGTGCCCTGAGTGCGGTGACGCGCTCGGGAGCGAGCTGCGGTGGCTAAAGCAGCGGCGCCGACATGGCCGGCGGCAGGGGAAGCTTGGCCACGGCAATAGCGCTAGCTAGGGGACGAGCAGAGCAACGTGGTTAGGGGGAGGAGCAAGAGGAGCTCACGGCGATGCGGCAGGGTAGGTTAGAGGCCTCGGGGACGCTCTGGACGAGGCGAATTGACGGAGTCTATCTCCAAGGACCGGAGGTGAAGACGACGACGCTCCGGTCGACTGGGGCCTCTTCTGGTCTCGTGCATCGGGTGTGCTGCTCCACGGGGTCATGGCGGAGCTCGGGGATGCGGAGAGGGAGCGAGGGAGTGGCTGCGGCCGTGGTGGAGCTCGTCGGTGGCGGCGGCGCGCGCGCGAGAGAGAGAGGGAGAGGCAGGGAGGTGCGGGGCTTCGTCCATGTCTCCTGGGCGTCGCGAGAAGGCCACGGGGGCGTGAGGCAGGCAGGGAGGAGGTGGCGGCCTCAGCGCGCGCCGTGCCCGCCTTCGCCTCTGCCTGCTGGCAGAGGTTGAGGACGACTGGCAAGTCGCCAGGTGGGCTGGGCCTCCAACAGTACTGGGCGAACTGGGTGCTAGGTCAGCTACAGGTGAGGTTCTGCCCTTCTTTGTGTTTTGGTTCCTGTTTTCTATTTCTGACATTTGTTTTAATTTGGTTTTTGAACCAAACTAAATTTTCTGCTTCTGACAATTTTTGCAGGGACTAAATGGATTATTCCAAAGCCCCTCAACAATTATCAGAATTATTGGACATATAGTTAATATATCACCTATATAAATCCAATGCAAATAATTATTGGATTAACTCAAATGCCCAAAATAAATATTTCTGTGACTCCAAAAATATTGGTTTGAATTTTACCTCTTGCCAATATTTTTATAGCTTAACAGGAACATTTTCTTGGGTTTATTTGAAGCAATTTTTAATGTTGATCATTTTTTGAAATAATTTCTGAGGCTTTCAGCTTTCCCCAATTCAACTTTCAGAAATTTAAACATGATGCAAGAAAGATGCAAACACTAGGCAGCACCAGAAGCTAGGGATGTGACAGCGGTGGACGACATGTATGAAAAAAGACTGAAGGATGTTGTATGTCTGTGTCGAAAATGCAGAGGAGGAGTCAGGATCAACCCATTTAAGGGTGGTAATTTCATGGCGCACCTGCTCATGCATGGTTTCATGGATGGCCATACTCAGTGGATAAGTGAAGATGATGATGATGAGGACGTCGACGGGGCAGGAAATAACCACATGGGGCCAGACGAAGAGATGACCGATTATGTGCCCGAAGAAGAAGACGGCCTCAGAAATGGTGATGGCGAAGAGGCAGTTCAAGGCGGAGAAGACGCAAACACGCCGCCTTCTTCGTCGCTACTAAGTTCAGCCATGCGGGACCCGCATGTTTGAGACTTGTTTCGCAAGAAGACAACTAGCGATAGAGCTGCTTCTAGAGAGGCAACTAAACTGGCGCAACTGGAGGTAGACTCGATGACTCCTTTGTATGATGGTTGTGATCCCTAGGTGACCCGCTTGAGTTTTAGACTAGAACTTCTAAAGACGAACGCAAAAAATAAATGGACAGATGCAAGGCTGGATGAGCTTCTGAAGTATCTAAAGAAGGTTCTTCCCGCAGGAAGCCTGTGTCCTACTAGTGTTTAGAGGCAAAGAAAATCATGTCCCCTCTTGATCTACCACATATTAGATATCACGCATGCATCAATGATCGTGTCATGTACCGGAACGAACACGCAGAAAAAACCATCTGTCCAAAATGCAATGCTTCACGATATAAGAAGGTCGGAATGAAAGCTCCACAGAAAGTTGTATGGTACTTTCCGATCACTCCGCGTCTGCAGCGGTATTTCGTAGATCCTAAGGAAGCAAAGCTTATGCGCTGGCACGCGGAGAGGGTGAAGCCAGATGATGGAGATAATCCAAAGCTGAGACACCTCGCAGATGCTAGCCAGTGGAGAGCATTAAACGCTGAATTTGAATTTTTCGCAAATGATCCAAGGAACATCGTGCTTGGCGCTAGTAGTGGTGGCATGAATCTGTTTGGTTACCAGAACACCAGTCATAGCACATGCCCCATCTTTGTATGGATGTACAACCTCCCCCTAGAAGTGCATGAAGGAAAAATATGTACACATGGCTATGCTTATTCAGGGGCCGAGACAACCGGGAAATGATATAAATCTGTATCTCGGGTTACTGAAAGAGGAGCTAAAGACCTTATGGACAACGCCGACAAACACATGGGACATAAGCAAAGGAGAGTATTTCTACATGAGAGCCGCACTGATCATGACGGTGCAGGACTATCTCAGTTATGGGTATCTCTCCGGCCAGGTGTGCAATGGATATTGCGGATGCACCAGGTGAATGGATGATACAGATTCTCTACAACTATTGAAAGATGGCGGGTCTTTGAAAATCGTGTACATGGGGCATCGAAGATGCCTCGAGAAGGATGACCCGTGGATAAAGTGTGGATATCTATTCAATGGTAAGTCTAAGCATTGGGGTCCTCCATGTAAGCGTAGCGGTGCAAAAATATTTCAGTTATTGAAGAAGTGGGAAGAGTGCCCCTCACCGGGAAAGATGAAGAAAAAGGCGCCGGAGCCACTGCTAAAGGTATGGAAGATGAGATTTGTTTTCTAGGACTTGGAATACTGGACCAAACTCGACATGCCTCATAGCCTTGATCAAATGCATATCACAAAAAATATCCTCGAGAGTTTTCTTGGAACATTGATGAACATGCCGGAGAAGACCAAGGATGGGCCAAAGGCAAGAAAAGACTTGGAAATTTTGAAAATTAAGAAAGATCTCCAAATGCCCAGTAAAAAACTCGTTAGAGGAGATGGAGACGGAGACTGAGACGGAAGATAGGGGTAAAAAACTAAACAAGAAGGAAGAATAATATTGCCCCCCCCCCTCTTGATTCACCTTAGATCCGAAGGAGCTCGATCAATTATTCAAGTTCCTTACCGACAAGAAGTGACAATAATGGATTCTATGTCATCCATATAATGATGGAGTACAGAAGGGATGTGCAATCACTTTGCATGAAATCTTCATCTGATACCCATATCCAAAGATGGGCCAAAGCCTTTGAGCCGTACCGGATAACCGACTTTGAAATGATTTCTATTGGATCCAGCAGGAAATTGCGTCCATCATCATGAAAGATGTCCTTGAAGAGAATGGGATGTTCTACGGCGTCCCAATATCGCAAGCTGACATCCAAACCTACATAGCCCTACAGCGTCAGGACATGACGCCTTCCACTAAGCTTGGGTGCACCCTCCCAGGTATGGACAGATGTGAAGAGTGCACTACTTAAAAACAATGTGTCTGTTTAGTTACTTGTAACTTTTTGTATGACGAAACTTCGAATGTCTCAGTATGACCAAACTATTAGATGTAAATGGTGCCGCACTCTAGTTAATCAGTTTCGGCATGATGCAATTTGTTAATTATGTTAACTATATATGTTGCTTTTATTTCATAAATGTTTCGTTGAATTTGCTTCATGATATATATGTATGTGCATCTCTGACAGGTATATAGATCAACGCTGGCGAGGAAGTAGCCAACAGGCCCAAGTGTATCGCTTCGGGCGGAAGCCAGAAAGGGTTTGATAGCAGAGAGGAAGCTGAAGCTAGTTACTTGAGATTAAAAGCCCAATAGGGGATTAAAAACCAGTGCCGCAAAAACTACTACATAATACCGCTTTTGCTCATGGTGATCACTCTTATCTCGTATGTCATAGTTTCGGTAGATGACGAAACATGTGTCTGCGATGACAATGTAAGAGACATATGATCATTAACTTGTATCGCTATTTCGAGATGATGATGAGATCGACATCATTTGTGTTCGATAATCATGATATGATGAGACTATGTTGTACCACTTCGATGATGATGATGAGACATTCCATTTTCATATAGTTTCAGTGTATGTGTATGTTGCCATTGTATGTAACCTGTAAAAATACGAATATAGCATAAAAAAAAAGAAAATACTAGCAGTAGCGAGGGGCTTTGTAGTAGCTGCAGTGTTGCGTTACCAGTAGTGTCCGTTGTAGGGACGTGCTACTAGTATTAGCAGTAAAGATGGTCAGCAGCACGCTACTGCTAGATGTAGGCAGCAGTAGCGCTGGGTAAGAACCACGCTACTGCTAAAGTTTAGCTGTAGCGTCGTAGCAGTAGCGCAGGCATCAGCGCTACTGATAGCCAAAAAACCCACGCTACTAGTAGCCTTTTTCCTAGTAGTGGCACACTTTGGCTCTGAAGATCTTCTATCTGGCCATTAGTCCATGCTCCAGCTTGGATCCGTAGCAGCCCATTAGTCTGGCTCATAAGCAATGGGCCGGCAGCCCGAGGACCCCTTAATCCAGGACTCCCTCTCCAGGGAAGAGCAGTTAGGGTTCGGGGGCCACGGGCGCTTTTTAAGGGCCCTGGGGAGGTGTCGGATGGACGACACATGGCCAATCTACAGTGTGTACACACACATTGTGGCCACCGAGTGGGGGCTTACGGTGGCCTGGGCCAGTGTACTGTGGGACTAGAGCCCAGTTACACAGTAGCTCTTATCCATTTTTCTTTTTCTTTTTCTGCTTTGCATTTTGAATCTTGTTTTGTATTTAGTTGTCCCACCAAATGAATTTAGTTATTGAAGAAACTTTTCTCATAAATACTTAGTAACATACTAGAGCTGCACAAAAAGTTTTAGGCCAATCGTAATAGTTTAAAATAACTGTTTGTTTTGAAGAGGCCAATTGAAATGTTATTGCTCCACTAAAAGGTTTCTGTTATTAATTTGAAAATTCAATTCACGTTTGTTTCACTTGGACAATTACCAGGGGATTATTTAGAATATTGTACACATTTTTGTCCTAGTGTTTGCTAAAATAAATTTTGGAATTTATATTTTAAATTTGAATTTGAACCAATTTGGGAGTGGGATTATTTTCTAAATGCAACTTAATTGTGATGCCCGTGATGACATGGCACATTAGCATGGTCACTGTAGCTGACCACTGGGGTTGTTACACTAGTGATCAAGTTCTCAACAAAGATTATGAACTAACCATATGAATGATACATTAGGTCTCCCATTTAGTCATGACAATAACATAATCATCTAGCGAGCAATAAGAAGATATAACGGATCCCAACAATTCATCCAAACAATCATGATATAATATGATAACATGGTATCTTGCTAGCCTTTTGTAAGACCGGAAAACATAAACTCAGAGCACCTCTGAAGTTCAAGCAGGGACTAAACATTGTAATTCATGGTAGCAGAGATCCAGATATGGTCACGTCCAACATTAACTAGACTCAATGCATGTTAAACTAAGAATGACAATAGCACTCTCAAAGTTCATGCTTGCATGAGAAGGTGATGACTCAACAATAAAAGTAAATTACATGAAAGTAAAGAGAAAGTCCCTTTGCAGATGGAAGCAGAGATTTGCAAAGGCGCTAGAGCTCGAAGCTTAAAATAGAGACGAATACATTTTGAGAGGTGTGCTTTTCCTATCAATGTCACGACAAAAGGATTTGAATATCTTCCATGCCAAACACATTGTCGGCAGTTCCCATGTAGAAATGAAAAGTTTACTCCCCCTCAACCATACAAACACAAGCCATGGCTAGCCGAATCATCGTGTGCCCTCCAAACAATCAACATTCCAAGGGGGATTTGTTTAATTATATTTTTCTTTATTTTTGTTTACAGGATTGGGCATCCCATTTACGAGACTCTCTCGTGTAATGACAAGTGAATAAATACCCATCATGAAAAAACCCACATAGCATGGAAGATATAAACCGCCCTGTCACTCCATGAGCAGTACGGGCACACAAAACATATGTTTATTTTAATGATTAGAGGTGGCACATGCAAATTTATTTGGAACAGCAGGGTAATACCAAATATAGGTAGATATGATGAATTCATTTGGAACAACTTTGGGTTTAAGGATTTGGATGCACAAGCAGTATTCTCGCTTAGTACAAGCGAACGCTAGCAAATAGATTGAGATGCAAACAACTAGAGAGCAACAACGGACATTGATAACCCACGAGTATAGGGGATCTGTTGTAGCCTCTTTCGCTAAGTAAGAGTGTCGAACCCAACGAGGAGTCGAAGATAGAACAAATATTCCCTCAAGTTCTATTGACCACGGATACAACTCTACACATGCTTAACGTTCACTTTACCTAGAAGAAGTATGAAACTAGAAGTACTTTATAGGTGTTGTGGGATAGGTTTGCAAGATAATAAAGAGCACGTAAGTAAAAGCTAGGGGCTGTTTAGATAAAGAAACAATTAAGTTAGTATAGCGAGTGTGGAAAAGTGGTGGTAGCAGTTGTGGAATTGTCCCTAAGCAATTAACTATGTTACTAGCTGATATGTCTCCAACGTATCTATAATTTTTGATTGTTCCATGCTATTATATTATCTATTTTGGATGTTTTATATGCATTGATATGCTATTTTATATGATTTTCGGGACTAACCTATTAACCTAGAGCCCAACGCCAGTTTTTGCTTTTTCCTTGTTTTAGACTTTCGTACAAAAGGAATACCAAACGGTGTCCAAATGGAATAAAACTTACATGATGATTTTTCTTGTACAAGAAGACACCTAAGGGACTTGGAGTGCAAGTTAGAAGAGCTACGAGGCGGCCACAAGGGTGGAGGGCATGCCCAAGGGCTAGGGCGCGCCCCCAACCTTGTGGGCCCCTTGTTGACCTCCTGACCTAGATCTTCCTCCTATATATACTCTTATACCACAAAAACATCCGAGGGAGCCAAAAAACCATTTTTCCACTGCCTCAACCTTCTGTACCCATGAGATCCCATCTTGGGGCCTTTTCCGGCATCCTGCCGGGGGGGATTCGATCACGGAGGGCTTCTACATCAACCATTGCCTCTCCGATGAAGCGTGAGTACTTTACCTCACACCTATGGGTCAATAGCTAGTAGCTAGATGGCTTCTTCTCTCTCTTTGATTCTCATTACAAAGTTCTCCTCGATGTTCTTGGAGATCTATTTGATGTAATACTCTTTTGCGATGTGTTTGCCCAGATATGATGAATTATGGATTTATGATCAGCTTATCAATGCATATTATTTGAATCTCCTCTGAATTCTTTTGTGCATGATTTCATATCTTTGCAAGTCTGTTCGAACTATCGATTATGTTTGGCCAACTGATTGGTTTTTCTTGCAATGGGAGAAGTGCTTAGCTTTTGGTTCAATCTTGCGGTGTCCTTTCCCAGTGACAGTAGGGGCAGCCAGACACGTATTGTATTGTTGCCATCGAGGATAAAAAGATGTAGTTTTCATCGTATTGCTTGAATTAATTCCTCTACATCATGTCATCTTGCTTAAGGCGTTACTCTGTTCTTTATGAACTTAATACTCTAGATGCATAGTGGATAGCGGTCGATGTGTGGAGTAATAGTAGTACATGCAGAATCATTTAAGTCTGCTTGACACGGACGTGATGTCTATATTCATGATCATTGCCTTAGATATCGTCATAACTTTGTGCTTTTCTATGAATTGCTCGGCAGTAATTTGTTCGCCCACTGTAATAGTTCCTTTCTTGAGAGAAGCCTCTAGTGAAACCTATGGCTCGCAGGTCTATTTTACAACATATTAGTTTCCCGTCAACTTGCCAATTTATGTCGCCATTCCCTTACTTTGAAGCTTTTACTTTCCGTTCCATTAACCAAAAATATTACTTTACCGTTTATCCATCTCTATCAGATCTCACTTTGCGAATAACCGTGAGGGGATTGACAACCCCTTTGTCACGTTGGTTGCAAGTTGGTGTTTGGTTGTGCAGGTATTCGGTGGCTTGTCGCATTCTCTCCTACTGGATTGATACCTTGGTTCTCAAAACCGCGGGAAATACTTATGCTACTTTGCTGAATCACCCTTTCATCTGCAAGGGAAAAACCAACGCAAGCTCAAGAGGTAGCACTAGCCAATAGCAAGTTTTTTGTGGGAGAGGCCACTGCTAGCATGTCATTCCTTACTTGGAATTCTATGCACTTATGATTGGAACTATTAGCAAGCATCTGCAACTACTAACGCTCATTAAGGTAAAAACCAAATGTAGCATTAAGATATATTGGTCCCCCTTCAATCTCGTATGCATCAATTTCTATGCTAGGATGAAGCTGCTATCACCCTTGCCCTCCAATACATAGTCCTATCAACATAGAACTACCCCTATGGTTTCATCCACACACACGCTCATACGATGGGCACCAAAGGACATCAACATAATCACAAGCAAATTAAACCAATCATAGCAATTCACCAATCACCGATAGGACAATAAAAATCTACTCACACATAATAGGATGGCAACACATCATTGGATAATAACATGAAGCATAAAGCAGCATGTTCAAGTAGATGGTACAACAGGTTGCGGGAGAGTGAACGCTGTAGATAGATGGGGGAGCATGATGGAGGTGTTTGTGAAAATGATAGAATTGTTGGAGTAGATCGCCATCACACAATGATTGCCCTGGCGGCGTTCCGGCACCATGGGAAGAGAGGGGGAGAGAGCCCCCCTCCTTCTTCTTCCTTGACCTCCCCCTATACGGGAGGAGGGTTTTCCCTCTCTTCCATGGCAGCCATGGGGGTGGAGGGACGGTAGTCCTCCGAGATTGGATCTCTCTCTGTTTCCTTTTGTTTTTGCGTTCCCAGATTATGGCCTTTCACCGTTTCTTACTTTCCCAAAGATCTGTAACTCCGATTGGGCTGAAATTTTAACATGATTTTATCCGGATATTTGCTTTCTTGCGGCAAAAGAAGGGCACCAACCACCTTACAGGGTGACCACAAGGGTCCAGGGCGCGCCCTACCCCCTGGGGTGCGCCCCTGTGGCTTGCGGGCCCCTCGGGCATCGTCTCGCATGGATTCAAATTCCCAAAAAGCACATATTCCAAAAAAAATATCAATAAATTTTTATCGCGTTTGGACTTCGTTTGGTATGGATATTCTGCGAAACAAAAAACATGCAACAAACAAGAACTAGCACTGGGCACTGGATCAATATGTTAGTCCCAAAAATAATATAAAAAGTTGCCAAAAGTATATGATAGTTGTAGAATATTGGCATGAAACAATAAAAATTATAGATATGACGGAGATGTATCAGCATCCCCAAGCTTAATTCCTCCTCGTCCTAGAGTAGGTAAATGATAAAAAAGATAATTTTTGATGTGGAATGCTACCTAGCATAATCTTGATCATATAATCTAATCATGGGATGAATATTAAGACACGAGTGATTCAAAGGAATAGTCTATCATTTGACATTAAGACAATAATATTTCAAGCATACTAATAAAGCAATCATGTCTTCTGGAAATAACATGGCCAAAGAAAGTTATCCCTACAAAATCATATAGTCTGGCTATGCTCCATCTTCATCACACAAAGTATTTCATCATGCACAACCCCGATGACAAGCCAAGCAATTGTTTCATACTTTTAATGTTCTCAAGCCTTTTCAACTTTCACGCAATACTTGAGTGTGAGCCATGATATAGCACTATAGGTGGAATGGAATATGATGGTGGAGGTTGTGTGGAGAAGATAAAAAGGAAGAAAGTCTCACATCGACACGGCTAATCAACGGGCTATGGAGATGCCCATCAATTGATGTCAATGCAAGTGAGTAGGGATTGCCATGCAACGGATGCACTAGAGCTATAAGTGTATGAAAGCTCAACCTGTAAACTAAGTGGGTGTGTGTCCAACTTACTTGCTCATGAACACCACCGGGCATTTTAGGAAGCCCATCATCGGAATATACTTGACAAGTTCTATACTGAAAATTCCGACTAGTATAATAAAGTGATAACTCAAGAGAGTCTTTATATGAAGAACATCACCAGAATAGCCCTCGCGAGGTTGTTCATCCTTTGTACTAGTTCATCATCATCCCCTCATGAGGCCAATCCACCACAAAGTAGGAGTAGGGTTTTACACCGCAAGGTGGTCCGAACCTGTGTAAACTGCCGTGTTCATCTTCTTCCTTGCTCACACGAATCCGGCTAGGCTGGGCTGTGGTGTAACGGGCTTTGAGCTTGAGAGGTTGAGATCCTCACACACGCCCCAGAATTCAAACCTTCTTGGGTCTGCGGAGACTTGACTCTGACATTTGGCACGCCAGGAGGGGCCTGTCATAGTCTACTCCTCCGTCGACCATGCTTCTCCCTCGCCTCGCGGCCCCATGGCGGCACGGCCCTGCGGGTGTGGCCGCGTGAGGCATACGGGGGCGCCGCGGGTCACCTGGCTTTCACCCCCGATCTGCAACGAGTGCGGTGCCTACGAAGGTCAGACCGACATTGCCCCGAATATACGATAGCATCGCGGACTCGGAAGGGTTCCTCTGGTCGTACGCGTAGGCCATCGAGGCGGCAAGTAGCGATGACAAGGCCAAGGCAAACTGGTACCCCCTCACCCCCATGGAGGCTCCTCAATCCTGGCTCCTCTTGGAAGGAACTGTGCAACCAGTTCGTCACAGGCTTCGCGGCTCTAGTGCCTCACGCAGGCGCATGTATCATCAACGGATCACAGGTGCCAGCATCTGCCACCACATCAAACAACTCCTTCGTCAGCAAGGTGTTGCCCGACCGCAACGCGGGGCGGCACAGGGCCGCGCCTGTAGGGGAACGTAGCAGAAAACAAAAAATTTCCTACGGTTTCACCAAGATCCATCTAGGTGTTCATCTAGCAACGAGTGATTAGATGCATCTACGTACCTTGTAGATCGCGAGCGGAAGCGTTCAAAGAACGGGGATGAGGGAGTCGTACTCGACGTGATTCGAATCACCGAAGATCCTAGCACCGAACGGACGGCACCTCCACGTTCAACACACGTACGGAACAGCCACGTCTCCTCCTTCTTGATCCAGAAAGGGGGGAAGGAGAGGTTGAGGGAGATGGCACCAGCAGCAGCACGACAGCGTGGTGATGATGGAGCTGCAGTACTCCGGCAGGGCTTCGCCAAGCACTATGGAGGAGGAGGAGGAGTTGGAGAGGGAGAAGGAGGCAACCAAAGGCATCTCTGAAAAGCCCTCCTTCCCCCACTATATATAGGAGGGCCTAGGGGGGACGCCGGCCCTAGGAGATCCAATCTCCTAGGGGGGCGGCGGCCAAGGGAGGTTTCCCTCCCCCCCAAGGCACCTAGGGGTGCCTTCCACTAGTGGGACTCCTCCCCTTTGTAAACCCTAGGTGCATGGGCCTATTAGGGCTGGTGCCCTTGGCCCATGTAGGCCAAGGCCCGGGACCCTTCCGGTGGTCCCGGTACAATACCGATAACCCCGAAACTTGTCCCGATGGCCGAGATAGTACTTCCTATATATATTTCTTTACCTCCGGACCATTCCGGAACTCCTCATGACGTCCGGGATCTCATCCGGGACTCCGAACGACATTCGGGTTACTGCATATACATATCCCTACAACCCTAGCGTCACCGAACCTTAAGTGTGTAGACCCTACGGGTTCGGGAGACATGCAGACATGACCGAGACGACTCTCCAGTCAATAACCAACAGCGGGATCTGGATACCCATGTTGGCTCCGACATGCTCCTCGATGATCTCATCGGATGAACCACGATGTCGAGGATTCAAGCAACCCCGTATACAATTCCCTTTGTCAATCGATATGTTACTTGCCCGAGATTCGATCGTCGGAATCCCAATACCTCGTTCAATCTCGTTACCGGCAAGTCACTTTACTCGTTCCGTAACACATCATCCCGTGATCAACTCCTTGATCACATTGTGCACATTATGATGATGTCCTACCGAGTGGGCCCAGAGATACCTCTCCGTCACACGGAGTGACAAATCCCAGTCTCGATTCGTGCCAACCCAACAGACACTTTCGGAGATACCCGTAGTGTACCTTTATAGCCACCCAGTTACATTGTGACGTTTGGCACACCCAAAGCACTCCTACGGTATCCGGGAGTTGCACAATCTCATGGTCTAAGGAAATGATACTTGACGTTAGAAAAGCTTTAGCATACAAACTACACGATCTAGTGCTATGCTTAGGATTGGGTCTTGTCCATCACATCATTCTCCTAATGATGTGATCCCGTTATCAACGACATCCAATGTCCATGGTCAGGAAACCGTAACCATCTATTGATCAACGAGCTAGTCAACTAGAGGCTTACTAGGGACATGGTGTTGTCTATGTATCCACACATGTATCTGAGTTTCCTATCAATACAATTCTAGCATGGATAATAAACGATTATCATGAACAAGGAAATATAATAATAATCAATTTATTATTGCCTCTAGGGCATATTTCCAACAGTCTCCCACTTGCACTAGAGTCAATAATCTAGTTCACATCGCCATGTGATTAACACTCAAGGTCACATCCCCATGTGACTAACACCCAAAGAGTTTACTAGAGTCAATAATCTAGTTCACATTACCATGTGATTAACACTCGATGAGTTCTGGGTTTGATCATGTTATGCTTGTGAGAGATGTTATAGTCAACGGGTCTGAATCTTTCAGATCCGTATGTACTTCGCAAATCTCTATGTCATCTTGTAGATGCAGCTACAACGCTATATTTGGAGCCATTTCAAATAACTATTCTACTTGGAGCTATTCTAAATTGTTGCTCCATTATACGTATCCGGTATCTCTACTCAGAGCTATCCAGATTGGCGTTAAGCTTGCATCGACGTAACTCTTTACGTCGAACTCTTTATCACCTCCATAACCGAGAAACATATCCTTATTCCTCTAAGGATAATTTAGACCGCTATCTGGTGATCTACTCCTAGATTACCTTTGTACCCTCTTGCCAGTTGTCATACTCATCGACATGCAAGTCGTGATTCCTATTACAAGAACATGATCAATCTCATACATCACATATATCATTCATCACATCCTTTGGCCGTATCACTTCACATAGCATACCCTGCAAAAACAAGTTAGACGTCCTCTAATTGTTGTTTGCAAGTTTTACGTGGCTGCTATGGGTTTCTAGCAAGAACGTTTCTTACCTACGCAAAAACCACAATGTGATATTCCAATTGCTATTTACCCTTCATAAGGAACCTTTTCATCGAATCCGATCCGACTAAAGTGGGAGAGACAGGCACCCGCTAGCCACCTTATGCAACTAGTGCATGTCAGTCGGTGGAACCAGTCTCACGTAAGAGTACGTGTAAGGTTGGTCCGGGCCGCTTCATCCCACGATGCCGCCGAATCAAGATTGGACTAGTAACGGTAAGCATATTGAACAAAAATCAACGCCCACAACTACTTTGTGTTCTACTCATGCATAGAATCTACGCAATAGACCTAGCTCATGATGCCACTATTGGGGAACATAGCAGAAAACAAAAATTTTCCTATGGTTTCACCAAGATCCATCTAGGAGTTCATCTAGCAACGAGTGATTAGATGCATCTACGTACCTTGTAGATCGCGAGCGGAAGCGTTCAAAGAACGGGGATGAGGGAGTCGTACTCGACGTGATTCGAGTCACCGAAGATCCTAGCACCGAACGGACGGCACCTCCGCGTTCAACACACGTACGGAACAGCCACGTCTCCTCCTTCTTGATCCAGCTAGGAGGGAAGGAGAGGTTGAGGGAGATGGCACCAGTAGCAGCACGACGGCGTGGTGATGATGGAGATGCAGTACTCCGGCAGGGCTTCGCCAAGCACTATGGAGGAGGAGGAGGAGTTGGAGAGGGAGAAGGAGGCAACCAAAGGCATCTCTGAAAAGCCCTCCTTCCCCCACTATATATAGGAGGGCCTAGGGGGGGCGCCGGCCCTGGGAGATCCAATATCCTAGCGGGGGCGGCGGCCAAGGGAGGTTTCCCTCCCCCCCAAGGCACCTAGGGGTGCCTTCCACTAGTGGGACTCCTCCCCCTTGGAAACCCTAGGCGCATGGGCCTATTAGGGCTGGTGCCCTTGGCCCATGTAGGCCAAGGCGCACCCCCTACAGCCCATGTGGCCCACCAGGGCAGGTGACCCCCCCCGGTGGGCCCCCGGGACCCTTCCGGTGGTCCCGGTACAATACCGATAACCCCGAAACTTGTCCCGATGGCCGAAATAGTACTTCCTATATATAATTCTTTACCTCCGGACCATTCCGAAACTCCTCGTGACATCTGGGATCTCATCCGGGACTCCGAACAACATTCGGGTTACTGCATATACATATCCCTACAACCCTAGCGTCACCGAACCTTAAGTGTGTAGACCGTACGGGTTCGGGAGACATGCAGACATGACCGAGACGACTCTCCAGTCAATAACCAACAGGGGGATCTGGATACCCATGTTGGCTCCCACATGCTCCTCGATGATCTCATCGGATGAACCACGATGTCGAGGATTCAAGCAACCCCGTATACAATTCCCTTTGTCAATCGGTATGTTACTTGCCCGAGATTCGATCGTCAGTATCCCAATACCTTGTTCAATCTCGTTACCGGCAAGTCACTTTACTCGTTCCGTAACACATCATCTCGTGATCAACTCCTTGATCACATTGTGCACATTATGATGATGTCCTACCGAGTGGGCCCAGAGATACCTCTCCGTCACACGGAGTGACAAATCCCAGTCTCGATTCGTGCCAACCCAACAGACACTTTCGGAGATACCCGTAGTGTACCTTTATATCCACCCAGTTACGTTGTGACGTTTGGCACACCCAAAGCACTCCTACGGTATCCGGGAGTTGCATAATCTCATGGTCTAAGGAAATGATACTTGACATTAGAAAAGCTTTAGCATACGAACTACACGATCTAGTGCTATGCTTAGGATTGGGTCTTGTCCATCACATCATTCTCCTAATGATGTGATCCCGTTATCAATGACATCCAATGTCCATGGTCAGGAAACCGTAACCATCTATTGATCAACGAGCTAGTCAACTAGAGGCTTACTAGGGACATGGTGTTGTCTATGTATCCACACATGTATCTGAGTTTCCTATCAATACAATTCTAGCATGGATAATAAACGATTATCATGAACAAGGAAATATAATAATAATCAATTTATTATTGCCTCTAGGGCATATTTCCAACAGTCTCCCACTTGCACTAGAGTCAATAATATAGTTCACATCGCCATGTGATTAACACTCAAGGTCACATCCCCATGTGACTAACACCCAAAGAGTTTACTAGAGTCAATAATCTAGTTCACATTACCATGTGATTAACACTCGATGAGTTCTGGGTTTGATCATGTTATGCTTGTGAGAGATGTTATAGTCAACGGGTCTGAATCTTTCAGATCCGTATGTACTTCGCAAATCTCTATGTCATCTTGTAGATGCAGCTACTATGCTATATTTGGAGCCATTTCAAATAACTGTTCTACTTGGAGCTATTTTAAATTGTTGCTCCATTATACGTATCCGGTATCTCTACTCAGAGCTATCCGGATTGGTGTTAAGCTTGCATCGACGTAACTCTTTACGTCGAACTCTTTATCACCTCCATAACCGAGAAACATATCCTTATTCCTCTAAGGATAATTGATGAGGACATCAAGACAATTGTCACACCCACAGCCCCTGCTGCTATACATACTGGACCAATTACTAGAGCTCGTGGACGCCAACTAAATTACCAGGTACTTTCGTTTCTTGGTAATGATTCTAATGTTCATGAGAATATGATGCTGCCTAAATTGGATACATTTGTTTTGCTTACAAATGAAGGGCCTAGCTTGGAGAAGGATGAACATTGGAGCAAGAACAAGCATGGAGATGATGGCATGCGCAAGGGGAACAAGAACGGAGTTACAAGTGATGATTTCAGGACTTTGAAGCCACCATAATGGGTGCATGAAGCCTTGGACGAAATATACAAGATGCCACTTCATAAATTTCGTCCCGAGGCTATTTTAGGTGCTGCGTCACCTTATTATTGGACCAGGCCCATGTAATTTCGAAATACATAAGTATAGGCTATTTTCAGAGTACGTATGTGTGGGGAAACAAGAGATAGGGTTGATTTCGGACCCCTCCACCAAGGGCCACGAAATCCCCCCCCCTTCCTCCATATATACAGCCCTTAGGGCATCGTTTAGACTTCGGGTTTTGTTTAGATTAAAAGTTCGCCATAGCTGCAACTTCGCGTACTTCGTTTGTGTTCAACGACCAGACAAAGGCGCCACAGAACCCCACCTTGATTAATAAAGCTTTCATCTTATATTCGCAATATCCAGATTGCAATCTCAGTTTCTTGCTTGTTCTTCGTTTGCTCGCAGGAAACAGACCCTCGTGGTCAGGTTGATCATGCTCCGGCTTGGTCAATAACCTCTCGGAGTTGGTTTAGCGATTGCTAAGGCGCGACGTCCTCGCACGTTCATAGTCGGATCGTCAAAGTCGACTGCCACCAAAGCGATATCCATCATCTCATCGAAAGACGGGACACCTTTGCCTCTATCAAGTGGTATCAGATTTCCAGGTTGCTCGGTGAGATTTTACAGTTTTTCGTAGTTTAGATCGAGTCTGTTCTTCATACCTACAGTCCACGAAAAAGCCAAAAAAAATTAGGGTTAGTTCATCATATCCGAACCAATCTGAGCCTTTGCATAATCTTTTTAGGGTTTTGCTTTGTTGAATTTGCGGTTGCATCGTCGTGTCTAGTTGCTGGTCTTAGCGTTAGTCTTTTAGAGTTTCGAGTTCTGGTCATAAGTTGTCACGCCGCCACCGCACCATCATCATCATCCCTGTCACCTACCACCACCGCTCCGAATCCATATCCATATACCACCACCAATCCGTATCCATATACCACCACCGATCCATATCCATATATTACCACCGCTGCCATATACCACCACCATATATCCACCACCAATCCGAGTTCCTTGCATATTAGGTGTGTTTTTGAGATCCATCTAGATTCCGATTCGTGTTTCCTTGCCGGAGTAGGTTTCGAAAAAAAAGAGTCCGGAAACCACCCTCCGTTTAGGCCCAAAAATTTTTGAAAACGCATTTTTCGAAGAAAAATTCTGGCTATCCTATTTTTAGGTGTTTCTAAGTGTTTTGAGACAGCTGCCATTATAGGAAGTTTTTTTTGACCCGTTTCCAGTTTTTGGGTCCGGGCAGTCGAAAAAACGAAAAAAAAAATTGGTCGAAAAAATTTCGTGCCCATCCTGTCAGTTTGACCTAGGAAGAGTTTTGAGACACTCGCCATTATAGTGATTTTTCGCAAAAAAAAGGAGCAAAAAAAAAGAGCGCAAAAAAAAGAGCGAAAAAAAATTCCAAAGTGTGCTTTTTCCTTGTTTACGTGCAGCGCCGTGATTTTGTTAGTGTTCTAGGCTCGCGTCTCTAGCACGGTCTAGCCTAGGACCAGCATAGTACCGTCATTGAGCGTTTATTCAACTTTGCATCTCTGAATTGATTATTGCTGACCCTTTTTGCTACCATATTATAAGCCTTCCCAGCTCCACATACATCTACGTCGTGCATTTGACTCTCCCTGGTAATCGCTCTATCCAAGCTTTGAGAGTTTTGACTACAACGGTTTCCGATCATCGCCTGCTGCTGGGTAAGAACTGGTAAGAATTTGAGTTTTGCTTGACGGGTTTGTGATACACCACCACCACTTCTTAGTAGTTTGTAGGATCATATTCTTGTGTGTTTCTATTTGCTGCTAACGATGGTAGGATCACAAGCCGATGAGACTGATTGGGAGAACCTGACGAACAAACAGCTACATGATAAATTTCAGCAAATAATGAGTGGACAGGTGCAAGATGTGCTAAACAGATTTGACGAGGCCATGGAGAAGATAGATGGCATGGAGAAGACGTTCGAAAAAAGCTTGATAGCAAGTTTAATGAATTGCTCGCGCGTTTACCACCACCACCGCCGGCTGCACCTATCGCACCTCTGCAACACCAACAACAACGCATCCTTCCGAATCAGTATGGACGAGCGAAGCGTGTTCCTATTGAGGATGGACAAACTTCTGGTGCTGCTGTTCCTGTTATTGATGCTTCTTTGGCTCCTGCTACTGCTGCTGCTGGTACCCAGGAGGATGATGAGTATGCGGGCGATTATGAGGATGAGGTTGATCAAAATCAGAACTACGTGCACCCACCAGCACCACCACCAACAGGTCGACCTCAGGTATATATTCGTAATGGTAGGCCTGCACCATCACCTCAGGTACAAGATGATGTGCATATTCCTAAACTGAAATTGAATATTCCACCATTTGAGGGTAGATATGTTCCTGATATATATCTTACTTGGGAGTTAGAAACTGAACAACGTTTTACATGTTTACAATATCCCGAGGAGAGACAGGTTGCTGCTGCTGTTTGTGCTTTCACTAGTTTTGCATGTGTATGGTGGTCTGAACACTGTAGATTATATCCTATTCCAACTACTTGGGCTGCTTTGAAAACTGCTATGCGTACGCGTTGGGTTCCACCATATTATCAACGTGAATTGCTTCAAAAATTGCAGCGTTTAAGACAAGGGAAAAATTCTGTAGAAGAATATTATCAGGAATTACAAACTGGCATGATTAGATGTGGTATTGTTGAGGAGAATGAAGCTATGCTTGCACGTTTTCTGGGTGGATTAAATAGAGAGATTCAGACCATTCTAGACTATAAGGAGTATACTAATATCACTCGTTTATTCCATCTTGCTTGTAAAGCTGAACGTGAAGTGCAGGATCGACAAGCATTGGCGCGATCTAACTTTTCTGCAGGCCGACCTTCATCATGGACACCGCGTGCATCTTCTACTTCAACTGCACCAGCACCTCAATCAGGTGCCTCCTCCGGTCGTGATACAAGAAAACAGGCACAACCACCATTATCTGCCAAGAGCGCACCTGCTGGGCCTGCACAGAGTTCGTCTTCTTCCATGGCATCAACAGGGCACACAAGTGATATTATTTGTCATTGTTGTAAGGGAGGAGGTCATTATGCGAGAGAATGCAAATCTCCGCGTGTGATGATTGCTACCGCAGATGGTGGATATGAGTCCGCTAGTGACTATGATGAGGAGACTTTGGCTCTTATTACACGTGAAGAACATGGTGGAGATGATTCTGATCATGAGACGCAATACATGGCTCCTGAAGACGCTGATAGGTATGAATGTTTAGTTGCTCAACGTGTTTTGAGTGTGCAGGTCACACAAGCTGAGCAAAATCAGAGGCACAATTTGTTCCATACCAAGGGAGTTGTGAAGGAACGTTCTGTGCGCGTCATAATAGACGGAGGGAGCTGCAACAACTTGGCTAGCATGGAGATGGTGGAAAAGCTTTCTCTCACCACAAGACCACATCCACATCCTTACTACATCCAATGGTTCAACAACAGCGGCAACGTTAAGGTAACACGTACTGTTCGTGTGCATTTTAGTATCTCTACATATGCTGATTATGTTGATTGTGATGTGGTACCTATGCAAGCATGTTCCTTATTACTTGGTAGACCATGGCAATTTGATAAAAACTCTGTACACCATGGTAGAAACAATCACTATACTCTTGTTCATAAGGATAAAAATATTACTTTGCTTCCTATGACTCCTGATTCCATTTTGAAAGATGATATTAATAGAGCTAATAAAGCAAAACATGAGAAGAATAAGAGTGAAAATCAGATTGTGGCAAAAGAATTTGATCAGCAAATGAAGCCTAATCATAAACCATCTAGTGTTGCTTCTGAAATTAAATTGAAAAGTGCATGTTTATTTGCCACCAAATCTGATATTGATGAGCTAGATTTCAGCAAATCTGTTTCCTATGCTTTTGTGTGCAAAGAGGCATTATTTTTATTCGAGGACGTGCCTTCCTCTTTGCCTCCTGCTGTCACTAACATTTTGCAGGAGTTCGCTGACGTCTTTCCACAAGACGTGCCACCGGGATTACCGCCTATTCAAGGGATTGAGCATCAGATTGACTTAATTCCCGGTGCTTCACTGCCAAACCATGCACCATACCGTACCAATCCAGAGGAGACGAAGGAGATTATGCGTCAAGTACAAGAGCTTCTCGACAAAGGTTATATACGCGAATCCCTTAGTCCTTGTGCTATTCCTATTATTCTAGTGCCGAAAAAGGATGGTACATCACGTATGTGTGTTGATTGTAGAGGCATTAATAATATTACTATTCGTTATCGTCATCCTATTCCTAGGCTCGATGATATGCTTGATGAATTGAGTGGCTCTACAATATTCTCCAAAGTTGATTTGCATAGTGGATACCATCAAATTCGTATGAAATTGGGAGATGAATGGAAAACAGCATTTAAAACTAAGTTTGTATTATATGAGTGGTTAGTCATGCCTTTTGGGTTAACTAATGCACCTAGTACTTTCATGAGATTAATGAACGAAGTTTTACGTGCTTTCATTGGACGATTTGTGGTAGTTTACTTTGATGACATATTGATTTATAGCAGATCTTTGGAAGAACATTTGGAACATTTACGTGCTGTTTTTATTGCTCTACGTGATGCACGTTTGTTTGGTAACCTTGGGAAGTGCACCTTTTGCACCGACCGAGTATCTTTTCTTGGCTATGTTGTTACTCCACAGGGAATTGAAGTTGATAAAGCCAAGATTGAAGCTATTGAGAGTTGGCCGCAGCCCAAAATGGTCACACAAGTGAGGAGTTTTCTTGGCCTCGCTGGATTCTATAGGCGTTTTGTGAGAGATTTCAGCACCATTGCTGCACCTCTCAATGAGCTTACAAAGAAAGATGTGCCTTTTCTTTGGGGTACCGCATAGGAAGAAGCCTTCTCGGTATTGAAAGATAAGTTGACACATGCTCCTTTACTCCAACTTCCTGATTTTAATAAGACTTTTGAGCTTGAATGTGATGCTAGTGGAATTGGATTAGGCGGTGTGTTATTACAAGATGGCAAACCTGTTGCATACTTTTCTGAAAAATTGAGTGGGCCTAGTCTGAATTATTCTACTTATGATAAAGAATTATATGCTCTTGTTCGGACTTTAGAAACATGGCAACATTATTTATGGCCCAAAGAATTTGTTATACATTCTGATCATGAATCTTTGAAACATATTAAAAGTCAAGCTAAACTGAATCGTAGACATGCTAAATGGGTTGAATTCATTGAGACTCTTCCTTATGTCATTAAACACAAGAGGGGAAAAGAAAATGTTATTGCTGATGCATTGTCTCGCCGCTATACTATGCTTTCACAACTTGACTTCAAAATATTTGGTTTGGAGACCATCAAAGATCAATATGTGCATGATGCTGATTTTAAAGATGTAATGCAGAATTGTAAAGAAGGAAGAATGTGGAACAAGTTCGTCGTTAATGATGGATTTGTGTTTCGTGCTAACAAGCTATGCATTCTAGCTAGCTCCGTTCGTCTTTTGTTGTTGCAGGAGGCGCATGGAGGAGGATTAATGGGACACTTTGGCGTGATGAAGACAGAGGACGTACTTGCTACACATTTCTTTTGGCCAAAGATGAGACGGGATGTTGAGCGTTTTATTGCTCGCTGCACTACATGTCAAAAAGCTAAGTCACGACTCAATCCTCATGGTTTATATATGCCTTTGCCTGTACCTAGTGTTCCTTGGGAGGATATATCTATGGACTTTGTTTTAGGTTTACCTCGAACAAAGAAGGGGAGGGATAGCATATTTGTTGTCGTGGATAGATTCTCGAAAATGGCACACTTTATACCATGTCATAAAAGCGATGATGCTGTTAATGTTGCTGATTTGTTCTTTCGTGAAATTATTCGCTAGCATGGTGTGCCAAATACTATTGTTTCAGATCGTGATACTAAATTTCTTAGCCACTTTTGGAGATGTTTATGGGCTAAGTTGGGGACTAAACTGCTTTTTAGTACTACTTGTCACCCCCAAACTGATGGACAAACTGAAGTAGTCAATAGAACGTTGTCTACTATGCTTAGGGCTGTTTTGAAGAATAATAAGAAAATGTGGGAGGAATGCTTGCCTCATATTGAATTTTTTTATAATTGTTCATTGAATTCTACTACTAAGATGTGCCCTTTTGAAGTTGTGTATGGTTTCCTACCTCGTGCACCTATTGATTTGTTGCCTCTTCCATCTTCGGAGAAGGTTAATTTTGATGCTAAACAATGTGCTGAATTGATTTTAAAAATGCATGAGTTAACTAAGGAAAACATTGAGCGTATGAATGCTAAATATAAACTTGCTGGAGATAAGGGTAGAAAACATGTTGTGTTTGCACCTGGAGATCTTGTTTGGTTACATTTGCGTAAGGATAGATTTCCTGATTTGCGCAAATCAAAGTTAATGCCACGTGCTGATGGTCCCTTTAAGGTGTTAGAGAAAATAAATGATAATGCATATAAACTTGAGCTGCCTGCAGATTTTGGGGTTAGTCCCACTTTTAACATTGCAGATTTGAAGCCTTATTTGGGTGAGGAAGATGAACTTCCGTCGAGGACGACTTCATTTCAAGAAGGGGAGGATGATGAGGACATCAATACAATTGTTACACCCACAGCCCCTGCTGCTATACATACTGGACCAATTACTAGAGCTCGTGCACGCCAACTAATTACCAGGTACTTTCGTTTCTTGGTAATGATTCTAATGTTCATGAGAATATGATGCTGCCTAAATTGGATACATTTGTTTTGCTTACAAATGAAGGGCCTAGCTTGGAGAAGGATGAACATTGGAGCAAGAACAAGCCTGGAGATGATGGCATGCGCAAGGGGAACAAGAACAGAGTTACAAGTGATCATTTCAGGACTTTGAAGCCACCATAATGGGTGCATGAAGCCTTGGACGAAATATACAAGATGCCACTTCATAAATTTCGTCCCGAGGCTATTTTAGGTGCTGCGTCACCTTATTATTGGGCCAGGCCCATGTAATTTCGAAATACATAAGTATAGGCTATTTTTAGAGTACGTATGTGTGGGGAAACAAGAGATAGGGTTGATTTTGGACCCCTCCACCAAGGGCCACGAAATTCCCCCCCTCTTCCTCCATATATACAGCCCTTAGGGCATCGTTTAGACTTCGGGTTTTGTTTAGATTAAAAGTTCGCCATAGCTGCAACTTCGCGTACTTCGTTTGTGTTCAACGACCAGACAAAGGCGTCACAGAACCCCACCTTGATCAATAAAGCTTTCATCTTATATTCGCAATATCCAGATTGCAATCTCAGTTTCTTGCTTGTTCTTCGTTTGCTCGCAGGAAACAGACCCTCGTGGTCAGGTTGATCGTGCTCCGGCGTGGTCAATAACCTCTCGGAGTTGGTTTAGCGATTGCTAAGGCGCGACGTCCTCGCACGTTCGTAGTCGGATCGTCAAAGTCGACTGCCACCAAAGCGATATCCATCATCTCATCGAAAGACGGGACACCTTTGCCTCTATCAATAATTTAGACCGCTATCTGGTGATCTACTCCTAGATTACCTTTGTACCCTCTTGCCAGTTGTCATACTCATCGACATGGAAGTCGTGATTCCTATTACAAGAACATGATCAATCTCATACATCAGATATATCATTCATCACATCCTTTGGCCATATCACATCACATAGCATACCCTGCAAAAACAAGTTAGACGTCCTCTAATTGTTGTTTGCAAGTTTTACGTGCATGCTATGGGTTTCTAGCAAGAACGTTTCTTACCTACACAAAAACCACAATGTGATATTCCAATTGCTATTTACCCTTCATAAGGACCCTTTTCATCGAATCCGATCCAACTAAAGTGGGAGAGACAGGCACCCGCTAGCCACCTTATGCAACTAGTGCATGTCAGTCGGTGGAACCAGTCTCACTCGACGAACGGGGATGAGGGAGTCATACTCGACGTGATTCGAATCACCGAAGATCCTAGCACCGAACGGATGGCACCTCCGCGTTCAACACACGTACGGAACAACCACGTCTCCTCCTTCTTGATCCAGCAAGGGGGGAAGGAGACGTTGAGGGAGATGGCACCAGCAGCGGCACGACGGCGTGGTGATGATGGAGCTGCAGTACTCCGGCAGGGCTTCGCCAAGCACTATGGAGGAGGAGGAGGAGTTGGAGAGGGAGAAGGAGGCAACCAAAGGCATCTCTGAAAAGCCCTCCTTCCCCCACTATATATAGGAGGGCCTAGCGGGGGCGCCGGCCCTAGGAGATCCAATCTCCTAGGGGGGGGGGGCGGCGGCCAAGGGAGGTTTCCCTCCCCCCCAAGGCACCTAGGGGTGCCTTCCACTAGTGGGACTCCTCCCCTTTGGAAACCCTAGGCGCATGGGCCTATTAGGGCTGGTGCCCTTGGCCCATGTAGGCCAAGGCGCACCCCCTACAGCCCATATGGCCCCCCGGGGCAGGTGGCCCCACCCGGTGGGCCCACGGGGCCCTTCCGGTGGTCCCGGTACAATACCGATAACCCCGAAACTTGTCCCGATGGCCGAAATAGTACTTCCTATATATAATTCTTTACCTCCGGACCATTCCGGAACTCCTCGTGACGTCCGGGATCTCATCCGGGACTCCAAACAACATTCGGGTTAGTGCATATACATATCCCTACCACCCTAGCGTCACCGAACCTTAAGTGTGTAGACCCTACGGGTTCGGGAGACATGCAGACATGACCGAGACGACTCTCCAGTCAATAACCAACAGCGGGATCTGGATACCCATGTTGGCTCCCACATGCTCCTCGATGATCTCATCGGATGAACCACGATGTCGAGGATTCAAGCAACCCCGTATACAATTCCCTTTGTCAATCGGTATGTTACTTGCCCGAGATTCGATCGTCGATATCCCAATACCTCGTTCAATCTCGTTACCGGCAAGTCACTTTACTCGTTCCATAACACATCATCCCGTGATCAACTCCTTGATCACATTGTGCACATTATGATGATGTCCTACCGAGTGGGCCCAGAGATACCTCTCTGTCACACGGAATGACAAATCCCAGTCTCGATTCGTGCCAACCCAACAGACACTTTCGGAGATACCCGCAGTGTACCTTTATAGCCACCCAGTTACGTTGTGACGTTTGGCACACCCAAAGCACTCCTACGGTATCCGGGATTTGCACAATCTCATGGTCTAAGGAAATGATACTTGACATTAGAAAAGCTTTAGCATACGAACTACACGATCTAGTGCTATGCTTAGGATTGGGTCTTGTCCATCACATCATTCTCCTAATGATGTGATCCCGTTATCAACGACATCCAATGTCCATTGTCAGGAAACCGTAACCATCTATTGATCAACGAGCTAGTCAACTAGAGGCTTACTAGGGACATGGTGTTGTCTATGTATCCACACATGTATCTGAGTTTCCTATCAATACAATTCTAGCATGGATAATAAATGATTATCATGAACAAGGAAATATAATAATAATCAATTTATTATTGCCTCTAGGGCAGATTTCCAACAGCGCCAAGCCTAAAACCACCATCACCTTCGTTTCTAGAGATCACCCCAAGGCCACGACCACGACGGGTGCCATCCCCATGTTGTGTACTCCTACCATCAGCAACATCGCCGTGACCAAGACCCTCATCGACAAAGGCGCCGGCCTAAGCGTCCTCTAGGTGGAAACCTTCGATTTGCTTCAGGTGTCGCACGATTAGCTACTGCCCACATGACCTTTCTCGGGGTGGTCAAGGGCTCGGCCACTCCCCTGGCGCAGATATGCCTCCCATCACCTTCGGCACGCGTGACAACTACCACACCGAGCTCATCGACTTCGACGTGGCCCATATCGACCTCTCGTACAACGCCATCCTGGGGTATCTGGCCCTCGCCAAGTTCATGGTGGCTACTCATCCGGGATACAACGTCATCAAGATGCCGGGTAGCAGCGACATCATCATGGTGGCTGAGGACTTGAAGGATGTGGTTTGGGTCCTCAAGCTCGGCTGCAGGGCCGCAGCCGCTTCGTGCCCAGCCAGCGCGAGCACATCGGTGGCTTAGGAGGCCACGCCCGTGAAGAAGAAGAAGTTGTTCTCTCAGGAGTGGGCCGAGACGAAGCAGGTGGCTATCGACACCGAAGGCTTGTGCCCCACCTTCACCATTGGTGTGGGCCTTCCTCCGGACCAGGAGGAAGCGTTGGTCGCTTTCCTGAGGGCCAACAAAGACATGTTTGCGTGGGAAGCATCATACTTGGTTGGTGTCCCGAGGGAAGTAGTCGAGCATCACCTGATGTGTGCCCTGGTGCATGCCCAGTGAAGCAAAAAGCGCGGCGTCAGGCACAAGAGAAGCAGGCATTCATCATCCAGGAGGTCGGAAAGCTTCAAGAGGCCGGCGTCATCCGGGAGGTGCAGCACCCGAATTGGTTGGCGAATCCTCTAATCGTCTCCAAGAAAGGCAGGAAGGAGTGCATGTGCATCCACTTCACCAGTCTCAACAAGGCCTGCCCTCAGGATCCTTTCCCGCTCCCATGTATCGACCAGATCATGGACTCCACTGCTCAGTGTGATTTTCTATGCTTCTTGGATGCTTTCTCGGGATATCATCAAATCAAGATGGCAACGGAGGACGTCAAGAAGACAACTTTCATCTCTCCATGCGGTGTGTACTGTTACACTTGCATGCCCTTCGGGCTGCGGAATGCTGGCGCCACTTTCCAGTGACTGATGCACATAGCGGTCGGGCCACAGTTTGGGAGGAACATTGGAGGCATATGTCGATGACATCGTGGCCAAGTCGCGGGAAGCAAGGACCCTGATCAAAGACCTGGAAGAAACATTCACTAACCTACGTAGTAAAAACCTGAAGCTCAATCCCGTCCAGCAAGCTGCTGGGCTTCCTGGTGTCGCACAGAGGGATTCAAACCAACCCCGAGAAGGTCAAGGCGATAGAGCGTATGAGACCGCCTTAGACCCTCAAGGAGATGCAGAAGCTCGCAGGGTGCGTAACCTCTTTGGGGCGCTTCATCTCTAAGCTTGGTGAGCATGCCCCCCCTTTGTTCAAGCTAATGAAGAAGAAGGGCCCATTCGAGTGGACCCCAGAAGCTAAGGCGGGCTTTGAAGGCCTCAAGCGATACCTCACGAGCCCCCCTGTCATGGTGGCGCCCCGCCTGCGTGAGCCCCTGGTTCTCTACTTGGAGGCCACTCCCCACTCGGCCAGTGCGGTGCTCGCAGCAGTCAGAGAGGGGCCCGCCAACGCGGGCTCAAAGCAGAGTGGTCGGCAGCACGACAAAAAAGGCACATCTGTGACATTTTGGGCCGAACGAAATTTTTTTTGTCATGCTTATGACACTTCTATGATGATAATTGTGACAAAACCCGGCATCATCATAGATGTGGTGGGCTCCTACTTCTATGACAAAAAGTCATGACAGAAAATGGGCTTTTCGTCCTGGGTGGGCCGAAGATGCAGCTGCATGACATTCCTTGGGTCGTCCATGACAGAAAAAATCGTGGTAGAAGCGAGGGCGAGAAAATATCATGGAGTTCCCAGTTACGGTAGGTGTGGTCGGCGCCGAGCGATGCGCTGTGGTTTGCACGTTTCTCTTGTGTATGCGCGTGTGTGCGAGGCATTGGCTAACTAAACCCGAGCGATCGCACGTTACTGAACCCGAGTTTTCGATCCCTTGGATGTTGACTGAACTCGAGCGATTCATTCGCTGCTGACTGAACCCGAGCAATTCCTTTGCTACTGCTACTAACTGAACCCGAGCGATCACTGCTGCTTACTAAAGCTGATCGAGCCCCTGTGCAAGACGTGGCCAGCCAGTGTTGGGTTACCTCTCGATGAATAGTGATTGTTGCTACCATGCGCGCACTACATAGAACGAGTCTAGACGTGGTGAGTCGAGCCGGTTGGTTGGCTGTGGGGGTTGGATGAACAGGACCCCGTGGTAGTAGGCCGTTGCCGCTGGATGAACAGGACCCCGAGGAGGCCGTCGAACCCCACCCGGTTGGGAGTGGATGAACAAGACCCCATGGAGGCTCTATGAATAGCAGCCGGTGGAGGTTGGATGAACAGTAGCCGTGGATGAACAATAACCCATGGAGGCTGGATGAACACTAGCTGTGGATGAACAGTAACCCGTGGAGGCTGGAGGATGTCGACGGTGGATGAACAGTAGCCCGTGGAGGCTGGAGCGAGGTAGTAAACGGTGGATGCACAGGACCCGTTTCGACCGTAGGCGCTCCAACACAAGTCTGGTTCCTCCATTTTGTGGTAGGCCACACCCCTCCCGGTCAACAGGACCTCGTTTCTACCGTAGGCACTCGGACACAAGTCTGTTTCCTCCGTTTTGTGGAATGCCTGACCCCTCCCAATGAATAGGATCCCGTTTCGACCGTGGACGATCGAACAGAAGGTTGTTTCCTCTATTCTGCGGTACGCCAGACCGCATTTTGGATGTTTCGTACAAGCCGGTTGGCTCCCATTGAACATGACGCATTCCGACCCAGTCGGTTGCCTCTCGATGAACAGGACGTTGTTTCTCTGCTCCGACCCAGCCGGTTCGCTGCCAGATGAACATGACGTCGTTGCTACCGCCCGTTGCCTCTTCATGTACGCAAGCCCTGGCCGTTCGTATATATGCGTGAGTACGCGCTCGAGACCCCGCCCGTATGTACCTACGTGGCTGTATTTTTTGCCCTATGGTTGTATGTATGTGTATAGAACTTAAACGGGACTGCGTGAACTGCGATGTCGGGTGATCTACGATGACACGTGTCGCTACCTACTCGGCCACGGTTCATATTTCTGGTCCCAACGGTCGACCAATATGTATGTACACATTCGCGACCAGACAGACAACACTATGTACGCTTTAAGCGGGTGGGTCCCAACGGTCTGGTCGGTCCTAGCTGTGGGGGAGGAATCATTTTTATTTTGTGAGTAATAAGGAGGCACTTCCTTGTGTTCGAAGATGTAGCTGGTGGGTCTGGCTATCAGCCTCACTGCCTAAAGTCCTCTTCCGATGGTTGTCCTCTATTGACCAAGTTGACGGCCCTATGCCGAGATCACCAAGGCGGTGGATGACACCGAGGCCTAGGAAGGATATGACGCGGAGCCGGGGAAGACGCGACAATGGGTTCCCACGCGGAGGGGAGTATGTGGGTTTACTGCTTCAGTTGCGGTGTGAGGTACCGTCCCCAGAGAATAACAGGAGGTGTGGATGAGTATAGAGGGATGGCCTAGCCAGCGGTGGCAGCACAGCCGGACACGGGAGGCAGGAGCAGGCGGCACGGCCGGTGCTGGTTTGGGCGGCTGGAGCAAGAAGATCGGAGGTTGAAGAAGCACGACGACCGTTGGATGGACATTGTACGGTCATTGTAGCTAGAATCGTTTATATTGACTAAGTTGACAAAGCCCTTGGTACACGTCAACTTAGTAGGCCCATAGGTCAGCCTCTGAAATGGTGCACCCCAGATGTTAGGGGGAGGAATCATTTTTTGGGCGGGTGAAGCAAGAATATCCGAGATTGAAGAAGAAGCACGACATCCATTGGATGGACATCCAACGGCCACTACTGCTAGAACCGTGTGTTGACTATAAGTTGACAAAGCCTTGAGTACGCGTCGACTTAGTAGGCCCACAAGTGTGTGGCAGAGAACATATAGCCCATTTGCGATTTGTAAGAATGTACAACCCCTTTTTGAATTCTAATGGAATTTAATACCGCCCATTTACAGTTTGTTAAAAGTGCAGTCCATTTTCTAGCTAGGACAACGATTAATAATTTCAACCAATCACTCAAAACAGAATTCAATAAAATTTCCCACATTTTGATGGGATCCGAAATATTTTTATCCTGAAATTTGTAGTCATATTAAATATAATTTCAAAATAAATTTGTATTACGTAAAAATCCAATGAAATATTGCGCGCGCAACAAGTAATGACATTTAAAATTTCGAAATCCGAAATAATATTTAAAAAAAAACTAATTACGTGTTTGGTGCATTTTTTATAGTTATTGTCCAGTTTTTATAATTACATCCCATTTATTATTTCTTAAAGCCCATTTTCTTGTTAAGCCTAATGCATCTCTCCTAGGAAAGATTTGCAGCCCAATGGGGCGGAGAATAACAAGTTGACACAGATATTGTGTACAACTGTCGGCCTATTTGCATTGATGATGTTAAAAAAAGGCCTGTGTAGTATAGTACAACTTTACATGGCTACTCAGCCTACATTCAGTGACGCCGGAAAGGCCCAAACAAGGCTTCTGTACAACTTTTTGAAGTCACTGAGCTCAATTAATAACTTAAGAAAAAAGTTAGAGTACAGTGGAACCTAATTAAAAGCTGTCACGAGCGAAGAAATAATTCAACGGGCCCCACTTGTCCATGTGTATGTGTGTGTGAGAGAGAGACCCATCGGTCGATGCTCGTAAATACATCTTTCAGCCATATGCATTGCTGATCTTGAGTAAAAACTTATATAGTTGACACAATCTTATAGAACATCATAGCACACTAGACTTGCATACAAAAATTTCATGCATGCGGCACAATCAGGGTGGAAGCAGTTGATCGCTACGGGTAGGGCTATGTTGAAACCAACGAACTCGTACATAACGGTTCATCACCTTTGTCAATGACGGGGAAATATCTTGACTGCTGTGCAAAGAAAACAGACAGACAACACAATAAGTTCTGCATTTTTTGATTAAGTTGACATACAACCCTTTCTAAAAAAGTCCAAGTACAAAAATAGAACATGTCACAATAAAATGTACTGGCACATCAGTGCTTCACACCGATAGCGCAGATTTAACTAGTATCTAACATGATTCAGTTGTTACCTCAAATTAGAGCACAACCAGGCAGCCAATCCTGCCTCTTCTCCCAAAGAAGCAGGGGCCACCGCCGCGCGATGGAAAGTCTGACATTGACTCCTGTAATGGACGTCGTCGATAGACCCTGGCACCAACGGCGGCGGCAGGACTTTGATTGATGGATTGACCACTTCTTCGACATGTGCGAACACTCGATACAGGTACATCCCTAACGTGGTCCGCGGCGGCCTTGGTGGCGACGAATAGTACAACCCCGGTTCGTGCACTGGTATCTCAACACCAATCAGCTTCGGTATGGTGGCCGGCTTCTTCATCCATGCCATAACCGTCAAAGCCCAGCTATCTGGAGGAACAAACATACTTACGAGCTCACCTCCAAGGTCGTTGATAAGCTCATTCATGGACTCGTTGTTCCAAGCATGTCGAGTCATGCCGTGGAAGCTAAGCTTTGTTAAAAACTCAAGCATAGAGGGCACTGAGCCCCATCCTGGGTGCCACCAATCAAAGCTCATGAGCGCGCCATCATAGAACAAACACCGGGAAGATTCGAACACACGACTGCAGTTGAAAGTTGTCCGGAACCTGATGAAGAAATCAACAAGTGGCAGACAGACTTCGACGAGCAAGTCACTTATTTGGATGCCGTGCACAATGCCGAGAGCTTTGACAAGGTCGTCCAACGAGACGGGAGGCCGGTCGTCGTTGATGGTTACCATCAGCACTTTGCCGGCAAACTAGTTGCCAAGTGCCGCCATGTCACTGTTGAGCGATTGCACACAGCGCCCGAAGGAAGGATGAAACCAAGGATCTTCGGCTCGGAGATCCGCGTTGACCGATGACATGATATTGCGCTTGAGTACATGGAGTACAGGAGGGGGATTTGGGGTAACTAGTGTAGGAATCGAGATTCCAGAGGTGGGGGAGGGGCGGGAGATTGGGGATGAAAATCTAGCATTAATTTGGAACACACGCCAATATGCTCTCGACGTGCAAGCGCACGAAAACACCGATGGCACCCACATGTCGGCCTAAGAGTCCATATTCTTTCTTTTTTGAGAGCCCGGCCTTTTTTGAGGATCTTTTGAGAGCCCGGCCTGAGAGTCATAATTGACATGTTTGGCATTCTGTTACTACTCGGCCCATATTCAACAACACCTCACTGGCCCAAACAAGTGTACATCATCGAAAAGACACTAAGCTCAAATTATAACTTGAAAAAGGAGATATACTCTGAACACTGGAGAATGGTGATGCCCTCATTTAGCCAACCAGCAGTTCGAGACAATGAATAGTTCAAAGCAACGATATATACAACATTCAAACACGGATAGTGACTACTACTGACATGAACAACAAGACATGATAGTTCACAAGTAGTCTTGCAACACCACCAAAACACACCCATTTGCAGTGCTCAGAATCTTATGATCCAGACAAGAATGACATTCTAAATAGAGGCAACTATTACATAGTAAGAGTGACATAGACGTGGATGACCAAATGATAAGGAATATGCATAACAAAAGAGAGAACTACCCATCCAGAACAAGCAGCAAAGACAACAAGTCATTCGAAGAGGGATGATCCAACACGATCATAATTTGCAGCCCTACTTCAGTGACCAGTGATCCGGAGACACCAGTACTCCACCCTTTCAACACAACAACCCAATTACCTATCAACCTGAAGGCTTGAACCACATCACTTCCTATCGGACTTGAGAGATCCAAGGATCAAAGTTAATCCAGATGCCTTTTCATTCTCACCTTCTTTTGGCTACAGGCTGTATCGTTGACAGTCAGGGGTGTTTGCTCCCGAACTCCTAGGGCTCGTCGTGTAGACATAGTTTTCCATAGCAAACAGAGCCTCTCTGCCATCAAGGTCTTTGTCAATGGTGATTTCCTGTTTAATCGGATAATTGAGTTCGAGAAATAGAGAGTGTGAACCAAGGCTATCTACCTACTTTCAAATCAAGAATCCTGAAGGCCCCAACAAGCTGGTATCCTGCTCACAGACGTAACAGCCAATATCCGGATACTCACGTATTTCACAGTGCTTGTACACAGTGGGGTTTTTGCAATATAACTTTCCCGGCTCATGTATGCGAATGATTATCAGTATTTTGCCATCGTCTGATCGAGCGAGGAACCAGTTGCGCTTCCCTGTTTTGGCAAAGGTGGTGTGATTACAAAGGGCAGTAACTGTAGAGACACTACATCATATCAAAAAGGACAAGCATTGTTAATGTAAGATCAGCATTGTTCAGAGTATGAGTAGGATAATGCAAGAAACAACATTGATATGTCCCTGTTGGAACTGAGAGGAAAATATAGGGAAATGTATACTGGGTTCGAAAATATAGAAGTGCCATGCATGGTTATACTCATGTTATCTCGCAATTAATTCTTCACAGGAAACTACCATGTCATGCATGTTATGTAATCATGTTCTGTCCTCAGAAACAAATTCTTCAAGGAAATTAACAGACCATGCATTGTTATATACTCATGTTCTGTGGGCAAAATTTCTGTGAAGATATTATTCTAGCCATTGATTGCTGAAGGGCAAATATTGTTATGTACACATGGTAACCATTACAGGATTTCACTACTTCCATATATAGAGTTCTCCATATGCACATTTACTTCCTTGATGTATGGTTAGATGAAACCAACAGTGTGATGCATGTTTCTACATCATGAAAATGAGGAAACTAACATGGCCATTGATACACACTCATATTTAGTAGCATATAGATTACTATAAAATAAGGAGAATATCCATGTCTTCCTAACTGTTTGACTATTCATGGGTACAAATTGGCTATAATGACATGGTCACAATCGCATGAACTAACTCGTTCCAAATATAGCTAATTTATGGCGTCTCTAATACATTGCCATAGTTCTACTCAAATTCTACTCCGACAGGGATATGCCAATCATCACAAAAAGTTCAAACAGTGTCCTGGCATTATCATTAACATCGGAGGGAAACAACTTACACGTGCCGTCCCACCAATCTGTGGTGCCATCTGCTTTGTCGATCACGTAGATAATTCCATTGTGTTCAATAGCATCACAGAAGTGTGTATCAACTTTGATGATCCACTGCGAGGTGAGTTGTCTCTAGCTAAAGAAGGCACCGGTGGAAAGATGGGCGAGTCCGCGGTCGAACAAGGCAATTAGATTGAAGTCTGTGTAACCCACATCACGTGTGGGCAGTTGGCAGATTACAATCTTTTGCAAAACAAGGTCCATCCAACTGACGTGGTAATATAGATGACTTGGACCGCAAAGGTAGAACCCTATATAATCCAACGTATGAAGGATAATCTCATGGGAGGTGTGGAAGTTCACGAGCACCAACTTTTTCCGGTCTTCTCTGACAGCAACCATCAAGTGGCAGTTCATGCCGACTCAGTACATACCTGCCGAGAAGTTTCGGGCGATGGTGATCAGATCAAAGTCGAGGCAAATGATGTACGACGACCCACAACATACCTGCAAAGAAGTTTCGAATAATGGAGGTCAGGTTGAAGTTGAGGGGCGTCATGTATGCCTCTGTATCATGGTGAGAAAATCTCGCAAGACCAGATAGCAGCAAGTAGGATGTATTGAAAAGCTTAGGCCTCACTTCAATGATGGTCGTGTGCATGTCCCTCGAGCATGCAGCCAGCCGCACGATGCTCAACATATCCATACACGAACAATAGAGGTCGAGGATGTCACTGGGGAGATTGCTCCAATCGTGGCTCATATAGATGTTGCGCGGTTCACTCTCAGCCATGGTGGAGTTTGGAAGGGGGGGTTTTGGGGGGCTTGATTTACGGGGGAGAAGGCTCTTGGTGCTAGAGCGGCTAGCGAGGGAATAGTGGTACTGGGGGAGGCGAGAGAGGCGAGGGTACGAGGGGGCACAATGAGATGATGAAGAGTGACGTCAGGATCTCCAGCGGGACGGAGATGGGGATGGAGTGGTGCTAGGGGAGAGGGAGACAAGGCGAGGCATGCTATACAGTGGCGGTGATAGTGACTGCACAGTGCACAAGGTGAGGCTGACTTTGGTAACCGAACACGCCGCCTGGACTAGTGTCACCTTGGGCGCAGGGTCTTGTCACTTCACTGTGAGGACCGGATGAGTAATATTCTGACAATCAAGTGTACCACAGTTGTCCCGCTACTAGTAGGAACATACGGAGTAGTACTGTATAGTGGAAATAGGTCTCCCATGCTAGCATGCCTCTGGGTTCACTTCATCCTCCAGGTATCATCCATATTGCGAGCAGAACCAAATTCTCGTGCATGCGGAAGCGTGAAGAAGGTTTTTTTTTACTTTTTTGAGGATAACTACATATTCCTTAACTAGAGAATGTTGTGTCTCCACGCATGCGCCAATATCCATCTGAACGAGCTATGACACATTTTTTTATATCTGTTTGCATAGGTCCCACCTGTCAAGAGGGGTGCCGAAATTAAAAGGAATAACAAAATGTCTCGCCATGGTGATTCGAAAGAGTGACGTCAAGTAGCCAGTGGCACATGTAGCGCTAGAAGGATGGTCACGTACATGGACATGTACCACTCCTCAGTCTACCCGCATAGCCTTTTCTTTTAGTGTACCTAGTCGTCTAATCAACTGCCTACATGCCACTTCTCCCATTTACTTCTCCATCGGGAACCGATTTTCCTCAGCTTCTTCACCTCTCCTTCATCTTCATTTGCATCAAAACCTCCTCGTCGAAGGCTCATTGAGCATAGTTGCCACCGTCACCGACCACCCAAGGGTTGTTCGGAAGTGGATCAACAATGTATCCAACTCCCTCCAAAAGGTAGAGATGAAGGTCATCGGTCTCGATGCAGAGTACACAGAGCATGCCACTAGGAAGATCCAATGCGCCGTCGTCCTTCAGCTGTGCCTCGAAGATGATGTTTTAGTGTACCACATCATACACGCGCCCTTCATACCAGGAGACCTCCACGATTTCTTGTCTCAGGAGGATATATACTTCTGTGGGGCAGCCAACGAAGGGGACAAGCAAAAGCTGTCGCCATACAACCTTGATTTGGAAAGCATCACTGACCTTCAAACCAGAATCAAAATTCCTGTAGAAGATTGTGACAAACAAACACCATCCCTATTCGACGTAGTAAATTTTGTGCTTGGTACAAATCTTCGGAAGGGTAACGACACGCTAGCATTAAGGTCGTCTGGATGGGAGAATTATCCCTTGATGTACGAGCAGATAAAATATGCTGCCCTCGATGCCAGTGTGATTTTTGAAATAGCTGCAAGGTCCAAAGAGCTTGTTGCGAAGCCGTCTCCCACAGAAAGTGAGAAGAAGAAGAAGAAGAAGAAGAAGAAGCTGCACCTGCAGCAGTGCATTATGGATGGATGAACTATTTCCTCTCTTGTAAAAAAAAATATTTCCTCTCTATGTATACTGATATAGATGAACTATTTCGATTGTGTGCATGTCTTTGGAACAAGTAGCAGCGTAGGTCTGCTTGACTATAAGCTACTATTTATCCACCCAACTTTCTCTAATACTCCTTCCAGTGATTGGTATGCAATGCATGTGTCAGTAGACAGGACAACTTGTCCATGGAAGTTGAACTACGACAACCATCACGTTTCATACACTGCCACTCACGATTCCCACGACGCTGCTTGAACCCACAACACCACGTCCCCCGACGTGCGCCTCACCCCTCTTGGCCGCACCACCCCTCTGCCTTTGTGTGCATGACATGTGGGCCAGCTGAAATGCATCGAGCTTCATGTTTCTACCACAGCCACACGCGATTCCCACAACGCTGCTCGAACCCATGACACAATATGTCCCCCGACCCGCGGCTCACCCCTCTCGGCCCCACCGCCCCTCTGCCTTCAGGAGCATGACATGTGGACCAGCCACCTATCGGGTCCACTGAAGCTCACTCCCGTGGGCCCCGAGAGGGAAATGTAACTCATGCGCCAAGCCTTGTGGTGCTACTGCTGCTCGAACTCGTGCCAAACTCGATATTTGTTTCCTACTAGCAAGAAGCCCATGCGTCGCACGGAACATCAAGATGCATTTGTATGAGTAGTTTATCTTGTGGGAGAAAAGGACGAACGAGGGAAGGCCTTATTTGCAGCCTCATAACACCCCAACGTCCAGCTGTGGCACCCTCGCCACGGCCAGGCCACCACCGGTAGGTTCAACTCGAATGAGTGAGTGGCGAACGCCGCCACGACAACGGCCAGCTGGGCATCTCGAACCACACCAATGTCGCTTCCCCGTAGCCGACCTATGCTGGCATGTGGCCGCACGCCGTTGAGCCACACGTCAATGTACAACGGCAGGAACGCCTCTGGGCTCACTGGCTCAACTACGTCGAGTACATCACGTTCGCAAACTGGTATTTGTTGAGCAGGTTGCTCCCACCCACGAGCACATTCCTATACATATCTAGCATTCCAGCCTCGTCACTGAGTGGTACATCCTCAAGACGGTGCAAACGGTCGAAATCTCGAGCCCAAGTCGAGCTATGTGCCGCCGGTAGATCACTGGCTCCCGCCCGAGCTCCTACCCAGCCATCGTTGCCGTCGCACCACTGACGATCAAGAGCAGCACCCTGCCGCTCATCCGGAGCACAAGCTAGTAAACGTCATGGGGCATGCCACAACAGTCAAGCACCTCGGCATGCGTCGGCTGGGTAGAGACTTTTCTTGGCCACAAGCTCCATGGTCTCGTCCAAGATCAGTGTGGTACTATAGTTGAACATGCGGGTAAAATACTACGGGAGCAGCTGCATGTGCAAGGCCTAGACGTCGATGTTGGCGTGGAGGTGGTGGTACTCACTGGTACCGCATCGTTCTACATGGCTTAGGAAGGCACCTGTTGCGACACTCTGGCGTTGGCACCGGCATTGTCAATGCAGCTAATGATCCGGAGGAGGACGAGCTTCTTGACGATGGTGAACTTGTTGATGGTGGCAATGACCATCTGGTCCAACTGAGAGTCATAGCTAGCGTCGATGATGCCCATGAACCAGCCAGTCGCCAACACTGTCTAGAGACGATCCTCGGTGCCATGCTGCAGGCTAGCATCATGGACCATCTGGCACAGCCGCTGGCCACTCGCGCGCATCGCCGCCATGGGTCTGGAGTGAGCACTTTTGCGCTTAGTGTAGGTGCTTAGGTGTGTACGATGTGGTAGATGCATTGGAAAGGAGGGGCGTCTTTATATGAGTGCAAACTGCATTGCATTCACATTGTGTTATGTCTTTTCCCCATGCATTCAAGATGCTAATTGAAGGAGGATACATCATTGGCCGTTCAAACATTTTGGGAAACGCTACCCTCTCCCTCGTGTGCATTAAAGCCATACCGGTAACTATCATGGTTTACTAGTAGCTATCAAATCGAATAGTATTGCGCTGACCGCTGCATGCCCTGCTGAACACGCCTCCTTGCCTCCGTTAAACCCACATGCAAACCAAGAAACCTACCCCGGCCACAAGTCCGTTCATGAGCAGGCCGGAATTAATAGCAATGCCTGCCGAGCTCCTCCCATCCGCCCTCAGTTTAAACGAGGCTAGGCGCCGACCAAGCTCCTACCGTCCTCCCTCTATTTAAACGAGGCCAGACAAACAGCCGACAAGAATCGCACCCTCCGCCGCTCCCCCATCTCCTACTTCACCATTTTCTCCCCTCTTTCGATGACTTCCGAGGAGCCATTCTCCGGCATACTACCCGGCTGGGTGGCCCGCCGAGCCCTCCAGATACGAGTGAGGCCGCTCGATGCTTCACCAACCTCACTTGGCCCGACGGAGCAAGTTGCCGCCCCAAGCTCGCGTGTGGTTCAGCAACTCACTGCTCCAGTCCAGCTCGATGAGGAGTGGTGAGTTGCTCCATGCCGGCACAGCGGTGAGCACGGCGGCACAGGCGTCGTCGCTGCCGCGTCATAACACTCCTCCAGTATCTGCTGTGGTTGCGCCTCCCATGTCTGTGGGTGTGCCTCACGTGCCTGCGGCAGTGCCATGCAGGCAGAGACAGAAGCCGGGTGCGTGTAGAGCGACAAGTTGATGGCCAGCTTCTCCGTGTCCGCAGCCACCATCGAGGAGAAGTAGCACATGGGAGGCCGCTGCCACTTGGGTCCGATGAAGGCCACCACCGAGGCGAGGACTGCGTATTCAGGTGGTTTCTTTGCTGCTTCGTATCTTCCAAGGACCTTTGTCAACCCCGCAAGTGCCTGTCAGACATGAGGAAGACAAAGGGATCCGCGGACGGCCATTTATATTAGGTATTAATTATACCACGGATTAGCACCATTTAGGTCATGTAAATGTAATGAAATCCATCATGCTTATGTGAAGATCCAGCTTTTTTATACGAAATCCTTCATGCTTATATGAAATAAGTTTGTGTTTGCATGCATTTCCTCTGGTTGGTTAGAGTTGTGAAAATGTATGCCGCTGGCGTTGGATGTCATCCTCCGCGGAAGGAAGCGGGAGGAAATTTGCCGGCAGCCGTTGGAGATGCTCCTACGCTGGAAATAATAGATTCACATGCAATCCATTTGAGTTAATTGCATGTATGATTCTCCCTCTATAAAAAGTTAATTGCATGTACAATGTACACATGACTTGCAGGGTGGCTACAACTTCGTACAGAAAGTTAAAAAGAAGCAAATCCATCCTTAATCTTGTATTCTAAGTACTCTGTGGGTGCCAGTGTCAGTACAATAGCGAAACAAGTATATATTAAATAATATATAATATAAAAATCTAAAGTTAAAGACAGAATTCAAACTCAGGTCATCGCGCTGCGAGCATCCGGCGCTAACCAATCCAGCACATTTTGATGTGGACGATGCTGGAGATATATCTCTATATCTACTCTTATACTCCCTCTATTCCTAAATATTTGTCTTTTTTGGATTTCAAATGGACTACCACATACGGATGTGTATATAGACATATTTTAGAGTGTAGATTCACTCATTTTTCTCCGTATGTAGTCACTTGTTGAAGTCTCTAAAAAGACAAATATTTAGGAATGGAGGGAGTAGAAAGCAGAGTAAGTGATGATGGTGTTGATAACCCACAAGTATAGGGGATCGTTTGTAGCCTTCTTTGATAAATAAGAGGGAGAACCCAACGAGGAGCTAGAGGCAGAACAAATATTCCCTCAAGTTATATCAACCACCCATACAACTCTACGCACACTTGATGTTTGCTTTACCTAAAACAAGTATGAAGCTAATTTGCAAGAATAAAACTACAAGGACTTTTGATGCAGAGCATCCCAAGATCATCCCCATGGACTTATTGATACGTCTCCGTCGTATCTACTTTTCCAAACACTTTTGCCCTTGTTTTGGACTCTAACTTGCATGATTTGAATGGAACTAACCCGGACTGACGTTGTTTTCAGCAGAATTGCCATGGTGTTATTTTTGTGCAAAAATAAAAGTTCTCGGAATGACCTAAAAATCAACGGAGATTATTTTTGGAATATATAAAAAATACTGGAAGAAAGATCCACGTCAGGGGGGCCACACCCTCTCCACGAGTGTGGGGGCTGCGCCCCCCTGCCTCGTGGGCCCCCTGACACTCCACCGACCTCAACTCCAACTCCATATATTCACTTTCGGGGAGAAAGACTCATCGTGTTTTACGATACGGAGCCGCCACCAAGCCCTAAACGCTGTCGGGAGGGCTGATTTGGAGTCCGTTCGGGGCTCCGGAGAGGGGAATCCGTCACCATCGTCATCATCAACCTTCCTCCACCAATTTCATGATGCTCACCGCCGTGTGTGAGTAATTCCATCGTAGGCTTGCTGGACGGTGATGGGTTGGATGAGATTTATCATGTAATCGAGTTAGTTTTGTTAGGGTTTGATCCCTAGTATCCAGTATGTTCTGAGATTGATGTTGCTATGACTTTGCTATGCTTAATGCTTCTCACTAGGTCCCGAGTGCCATGATTTCAGATCTGAACCTATTATGTTTTCATCAATATATGAGAGTTCCTGATCCTATATTGCAAGTCTATAGTCACCTATTATATGTTATGATCCATTAACCCCGAAGTGACAATAGTCGGGATACCTACCGGTGATGACCGTAGTTTGAGGAGTCCATGTATTCACAATGTGTTAATGCTTTGGTCCGGTACTCTATTAAAAGGAGGCTTTAATATCCCTTTAGTTTCCAAGAGGACCCCGCTGCCACGGGAGGGTAGGACAAAATATGTCATGCAAGTTCTTTTCCATAATCACGTATGACTATATTCGGAATACATGCTTGCATTACATTGATGAACTGGAGCTAGTTCTGTGTCACCCTATGTTATGACTGTTACATGATCGATCACATCCGGCATAATTCTCCATCACCGATCCAATGCCTACGAGCTATCCATATATTGTTCTTCGCTTATTTACTTTTTCATTGCTACTATTACAATCACTACAAAACCGAAAAATATTACTTTTGCTACCGTTACTTTTTGCTACCGTTACCACTACTATCATATTACTTTGCTACTAAAAACTTTGCTGCAAATATTAAGTTTCCAGGTGTGGTTGAATTGACAACTCAGCTGCTAATACTTGAGAATATTCTTTGTCTCCCCTTGTGTCAAATCAATAAATTTGGGTTGAATACTCTACCCTCGAAAACTGTTCTGATCCCCTATACTTGTGGGTTACCAAGAACATTTTCTGGCGCCGTTACCGGGGAGCATAGCTCTATTCTTTGACTCATTTGGGATTTATATCTGCTTATCACTATGAAGAACTCGAAAGATCAAAGAACCAAGATTTTTCCCTCAACTACGATGGGAGGTAAGGAACTACCATCCAGCCCTGCACTTGATTCACCTTCTGTTTTGAGTAAACTTGCGACACCTACACATGCTATTGATTCTGATAGGTCGCATGTTATTGATGATGCCACTTCTGCTTTGCATGATACTTATGATGAAACTACTTCTATGCTTGATAATACTGTGCCACTTGGTGAATTTCTTGATGAACAACTTGCTAGGGCTAGAGAGGATGAAAATATTGAATCCGATAATATTGATGAAAGTGATGATGAAGATTCTCCCCCTAGATATGAATTGCCTATTGTTCCTGAGGGTTATGTTATGGATGAAAAAACTGCTAGAGACTTTCTTGCCTGCAATGATAGAAGTGATCTTAAGAAACTATTAGCTAAGCCTAAAGAAAAATCTTTGAATGCTAGAATGAAATATGACCCTGCTTTTGCTACTTCACCTATCTTTATTACTGATAAGGATTATGATTTCTCTGTCGATCCTAAGTTAATTACTTTGGTTGAATCTGATCCTTTCTATTGCTATGAATCTGAAACTGTTGTGGCACATCTTACTAAAATTAAATGATATAGCTACCTTGTTCACTAATGATGAGAAAACTCGCTACTATTATATCCTTAAATTATTTCCGTTCTCATTAAAGGGTGCTGCGAAGATCTGGTTTAATTCTCTTGATCCTGGTTGTGTGCGTAGTCCCCAGGATATGATTTACTACTTCTCTGCTAAATATTTCCCCGCTCGTAAGAAACAAGCTTCTTTAAGGGAAATATATAATTTTGTGCAAATTGAAGAAGAAAGTCTCCCACAAGCTTGGGGGAGGCTTCTCCAATTACTTAATGCTTTGCCTGATTATCCTCTCAAGAAAAATGAACTACTTGATATCTTTTATAATGGACTAACCGATGCTTCCAGAGACTCCTAAGCCAACTCCGAAGAAAAGGGGTATTCTATTTCTCAGTCCTGAAGATATGCAAGTGGCAAAGAAATCTATGAAAGAAAAAGGTATGAAAGCTGAAGATGTTGAGAATTTACCTCATGTTGAAGAAATACATGGTCTTAATTCATCACCTATTGAAGAAATACGTGGTCTTGATAACCCGACACAGGTAGGAAAGGTAAATTCTCTCTATAGATATGATAAAGCTGAAATCCCTCCTACTAAGTTTGATAGCCAATGTTTGGATGAATTTGATAACTTTATGGTTAAGCAAGAAGATTTTAATGCTTATTCTGGTAGACAACTGAAATGCAATGCTTATATGATTGAACACTTGGGTGAATATATGTCTAGAGTTAAAGGCGAACTTAAATTCATTAGTAAACATGCTTCTATGGTTACCACTCAAGTAGAACAAGTACTTAAAGCTCAGATGATTTGCTCAATGAATTAAATAATAAGAAGAATGATAATGTTGTTAGAGTTATGACTAGAGGTGGTAAAATGACTCGGGAACCTTTGTATCCTGAGGGCCATCCTAAGAGAATTGAGCAGTATTCTCAGAGGAATAACGTTGATGCACCTAGTCCTTCTAAGAGGAAGAAAAAGAAAAATGATAGAACTTTGCATGCTTCTATTGAACCCGTTATTAACACACCTGAGAATCCCAATGATATTTCTATTTTTGATGCAGAAACACAATCTGGTAATGAACATGAACCTAGTGATAATGTTAATGATGATGTTCATGTTGATGCTCAACATAGCAATAATAATGATGTAGAAATCGAACCTGCTGTTGATCTTGATAACCCACAATCAAAGAATCAACGTTATGATGAGACTTTGTTGCTAGGAAGCACGGTAAAGAAAGAGAACCATGGGTTCAGAAACCCATGCCCTTTCCTCCTAAACCATCCAAGAAAAATGATGATGAGGATTTTGAGCGCTTTGCTGAAATGATTAGACCTATCTTTTTGCGTATGCCTTTGACTAATATGCTTAAAATGAATCCTTATGCTATGTATATGAAAGATATTGTCACTAATAAAAGAAAGATACCGAAAGCTGAAATTTCCACCATGCTTGCTAATTACACTTTTAAAGGTGGAATACCAAAGAAACTTGGAGATCCAGGAGTACCAACTATACCATGCTCCATTAAAAGAAGCTATGTTAAAACTGCTTTATGTGATCTTGGAGCTGGTGTTAGTGTTATGCCTCTCTCTTTATACCGTAGACTTGATTTGAATAAGTTGACACCTACTAAAATATCTTTGCAAATGGCTGATAAATCAACTGCTATACCTGTCGGTATTTGTGAGGATGTGCCTTTTGTGGTTGCAAACGTTACTATTTTAACGGACTTTGTTATTCTTGATATCCCCGAGGACGATATTATGTCTATTATTATTGGAAGACCCTTTTTGAATACTACAGGGGCTGTTATTGATTGTACCAAAGGCAATGCCACTTTTCATGTTAACGGTGAGCATACGGTACACTTTCCGAGGAAACAACCTCAAGTCCACAGTATCAATCCTATTGGAAAAATTTCAACAATCACTATTGGAGGTTTTGAATTTCCTCTTCCTACTGTCAAGAAGAGATATGATATTCATATTGTTGGGGATGTGCATATCCCCGTTGAGGTAACCTAGTGTTATTCGAAATTTCTCTGGTTCCATGTTATTCAGAATGAGTTTGTTAACAAGACATGATCAACCTTGTTAGTGGATTCCTTTTGATGAGCATGAGATGGATGAAGTTAGAAGGCACAACATTCTGTACCATCTTTTTACTTTCTGTTATTTATGTTAAATAAAGAAAAATAGTATTTTTCTGTCTGTTTTTTGAATTATCAATGCAATAAAAATACACCGAAAATAAAAGTTCTGCAAATGCCCTGAAAATTAAATATGATTTTTTCTAGAATATTTAAGAATATCTCGCACTAAGAACACACCACGCGGCACAAGCACCTGGCCATGAGGGTCCAGGCCGCGCCCACCCCCCTGGGCGTGCCCCCTGCCTCATGGGCCCATGGTGGCTCCTCTCCACTTATTCCAGCCACCACACACTCCTTCCTCCCAAAAAAAATCACCAACCAGCTCAAGCACGAGTTCTAGCTCATCTTGTTGGCATTTTCGATCTCCTTGCTCAAAGCTCCATTCACAAAAGTAGTTCATCTTGGGCCCATGGTGGCTCCCCTCCACTTATTCTTTGGTATGTTACTCCTCCAATGGTCCAATTAGTTTTTGTTCTAGTGCTTTATTCATTGCAAATTTTTGTTGCTTAGGTGGCTCTGTTCTTGAGCTTGCATGATATTGCCTCTAGGCACTTGTGGGAGTAGTTGCTATCAATATTGTTGAGTTTGGTCCACTTTTATTTTTGAGTTGCTAAACATTTCAGAAAATTTCAGAAAAAGATTAAGAGATTTTTGAGGGGCTCATCGAGCCGAAGCTCGAAGGATAAACAAAGTGAAGAGAACAAGAAGCCCAAATATAATCTCCCTCGCACCGCGGAGGTTAGGCCATGTGAATGGCCTCGTGATGATTTCTTGAGAGCAGCCGGGATTGATGATGATTTCTATGAGATGGCTGAGAATGCAGGCCTCACCGCCTTCCTCCACGACCAACGTGAACAGTATCTCTTACTCACCAATATCTTTGTGCAAAACTTTCATTTCCATGCTACGAGCTCACCACCTTCGGTGGAATTTTATTTATATGATGAGCATAAGGAGATGTCACTTTGTGATTTTTGTTGGGTTTGTTTGATCCCTTTTGATGTCAGCGTAGAGGAACCACATCATCATGATGTGGAGGGATTTATTGATACAATTGCTGTAGGGGAAACGAGGAAGGTTTCTGATGCAATAATTACTAGCATACATTTTCCTGTTTTATGTTACTTTGCAATATTTGCTTGTAGATGCTTAATTGGTCGCGGAAACTGTGGCAACCTTAGTGCCCCTAATATTGTTATTTTGTGCCATGCCTTGTTCCGTGATGACACATTTAGTCTGGGCGCTATTGTTGCAAAGCAGTTAAATCTTAACCGTGCGAAGGGCCCCATCTTGGGAGGTATCTTCACCTCGCGCCTCACTGCGCATTTTAACATACCTATTAGGCATTATGAGAAAGAAGAAAAGTTGTTGCATCCTATTTTTCTAGACTATAAGAGTATGGTAGCACATGATTTTATCGTTAAGAATGAGGAAAAGATGCTTAAGTACAAGCTGATATTTGATAAAAATCACCCTGAGACTATTACTTTGCCTGCTCCTTCCTTGTTTAACTTATCTCCAGGCAAGTACCTTGTTCCGCTGGAGGCCATTGACGCCTACCGAAACCCCACACCAGCTACAGAGCCAGAGCCGGAACCACAATTTGATACTCACTGGCAGTCTGTTTATCAGTGGAATCCGGAAGAGATTGCCAAGCAGTGGCACCAGGACGATCCTTCTTAGTATGACCCCAACTATAACTTTGGATATTTGCTAGGCCAGCCGTGGCCATAGACCAACTTAGGCCAAAAGCCTAAGCTTGGGGGAGTACGTATCTCTAACCGACATTACATTCATGTTCACACACTCATGCCAATTGTCGGTGCTCATACTTTTTCATTGTAATATCCTTGCTAGTTTATTTCCCTTTTTATGCTTTATTCTTGTGTGTTTGATAAACCTTAAGAAACACACAAAAAATTGGTTGTAGCTTTTAGTTAGTTTACTTTCCATGCATGTAGTAGTAGTAATAAAAAGAAAACCCAAAAAGATTTCTCGTTCTTCTTTTTCTTGTTGGGAGGTTTCCCGTGTAAATAGTTTTGTTTCTTTCCTTTCCTTTAGGGGTCGAGAGGAGAAGACCATAATGAAAATGTTGAGTGGCTCTCATATGCATTATTGTTGATCTAACAAAGAGCCCATATTACCTTGTCTTCTCTCTTTAATTGAATACTTGCAGATTCCAGCTTAGTCCAATGCACATGCACTATTATTATTATCCACACTATTCGGTCGTGCAAGAGAAAGGCAATAATGATGATTATATGGTGAACTTATTGAGATGAGAAAATCTGGTATGAACTCGACCTCTCTTGTTTTTGTAAATATGATTAGTTCATTGTTCCTGATTCAGCCTATTATGAATAAACATGTTTGCAATGACAATTAGAGATTGTAGTTGCTTATGCCATGCTTAATTAGCTAGGAGTTTATAATGGTTTACCTTGCATGCCAACATGCTATTAAAATGGTTGTGATGTGGTATAATAGGGTGGTATCCTCTTTTGAACGATTCGAGTGGCTTGACTTGGCACATGTTCACGCATGTAGTTGAAACAAAATCAACATAGCCTATATGATATTTATGTTCATGGTGCATTATATCCTACTCATTCTTGCATTCGGTGTCGATTAATTTTAATGCATGTTCATGACTGTTGTCGCTCTCTAGCTGGTCGCTTCCCAGTCTTTTTCTAGCCTTCACTTGTACTAAGCGGGAATACTGCTTGTGCATCCAATTCCATAAACCCCAAAGTTGTTCCATATGAGTCTACCATACCTACCTATATACGGTATCTACCTTTCATTCCAAGTAAATTTGTATGTGCCAAACTCTAAACCTTCAAGTAAACATTCCAGTTTGTATGCTCGAATAGCTCATGTATCAACTAGGGTTGTCTATATCTTCCATGCTAGGCAGGTTATTCTCAAGAGGAGTGGACTCCGCTCCTCCCTCACGAGAAAATGGCTGGTCACCGAGATGCCCAGTCCCATGCTTTATGCAAATAAAATCAAAATAACTACAAACAAAACTCCCTCAGGACTCTTGTTAGTTGGAGGCACTCGTTGTTTTGAGCAAGCCAAGGATTGATGCTTGTTGGTGGAGGGGGAGTATAAACTTTACTATTCTGTTTGGGAACCGCCTATAATGTGTGTAGCATGGAAGATATCAAGATCTCATGGTTGTTATGTTGACAATGAAAGTATATCGCTCAAAATATTATTCATATCTATTTCAAAACCGAGCTCTAGCACCTCTACAAATCCCCGGTTCCCCCTGCGAAGGGCCTATCTATTTACATTTATGTTGAGTCATCATCCTCTTATTAAAAAGCACTAGTTGGAGAGCACCGCTGTCATTTGCATCCATTACTATTAGTTTACATTGAGTATGACTTGACTGGATCTCTTTTACCATGAATTACAATGTCTAGTCAGTCCTTGATCTTTAAAGGTGCTCTGCATTTATGTTTTGTGGTCTCAGAAAGGGCTAGCGAGATACCATCTTGTCATATCATATCATGATTATTTTCAGAAAGTGTTGTCATCCAAGATTTATTATTATTGCTCGCTAGTTGATTATGCCATTGATATGAGTAAACATGAGACCTAAGTGTTATTGTGAATATGGTTAGTTCATAATCTTTGCTGAAAACCTGAATGCTGGCTTTACATATTTACAACAACAAGAGCAAACAGAGGTTGTAAAAGCTTTTCTTTATCACTTTCAATTTATCAACTGAATTGCTTCAGGACAAGCAAAGGTTTAATCTTGGGGGAGTTGATACGTCTCCGTCGTATCTACTTTTCCAAAAACGTTTGCCCTTATTTTGGACTCTAACTTGCATGATTTTAATGGAACTAACCCGGACTGACGTTGTTTTCAGCAGAATAGCCATGGTGTTATTTTTGTGCAGAAATAAAAGTTCTTGGAATGACCTGAAAATCAACGGAGATTATTTTTGGAATATATAAAAAAATACTGGAAGAAAGATCCATGTCAGGGGGCCCACACCCTGTCCACAAGGGTGGGGGACGCGCCCTACCCCCCTGGGCGCGCCCCCCTGCCTCGTGGGCCCCCTGACACTCCACGGACCTCAACTCCAACTCCATATATTCACTTTCGGGGAGAAAAAAAATCAGGGAGAAGGATTCATCGTGTTTTACGATACGGAGCCACCGCCAAGCCCTAAACTCTCTTGGGAAGGCTGATCTGGAGTCCGTTCGGGGCTCCAGAGAGGGGAATCCGTCGCCATTGTCATCATCAACCTTCCTCCATCACCAATTTGATGATGCTCACCGTCGTGCGCGAGTAATTCCATCGTAGGATTGCTGGACGGTGATGGGTTGGATATGATGTATCATTTAATCGAGTTATTTTTGTTAGGGTTTGATCCCTAGTATCCACTATGTTCTGAGAATGATGTTGCTATGACTTTGCTATGCTTAATGCTTGTCACTAGGGCCCGAGTGCCATAATTTCAGATCTGAACCTATTATGTTTTCATCAATATATGAGAGTTCTTCATCCTATCTTGCAAGTCTATAGTCACCTATTGTATGTTATGATTCGTTAACCCCGAAATGACAATAATCGGGATACTTACTGGTGATGACCGTAGTTTGAGTAGTTCATGTATACACTATGTGTCAATGCTTTGGCCGGTATTCTATTAAAAGGAGGCCTTAATATCCCTTAGTTTCCAGTAAGACCCCGCTGCCACAGGAGGGTAGGACAGAAGATGTCATGCAAGTTCTTCTCCATAAGCACGTATGACTATATTCGGAATACATGCCTACATTACATTGATGAACTGGAGCTACTTCAGTGTCACCCTATGTTATGACTGTTACATGATCAATTGCATCTGGCATAATTCTCCATCACGGATCCAATGCCTACGAACTTTCCATATATTGTTCTTTGCTTATTTACTTTTCGGATGCTACTGTTACAATCACTACAAAACCAAAAAATATTACTTTTGCTACTGTTACTTTTTGCTACCGTTACCACTACTATCATATTACTTTGCTACAAACACTTTGCTGCAAATATTAAGTTCCCAGGTGTGGTTGAATTGACAACTCAGCTGCTAATACTTGAGAATATTCTTTGGCTCCCCTTGTGTCGAATCAATAAATATGGGTTGAATACTCTACCCTCAAAAACTGTTGCGATCCCCTATACTTGTGGATTATCACCTATCATCGTCTCACCAAGTGCCTAGTGGACCCATGACACGAGCACGTGCAAGAGCTCTCGAAACCGAGGTGACATCACTCCTCTCACAATTCCATTTCAATGCACATGAGACATGGCTACTACCTCAAACGGAGCCATTGTGCATACTCAGGTACCAAGGAGCTAGCCATGGAGAAGCTAAGGAGCAAGGAGGATCAAGAGCGGAAGACATGCGTGAAGACGGAGAAGAAATCAGCCATGTCCCAGGCTGGCCGCGGACCCCAGCCCGGATGATCCGGACAATTGGAGACTTGAGAGCAACCGGGGCTGCCCTGAAGCCGGATCATCCGGACCCCGTCCCGGATCATCCGGACTACCCGCACATCCGTACCAAGACCCGAACATCCAGACCTCCCACAGCCCCTCGACACAGTCGGACGATCTGGACGCAGGCCCGGATCATCCGGACCCCCGAAGCCCGGATTATCTGGACCAACATCCGGATCATCCGGACTGTGCCTGCGTGCATGATGTTGGGCCGAGGCCCATGTACCCCTTCCCCCACTTTGCCTGTATAAACAACTCCTCCACTACTTTTCTAGGGTTAGCATTCATTTAGCTCATTTTAGAGATAGAGCATTGCTCATCCACATCGGATATACTCCACGAGAGAGACCGCGGCCCCTCTTCGGAGAAGATCCCTTTGGATTCAAGACCTCCTTGCAGAGATGATCATCAAGACCTCCTCAAAGAGAAGACTGTTACCTTTTGTATCGTCCCTAATTGACCGTGTACCATGTGATCTCTTATGTACTCGAGGATCTAGCACATGTGTGACTATTTCTTGTTGGTTTAGTGATTCTCTCGTGTTTTCCCTTGTGTTTCCCCTTGTTTTCTCCCTTGTGTTCTTTGTGTTCATCGTGGGATCCGCTCCTTTCATGAAAGATTGGCCCGTAGGGTTCCTACCCTACATCATCTTGGTATCTAGAGCCACGTTGATCACGATTTCGGAGCTTCCCCGTTGTGTTTCTATCCTTGTTTTTTTGTTTTTCGTCCTAATTCGAAAATCCCCAGACAAATAGCCCCAAAAAAATTTCTTGTGATTTGTGATTTGTGATGATGTTTTATTAGTTTTGATCTATCAATTTGTTGTGTTTCAAGTGGATCTTACCTCCCCCCACCATCCCCACCTCGCAATCCACCCAAAAATGCACGAAATCATCGAATTTGCCCCCATTTTCACGTTCACCTCGAGCCATTTGACGAGCGAATTGACCAGCCCGGATCATCCGTACCCTCACCCAGATCATCCGGATCTACCCGGATCATCTAGCTCTAGGCCCGGATCATCCGGCTACACCTGACAAAACTGCATTTTCTGCAGTTTTATTACACTGCCGCCTACGCCTCCGCATACACCCCTCGACCACCACCACCTAGCTTCCGCCAACCCTCTAGATACATCCTCCACTTGCCCGCTACCAACACCCACACTTTTGGCCGCTTTTGGTTTTGAGAATTTGAGTTGTGGTTCATCGTTTCCTAGGGTGTTTCCGCTAACTAGGAAAGGTTTGACATCGACATCACCACCGCTCATCTTCGCCACGGACGCATCATCAACAATGACATTCACGGTAACCTCATCTTGGGTTCGTGACACCCTCAACCGTAAGCAAGGATGGTAACTTCAACGACATCATTGGCCACCCCTTGCCATTACATTGATAACCACCATACCCTTATCTTTTTGAGTAGCTTACCCATCGATACTAGCCTTTGAGTATTGCAGGCAACATGACTTGTGCACATTAGTGATCATACTTCCCATAGAATACATACATCATTGGTGCATATCTTGGTATCATCTCTCGTGTCACAAAGTTGTCATCGCATACACAATTGCTATCTTGGTTCGTGAAGCATTGCATGAGAAAATAGCTCAACACACAAAGAGCCAAACAAGCTTTTAAGAAAAAGGGAAAGATAAGAAAAGAGCTTATAAGCAAGAACCATAGCATCATACAACATTAAGATTGTCATACTAGATCATCTTGGATCATATCATCGAAACACCTTGCATAGAGCATACTTGGGATAGAAGTCGTTGCATTTTTGCTAAGTAGGTTGTACACAAGTCTTTGTATCCGCCTATTGTGCAATCATGCTAGCATCTGTCTAGTGTTGTGCAATGAGAGCATTTTCGTGGATTCCACATTTTGGCTCATCCTTGGTTGCACAACTCCACTTATCTCTTTGCGTGTGTGTTTCCGTGTACCTTATATTGCTTGTTCTACTTGTTGCATTTGCAAATTTGCGTATCTTTTCCAACATTATTGAATCTTGCTTACTTTCACATCAAATTTTGTGCCACCATCCTAACCAAGCTCCACCATAAGCTCTTACTTGTGTAGGTGTGAGAAACCAACAAGAATTGGTACCAATTGTGCTATTTCCTTGTTCCACATTGGAGTGATCATTGATCGACCTTCAACTTTGGTCAAGGTACATTTGGTATATGTTCTTCTCTTTCTACCACTCACATATTTCTCTTGGAATGTTGGATAGGCCAAGTACTTCTACCAACCCACTCTTCATTGAGCACGACAACGACATGAACTAATACGTCACAAAGAGTCACCTCTTTGGTGCACAATGTGCTTTGCATCAAGAGCAACAAGCAATGAGTGAACGCATCGACAACCTCGCCACCGACTTGCGACTCTCCGAGCAACACACAAGGGACTACTTCGATCACAAGCTCGATGATCGCAAGCAAGAGAATGACACAAGAATGGACGAGATTCGTGCTTTGTTTCTTAACTACTCTTCTTCCACTTTGTCCTCATCAAGATGGAGCCTCTCAAGTCGACATTCCGACTTCACCCTCTCCGGCTCAAGTACACCGACATCGAACACTCTTCGTCGCACCACACGCAATGATCATCAAGCAAGCCTCAATCCTCTACGTGACGCCGACTCTCAAGAGCAACGACACCGTCAAAACCAAGCCGCCTTTGTGCTAGCACGAGAACGACAACTACAACGCCAACACGAAGAGGAAGAGCGAGCACGTCTTCACCAAGAAGCACAAGATGCCGAGGCACAACGTGAGGCGCAACAATTGTGTGATGCTCAAGCACTTGAGGCGCAACAAGCCCTCTGAGATTGAAGTCGAGCCGTAGCCAACCGAGGCCGACAAGCTCATGAACATGAAGAAGCACTTCATGAAGAAGCTCACGAACGAAGATATCAAGCTCGCGTGCAACGTCAAGCTCGACAAGTTCCTCCACAAGCTCACCAAGAGCATGAAGACAACGGAAATCCTCCACAACAAGAGCAACATGAGCTCGATAACCCTCCTCGCCAAGAGAATCACGAGTTTGACAATCCTCAACAACATGGGCGTCATCATCCTCGACCCCAACACAATGAAGACCAACGCTACGGCAAGCTCAAGTTCAGCATGCCCAAGTTTTCCGGAAGCAATGATCCCGAAGAGTACCTATCGTGGGCATTGAAGGTTGACAAAATCTTCCTCTTGCACAACTATGAAGAAGAGAAGAAGATCGCGGTGGCATCCCTTGAGTTCCAAGACTATGTCCTCATTTGGTGGGAACAGGTCATTGAGCGCCGTGAGGCAAGAGGTGAACCACCCATCACTACTTGGGCGCAAATGAAGGATGTCATGCGAGCATGCTTTGTGCCTACCTACTACAACCGCGACCTCTTCAAGAAACTCCATCTCCTCAAGCAAGGAACCAAGAGCGTTAAAGAGTACTACAAGGAGATGGAGATTGCCATGATGAGAGCCAATGTCATGGAAGATGATGAGGAAACAATGACACATTTCTTGAATGGAATCAATCATCCTATAAAGAAGATCACTGACTTCCAACCATACTCGAACCTCATCGAGCTAGTGCATCAAGCTACCAAAGCGGAACTCCAAGTGCAAGGTGACTTCAAATATGCCAAGTTCTCTTCCAAGTCATACGGCTTCTCCAACACCCAAGCGTCAATGACTCCAACACCATCTACCAAGACTTCTACAACCAACATCGACAAGTCGAGTTACAAGAAAACTTCGACTACTCCAAGTCATCCTACTACAAGCTACTTCAAGCCGAGAGATTCCTCATCATCAACCCCCACCGATGAGACCGTCAAGACAAGTTCCTTCAAATGCTTCACATGTGGAGGCTGAGGCCACAAGCCCTATGAGTGCACCAACAAGCGGACCATGATCCTCAACGACAACGACACTTATGACTCAATGAGTGAAGGCGAAATGGACGTCCTTGAGCAAGTCGCCATGCACCGGCAAGTGAACGATGAGGAGGAACAAGTCTTTTGCGATGAAGATTCAAGTCCCGGTCTAGTTGTCTCCAAGGTCTTGACTCTTTAACATCAACAAGAAGAAGACCAACGATGTCATATCTTTCATACCAAGACCGGCATCAATGGAAGGTCCGTCAAGGTCATCATCGATGGAGGGAGTTGTCATAACCTTGCATGTGAAGAATTTTGCTCCAAACTCAACTTGCCCAAGACTAAGCATCCACATCCGTACAAAGTTTAATGGCTTAGCGACTCCGGCACTATCCAAGTCGAGCAACGAGTACAAGTCTCCGTCAAAATTGGTGCCTACGAAGACACTTTGGAGTGCGACGTCGTTCCAATGACAGTTTGCCACCTTCTTCTTGGACGACAATGACAATTTGATAGAGGTGTCATCCACAATGACCGAACGAACCACTACATCTTCAAGATGAAAGGAAAGGAGTATGAACTTCGCCCCATGTCTCCAAGCCAAGTGATCACCGACAAGCAAGCCACCCATCGTGGAGAGAATAGTGAGAGAGCGAACCAACCAAAAGAAAGTGAGCACCACAAGCCCAAATCGAGTGCCTCCATGATGAGCGACAAGAACTTAGTTCTATTTGCCACCAAAAGTGAGATAAGAGGAGTGTGTGAGAACCCATCTAGTGTCCTACACTATGTTCTTTTGTGCAAGGACAATGCAACATAAACTCACACCTATCACAATGTACCTTTAGTGATGTCTTCTCTTTTGCAGGAATTTCAAGATGTTTTCCCCGACGAGCTACCTCTGGGACTACTTCCACTACGAGGCATCGAGCACCGCATCGACCTCATCCCCGGAGCACCTCTTCTGAACAAAGCTCCCGACCGCGTCAACCCTGAAGAAACCAAATAAATACTAAGGCAGGTAAAGCATCTCATAGACCATGGACATGTATGTGAAAGTTTGAGTCCTTGTGCCGTCCCGGTCATTCTTGTGCCAAAAAGAGACGGTAGCTTTCGCATGTGCTCCGACTGTAGACCTATAAATGCTATCACCGTTCGCTATAGGTATCCCATTCCATGCCTTGATGAACTTAGTGGTGCCACTATATTCTCCAAGATTGATCTTAAAAGTGGTTACTATCAAATCCGCATACAAGAGGGTGATGAATGGAAAACCGCTTTCAAAACCAAGTTTGGGTTGTATGAGTGGTTAGTCATGCCTATGGGTCTATCAGAAGCACCGGGTACTTTCATGGGTCTTATGAATCATGTCTTTCGCCCTTACATTGGTGTGTTTGTGGTGGTCTACTTCGGTGATATCCTTGTTTATAGCAAATCTCTTCAAGATCATGTCACACATGTTCAAACAGTTTTGCAAACTCTTCGAAACGGGCATCTCTATGCTAACATGGAAAAGTTCGTTTTCGGCGTTGATAAGATCGTTTTCTTGGGTTTTGTTGTTTACTCTAAGGGTGTTCATGTTGATGACTCTAAGATCAATGTTATTAAAACTTGGGCCCAACCAACCAATTTGCAACAAGTGCGTAGTTTCCTTGGTTTAGCGGGTTTCTACCATCGATTGGTGAAGGACTTTCGCACCATTGCTTCACCTTTGCATGCTTTGAGCAAGAAAAATGTGCCTTTTGTTTGGGGACCATCCCAAGATACCACTTTCAATGAGCTTAATAGTTTGCTTACTCATGCTCTCGTGCTTGCATTATCCAACTTTGATAAGCCCTTTGAGATTCATTGCGATGCTAGTGGTAATGGCATAGGAGGTGTGTTAACGCAAGAGAAGCGCCCCATGGCTTACTTTAGTGAGAAGCTTTCCGGAGTGCAATTCAATTACCCCATCTATGACAAAGAGCTATACGCTTTAGTGCGAGTTTTGCATGAATGCGAACACTATCTTCGCCCTCATGAATTCATTATTCATACCGGTCATGAAACACTTAAATACCTTAAGGGTCAAACCAAGTTGAACAAGCATCATGCTAAATGGAGTGAATTCATTGAGTCTTTTCCCTATGTCATCAAGTATGTTAAAGGTAAGGAAAATGTTTTGGTGGACGCTCTTTCCCGCATATGCATGCTTGTTACTCAACTTGAATTGGATGTCATTGTCTTTGAGCACATGAAAGACTTATATGAGCATGATCCCACTTTTGCTACTCCTTATTCCAAGTGTTTGACGCATACCTCTTGGGAATGCTATTACATCAACGATGGATATCTCATGAGAGCTAACAAGCTTTACATCCCCGAGTCTTCTCTTCGTTTGTTGCTTTTGCAGGAATCTCATGGAGGTGGACTAATGGGACATTTTGGACGTGACAAGACTTTTGCTATGCTCTCCAAGAACTATTATTGGCCCAAGATGTTTCGCGACATCAACCGCTTCGCCAACCGATGCTCTACATGTCGCAAAGCTAAGTCTAAAGCACAATCCCATGGCCTTTACATGCCTCTCCCAATTCCATATCAACCATGGGAAGATATTAGCATGGATTTTGTACTTGGATTGCCTAGGACTAGAAATGGCAAGGATTCAGAATTTGTTGTTGTGGACCATTTCTCTAAGATGGCACATTTCACTCCTTGCAACAAGATAGACGATGCTTCACATGTTGCCAATCTTTTTTGTAGGCACATATTGCGTCTACATGGAGTGCCAAAGACGAATGTCTCGGACCGCAACGTCAAGTTCCTAAGCCACTTTTGGAAGACCCTATGGCCAAGCTCGGAATCAAGCTACTCTTCTCCACAGCGTACCACCCACAAACCGACAGCCAAACGGAGGTGACCAACCGCACACTCTCCGCTCTACTTCGAGTGCTGATCAAGAAGAACATCAAGGAGTGGGAGGAGTGTCTACCTATCACCAAGTTTGCCTACAACCACGCAAGACACTCAACAACCGGCAAGTCCCTCTACAGATTCAACCCATTGTCACCATTGGACATTCTTCCTCTACGACTCCAAGAGCGCATCAATATGGACGCAAGTGCATGTGTGAACCATCTCAAGAAGGTGCATGAAGATACAAGGCACACCATCGAGCGCCAAGTAAAATGTCTTGTGACCAAGCTCAACATCAACAAGCACCCCATGGTATTCAACATTGGTGATCTTGTGTGGCTACACCTTCACAAAGACCGCTTCCCAACCGAACGCAAGTCCAAGCTTCTACCTCGAGCGGATGGACCCTTCAAGGTTCTTGCACGCTACAACAATAACGCCCACAAGATCGACCTCCCGCGAGACAAGTACAACGTGAGCGACATCTTCAATGTCAAGGACCTCTCACCCTACCATGGTGATAAAGAATTTGATCTAGGGTCGGATCTTCCCCAAGGGAGGGGAGATGATGCGGAGCATCCCAAGATCATCCCCATGGACCTATCATCATCTCACCAAGTGCCTAGTGGTCCCATGACACGAGCACGTGCAAGAGCTCTCGAAACCGAGGTGACATCACTCCTCTCATAATTCCACTTCAATTCACATGAGACATGGCTACTACCTCAAACGGAGACATTGTGCATACTCAGGTACCAAGGAGCTAGCCATGGAGAAGCTAAGGAGCAAGGAGGATCGGGAGCGGAAGACATGCGTGAAGACGAAGAAGAAATCAGCCAAGTCCCAGGCTGGCTGGATCATCCAGACGAGGTCTCGGACGATCCTGACACATCCCGAATGATCCGGACCCCAGCCCGGATGATCTAGACAATTGGAGACCCGAGAGCAACCGAGGCTGCCCTGAAGCCAGATCATCTGGACCCTGTCTCGGATCATCCGGACTTATCCGGACATCCGGACCAAGACCCGGACATCCGGACCTCCCGCAGCCCCCTCAGCACAGCCGGACGATCCGGACGCCGGGCCGGATCATCTAGTCCCCCGAAGCCCGGATCGTCCGGACCAACATCCCGATCATCCGGAAAGTGCCTGCGTGCATGATGTTCGTCCGAGGCCCATGTACCCGTTCACCCCCTTTGCCTATATAAATGAATCCTCCACTACTTTTCTAAGGTTAGCATTGGTTTAGCTCATTTTAGAGATAGAGCCTTGCTCATCCACATTGGATCTACTCCACGAGAGAGATCGCGGCCCCTCTTCAGAGAAGATCCCTTTGGATTCAAGACCTCCTTGCGGAGATGATCATCAAGACCTCCTCACGGAGAAGACCGTTACCTTTTGTATCGTTAGTAGTTGACTGTGTACCGTGTGATCTCTTATGTACTCGAGGATCTAGCACATGTGTGACTATTTCTTGTTGGTTTAGTGATTCTCTCGTGTTTCCCTTGTGTTTCCCCTCGTTTTCTCCCTTGTGTTCTTCGTGTTCATCGCGTGATGCACTCCTTTCGTGAAAGATCCGCCCCTAGGGTTCCTACCCTACATCAACTTTGCGAGAATAAAACTATGGATAAACTACAAGGTAATAAAAGTGGCTAGCTTTTGTCAACAAGAAATTTATTTGTCCCTAGGTAATCGATAACAAGTACCGGTAATCATTCTTGCAATTCTATACGAGGGAGAGGCATGAGCTAACATACTTTGACTACTTGGATCATATGCACTTATGATTGGACCCCTAGCAAGCATCCGCAACTACTAAAGATCATTAAGGTCGTGAAACCCAATCATAACATTAAGAATCAAGTCCTCTTTATCCCATACGCAACAACCTACCTACTCGGGTTTAAGTTTCTGTCACTCTCGCAACCCACCATAAGCGAATCATGAACGTATTGCAACACCCTACAGCGGAAACCTCTCATGTTTGAGAAAGACGGAGGGCACCGTAGGACAGCACCATGAATAAAATATACAATCATACCAACCAAGATCACGATTAACCCATAGGACAAAATAGATCTACTCAAACATGATAGGATAACCATAGATCATTGGGAAATAATATATGGAGTTGAGCACCATGTTTAAGTAGAAATTACAACGGAGAGAAAGGGTGTTACACCGCTGCATAGAGGGGGAGAGAGTTGGTGATGACGGTAGCAAGATTGTTGATGTAGATCGCCGTCACGATCCTTGCTCCGGCGGCACTTCGACGCCACCGGGAGAGAGGGGGAGAGAGCCCCCCTCCTTCTTCTTCTTCTTCCTTGGCCTCCCCCTAGATGGGAGGAGAGTTCCCCCTATGGTCCATGGCATCAGTGGCGGCGGAGGGGCGGGAGCCCCTCCGAGATTGGATCTCCCTCTCTGTTCCCTTCTGTTTCACGTCCCTCAGATCTGGCCGAAAAACGTTTCTTATATTCCGGGAGATCCGTAACTCCAATTGCGCTGAGATTTTAACACGATTTTCTTCCGGATATAAGCTTACTTGCACCCGAAGTAGAGCTCCAACCGACGTTCGACGAGGTCACAACCCACCACCACGCGCTAGGGGCCTAGGGAGCGCCTTGGTGTCTTGTGGGCTGTATGGGCCTCCGTTTGCGGTGATTCCAACTCCCCAAAGTCAGATATATTCCAAAATAGTTCTCCGTAAAAATTTATTGCATTTGGACTTCGTTTGATATGGATTTTCTGTGATACAAATAACATGCAAAAAACAGGAACTGGCACTGGGCACTGGATCAATAGGTTAGCCCAAATAAATCATATAAAATGTTGCCAAAAGTATGTAAAAGTTGTATAATATTGGCATGAAACAATCAAAAATTATAGATGCGACGGAGACGTATCAGCATCCCCAAGCTTAATTCCTACTCGTCCTCGAGCAGGTAAATGATAAAAAAGATAATTTTTGATGTGGAATGCTGCCTAAAATAAACTTGATCATATATCTAATCATGGCATGAATATTAAGACATAAGTGATTCAAAGCAATAGTCTATAATTTGACATAAATACATCAATACTCACTTATCCCAACAAACAATCATGTCTTCCAAAATATCAATGCTAAAGTAAGCTATCCCTACAAAATCATATAGCCTTGTCATGCTCTGTCCTCTTAACACAAAGTATTTATCATGCGCTACCCTGATGACAAGCCGAGCAATTGGTTCATACTTTTTAACGCGCTTCAGCTTTTTCAACCCTCGCGCAATACATGAGCGCGAGCCACGGATATAGCACTACAGGTGGAATAGAGTATGATGATAGGGGTAAATATAGAGAACACAAAAAGGTAAGAAAGTCTCACCTCGACGCGGCTAACCAACGGGCTATGGAGATGCCCATCAATCGATATCAATGCGAGGAGTAGGTATTGCCATGCAACGAATGCACTAAGAGCTACAAGTGTATGAAAGCTCAATATGAAAGCTAAGTGGGTGTGCATCTAATCCTATAATGGAAAATTCCCACTAGTATATGAAAGTGACAACATAGGAGACTCTCCATATGAAATACATGGTGTTACTTTGAAGCACAAGTGTGGTAAATGATACTAACAATGCCCCTTCTCTCTTTGTTTTTTTTTGTTTTTTTTTCTTTTTCTTTTTTTTCTTCTCTCATTGTCCAGAGTCTCATCCCGACTTGTGGGGGAATCATAGTCTCCATCATCCTTTCCTCACCGGGGCACTGCTCTAAAAATGAATAATGATGATCATCACACTTCTATTTACTTATAACTCAAAAGAAATAAAAATTACTACTCGATACCTATGACAGATTATGGCTCTATATGAATGCCTCTGGCAGTGTACCAGGATGTGCAATGATCTAGCGTAACATGTATAAAAATGATGAATGGTGGCTGAGCCACAAATACTATGTCAGCTATCTGATCATGCAAAGCAATATGACAATGAATGCTCAAGTCATCAAAATGGAAGCAGTGGAAGTTGCATGGCCGTATATCTCGGAATGGCTATGGAAGGGCCACAATAGGTAGATATAGAAGCGGTGGATGCTTTGAGGAAGATATAATAAGGCTTATGTGTGATAGAGCATATCATATCATGGGGTTTGGATGCACCGGCAGAGTTTGCACCGACGCTCGAGATGAGAAAGGGCAATGCATGATACCGTAGAGGCTAGCAAATTGCGGAAAGGTAAGAGTGCGTATAATCCATGGACTCACATTAGTTATAAAGAACTCATATACTTATTGCAAAAGTTCATTAGCCCTCGAAGCAAAGTCCTACTACGCATGCCCCTAGGGGGATATATTGGTAGGAAAAGACCATCGCTCATCCCCGACTGCCACTCATAAGGAAGAAAATCAATAATAAATCATGCTCCAACATCATAGCATAATGTGAGACTATACGTGCATGCTTCAGGAATCACAAACCTTAACACCAATATTCTTACTAAACACAACCATTTACTAGTACCTCCAACATACTCCATCTCTATATCGCAAAACTATTGCAAGGAATCAAACATATCATATTCAGTAATCCATAAGTTTTATGTAGGATTTTATGACCAACCATGCAATTGACCAATTCCTGTTGACTCTCTAAATAGATCTAAGTGAAGCATGAGAGTTTAATTCTTTCTACAGATGACCATGCTCTAACAAATATAAGTGAAGCCAAAGAGCATTCTTCAAATAATGGTTTTCTATGTGAAGAGAAACAGGCAATCCAAACTTCAAATGATATAAGTGAAGCACATGAAGCATTCTATAAAGCCACACTCAAAAGATATAAGTGAAGTGCAATGACCATTCTATAAATCAAACATGGACTATCCCATACCAGCATGGTGTATAAAATAAAAATTAAAAACTAAACGCAAAAGACGCTCCCAGATTTACACATATCACATGAAGGAAACTAGAACGAAAGCATACCAATACTTGTTAATGAGGACATCAATACCATTGTTACACCCACAACCCCTGCTGCTATCTATACTAGACCAATTACTATAGCTCGCACACGCCAATTGAATTATCAGGTACTTCCGTTTCTTGGTAATGATTCTAATGTTCAAGATAATATGATGCTGCCTAAATTGGATACATTTGTTTTCTTTACAAATGAAGGTCCTAGCTTGGACAAGAAATATGAACCTTGGGGCAATTTCAAGCATGGAGATGACAGCATGTGCAAGGGGAACAAGAACGGAGTTACAAGTGATGATTACATGACTTTGAAGCCACCATAATGAGTGAATGAAGCCTTGGACGAAATATACAAGATGCCACTTCATAAATTTCGTCCAGAGGCTATTCTAGGTGCTGCGTCACCTTATTTTTGGGCCAGGCCCATGTAATTTCGAAATACTTGATTATAGGCAGTTTTTAGAGTCCGTATGTGTGGGGAAATAAGAGTTAGGGTTGGTTTTGGACCCCTCCTCCAAGGGCCACGAATCCCCCCTCTCTCCTCCAAGGGCATCATTTAGACTTGGGGTTTTGTTTAGATTAAAGTTCGCCATAGCTGCAACTTCGCGCACTTCGTTTCTGTTCAACGACCAGACAAAGGCGTCACAGAACCCCACCTTTGATCAATAAAGCTTTCCTCTTAAAAATTCACGATATCCAGATTGCAATCTTAGTTTCTTGCTTGTTCTTCGTTTGCCTGCAGGAAACAGACCTTCGTGGTCAGGTTGATCGTGCTTCGGCGTGGTCAATAACTTCTCGGAGTTGGTTTAGCGATTGCTAAGGCGCGACGTCCTCACACGTTCGTAGTCGGATCGTCAAAGTCGACTTCCACCAAAACGATAGCCCCCATCTCATCGAAAGATCGAGACCCTCGCCTCTATCAAGTGGTATCAGATTTTCAGGTTGCTCGGTGAGATTTTACAGTTTTTCGTAGTTTCGATCGAGTCTGTTCTTCATACCTATAGTCCACGAAAAAGCAAAAAAAATATTTAGGGTTAGTTCATCATATCCGAACCAATCTGAGCCTTTGCATAATATTTTTAGGGTTTTGCATTGTTGAATTTGTGGTTGCATCGTCATGTCTACTTGCTAGTCTTAGTGTCTAGTCCTTTAGAGTTTCGAGTTCTGTTCACAAGTTGTCACGCCGTCGCTGCATCATCATCATCACCGCTGCCATATACCACCATTATCATCACCGCTGCCATATACCACCATCATCGTCACCGCTGCCATATACCACCATCGTCATCACTGCCGCCATACACCACCATCGTCATCACCGCTGTCATATACCTAATATCCACCGCCATCACGATAATTCAAGTCCACCTCCATCACCGATTCGCCACCAGTCCAAGTTCCACCGCCCTACATATATCTTCCACCAGTCCGAGTTTCCACCAGATTCATCTCCGCCACTAGTCCTAGTCCGAGTCCAGTATTTGTTGCTTTCTTTTGGATTTCTAGACCACGCCATACTCCGAGTCATGACAGAGTAGGACTCCCTAACTTCCGTGCTACCCGCAGTAGAAAAATAGTTCCAGTTTCAAAAAAAACTAAGTCTAGAAAATTCTGGCTAGGCAGTTTTTAGACCATTTGTAGACTTCTTTGGAAAAAAATTGTTGCGGAGTAAAAAAGAAAAAAGTGCAAAAAAGTGCAAAAAAGAGAAAACAATTCAGAGTGTGCTCCTCCCTTGTTTACGTGCAGCGCCGTGATTTTGTAAGTGTTCTAGGCTCGTGTCTCTAGCACGGTCTAGCCTAGGACTAGCATAGTACCGTTGTTGAGCGTTTATTCAACTTTTCATCTCTGATTTGATTATTGCTGACATTTTCAATACCATATCATAAGCCTTCCCAGCTCCACATACATCTACATTGTGCGTTTGACACCACCTGGGAATTGCTCTTTCCAATCTTTGAGAGTTTTGACTACAACGGTTGCGGATCACCGCCTACTGCTGGGTAAGAACTGGTAAGAATTTGAGATTTGCTTGACGGATTTGTGACACCCCACCACCGCCATTTTCTAATAGTGTGTAGGATCATATTCTTGTGTGTTTCTACTGCTGCTAACCATGGCAGGATCAAAAGTCGATGAGACTGACTGGGAGAACATGACGAATAAGGAGTTGCATGATAAATTTCAGCAAATGATGAGTGGACAGGTGCAAGATGTGCTAAACAGATTTGAAGAGGCCATGGAGAAGATAGATGGCATGGAGAAGACGTTCGAAACAAAGCTCGATAACAAGTTTAATGAATTGCTCGCGCGTCTTCCACCACCACCACCGGCTGCACCTAACACACCTCTACAACAACAACAACAACAACAACAACAACAACGACTACCTCCATGTCGCGAAATAGCCCTCCGCCGAGCGAGTCGTCTCCCGCTTGCGCCTGGCCAAACTGTTGGTGCTGCCATTGATACTTCTATGGCTCCTGCTGCTGATGTGGAGAAGGATGATTATGCGGGAGATTACGAGGATGAGGTTGATCAAAATTAGAACTACGTGCAACCACCAGCACCACAACCACCAGGTCGTCCACATGCAAATAATGGCAATGGTTGGGCTCCCCCTCAGGTATGAGATCATGACCATCTCCCTAAACTAAAATTGGATATTCCACCATTTTAGGGTAGATATGTTCCTGATATATATCTTACTTGAGAGTTAGAAACTGAACAATGATTTACATGTTTACAATATCCTGAGGAGAGACGTGTTCCTGCTGCTGTTTGTGCTTTCACTAGCTTTGCATGTGTTTGGTGGTCTGAACATTGTAGATTATACCCTATTCCAGCTACTTGGGCTGCTTTGAAAACTACTATGCATACTCGTTGGGTTCCACCATATTATGAACGTGAATTAATTCAAAAATTGCAGCGTTTAAGACAAGGAAAAAATTCTATAGAAGAATATTATCAAGAATTACAAACGGGCATGATTATATGTGCTATTGGTGAGGAGAATGAATCTATTCTTGCATGTTTTATGGGTGGATTATATAGAGAGATTCAGACCATTCTAGAGTATACAGAGTATAATAATATCACTCGTTTATTCCATCTTGCTTGTAAAGCTGGACGTGAAGTGTAGGATCGACATGCATTGGCGCGAACTAACTTTTCTACGGGTCGATCTTCATCATGGACACCACGTGCATCCTCTACTTCCACTAATTCATCACCTCCATCAGGTGCCACCTCCATCCATGATACAAGAAATCAGGCACAACCACCACTATCTGCCAAGATCACACCTAGCGGGACTGCATAGAGCTCTTCTTCTTCCATGGCATCAACAGGGCACACAAGTGATATTATTTGTTGTCGTTGTAAGGGAAGAGGACATTTTGCAAGAGAATGCAAATCTCAGCGTGTGATGATTTCTACTGAGGATGGTGTGTATGAGTCTGCTAGTGACTATGATGAGGAGACTTTGGCTCTTATTACACATGAAGAACACGGTAGTGATGATTCTGATCATGAGAAGCAATACATGGCTCCTGAAGATGCTGACAGGTATGAATGTTTAGTTGCTCAACGTGTTTTGAGTTTGTAGGTCACACAAGCTGAGCAACATCAGAGGCATAATTTGTTCCATACAAAGGGAGTAGTGAAGGAACGTTTTGTTCGCGTCATCATAGATGGAGGGAGCTGCAACAACTTGGCTAGCATGGAGATGGTGGAGAAGCTATCTCTCACCACAAGACCACATCCACATCCTTACTACATCCAATGGTTCAACAACAGCGGCAAGGTTAAGGTAACACGTACTGTTCGTGTGCATTTTACTATCTCTACATATGATGATTATGTTGATTGTGATGTGGTACCCATGCAAGCATGTTCCTTATTACTTGGTAGACCATGGAAATTTGATAAAAATTCTATACACCATGGTAGAAATAATCAGTATACTCTTGTTCATAAGGATAGCCATAGTACTTTGCTTCCGATGACTCCTGAATCTGTTTTGAAAGATGACACTAACAGAGCTAATAAAGGAAAACAGGAGAAAAATAAGAGTGAAAATATGATTGTGGCAAAAGAATTTGAACAACAAATGAAACCTAATAATAAACCATCTAGTGTTGCTTCTAAAATTAAATTGAAAACTGCATGTTTACTTGCCACAAAATCTGATATTGATGAGCTAGATTTCAGCAAATCTGTTTGCTATGATTTTGTGTGGAAAGAGGCATTATTTTCATTCGAAGATGTGCCTTCCTCTTTGCCCCCTGCTGTCACTAACATTTTGCAGGAGTTAGCTGACGTCTTCCCACAAGATGTGCCACCGAGATTACCACCTATTCGAGGGATTGAGCATCAAATTGACTTAATTCCCGGTGCATCGCTACCCAACCGTGCACCATACCGTACCAATCCAGAGGAGACTAAGGAGATTATGTGTCAAGTACAGGAGCTGCTCGACACAGGTTACATACGCGAATCTCTTAGTCCTTGTGCTATTCCTATTATACTAGTGCCTAAAAAGGATGGTACGTCACGTATGTGTGTTGATTGTAGAGGCATTAATAATATTACTATTCTTTATCATCATCCTATTCCTAGGCTAGATGATATGCTTGATGAATTGAGTGGCTCTACAATTTTCTCCAAAGTTGATTTTCATAGTGGATACCATCAAATTCGTATGAAATTGGGAGATGAATGGAAAACAGCATTTAAAACTAAGTTTGGTTTATATGAGTGGTTAGTCACGCCTTTTGGGTTAACTAATGCACCTAATACTTTCATGAGACTAATGAACGAAGTTTTACGTGCTTTCATTGGACGATTTGTGGTAGTCTATCTTGATGATATACTGATTTATAGAAGATCTTTGGAGGAACATTTACGTGCTGCTTTTATTCCACGCACATGAGAAGTCTACATATCAAGGGGGCTACGGAGAGAAAGACTTATCAAGTGTTTGTGAGCAAGGCAGAGAGACACAACTAGCGTGTAAGTGTATGTGTGTGTGTGTGAGAGAGAGAGAGAGAGGGAAACCAATTGATAGATTAAGATCAAGGTCGAGTTGTCACCCTTTGTCAGTGTCAAAACCGGCGGATCTTGGGTAGTGGGTCCCGAACTGTGCATCTAGGACGGATGGTAACAGGAGGCAGGGAACACGATGTTTTACCCAGGTTCGGGCCCTCTTGATGGAGGTAAAACCCTACGTCCTGCTTGATTAATATTGATGATATGGGTAGTACAAGAGTAGATCTACCACGAGATCGAGGAGGCTAAACCCTAGAAGCTAGCCTATGGTATGATTGTTGCATATATTGTATATCTATCGACTAGCCTGGCCTCGGTTTATATAATGCACCAGAGGCCTAGGATAACAAGAGTCCTAGCCGAATACGCCGGTGGGGAGAAGTCCTTGTCTTGATCGCCAAGTCTTGTGGAATCTTCCTTGTATGCGGTAGCCGTCCGAACTGGCCCATGAGTATACGGCCACAGGGGTCCTCGGCCCAATCTAATAGATCGGGAGACGACGTGGTGAGTACCCCCTAGTCCAGGACACCGTCAGTAGCCCCCTGAACCGGTCTTCAAGTTAGGGACGCTCCTCGATTCTTCTGAACTGTTCTTCATCTTCAGTTGCCGGTCTTGAAAACTGGTTCAACAAATCTTCTTTATCTTCGATCTTGAGGATCGCCGAAATGCATTCGACGAGTTTACACGTCGGGTATCCGAGGAGCGCCTTTAAGTTTCCGGCCTTTATCAATGCCTTGTTTATTTTCATGCCACACCTCGGGTTTGAAGTTGTTCCCGGGAGGCAGGGTCCTCTTGCGTCCGAGCTCCAACGCCGGACTGCATTCGAGGTATCTTTTGCAGCCGAGCACCAACGCCGGACCGCTTCCCAGCTCTAGCGCCGGAATGTATCCGAGCTCCAACGCCGGACTATGTATCCGAGCTCCAACACCGAAATATATCCGAGCTCCAACGCCGGACTGTGTCCAAGCTCCAATCCCGGACTATATCCGAGGTGTCATATCACCTTGGTTCAAAAAAGTTGAAGGAGTTTAGCCGAGCTTAATGCCGGAAATGCCCTCTATGGAGCCAGCCACTAGCGCCCGAGCTTTATGCCGGACTGCTTCCGAGGTGGTGCACCACCCCGACTATGGGCCAATTTTTGATCAATATTTTTTATTGGTGCAATTTATTCTCTGCCGAGATATATAGCCAGTAGCCCTCAAGGTGTGTATCGGTCTAAAACCCGAGATGCACATGAAGGATGACATAAGACCGCTGATCCCAGTAGCCGCTGAGACTCAGGTTGATTTGCAAAATCGACCTAAGGATCAAGTCCTAGCTCGGCAGAATACTTCGGGACACAAAAGCGGCGTGCTCAGTCCTCGAGACTCAGGTTGGGTGCGGCCGACCAACCTGAGGATCAAAATCTCCTCAGAAACTATATTGCACATAAAATTTTCTGCATTGGACAAGCAATGCAGTAGCCCCTGAGACACTGGTCGGGTGGCAACACCAGATCAGGGGATCAATGTGCCCCTTTAATATTTGTAAATAATAGGCCCGAAGCCCAGTAGCCCCCGAGCCTTAATGCGGGCACGGGTGGCCGAATTAAGGATCAATATCCATAGTAAAATCACAAATTATGTGTAATGACTCTATGTATCCAAGTTCTTTACGTCATTAATGCTCGGATCCGCATTGTACAAAACTTTGTTGACCGACCATCGGCTTCCACCTCCTCCGCCAGTAGCCGAGGAGTGTTTGTCCTACTTTATAAATCCTTTATGAGGGCAAAGATTTACGACAAACAAGGCAATCTGGCCACACAGTTTTATAAACAAAGGTACACAAAGAGATATGTTATATTACTGTTTAACAGAAGAAATGTATTCCAAAGAAAATAGTCCTGCTATCGGTTCCTTTCTTTGGGTTGTCATGCTAAGCATGATCATGAAACCTCAGCTTGAATGTAAGAGCAAAATATCGAGGATTTAGTTTGGGAGGCCAGTTAATAGCCCCCGGTAGTGTTCGGCGACAGTCGAGGTCAAGCCGTAAACACTTCGACCAATGTTATGAATGGCCCGTCATAGTCATCAGATTGCTGACCAGTTTACGCTTATTGTGACAGTTAGTTTTCGGCTTTCTCCACTAAGGTGCTTAACCATGTGAGCTGGAAGCACAATCGCAGTGGTTCTCCCTTTGCACGCCTAGCCGAACAAAACGGAACATAGGAAGCAAGTGCAGGAGCCGGGCAACCCAACTATTGACCGAAGACACAATTCGAAACCGATGCATATATAGCAATATCTGAGAATGTTTTTCCCGAATCCCTAAAGGTGTCCGGCGTTGCACTGCGAGACTAATGCTGGAAAAGCACAAATAGTTTAAAAGTGCCAAAAGGCTTGGAAAACCAAGAAACGTCAGTAAAAACATGACGTCCGAACAATATCAAGTGTTCGGTGCCAATCCGAAAGTTGGTCTTAGAAAAAAGAAGTGCTTCTATCGTGCTTTAACATGATACATCCTATCTCAAGACTTCGAGCAGGTCAGCCTACGACTTCAACCTCCTATCCCGAGGGCGGAGTACTTCTCATCAGGCGAGTTTAGCAAACTAAACTCTAGCAACTTTGAGAGAGAAATTAGGCTCCCCGGCTAGTGACCGCACACTCGTGTCTAAAAAAGGAGTGATAAGTAATAATAATAAAACTTTGCAACGACTAAGAAGAAGAACACTTATTATAAAACGTCTCAAATAAACTTAAGAGCCCCCAAGTGACTTGGGTAAAAGAATTATTGCATGTACCGAAGTACTTATATCATATCTATGTTCAACCGAACTTTAAACGTGTCTTAACCGACTTTCGGCTTCTCCCTCTTCGGTTAAGGACCGAAAAGTGTTATGTACTCCATCGGTCAAGAAAATCGACGGTGTTTCCAATAACCAGGCAATCAAGCCATAAGGCTGTAACAGACAAAGCGCGCTCACGGAACTTATGCTATATTACTGCGAAGAGTAAGAAGCATCTTCGAAGAAAATAGTACCCCCACCGATACCTTTCTTCGGTGCTCATTGTTATTATGAGACTTGTGCAATAGATTTTTTGTACTCATGAGTTCCGTTGTGTGCCGACCATCATTGAATAACTATAAGAGCGCTAGCTTTCGGCTTCACCCAGTCTGAGGTCCGGCTCGGGTGACCCGATCGTGACAATCGCAGAGGTGCTCCCTTTACTCCCTAGCCGAACAATCGGGAACGTAGGGGTAAACACTGGAGCGAGGCAACCCAGCTTGCAAATCGCTTAAGTCAATGTGGTGCATATTGTGGTGTAATACACGAACAAGGAATGAAGTCGTACAAGTATAATTATATGCAACAGGAAAAGCTTCATAAAGGAAGCCCCCAAGTGAACGGGGTATTTGAATTTATGCGTCACAAACAAAGTTTGGACAAGGAAATTTTTTAGAAGCAACTTTTTTCCAAAAAAGTATAATGCTTGGTCGAACCGAACGCAAGTTAGAAATTAAAGCTTTGAGCATGAAAGTGACTTAGCTGGTTAATGTGTTCGGTATTGATGGTGCGGTCCGATCTTGATGCGGGGCAAGGTTCCATCCCTCAAGCCGGTCCCGAGATGGCGGAGCGGAGAGCTTGACACGCCGAAGTGGTGACATAGCACGATCAATGCAGACCGGCAGAGTGACGCCGAAGTCCGCGGATCATTTTTCTATGCACAAAAAATAGTGCAAACCGGAGATAATAGTAATAATGATAATTAAAAAATCATTGCATAATAAATAATTTATGCAAAGTGAGTAATAAAAGTGAGTAATTTATGCAAAGTGAGTAATAATTTCCTGGCGCCAAAGTCAAGTCGATGCAGGGCGTCGGTGTTATGCGCTAAAGGCGTGGCAAAGCCTGAATTCGCAGGTCGGTCCGAGCTCCGGATGCGGCGTTCGCCGGACTATGTACGTAAACTGACCGAACCACCATGCGACTATCATCAATGCAGCCACCATTTGATGGACCTGTGTACATATGATGGACAAACCAGAGTAATAATTCATTGGGAAAAATGAACCCAAACAAGCAAAAAATACTGGGATTAATAGCACCTGGTTTATTTGTTGTAGCAATCTGAAGGAAGGTGATTCCCAAAATTGGGACTCGATCCGCACACCCACTGCCTGATGGGCAATAAAACGACGGCATGGCAATGCTGGCAAAGGTTGGCTCGCCGAGGCAAAGCCCTCGGCCCAGCTAACGTGACGGAGCTGGTCGGCTAGTGACGCCGAAGTGTCCGGAGTAGGTTGATGAAGAGATGGCGAAGCCCCCGGTCCAGCCGAGATGTCGAAGCCTCGATGTCAGCCGATGAGTCAAAGTAGGTCGGCGTGATGGACACCAGCTTGAAGAAGCAATAGTGCGGCCCTGCTGATGCAGGTCGTGACGTGGTCGATGCCGGCTTGATGAAGCGACCGGGCGGTGATGCCGGTATGCCTGCTCCATGTAATCCGTGGGGCGGCGATGTTGGTGATGATTTATCCATCGCGATGCCGGACTCTTGTTCGGCTTGCCGAGATGATGATCCGAAGAAGTTGAGTTCGGCTCAACAAAGTGACGACGTGTCTAGCGCAGGTCGGCGGCTGTGGAGCAATATTGCCGGACTGGTTTGACACCAGCATGATGTTGAAGATCATGTTCAAAAGATCTTAAAGTTAGTGGGATGTGTTCGGAAACAAAACACAATACCCCATACAAAACTTCCTTCAAAAGGGATGTCCGAAATCCTGTTCATAAAAAAGACGAACTCGGGTCGGATTCCTTTTCGCGCAGAAAACAAATCCAAAAAGTGATGCACTAATCGGAAGGTTGCCGGAGTTTGGACGGTCGGATCGAGCTAAAATTTTGAGAGCTGGTAGATATAGGAATTCCGCAGCCGATCAACGGTTGGATATTTCAAAGGACGTCCGATCTAGAAGCTGGACACCACGCCCTAAACTCGTCTAGATTCCCGTCCAGATTTGACAGGGCTCCGGTATATCATAGATTGCCGGAGATTCCTCCATCGGAACTCGACGAAATTTTCAAGGGTTGTTGTAGACTCGATTATGCACAATTCCACTGAAGCGATCGTTAAAGCGACACTCGAGGAGGTGGTGGCGGCGGATACGCGTCCGCTGTCCGGAAAAACAGCACGGTCGCTTGAGGGCAATGTTGGCGTTGAGCCCCCGAGCTCCGTAGATGATTCCTCCGTGATCTTGATAGAGATCGGAGTTGATGTTTGATGAAGGCCCTCGTCCGAACATGGTGATACGAACACAGGGCGCAATTCTTGGTCGAACCAAGGGGACCAGTCGAGCTGGTAACGAAGATGTCGAAGTCGCAGTTGATCTGCAGGCGAGCCATCGATCCTTTTGTCGATCACACAGCGGAACTCTCAATGAAAGCACCAATGTCGGTGTCAAAACCGGCGGATCTCGGGTAGTGGGTCCCGAACTGTGCGTCTAGGTTGGATGGTAACATGAGGCAGGGAACACGATGTTTTACCCAGGTTCGGGCCCTCTTGATGGAGGTAAAACCCTACGTCCTGCTTGATTAATATTGATGATATGGGTAGTACAAGAGTAGATCTACTATGAGATCGAGGAGGCTAAACCCTAGAAGCTAGCCTATGATATGATTGTTGTATATATTGTATATCTATCGACTAACCTGGCCTCGGTTTATATAATGCAACGGAGGCCTAGGATAACAAGAGTCCTAGCCGAATACGCCGGTGGGGAGAAGTCCTTGTCTTGATCGCCAAGTCTTGTGGAATCTTCCTTGTATGCGGTAGCCGTCCGAACTGGCCCATGAGTATACGGCCACGGGGGTCCTCGGCCCAATCTAATAGATCGTGAGACGACGTGGTGAGTACCCCCTAGTCCAGAACGCCGTCACCCTTCTACTGTCATTGTTGGGGATGGGTGGGGAGGGGGGAGGGAGAGAAAGACGTATCGAGATTGTTCGTGCGGTAGGCACAGAGGCACAACTAGCAAGTGTTTTTGTATGTGTGTGTGTGTGTTTGAGAGACAAGCCAGTAGATAGATTACTATCAAGAGCGAGGTGCCACCCTACTCCTTCGGTGTCGGGTAGGGTGTGTGTGTGTGTTTGAGAGAGAAGCCAGTAGATAGATTAGTATCAAGATCGAGGTGTCATCCTACTCCTTCGGTGTCGGGACGTGTGTGTGGATGTGGTGGGGGGGGGGGCAGTGACACTTAGATATAGGGAGGAGTTTGTGTGACACATATCTATATTAAGGGATAGGTAGATAGCATGGGTGCGAGGCATGCGTAAAGCATCACGGAGATAAATAAGCGGTGTGCATGCAAGTGCTGGAAAAAATGAAGAGATACATAATGTCTACACGCGCGCGCATGTGTGTGTATGAGAGAGAGAGAGCGAAATCTCAAAACAAAAGGTGCTCCACTAGAATCGCACTATATGTATTCATATGGTTCCAGGACTCCAATTAACCTTAGGCATATGTGTGAGAGACATAATTATACTTTGAGAAATTAGTGGCTATGGGTGGGTGGAATTAAAGGGGTGGGTGTGTTCGATAGAGTGAGCGTGTGTGTTTCTATGTGAGAGACTTGTAGGACGGGGTAGAAAGACGAATTCTAACCTTAAAGGAGGGAGAGAATTACACGAAGTGCGCGTGTATGATTCCGATGCCCACGAAGAAATGAGATATGTATGCATGTGAGAGAGATTGCGCAATTCATTCATGTATCACTATCTAGTGATCGTGGATGTGCATCACTTGAACATAAATCAATATCTACTTTGTATCGTGGCCAAAGATACAATATCGATTCAACGCTATAAAGATTGGACACTCACATATCACATTTTTTTCTAAATAATCCTTTTCAATTGTGCATGAAAAAGTTACAGTGATGTTTCTTCAAACAACCAATGTAGCTACCACCATTGTTAGTCTTGCATTCAAATTCATTAGTGTTGGATGATTTAAGGTTCTATTATGAAGTAATATATGTAATACTCATATATGAATGAAACGGGTACGCAATATATGAAAGGGAGGCTATGTAATCATATGAGGTAACACTTTTAAGTAGCGGACTACAATATCCATTTCTTTTGTGGGACTACAATATCCATTTCTTATTGTGCGCCTCTACAATAACACGTCAATGCATTATGTTTAAAGTAAATAACTAATGGAACTAAATTATCTAATTACACGAGAAATACATAGGCTGAGCGTTTGATCCCTTTTTTGTGAACGTGCCTCTACACCCATACGATTGGTCGCGCCTGTGTGAACGCCCAAGTTATTGGTGCATCATCCAGAGTTATTGTGTTTTTTCTAAGGTGGAATTCACACCAGTTATTAACAGCTGACGTGTGCCCCGTGTACATAGTCTCGCATGACCTTCCCGCTAGCACTGTCCAAAATTAGTTGAATCTAGATACAAACGATCCCGCGGGCGGCAAAATCTCCTCCCTCCTAAAATTTCCGCCACCTAGTCTTTAGCATGCGAAATTCCCCTTTTGTCCTTGGTGCACGGAGAACAATAGTTACATATGACCCTCATTTACATAATAGGTCGGGGATGCTTTGCTAACTTCCGGTCCCCCCCCCCACCACACGACACCGCCATTTCCTCTCCCCCTCCCGCAAAAACGACTAACTCCATAGCACCCGAGCATCTTACATCACTTCATCCGTACTTTATCGGCCTTTCTACCCCTCCCCTCTCGAAACCCTAGACTGCTCATCCACCGCCGTACCAGAGCCCATTTAGTGCCAGCGGCGTCCACCTTGTTGGATTTGCTTTTGCGGCCGCATCTACCCCTCCCACCTCCCCAAGAAACAAGTAGACTCCTCATCCACCACTGTACCACAGCCCATTCTGTGCTGGCCTTGTCACCGGTACTCTCATCAACCGCAGAGCATCTGCAGCGGCTCCTTCGTACTCCCCACCAGAGACGCTTCGTCCACACTCCCCGGAGCCGCCCCACCAACGCCCCCATCGATGACCTCTGATCCTCTTCGCCGACACCTACCTCAACCCTACCAGAGCCGCTTCGCTGACACCATCATCAACCCTACCGGAGTAGCTTCGCCTATACCATTCTCAACCCTTCTGGGGCCGCTTTGCCAACTCACAAGTCCACGGCCTCAGATATGCTTCGTCGCACCCTCGTCCAACCTACCGGAGCAGCTTCAGACGCCTCGTCCATGGCCACAGATCCACATCGTCCACACCTAAAAGGATCGAGAAGAGGTGTCTAGAGGGGGGTGATTAGACCCTCAATAAGCAAAAGTAGCAGTTTTTAAGCTCTTCCAGTTGGGGTGGAGATTTAGCACAAGTTTAAGCATTCACAATACATATCAAGCAAGCATGGCAAGAGTATATGAGTAGTGGGAAGTAAAGCATGCAAGTTGCAAGAAAGTAAAGGGATGGGATTGGAGTGTGCAAACGCAATTGGAGACACAAAGATATTTGGCGTGGTTCAGATAGGTGGTGCTATCGTACATCCACGTTGGTGGAGACTTGAACCAACGAAGCGTAACGGTTGTGCAAGTCCACGAAGGGCTCCACCCACGAAGGGTCCATGACGAAGCAACCTTGTCTATCCCACCATGGCCATCTCCCACGAAGGACTTGCCTCACTTGGGTAGATCTTCACGAAGTAGGCGGTCTCCTTGCCCTTCCAAACTTCTTGGTTCAACTCCACAATCTTGATGGAGGCTCCCAAGTGACACCTAACCAACTAGGAGACACTACTCTCCAAAAGGTAATAGATGGTGTGTTGATGATGAACTCCTTGCTCTTGTGCTTCAAATGATAGTCTCCCCAACACTCACCTCTCTATCACAGATTTTGCTATGGTGGAAAGATGATTTGACTAGAAAGCAACTTGGGGAAGGCTAGATATCAAGATTCTTGTGGTTGGATTGGAATGTCTTGGTCTCAACACATGAGTTGGTGGTTCTCTCTCAGAAAATGAGTAGTGGAAGTGTAGGCACGTTCTGATGGCTCTCTCTTCAATAGAGAAGGAGTGGAGGGGTATATATAGCCTCCACACAAAATCTAACCGTTACACACATTTGACCCAAGTCGGTCAGACCGAATAGGTAAACTCGGTGAGACCCATTCAGTTCAAAATGTGAATGTTAGGATTCTCGGTGGGACCGATATGATCAACTCGGTGGGACCGACATGCTAGGGTTTAGGCAAAACCTCATATCAGTTTGACTGATTACATAAACTCGGTGAGACCAATTTCAGTAATAAGCAAGCAGAGAGTTGGTCAGGCAAACTCGGTGGGGCCGATTGCATATTACGGTGACATCAAAATAATTGCAACATGCAACAGAGGGTTTGCAAGGCCATCTCAGTGAGACCGAGATCCTATCGGTGAGACTGAACTGATTAGGGTTTCTAGCAATGGCTAGGTCAAGTAAACTCGGTGGCGCCAGATGGATCAAATCGTTGGGTCCAAGTTTAACTTTAGGTTTAGGACATATTTGGAATTGAGAAAGTGGTTGAGGGCTTTGGAGCATATCACTAAGCACTTTGAGCAAGTAGATCATTAAGCAACACCTCATCCCCTTTTATCAGTATTGGCTTTTCCTATGGACTCAATGTGATCTTGGATCACCTAAAATAGAGCTTTTGCCAATCTCTCCCTCTCCCAAACAAGTGTTGTTTATTGCCACAATCCTCTCCCTCTCCCACACAAGTGTTTTTTCATTGCGTGAGTTAATTTGACACCGGAGCAAAGTAGGTGATCCAGATTGGGGCACCAGGTGAGCAATGGAGGGGCATCGATGCCAAATGCATCAGAATTGAATTTGGCATGTGTTTTGGCCCACTTTTGTACTACCTCGTATTTAGTGTAAACTTTTGACCATAGATTTACGTAAGAAAATGCCAATGCATGTCACCAAAAATTATACCATTTGAAATTATGTTTAAATAAGAATCCAATGATATAATTTTTAGTGACATGCATTAACATTTTGTCAGTTAAATCTGTGATCAAATTTCAATACTACAAAATACGAAGAGTAAACCAGGACGGAGGTAGTACTTTCTCTTAAGCTAACCATGGAGTTACTAGTCTAAGTTACTTGCCACTATGACTAGCCTAGGCTACTAGTAGTACAACAACAAAAAATGATGCAGGTGATCACGTGAGAAAAGTACTAAAAACATTTCTTTTGGTGCAGTGCGTAGATGCATTTTTGAACACTACACTTGTCATCGTAATTTGGGAAAATTGCGAAAGAATTGAGCTACATTGTGCTTACCGTTTACTAATAGGAAAGAAGTTTCACCTCGATGAGTAGCTTCTCCGTGCACGGAAAGCATGTAAGGAATCCAACAACTTGATGCAGATTGGGGCCGATAGATTTTATTGCCAATATCTTCACTGTGCGCATAGACTCGGTGAAGCTTGTGGGAATCATTTTCTGAATGAAGTTGTAAGTACATCAAGAAGAAACTAAAAAATGTGAATTTCAAGAAGACGGAGAAGGAGATGGGTGTTGTACCTGAATAATTACAGAACCTATAAAAGAGTTCGGAGAATTTGACAAACGAGTACACCAATGCTGTCAATTTTGGTGTGTCAATGACCCTGATTTTTTTGGACCTTCTAGTTCAGATACAAGCAATCTCTGAAGGAAAGGCGCATTATCAATGACCATAACGTGGAACAGCTGGAGTGATCTATTCCCAATTGATGCACTGTTGTGGGGCCAGCCAGACACATAAATCCATCGGAGATTCATCGAGGCAATGTGGAGGCTAATGAACCCGTGGATCTACTGAAGACGAAGGTACTCGAGCGCATTACAACTATGGAGTAGGTGCTCCATAGCCTTCTTTGAGATGCCAACATCAAAGAGGTCGAGTTGCTTGAGTTGAGGGAGAAGAAGGGCGGGCACACCATTAATCTGGGGGAAATAGTAGGAGCTGAAGCTGGCATGGCGCAGCGTTTGTGTGAGGCGGAGCGCGGATGGCGATAGAGAGCGACATCATCCAGCTTCAAACCTGAGCTCCTCGAGCTGATGTAGGGCAGGGGATAACAACCACTCATAGAATTTGGCTTGGACCTTGCAGTTCATACTGAACATGCGGATGTTAAGGCGTCTGGCTGGCCCAAGGTGCGATGAAAGGATCTTGGAGGTTGCGGCCATGCGTTTGCAAACCCCATCGCAGAGGCAGCTGTCGACGGTGAGGTTGAGGGGGGCGTGGCGCCAGAGGGGGCGCCACCGCCAGGAGAGAAGGGTGGTCCACACAGCAGATTTGGTGGGTAGGAGGCCGATGATGACGAGCAACATGTCATCGGGGAGGCTGCTGATGAACTCGAGGCTCGCAAGATGTGGTTTTGGCTCGAGCCACCTCCACTTGTTGGCTGCCTCGCCATCCATCTTAGCCAGCGGAGATGCCGGTGTACACGTGTGCTTGGTGTGTATTGTGTGCTGGGTGAGCACGAGTGCATCCTTGTGTCCATGCCGCCACGCAGTGGTGAAGTGTGCGTGAGTGCGTCCTTCATGCAGAAGAAGTGTGCCCTCAATTTACTATCATGCGGCATGCTATCGCGAGTGGTTTCAACTTTGTTTACTTCACCGCATGTCAGATGGGCCTATAGTTTACTTATTTTCACCCAGTGCCACATGGGCCAGCATACGAATATAGAGAACACGAGCTGACAAGGCAGCATGTGGACTGGTTGAGCGGTCATCTAAACAATATACGGAGCTATACAATGACACACTGACCGTATAATCCCTCCGTATAGAGAGATCAAGTGAGAGGGGAGGCCCGTGAGAGATAGTAGAGAGCGAGAGAAAGAGCTACTCCCTCCGTTCGATAATGTAGTGCCTATATACTTTTTAAAGTCAAACTTTTGAAACTTTGACCAAGTCTATAAAGAAATTACTTATATCTACAATACCAAAGATAAATGATAGTATGAAGTAAGTACATGTTGTGATGAATCTAATGATCGTTCCAAATGTAAATGTTTTTCTCCACATATACCTGGTCAACCTTTTCTAAGGTTTGACTTTTCAAAACATCCATATGTTTATGGATGTGAGATGGTACCTATCTACAGAGAGAGAGAGAGCGAAATAGAAATAGTGAGTGAAAAAAGTGTGTGTGCGTGTGTGAAAGAGACATGGAAAACATACGACAAAGTATAGAAAAAGTGTGTGTGTCTTATGCAAACATATCACACATGCATCTTCGACAGTGGAAGCGAGGTGAGGAGATAGTGTGTGGTTGTTTGCAACTGAGAGATAAAGACCCCTAGCACGTGGCCAAGAGAGGTCTGACAAACAAGGGAGAGAGGTCGAGAGAGATGTGCGGAGAAAAATGCAGACATGGGGAGGAGAGAGTGTATGTTTGTGACACAGAGATCCCCTGGAGATCGTGATGGGACTACATGGGTGGGAGATCGAGTGACAAGGTGTGTTCATGATAGAAGATACCCTAAGAGATATCGAGGTAGACATATGGATGGAAGGAGATGATACAGGTGTTCCTGATGGCTAGTGAGAGATAGTCATACTTAGGGGGGAGTGTGTGTGCCTATGATGGAGTGAGAGATTATGGTACTTAGGGGGGTGCGTGTCACATAGAGAAAGAATAAGGGCGGAGAGTGTTACATGGGTCTATGTAGCGCGAGCGAGATATGTGTATGTGTGAACCAGGGAGATATAAAGTTTGAGAGAGATTGAGGAGCCCCGATACGGCTGAGTGGTGCGTCAGATAGCTGAGAGGGGTAAAGATATACTCCATCCGTTCGATAATACAGTGCATATAAATTTTTTAGAAGTCAAACTTTCGAAACCTTGACCAGGTTTACGCAAATATTATTTATACCTGCAATACTAAAGATACATCATACGAAACTACATCTCATGATGAATCTAATAATATGTGTTTGCTGTTATAGATGTAAATGTTTTTCTCCACATACATGGTCAAACTTTGTGATGTTTGACTTTTCAATAAATCTATATGATATGAACCGAAGATTGTGCCTAAGTCGAGAGAGATCAAGTGCGTGTGAAGGAGAATGAGTGAGTGTGCAAAAAGAGTGTGTGTGAAAGAGAGAGGGACAACAAACGATAAAATAGAGAGGGTGTGTGTGTGTGTTCATTTCTTATGCAAACATACCACACATGCATCTCCGAGATACAAAAGAGAGGTGAGGAGATACACTAAGATAGCTAGTGCGTGATTGTTTGCAACGGAAAGAGACACCCCTATAGCACATGTCCAATAGAGCTCTGTCCAACAAGGGACAAAGGTCGAGAGGGACACATGGAGAAGATGGACGCATGGGGAGGGAGAGAGGGCGTGTTTGTGATAGAGAGATCCCCTCGAGATCGTGAGGGAACTATATGGGTGGGATATCGAGGGACAAGGTGTGTGTGCCATGGAAAGATGCCCCAAGAGAAATCAAGATAGACCAAGTGAGGGAAAGGGTGATAGAGGCGAGGGTGTCCCGATCTTTCGATGAGATGATAACTATCGATTTGGTGGAGACGACTTTGACGATCCGACTACAAACGTGCACGACGTTGCGCCTTAGCAATCGCTAAACCAATCTCTTGAGGTTACTGACGATGCCGGAAGCACGGTCAGCCTGACCACGAAGGTCTATTCCTGCAAGCAATCGAAGAACGAGCAAGAATATGATAAAGCAATCTGAATATTGCAAATATATATGAGGTATTGATAATGGTGGGGATCCGTAAGCGGTCTTGGTCTGGTCGTTGGACACAAACGAAGTACACGAAGTTGCAATGGCTAACTTTTAACTAAACAAATCCCAAAGTCTAAACGATGCCCTAAGGGCTGTATATATGGAGGAAGAGGGGGGAATTTCGTGGCCCTTGGTGGAGGGGTCCGAAATCAACCCTATCTCTTGTTTCCCCACACATACGGACTCTAAAAAAAGCCTATACTTATGTATTTCGAAATTACATGGGCCTGGCCCAATAATAAGGTGACGCAGCACCTAAAATAGCCTCGGGACGAAATTTATGAAGTGGCATCTTGTATATTTCGTCCAAGGCTTCATGCACCCATTATGGTGGCTTCAAAGTCCTGAAATCATCACTTGTAACTCCGTTCTTGTTCCCCTTGTGCATGCCATCATCTCCATGCTTGTTCTTGCTCCAATGTTCATCCTTCTCCAAGCTAGACCCTTCATTTGTAAGCAAAACAAATGTATCCAATTTAGGCAGCATCATATTCTCATGAACATTAGAATCATTACCAAGAAACGAAAGTACCTGGTAATTTAGTTGGCGTGCACGAGCTCTAGTAATTGGTCCAGTATGTATAGCAGCAGGGGCTGTGGGTGTAACAATTGTATTAATGTCCTCATCATCCTCCCCTTCTTGAAATGAAGTCGTCCTCGACGAAAGTTCATCTTCCTCACCCAAATAAGGCTTCAAATCTGCAATGTTAAAAGTGGGACTAACCCCAAAATCTGCAGGCAGCTCAAGTTTATATGCATTATCATTTATTTTCTCTAACACCTTAAAGGGACCATCAGCACGTGGCATTAGCTTTGATTTGCGCAAATCAGGAAATCTATCCTTACGCAAATGTAACCAAACAAGATCTCCAGGTGCAAACACAACATGTTTTCTACCCTTATCTCCAGCAAGTTTATATTTAGCATTCATCCGCTCAATGTTTTCCTTAGTTAACTCATGCATTTTTAAAATCAATTCAGCACGTTGTTTAGCATCAAAATTAACCTTCTCCGAAGATGGAAGAGGCAACAAATCAATAGGTGCACGAGGTAGGAAACCATACACAACTTCAAAAGGGCACATCTTAGTAGTAGAATGCAATGAACGATTATAAGCAAATTCAATATGAGGCAAGCATTCCTCCCACATTTTCTTATTATTCTTCAAAACAGCCCTAAGCATAGTAGACAACGTTCTATTGACTACTTCAGTTTGTCCATCAGTTTGGGGGTGACAAGTAGTACTAAAAAGCAGTTTAGTCCCCAACTTAGCCCATAAACATCTCCAAAAGTGGCTAAGAAATTTAGTATCACGATCTGAAACAATAGTATTTGGCACACCATGCAAGCGAATAATTTCACGAAAGAACAAATCAGCAACATTAACAGCATCATCGCTTTTATGACATGGTATAAAGTGTGCCATTTTCGAGAATCTATCCACAACAACAAATATGCTATCCCTCCCCTTCTTTGTTCGAGGTAAACCTAAAACAAAGTCCATAGATATATCCTCCCAAGGAACACTAGGTACAGGCAAAGGCATATATAAACCATGAGGATTGAGTCGTGACTTAGCTTTTTGACATGTAGTGCAGCGAGCAATAAAACGCTCAACATCCCGTCTCATCTTTGGCCAAAAGAAATGTGTAGCAAGTACGTCCTCCGTCTTCTTCACGCCAAAGTGTCCCATTAATCCTTCTCCATGCGCCTCCTGCAACAACAAAAGACGAATGGAGCTAGCTGGAATGCATAGCTTGTTAGCACGAAACACAAATCCATCGTTAACAACAAACTTGTTCCACATTCTTCCTTCTTTACAATTCTGCATTACATCTTTAAAGTCAGCATCATGCACATATTGATCTTTGATGGTCTCCAAACCAAATATTTTGAAGTCAAGTTGTGAAAGCATAGTATAGCGACGAGACAATGCATCAGCAATAACATTTTCTTTTCCCTTCTTGTGTTTAATGACATAAGGGAAAGTCTCAATGAATTCCACCCATTTAGCATGTCTACGATTCAGTTTAGCTTGACTTTTAATATGTTTCAAAGATTCATGATCAGAATGTATAACAAATTCTTTGGGCCATAAATAATGTTGCCATGTTTCTAAAGTCCGAACAAGAGCATATAATTCTTTATCATAAGTAGAATAATTCAGACTAGGCCCACTCAATTTTTCAGAAAAGTAAGCAACAAGTTTGCCATCTTGTAATAACACACCTCCTAATCCAATTCCACTAGCATCACATTCAAGCTCAAAAGTCTTATTAAAATCAGGAAGTTGGAGTAAAGGAGCATGTGTCAACTTATCTTTCAATACCGTGAAGGCTTCTTCCTGTGCGGTACCCCAAAGAAAAGGCACATCTTTCTTTGTAAGCTCATTGAGAGGTGCAGCAATGGTGCTGAAATCTCTCACAAAACGCCTATAGAATCCAGCGAGGCCAAGAAAACTCCTCACTTGTGTGACCGTTTTGGGCTGCGGCCAACTCTCAATAGCTTCAATCTTGGCTTTATCAACTTCAATTCCCTGTGGAGTAACAACATAGCCAAGAAAAGATACTCGGTCGGTGCAAAAGGTGCACTTCCCAAGGTTACCAAACAAACGTGCATCACGTAGAGCAATAAAAACAGCACGTAAATGTTCCAAATGTTCCTCCAAAGATCTGCTATAAATCAATATGTCATCAAAGTAAACTACCACAAATCGTCCAATGAAAGCACGTAAAACTTCGTTCATTAATCTCATGAAAGTACTAGGTGCATTAGTTAACCCAAAAGGCATGACTAACCACTCATATAATCCAAACTTAGTTTTAAATGCTGTTTTCCATTCATCTCCCAATTTCATACGAATTTGATGGTAGCCACTACGCAAATCAACTTTGGAGAATATTGTAGAGCCACTCAATTCATCAAGCATATCATCTAGCCTAGGAATAGGATGACGATAACGAATAGTAATATTATTAATGCCTCTACAATCAACACACATACGTGATGTACCATCCTTTTTCGGCACTAGAATAATAGGAACAGCACAAGGACTAAGGGATTCGCGTATATAACCTTTGTCGAGAAGCTCTTGTACTTGACGCATAATCTCCTTCGTCTCCTCTGGATTGGTACGGTATGGTGCACGGTTTGGTAGTGAAGCACCGGGAATTAAGTCAATCTGATGCTCAATCCCTCGAATAGGCGGTAATCCCGGTGGCACGTCTTGTGGAAAAACGTCAGCGAACTCCTGCAAAATGTTAGTGACAGCAGGAGGCAAAGAGGAAGGCACGTCCTCGAATGAAAATAATGCCTCTTTGCACACAAAAGCATAGCAAACAGATTTGCTGAAATCTAGCTCATCAATATCAGATTTGGTGGCAAATAAACATGCACTTTTCAATTTAATTTCAGAAGCAACACTAGATGGTTTATTATTAGGCTTCATTTGTTGCTCAAATTCTTTTGCCACAATCTGATTTTCACTCTTATTCTTCTCCTATTGTGCTTTATTAGCTCTATTAATATCATCTTTCAAAATGGAATCAGGAGTCATAGGAAGCAAAGTAATATTTTTATCCTTATGAACAAGAGTATAGTGATTGTTTCTACCATGGTGTACAGAATTTTTATCAAATTGCCATGGTCTACCAAGTAATAAGGAACATGCTTGCATAGGTACCACATCACAATCAACATAATCAGCATATGTAGAGATACTAAAATGCACACGAACAGTACGTGTTACCTTAACCTTACCGCTGTTGTTGAACCATTGGATGTAGTAAGGATGTGGATGTGGTCTTGTGGTGAGAGAAAGCTTCTCCACCATCTCCATGCTAGCCAAGTTGTTGCAGCTCCCTCCGTCTATGATGACGCGCACAGAACGTTCCTTCACAACTCCCTTGGTATGGAACAAATTGTGCCTCTGATTTTGCTCAGCTTGTGTGACCTGCACACTCAAAACACTTTGAGCAACTAAACATTCATACCTGTCAGCGTCTTCAGGAGCCATGTATTGTGTCTCTTGATAGGGGCAAAGGTGTCCCGTCTTTCGATGAGATGATGGATATCGCTTTGGTGGAAGTCGACTTTGAATATTGAGTAAAGCGATTGCCAGGGGAGCGTACGTATACACGGTGTAGAAATATGTGGAGCTGGGTTGGCTATATATGGTAGCAAAAGATTAGCAATAATCAATTCAAAGATGCAATGTTGAATAAACGCTCAACGATGGTACTGTGCTGGTCCTAGGCTAGACCGGACTAGAGACGCGAGCCTAGAACACTAATGAGGTCACGTCGTAGCACAACTAGCATCAATGAAGGACACTAAGTAGCTCTGGACAACAAGATATAAATGAAGATCACAACGGCAGTAAAGATAATGAGGTGAAACAACAGCCAAGCAGGATATATCAACAACTTTGTCTCCAACTTTCCTCTGAAAAAGTTTGTGCCGATTTTTTTGTTTTTTTTCTTCTCTCTTTTTTTTTCCTCACACTTTTTTTTCTTTCTCTTCTTTTTTTTTCTCTGACTTTTTTTTCTCCTTTTTTTCTCTTGTTTTTTTTTCTCTCTTTTTTTTCTCCCTCTTTCCAAAACAAACTAGATAAGATGCAGATTGGATCAAGTGAAGATGTGAACGATCTCAACTATTATTATGACAATGAATGATGGGTAGCACGTGGTGGAAATTGATGGATGGGTGGTGGACAGCGGAAGAGATAATGATGCAGCGGTGGCGTGACTAATGTGAACAGAACTCGAAACTCTAAACGAACTAGACACTAAGACCAGCAACTCGACACGACGATGCAACCGATAATTCAACTATGCAAGCAATGAAAAGAAAATTGCAAAGGCTCAGACTGGCTTGGACCAAGGATGAATAGATCTAACTCTTTTTTGTGGCTTTTTCTTGGACAATAGGTAAGAAAATAAAACTAATCTCGGAAAACTGTAAATTCTCACCGAGCAACCTGAAAACTGATACCACTTGATAGAGGCGAGGGTGTCCCGATCTTTCGATGAGATGATAACTATCGATTTGGTGGAGACGACTTTGACGATCCGACTACAAACGTGCACGACGTTGCGCCTTAGCAATCGCTAAACCAATCTCTTGAGGTTACTGACGATGCCGGAAGCACGGTCAGCCTGACCACGAAGGTCTATTCCTGCAAGCAATCGAAGAACGAGCAAGAATATGATAAAGCAATCTGAATATTGCAAATATATATGAGGTATTGATAATGGTGGGGATCCGTAAGCGGTCTTGGTCTGGTCGTTGGACACAAACGAAGTACACGAAGTTGCAATGGCTAACTTTTAACTAAACAAATCCCAAAGTCTAAACGATGCCCTAAGGGCTGTATATATGGAGGAAGAGGGGGGAATTTCGTGGCCCTTGGTGGAGGGGTCCGAAATCAACCCTATCTCTTGTTTCCCCACACATACGGACTCTAAAAAAAAGCCTATACTTATGTATGTCGAAATTACATGGGCCTGGCCCAATAATAAGGTGACGCAGCACCTAAAATAGCCTCGGGACGAAATTTATGAAGTGGCATCTTGTATATTTCGTCCAAGGCTTCATGCACCCATTATGGTGGCTTCAAAGTCCTGAAATCATCACTTGTAACTCCGTTCTTGTTCCCCTTGTGCATGCCATCATCTCCATGCTTGTTCTTGCTCCAATGTTCATCCTTCTCCAAGCTAGACCCTTCATTTGTAAGCAAAACAAATGTATCCAATTTAGGCAGCATCATATTCTCATGAACATTAGAATCATTACCAAGAAACGAAAGTACCTGGTAAATTAGTTGGCGTGCACGAGCTCTAGTAATTGGTCCAGTATGTATAGCAGCAGGGGCTGTGGGTGTAACAATTGTATTAATGTCCTCATCAAAGGGACAATGCACATGCTTGTGATGGAGACTAAGTATTAGTCATATTTAGCTAGGAGTGAGATTGTGTGTGCATGTGCCAACAATTGAGTGATAGACGATCATACTTAGCTAGGCGTGAGATTGTGTGTGTGTGTGCATGTGAGATGGAGAGAGAACTAGGGAGAGAGAGAGAGAGTTTTAGATGGGTCTATAGAGTGCGAGTGAGATATGCATGTCTATGTGTGACCCAGGGAGATGGGGAGTTTCAGAGAGAGAGGGAATAGTTCCGAGACGACAGAGTGGTGCGTGAGAGAGTTACGGGCAACGAGCTAGGGAATTTGTGCACGTACAATGAGCGCACCCAAGATATTTATCTTGGACTAGAGAATCGTACATAGTGTGCTAGAGAGACCTATACATGGAGTGTGCATGCGAACTAGAAAGACCCCCCCCCCCTCACACAGAGAGAGGGGGAGAGGGATCGGCAAGGTCTGTGTTTGGATGCATGTGATATAATTGAAAATTGTCGGCGAGAGAGAGAACAGGAGTCCGGCAGAAGGGGAGGTCGCGTTTATGCATCAAAGACTGGTATAAACCATGTTTCGATATAAAATTGCATTCAAATATTTGAATTGGAGAAGATGTTGTCTGCTATCCACACATGTATGGAGATATACGTATCAAACAAGTTCATTAATTTGACTTTCAACATGTTCATGGAGTACTATAATACAGTACGACATGCTACTCAATTGAGGTGTTCAATTTTGGATTTAGTACACTATTTTGACCTTGGGAACGAGCTATTTCTTTGAATCAAGATATTTTATTTTGGGTTTGATTCCCCTTTTTGAGTGGGTCAACTATTTGTCATATAGGAAATCGTTACCAACAAGCATGTAAAAACACATTAGTCTCGAGTATCATCTCGCCATCTAAAAAAGAAGTGGCAAGCTAATATTTTCAAATTTGATTCGAATCGACTTGGTAAGGTAGACGTGGATGTTCGTCCTCCCAAAATTTGAACGAACCACTAAGAGCCCTCTGCTTGGTGGAATTCGCATGAGAAAATAAATGGGAGACGCAAAATTACTGGCCTATGTGGGACACGCATCAATTCGCCCGTACATCAAGGGTAGGTTTGTAACTTCATCCAAGCGCGCCTTCTCCTCGGCCGAAATGACAGGTGCCAAATAATTTATAAACCATGGGCGGTAAAACACCCTCTCCTTGTCGGAAATCGCTCACGTGGACTATTTCAAAACACGCCCTCCTCGCCCGAAATCACTCGTGCCCACTATTTCAAAACACGCCCTCCTAGCCTGAAATCACTCGCACCCACTATTTCAAAACACGGCCTCCTTGCCCGAAATCTCTCGCACCAACTATTTGGGAGAAGCAAAGTAACTCTACTATCCCCGACCCTTAGTGATGCGGAGCATCCCAAGGTCATCACCATGGACCTGCCATCGTCTCACCAAGTGCCTAGCGGACCCATGACATGAGCACGTGCAAGAGCTCTTGCAACAGAGGTGACATCTCTCCTCTCACATTTCCACTTTGATGCACATGAGACATGGCTACTACCTCATATGGACACATTGTGCATACTCAGGTATCATGGAGAAGCTAAGGAGCAAGGAGAAGAAGAAGCGGAAGATGGACGTGAAGATGAGAAGAAGAAGAAGAAGAGATGATGCAGAAGAAGATACATACTCCGGACGACCGGCCATGACCGAACATCCGACGATCTCCAAGCTCCGGACGTCCGACCCAGACCAGACGGCCGACACTTCCACACCCGAGCCAAAACTACGGACTTCCGACGCCCCACGGACGACCGACGCCCGGGCGTCCGACCCCGACCAGACGTCCGATCGAAGACTACCCGAGCCGAATCTACGGACGTCCGACAGGCACCGGACTTCCGGACCCTCGCGAGCCTCAGGACGACCGGTGACTCCCGGACGTCCGACGCCTGTGTGCTGTTTCATGTTGGGCCGCAACCCATGTACCCCTTCGCCCCCCTCTTTTGCACTAAGACTATATATATACCTCCTATTCCTTCTAACTAGGGTTAGCAAAGGATTAGCTCATATTTCGTGTGAGAGCTTTGCTTATCCACTTGGTTACCTTCTCCTCGGAGATTCGAGCATCCATCGGAGAAGATCCCCCAAGCGGATTCAAGACCCCTTTTAGGGAAGAACTCAAGACCTCCTCACGGAGAAGACCAGCTACCCTTGTATCGTCCTTAGTTTCCCGTGGATCGTGTATCTTGCCTTATGTACTCGAGGATCTAGCACATGTGTGACTTATTCATGTTGGTATAGTGTTTCCCCTTGTGTTTTCCCTCTTTCCCTCTCGTGTTCCTCGCGTTCTTCGCGGGATCCGCTCCTTTCGTGAAAGATCAGACGATTAGGGTTCCACCCTACATCATCTTGGTATCAGAGCCTCGTTGATCACGATTTCACAGCCTCCCCGTTGTGTTGCTAGCCTAGTTTTTGTTGTTTTGTCCCAAATTCGAAAATTCCCCACAAAAATAGCCCCAATTTTTTTGTGATTTGTTGTGTTGCTTTGTTTTGAGTGGATCTAGCTTTTTCCCCTTGTCCCCACCCTTTCCATCCACAAAATCCTACGGATACGACGAATTTCCACATCTCCACCACGAACCCTATATGTTCATCCCGTCCCCAAATTTCGCCTAGGCACCGGACGTCCGACGACCTGACGACCTGCCCAGCCTGGATGTCCGACGAACCCTGACGAAACTGAATTTTCTTTCTGTTTTGCACCACCACCGCCCCACATTTCCGCATACGCACTCCTACCACCTATACACCATCACCACTTCCGCATACCACCACCATTGCTTACCCGTTTCATACTCTGACACGTGTTGCCACTTCGAGCTTTGAGAATTGGAGTTGCGGTTCCATATCCTTTTGTGTTTCAGCTATTTAGGTACGGTTCGACATCAACATCACCGCCGATCATCTTCACCATGGACACATCATCAAGAACGACCACCTCGACTACATCTTGGTATTCGGTCCACCATTTTTACACCATACCATAAGCAAGAACTGTAACCTCGCCTTGGTATCGTGATACATCATTCTTGCCATTACATTGATAGCCATCATAGCCTTACTCCTTTGCGTTGCTTACCCATTGAGACTAGCCATTGAGTATTGTCGACAACGAGACTTGTGCACATTAGTGATCATACTTCCCATAGCATGCATACATCATTGTTGCATATCTTGGTATCATATCTTGTGTCACAAGGTTGTCATCGCATACACAATTGCTATCTTGGTTCATCAAGCATTGCATGAGAAAAGAGCCAAACAAGATTTTAAGCAAAAAGGAAAGATAAGCAAAGAGCTTTTAAGCAAGAACCATAGCATCATACAACATTAAGATTGTCATACTCAATCAACATGGATCATCGCATAGAAACACCTTGCATAGAGCATACTTGGGATAGAAGTCGTTGCATTTTTGCTTAGTAGGTTGTGCACACGTCTTTGTATCTGCCTATTGTACAATCGTGCTAGCGTCTCTCTAGCGTTGTGCAACAACAACATTTTTATGGATCCCACATTTTGGCTCATCCTTGGTTGCCCAAGCCCACTTATCTCTTTATGTGTGTGTTTCTGTGTACACTAGATTGCTTGGTCTACTTGTTACATTGCACTCTTGCGAATCTTTTCCAACATTATTGAAGCTCACTTACAATTGCATTAAATTTTGTGCCACCATCCTAACCAAGCTCCACCATAAGCTTTTACTTGTGTAGGTGTGAGAAACAGACAAGAATTGGTACCAATTGTGCTATTTACTTGTCCAAATTGGAGTGATTATTTATTCACTTTCAACTTCGGTCAAGGTACATTTGGTATTCGTTCTTCTCTTTCTACCACTCACATTGTGTATCTTGGAATGATGGATAGGCCAGGTACTTCTACCAACCCACTCTTCATTGAGCACGACAACGACATGAACTCCTACGTCACCAAGAGCCGCCTCTTTGGTGCACAATGTGCTTTGCATCAAGAGCAACAAGCAATGAGTGAATGCATCGACAACCTCGCCGCCGACTGGCGACTCTCCGAGCAACATACAAGGGACTACTTCGACCAAAAGCTTGATGATCACAAGCTAGAGAGCGATGCAAGAATGGACGAGATTCACGCTTTGTTGCTCGACCGCTCTTCTTCCACTTCGACTTCATCAAGAAGGACTCGCTCAAGTCGACACCCCGACTTCACCCTCTCCAGCTCAAGTACACCGACATCGAACACTCTACGGTGTGCCGCATGCAACGATCATCAAGCAAGCCTCGATCCTCTACGCGGCACCGACTCTCAAGAGCGCCAACAACATCAAACCCAAGAGGCTTTTGTGCTAGCACGAGAACGGCAACGACAACGCCAACAAGAAGAGGAATAGCGCGTGCGTCTACACCAAGATGCACAAGATGCCAAGGCACAACGCCAAGAACAAAAACTCCGTGAAGCTCAAGCACTTGCGGCGCAACAAGTCCTCTAGGATTCAAGTTGCGCCATAGACAACCGAGGCCGACAAGCTCGTGAACATGAAGAAGCACTTCACAAAGAAGTTCAAGAATGAAGATTTCAAGCTCGCGTGCATCGTCAAGTTCCTCAAGTTCCTCCTCGGGCTCGACAAGCGCCTCCACAAGCTCGCCAACAACATCAAGTTCATCAAGAGCATGATGACAATGGAAATCCTCCACGACAAGAGCAACATGAGGTTGACAACCCTCCTCACCAAGAGCGACACAAGCTTCACAATCATCTACAACACGGGCATCATCATCCCCGACCCCAACACAATGACGAGCAGCGCTACGGAAATCTCAAGTTCACCTTACCCAAGTTCAACGGAAGCAACGATCCCGAGGAGTACCTATCATGGTCATTGCAGGTCGACAAAATCTTCCGTTTCCACAACGATGAAGAAGAGAAGAAGATCGCGATGGCATCCCTTGAGTTCCAAGACTATGTCCTCATTTGGTGGGAACAAGTCATCGAGCGCCGAGAGGCAAGAGGTGAACCACCCATCACTACTTGGGCACAAATGAAGGATGTCATGAGAGCACGCTTCGTTCCTACCTACTACAACCGCGACCTCTTCAAGAAACTCCAACTACTCAAGCAAGGACCCAGGAGCATTGAAGAATACTACAAGGAGATGGAGATTGCCATGATAAGAGCCAACGTCACAGAAGATGATGAGCAAACTATGGCATGTTTCTTGAACGGACTCAACCATCCTATCAAGAAGATCGCCGAGTTCCAACCATACTCAAACCTCATCGAGCTAGTGCATCAAGCTACAAAGGCGGAACGTTAAGTGCAAGACGATTTCAAGTATGCCAAGTTCTCATCCAATTCCTACGGCTTCTCCAACAACCAAGCTTGAACGACTCCAACACCGTCTACCACGCCTTCTACAAGCAACGTCGACATGTCGAGTCCCAAGAAAGCTTCGTCAACTCCAAGTCATCCTCCTACTACAAGCAACTTCAAGCCGAGAGCTTCATCATCCTCAACCCCCACCGATGAGACCATCAAGACGAGTTCCTTCAAATGCTTCACATGCGGAGCCCGAGGCCACAAGTCCTATGAGTGCACCAACAAGCGGACCATGATCCTCAACGACAACGGAACCTACGACTCAATGAATGAAGGAGAAATGGACGCTCTTGAGCAAGTCACCATGCACCGGCAAGTGAACGATGAAGAGGAACAAGTCTTTTGCGATGAATATTCAAGTCCCGCTCTTGTTGTCTCCAAGGTCTGGAGTCTCCAACATCACCAAGAAGAAGAGAAAAGATGCCATATCTTTCACACCAAGGCCGGCATCAATGGAAGATCCATCAAGGTCATCATCGATGGAGGGAGTTGTCATAATCTCGCAAGTGAAGAACTTTGCTCCAAGCTCCAATTGCCCAAGATGAAGCACCCACATCCATACAAAGTGCAACGGCTTAGCGACTCCGGCACTATCCAAGTCGATCATCGAGTACAAGTCTCCTTCAAAATTGGTGCCTATGAAGACACCTTGGAGTGCAACGTCGTTCCAATGACCGTTTGCCACCTTCTCCTTGGACGCCCATGGCAATTTGATAGACGAGTCATCCACAACGACTGAACGAACAACTACATCTTCAAGATGAAGGGCAAGGAGTATGTACTTCATCCCATTTCTCCAAGCCAAGTTGTCGTCGACAAGCAAGCCACCCATCGTGGAGATAATAGTGAGAGAGCGAGCCACCAAAAAGAGAGTGAGCGCCACAAGCCCAAATTGAGCACCTCCACGATGAGCGAAAAGAAGAACTTAGTCCTAGTTGCCACCAAAAGTGAGATAAGAGGAGTGTGTGAGAACCCATCTAGTGTCCTACACTACGTCCTTTTGTGCAAAGACAATGCACCACAAACTAACACCTCTCACACTCTTCTTCTAGTGTTGTCTTCTCTTTTGTAGGAATTTCACGATGTTTTCCCCGACGAGCTACCTCCGGGACTACCTCCACTATGAGGCATCCAACACCGCATCGACCTCATCCGCAGAGGACCTCTTCCGAACAAAGCTCCCTACCGCGTCAACCCCGAAGAAACCAAAGAAATACAAAGGCAAGTAAAGCATCTCATAGACCATGGACATGTGTGTGAAAGTTTGAGCCCTTGTGCCGTCCCGGTCATTCTTGTGCCAAAACTTGATGATATGCTTGATGAACTTAGTGGTGCCACTATATTTTCAAAATTCGATCTTAAGAGTGGTTACTATCAAATCCGCATACAAGAGGGTGATGAATGGAAAACCGCTTTCAAAACCAATTTTGGGTTTTATGAGTGGTTAGTCATGCCTATGGGTCTGTCGGAAGCACCGGGTACTTTTATGCATCTTATGAATCATGTTTTTCGCCCTTACATTGGTGTGTTTGTTGTGGTCTACTTCGATGATATCCTTGTTTTTAGAAAGTCTCTCAAAGAGCATGCCACCTATGTCCGAACCATTTTACAAACTCTTCGAAAAGAGCATCTCTATGCTAATATGGACAAATTCCTTTTTGGCATTGACAAGCTCGTTTTCTTGGGTTTTCTTGTCTCTTCCAAGGGTGTTCATGTTGATGAGTCCAAGATCAGTGCTATTAAGACATGGCCACAACCAACCAATTTGCAACAAGTGCGTAATTTTCTTGGCCTTGCGGGTTTCTATCGTCGCTTTGTGAAAGATTTTAGCACCATTGCTTCTCCTTTGCATGCTTTGAGCAAGAAGAATGCACCTTTTGTTTGGGGACCATCCCAAGATACCTCTGTCAATGAGCTTAAGAATTTGCCTACTCATGCTCCCGTGCTTGCTTTACCCAACTTTGACAAACCCTTTGCGATTAATTGCAATGCTAGTGGTAATGGCATAGGAGGTGTGTTAACGCAAGAGAAGCGCCCCATAGCTTAATTTAGTGAGAAACTCTCCGGCGCGCAACTCAATTACCCCATATATGACAAAGAGCTATATGCTTTAGTCCGCGTTTTGCATGAATGGGAACACTATCTTCGCCCTCATGAATTTATCATTCAGACCGACCATGAAACGCTCAAGTACCTTAAGGGCCAAACCAAGTTGAACAAGCATCACGCTAAATGGAGTGAATTTATTGAGTCTTTTCCTTATGTCATCAAGTACATTAAGGGTAAGGAAAACATTGTGGCGGATGCCCTTTCCCGCACATGCATGCTTGTTACTCAATTTGAATTGGATGTCATTGGTTTTGAGCATATAAAAGACTTGTATGAGCATGACCCTAGTTTTGCTACTCCTTATGCCAAGTGTTTGATGCACACCTCTTGGGAATGCTATTACATTAAACATGGATATCTTATGAGAACTAACAAACTTCGCATCCCCGAGTCTTTTCTTCGTTTGTTTCTTTTGCAGGAATCTCATGGAGGAGGCTTAATGGGGCACTTTGGACGCCACAAGACATTCGCTACGCTCTCAAAGAACTACTATTGGCCCAAGATGTTTCGTGACATCAACCGATTCACCAACCAATGCCCTACATGTCGCAAAGCTAAGACTAAAGCTCAATCCCATGGCCTTTATATGCCTCTATCAATTCCATATCAACCATGGGAAGACATTAGCATGGACTTTGTACTTGGTTTGCCTAGGACTGAAAATGGGAAGGATTCAGTATTTGTCGTTGTGGACCGTTTCTCAAAAATGGCACATTTCATTCCTTGCAACAAGATATATGATGCTTCACATGTTGCTACTCTCTTTTGTAGGGAAATATTGCGTCTACACGGAGTGCCAAAGACGATTGTCTCGGACCGCGACATCAAGTTCCTTAGCTACTTTTGGAAGACCCTATGCGCCAAGCTCGGAATCAAGCTGCTCTTCTCCACGACATATCATCCACAAACCGACGGCCAAACGGAAGTTACCAACCTCACACACTCTGCTCTACTTCGAGTACTCATCAAGAAGAACATCAAGGAGTGGGAGGAGTGCCTACCTATCGCCGAGTTCTCCTACAACTGAGCAAGACACTCAACAACCGGCAACTCCCCCTTCGAGGTCATCTACGGATTCAACCCTTTGTCCCCATTGGATATTCTCCCTGTACCACTACAAGAGCGCATCAATTTGGACGCAAGTGCATGTGTGACTCATCTCAAGAAGGTGCATGAAGATACAAGACATACTATTGAGCGCCAAGTACAACGACTCGCGACCAAACTCAACATCAACAAGCACCCCATGGTCTTCAACACTAGTGATCTCGTGTGGCTATACCTTCGCAAGGACCGCTTTCCACAAGAATGCAAGTCCAAGCTTCAACCACAAGCGGATGGACCCTTCATGGTGCTTTCACACTACAACGAAAACGCCTACAAGATCGACATTCCACGCGACAAGTACTCCGTGAGCGACATGTTCAACGTCAAAGATCTCTCTCCCTACCATGGTGATGAAGAATTTGATCCGAGGATGGATCTTCCCCAAGGGAGCGGAGATGATGCGGAGCATCCCAAGGTCATCACCATGGACCTACCATCGTCTCACCAAGTACCTAGCGAACCCATGACACAAGCACGTGCAAGATCTCTTGAAACCGAGGTGACATATCTCCTCTCACATTTCCACTTTTATGCACATGAGACATGGCTACTACCTCATATGGACACATTGTGCATACTCAGGTATCATGGAGAAGCTAAGGAGCAAGGAGAAGAAGAAGAGGAAGATGGACGTGAAGAAGAAGAAGAGATTATGTAGAAGAAGCTACATACTCCGGACGACCGGCCAGGACCGGACGTCCGACGATCTCCAGGCTCCGGACGTCCGACCCAGACCGGACGTCCGATGCTTCCACACCCAAGCCAAAACTACGGACTTCCGACGCCCCACGGACGACCGACGCCCGGGCGTCCGACCCCGACCAGCCGTCCGACTGAAGACCACCCGAGCCGAATCTACGGATGTCCGACATGCACCTGATGTCTGGAACCTCGCGAACCTCCGAACGACCAGTGACTCCCGGACATCCGATGCCTGTGTGTTGTTTCATGTTGGGCCACAGCCCATGTACCCCTTCACCCGCCTCTTTTGCACTAAGACTATATATAGACCTCCTATTCCTTCTAGCTAGGGTTAGCAAAGGATTAGCATATATTTTGTGTGAGAGCTTTGCTCATCCACTTGGTTACCTTCTCCTGGGAGATTCCAGCCTCCATTGGAGAAGATCCCCCAAGCGGATTCAAGACCCCTTTTAGGGAAGAACTCAAGACCTCCTCACGAAGAAGACCGGCTACCCTTGTATCGTCCTTAGTTTTCCATGGATCGTGTATCTTTCCTTATGTACTCGAGGATCTAGCATATGTGTGACTTATTCGTGTTGGTTTAGTGTTTCCTCTTTGTTTTCCCTCTTTTCCCTCTCGTGTTCCTCGTGTTCTTTGCGGGATCCACTCCTTTCGTGAAAGATCGGCCGATTAGGGTTCCACCCTACATCACATAGTACACAGACCCAAGGCCATAAGACTAAAGGCAGGGGTAGAACTGTAACTCCCCCCACATTTCAGACAAATGTGTCCGTAAGACATGGTTCCCCCTCCCAATTCCCCGTTCGTACATCATGGGTGCCAAATCACCTTCTCCCTGGAAGCTCCCTTCACTACTAGGGAAAAGCCTAGAAGTGGCGCGGGTTTTAGTGCTATCAGTAGCATGGGTGGCCATGCTACTACTACAGCACTACAACTAAGTGGTAGTAGTAGCGCGGTCTAAACCAGCGCTACTACTAATAACTATATCAGTAGCGCAGGTCAGTCACGCGCTACTATTAAGTAGTTGTAGCGCTTTTTCTGCCCCGTGTTGTTTCTATAGCTTTCAACATTTTTTTGCTTCATATTGATGTAGAACAACACCCGTTTCAATAAACTGCAATTTTAGATATACCACAATACCAGATACTCATATATAGTCGTACAGTAGTCATATAATATCATAAAGCATTAGGTACTCATATATAGTCAACAAGCATCCTCACATGAATATAACGTATATGATACGCAGTACTAGGTAGTCTTACAGCCACACATATATAGCAGTTCTACTAGGTATAGTCATACAACCACACACACATATGTAGTTCTAGATGATATCGGCGACGATCATCATCCTCAAGCCTGGGCGGTGGGTGTTCCTAATAGTAATTAGGATGGCCTGTCCAACACGAAGATTCTTGCCAACAAGGAAGCTCTTCCACCCAACCGAGCTTAAGTGTGTGGGACCATCCATGTCCACGTCGTACGTACAAGTGGTGACGGAGCCCCTTGCGGTAAGGCGTATTCCAGCTGAGCCTTCTTCATCAGGCTCGATACCACAACTCACAGATAGGCTCTTTGGCAATTTTTGAATAAGGAAAACATATCAATTAATAAGTAGCATGGCACATACTCTTGCAAATATATTTGTACTAAGTATAGATTTCTACACTATCAAATGACATAGTACTACACATTTCTACTAAGAACGAATTCTACTAATAAGTATGGATTATCTACACTATTAACAATTCCTTGGATTCTACACTAATAAGCATGCCATCAGAGTCTTGTAACATCCCAAATTTTCAATTTGGATGTTATACATAGGTCATCATTTGGATACCATATTTTATTTGCATTTTGGTTGGGATCCTAGAAATCTTAAGCAACTCAAGGACCCAACGAGACAGTTGGATATTTCATTTATTTTCATATTTGAATTTTCTCAAATTTGAAAAGAGGATCATTTTCATTTTAATAATTTTTTTCTCCGAAATATTTCCAATATTAAAATAAATGAGAGGAGATAAAATGACTTCTACAAAATCAGAGGGGAATATTGGAGGAAAAATATTAAAATTAAATAAATATTTTATTTGGAATTTTATTGCTATTTTATATGAATTAGAAAAATATGCATTTTTCAAAACTGCATTATTAGGCCAGAAAAATGTTCACTTTGTTCCAAATTTTTTATTTAGATGGTGAAAATTGCTTTTGGCATTTTTAGAATTTTTTTATATTGTATTAGGATTTTTTTAGGCGTAATTTATTAAAAAAAAGAGTTCGGACCGACTGGGTCGAATCCCAGCCGGCCCAGCAGCCCCGCAGGCCGCGCCACCAACCGCCTCCCGTCGCCATAGCCGGCACAGACTCCTAGGAGTCCGGTGCGCCGCTGCCGCCGCCTCGCTTTGCCTCCAAGTCGGAGCCCCGCAGGCTTTATAAGACGAGGCCCCGGCCCTCTCCCTACACCGCCGCCGCCCGCAGCCCCGCAACACAGGAGGAGCAATAGTCGTGCCGCCGCCACCCGGCGCCGCCCCGCTGCCCGCATGGCCGCCCCACCCCGTTGTTTGCCTCGCTGGAGCCCCGCCAGAATCCCACCTCGCCGCCGCTGGGATTTTTCGAGGAACCGGAAAAAAAAACCCCGCTGTCCTCCGGTTTGTTTGTTGGATCGGTTAGATTGCCTTTTTCGGCTTCGCTAATTAGCGAACGTTCAGCCGAACGCCTCTGTTCGTGAACGCGTTCGTTCATTCGTCTCTGCTAGCGAACGTTCGTTCGTTTGTCTTTTCTTTTTATTTTATTTTTGGCCAGGGACCTATCCGCGATTATTTTTAGCAGATTAGCCCCTGATTTTCAAATGCCCACAACTTTTTAACCGTTTGCCAAAGTCCAGTGAAACCAACGCCAAAATCTTCGTCTCGAAACCCTCTTTCCAGTTAACCAACTTGAACATGATTTTGACAATTTAAAAAATTTCTTTCAAGCAGATTTGAATCCGAACTTCTTAAAATCATAGTTTCAGTTTAGTAGCTCCGATTTGATTGATTCTTTTTGGAAATCGAAGCTCTATGCTTGAGTACTTATGTGAGTTTTACCCTTGCATCTATGCTTGAGGACTTATGTGTGCTATTGTTTGTTTGCGATATAGTTTCCGGAGTGCGGAGTGTGCTACTATCAGTCTCTAGGGTTTCTAGGTCGTCAGCAAGCCAAGTAACACTTTGATCATACCCCTTATTACCCAGTTTTTATGCATTAGTTTGAACCCTCAAACATTGCATGAGTAGGATCTTCTTAACATGTGGGTTTTGGGAAGTTGATGATGAGGTAGAACCTATTGCCCCTTTTTATATCAAACCCTGGGATTTACTTCTACGTTATGCTTATATTGCTATGCTATGCTCGTAGACGTGGTTTGGTTGAGTGTATCCATGACAGATGTGATAGTTGTTAAATAATGGTTAACTTAAGGTGGCTACTTTAATACACATCTAGGTGGATTGGTTGAGACACCCTGGAGCACCTAGTGGTTGTTTGGGCACCTGGAGCAATCCAGAGCTGTCCTGGGATATCCTGGAGTACCAGCGTGATCATCCTACGGTTTGCCTCCCAGGCTCAAAGGGATCCGAAGATTATTCATGCTGGAAACTTCCGTGTGCAGCCACAAGCCATTATGGGCTCTGGCATAGTTGAGTAAGTTGTGGGAATCCTTTCCATGATGGGCTAGCAGACGTAGGGGATTGTAGGTGTGCCGGCCTATCTATCGGTTAAGGGGACCTCTTCGGAAAGACTGTGTCTTGGTCATCCGTTTATCAAACACCATGCAGTGCAAGAAATACAATGGAGGAGATCGAGTCTTGTGGGGAAAAGTGCGCAAACCTCTGCAGTGTGTATAAACTAATCATGGTTAGCCGTGTCCCCGGTTATGGACATCTTGAGTATCTGGTGTTTGAATTATTGATTTGATCTCATCACTCTTAATTAATTTTGTTGGGCTGTTAATTACTTTTAATTGGGATTGAGTTGGAGGAACCTTCTCAATGTTTTATCAACCAACTTGATAGTTAAATAAAAGATATTATTCCTTTGCAGTAGGGAAAAATTGGCTTTTCACAAAAACATCAACCTTAGAGCCTCCACCAGCCATATATACATGTAGTGATAGCAGTTATTCTTGTTCATTGCTCTACAGTGTTATTTTGCCAGCATATTCCATGTGCTGGCCTGTTTCGGGCTGCAACATATTATGTTGCAGACTTTTCAGATGAAGTGTAAGGTGCGCTAGGTCGTTGTCGTGCACTCAGTTATGCCGTTGGAGTTGATGGACTCATTGTACCTTCAAAGCCTTTCATTGTTATCTTATTAAATGGCCTTAAGCCATATTATTGTAATAAGTTCTCTTTTGATACATTCGATGTAATAAGTGTGTGACTGAAACTCTATAATAAATCCTTCAAGTACTGTGTGTGTCAGCATTACCGATCCAGGGATGACACTTATGCACAGATATTCGACTGTTTGAGGTCGGATCACTACAAGTCTTCACTAAAGCATCTCATCGACTAGATTCCACACAACATATTATTGGACTCTACAATAAGCATATCATCAGATTCACTAAGCATATCATCGGATAATTTGCATTTGTAAGTATAACAATAAAGCTCATATATATATATATATATCATCAAATTACTATAGTAAATATAACATACCATATCATGCCGGTCAACCATGGTACTTGTCAGGCGGGTCACGAATGGCACCCCGACAAAGTCATCATGTGGCGAAATTATGTCCCATAGGTTGCACACCTCCTCCTCGCCCAGCCTTATTCTTTGAGCATAGATGGCTTCATGAAGTGGGTCCTCATCATATTCATCAAGTGGGTCCTCATCATCTTCATCATCTTCCTCCTTGTTGATATAAATGACAGCCAACTTGGGTCTTTCTGCTCTGAAGGAGAAGCTGATCAACTCACCACCAGTAATACCCACAAGGGGGAGGAAGATTAATAGACAAATTCCTCACGTCCACCAATTTATTTCATAATTTTTGGAGTAGCGGAAGTATGGTTTCTCTTCAGATCATTACAGACTGTTCTGTTTCTTACAGATTCTGTGTTCATTGCATAGTTTGCCTATTTTCTATTTTCTATGGCTTATATTTCTCAATATAAATTGTAGAAATGATATGGTACAGTAGGCATTGTGTGAGAACAATTATGAATCTTGTCTTTGACAGTACCAAAGTGAATGGTTTACTCTTTATCATATTAATCTATCTCACGAAGTTTCGTTAAGTTTTGTGTGATTGAAGTTTTCAAGCTTTGGGTGAGATATCGATATGACGAGAATAAGGACTGGAAGGACCCTAAGCTTGGGAATGCCCTAGGCAACCCAAGGTAATATTCAAGGAAGACTCAAGAGCCTAAGATTGGGGATGCCCTGGAAGGCATCCCCTCTTTCGTCTTCAAAACTATAGGTATACCCTACTTGAAGCTATATTTTTATTCGTCACATGATATGTGTTTTGCTAGGAGCGTATTTTCAATTTTACTTGCTGTTTGAATAAAATAATTGGATCTGAAATCTTGAATGAAAAAGAATCCTCCCATGGCTAGTTAATTATTTGACTACTCAATGTTCTTCACTTATATCTTTTTGGAGTAGTTTGTCCTTTACTCACGTGCTTCACATATATCCTATGAGTAAATGGTTGAATAAATTGAATATCATAAATCTGAATTTATATACGTTTCATATGCTTACAACATGGGGAGTAATGACTTCACACATAATAAGTATAGGTAGTAAACTTATTGGAAGTTAGCAAACGCAAAATTGGTCACTTGAACAATTCATGAAAGAATATTGAAGGAAGAGAGATTTCACATATAAATATACTATCTTGGAAATCTTTTGTAATTATGAGCACTCATTAAAATATGACATGCTAAAAAGTTGATGTTGGACAAGGAAGACAACTTAATGGGTTATGTTTTCCTTTATTCGAAACGTTATATTGTCTTGGATCATCCAACATGTTGAGCTTGCCTTTCCCTCTCATGCTAGCCAAATTCTTTGCACCAAGTAGAGATACTACTTGTGCTTCTGAATATCCTTAAACCCAGTTTTTCCATGAGATTTCACCATATCTACCTATGGATTGAGTAAGATCCTTCAAGTAAGTTGTCATTGTCGCAAGCAATAAAAATTGCTCTTTATATATGTATGATCTATTAGTGTGGAGAAAATAAGCTTTATACGATCTTGTGATGTGGAAGAAATAAAAGCGACGGACTGCATAATAAGGTTCCGTATCGCAAGTGGCAATATAAAGTGACGTTCTTTTGCACTAAGATTTTGTGCATCCAACCATAAAAACACATGACATTCTCTGCTTCCCTCTGCGAATGGCCTCTCTTTTACTTTTATCTTCTACCCTTATACAAGAGTCATGGTGATCATCACCTTTCCCTTTTTACACGTCTCATTTGGCAAGCACTTTGTGTTGAAGCAATCTGGATATATATATATCACTTGGATGTAGGTTTTCATAAATCATTATTGTTGACATTACTCGTGGGGTAAAAGGTTGGGAGGCGAAACTATAAGACCCTATCTTTCTCTATGTCCGGTTAAAACATTGAACCCATAAATATCACATGAGTGTTAGCAATTGTGAAAGATTAAAAGATAGACGAGCATGTGGAGTTTGCTGAATCAAAGCTCTTACATAGACTCTTCTCGAAAATAAGATGAATTGCAATTGTTTGATGACTAAGAGCAAGGTTTGTTAATTTTCAAGAAAGTTTATGATCTATACTTTAACATGAGAATAGCTTGTTACTTGATCATGAGAAGTTTTATGAGTTGAGCTACTGTTATGATATATAATGATGCTATAAAAAGTGTTTGAAACTATCATTGATCAAACTTAAGCACTTGCTAGCATTCACACTTCATAAATTATTTCTTTTATCATTTACCTACTCGAGGAGGAGCAGGAATTAGACTTGGGGATGATGATATGTCTCCAACGTATCTATAATTTATGAAGTATTCATGCCATGTTTAAAATAGTTTTATATGATTTTGTTATGATTTGATTAGAACTAACCCGGAGTGACGTTGTTTTCACCAAAACTACCATGGTGTTGTTTTTGTGCAGAAATAAAATTCTCGGAATGCAATGAAAATCAACGGAGAATTTTTCTGGAAAATATAAAAAATACTAGAACAAAAATCTACCGGAGGGGAGTCCCGTGGACCCCACGAGGGTGGGGGCGCGCTCACCCCACTGGGCGTGCCCCTGTGCCTCGTGGACAATCTGTGGGGGCCCCTGACTAGTTCTCGACGCCAACCTCTCCTATAAATACCCAAACCTCCAGAAATTAACCTAGATCGGAAGTTCCGCCGCCGCAAGCCTGTATAGCCATGAGAAATCAATCTAGGCCCTCTCTGGCACCATGCCGGAGGGGGCCATCATCACCGGAGGCTATGGAGGAGGATCCTGGAGGGGCCATCATCACCATGAAGCCAAGGACTAGAGGGAGAACCTCTCCCCATCCAGGGGGAGGCCATGGAGGAGGAAGCATAAGGGGGAGAACCTCTCCTCCTCTCTCTCGGTGGCACTGGAGTGCCATCGAGAGGGGAATCATCGCCGCGGTGATCGTCTTCATCACCATCACCATCATCATCACCATCCTCATTTATTTTACGCGGTCCACTCTACCGCACCCCACTGTAATCCCTACTTGAACATGGTGCTTTATGCCACATATTTTGATCCAATGATGGGTTGCCATCCTATGATGTTTTGAGTAGATATCCTTTGTCTTTGGGTTGATTGTTGATCTAGATTTGTATGCATTGTATGTTTTATTTTGGTGCCGTCCTTGCCCTCCGTGTCGTGCAAGCGTGAGGGATTCCCGCTGTACGATGTTGCAATATGTTCATGATTTGCTTATAGTGGGTTGCTTGAGTGACAGAAGCATAAACCCGAGTAAGGGGGTTGTTGCGTATGGGATAAAGGGGAATTGATGCTTTAATGCTATGGTTGGGTTTTACCTTAATGATCTTTACTAGTTGCGGATGCTTGCTGAAGTTCCAATCATAAGTGCATATGATCTAAGAAGAGAAAGTATGTTATCTTATGCCTCTCCCTCATATGAAATTGCAATGACGACTACCGGTCTTGTTAACGATTGCCTACGATAATTTTGCACACCGACACATCATTATTCCCACTCGCTATTTATAACATTTAGTAATATATTCTAACTTTATGATAACAACACCTAATTTTATATTTTAGCTCTCCGATATCATGCAAAGTTATCCTCTTCATACCCACAACGTAGTTTTATTTCTCGTTTCTAGTTGGAAGCAAACGTTCGGTGTACGTAGAGTCGTATCAGTGGCAGATAGGGCTTGAGAGAATATTGATCTTACCTTTAGCTCCTTATGGGTTCGACACTCCATACTTATCACTTCCACCATTGGGAATTGCTATGATGATTCCCTGCACTTGGGGATTATCAAGCTCTTTTCTCGCGTCGTTGCCAGGGAGCAATAGCGTGGGGTTGATATTCTTGTGTATGCTTGTTTTCTTTCTTCACTAAGTAGATTTTATTTTTCCTTTTTTATTTCTATTTAGTTGTGGGTGAGACATGCAAATTTTTTAAAGAACGAAAATACAAAAAAAATTACTTGCCTCTCATACCTAAAAAGTTTTTCAATAAGAGAAGTGATTGGAAGGTTATGCATTGGAGAAATGAGGGTCGACCTTGAACACTTGTGTTCATGCTCAAGGAAACAATGTAAAAAAATTCATGGAAGATTCTCTGAAAATAATTATCCCCTTGTTTATATCAATTGTATTATAAAAATAATGTGCTAAGCCCTGGTTTTAGGATGATTAGATTGCTCGTTTACTTTGTCCAGTACAAAAACAGAAACTTTGGCTGTAGCGCGTGATTTTACTTGTTTTACTGGAATGTCAAATGGGTCTGAAACTTTTTTCACATTACTTTTGTAAAAAAAATTAATTTTAATATTTTTTTTAGAATTATTTGGAGTTACAGAAGTTTACTAAACTTCCAGATTACTATAGACTGTCCTGTTATGACAGATTCTGTTTTCTATGAGTTGTTCGCTTATTTTGATGAATCTATGGGTAGTATCGAGGGGTATGAACCATGGTGAAGTTGGAACGGTAGATATAGTTCCAATATGAAACTGGAATAAGTTTGCAACAGTACCTAAAGGTAGTGATTTGCTTTACTACACTAACGGATGAAGTGTTCGAAGATCGAGGAGCTATCAGTATGAGAAGAGTAAAGAGAGGCAAGAGCTCAAGATTGGGGATGCCCAAGGCACCCCAAGTAAATATTTCAAGGATACTCAAGCATCTAAGCTTGTGGATGCCCCGGTTGGCATCCCATCTTTCTTCTTCAACAATTATCGGTATACCTCGGTTTTTGTTTTGTTCACATAATTTGTGTCCTTTTTGTTTTTGTTTTTCCTTTAATAACCATGCTAGTATGAGATAGCCCTTTATTGATTTATAGAATAATTCATGTGCTTCACTTATATCTTTTAAGTATGATCTTATAGAATTGCTCTTTGTGCTTCACTTAAATCTTTTGAGTATTGTTTTATAGAATGCTTCGTGTGCTTCACTTATATATTTTGAGCTTGGATATTGGTTAGTCTATGTTAATTGTAGGATGCTCCATGAACTTCACTTATATATTTTGGAGTATGAATGATATTATCATCTAAAGTGGATTTAGAAGAAGGTTGCTCCCACTATTCCGAATGAGAAGAATTTTGCTTATGTGAACACTAGTAAAATTTGTATGCTTATAGATCATGAATAGAATGCTTTATGTGATGGTTATATTGTTGAACTCATTCATGATACTACTGAAAATTATTATGAGGGATGAATACATGCTTGTAGGAGTTGCAATAATATCAAGTTTCCTCTCTATGTGCTTAAACTTTTGAAGTTATACTTGTTTTGCCTTCCCATGATAGTTGATTCTTGTTCCCATAAATTGTGTGCTCACAAAATCCCTAGGCATAGGAAGTGGGTTAGGTTAAAATGTGCTAGTCATATTCTTCATGATGCTATCTTATGTTTCAATTCTTATCTTTTATGTGAGCATCATTGAAATCATCATGCCTAGCTAAAAGACATTAAAGAAAAGCGCTTGTTGGGAGACAACCCAATATTTACCCTTACTATTTTTGTGTGTTCTCATGAATAAGATACTGTAGTAATCATCTATTATAGCTTTTGTTTCAATAAAATGCCAAGTAAGACCTTGGGGAAGACTTGGTTGAAAGTTAATGTGATCTTGCTGTAAAGAACAGAAACTTTGTGCTCACGAGATTAGCTGTCATTTTTTACAGAAGAGCTTGATTGACTTGATTCTTTTTTCCGAAGATTAATAGACAAATTCCTCACGTCCACCAACTTATTTCATAATTTTTGGAGTAGCATAAGTATGATTGCTGTTCAGATCATTACAGACAGTTCTGTTTCTGACAGATTCTGTGTTCATTGCATAGTTTGCTTGTTTTCTATTTTCTATGGTTTATATTTCTCAATTTAAATTGTAGGAATGATATTGTACAGTAGGCATTCTGTGAGAACAATTATGAATCTTATCTTTGACAGTACCAAAGTGAATGGTTTACTCTTTATCATACTAACCTATCTCACGAAGTTCCGTTAAGTTTTGTGTGATTGAAGTTTTCAAGCTTTGGGTGAGATATCGACATGAGGAGAATAAGGAGTGGAAGGACCCTAAGCTTGGGGATGCCCTAGGCAACCCAAGGTAATATTCAAGGAAGACTCAAGCGCCTAAGCTTGGGGATGCCCTGGAAGGCATCCCCTCTTTCGTCTTCAAAACTATCGGTATACCCTACTTGTAGCTATATTTTTATTTGTCACATGATATGTGTTTTGCTTGGAGCGTATTTTCTATTTTACTTGCTATTTGAATAAAATCATTGGATCTTCAATCTTGAATGAAAAAGAATCCTCCCATGGCTTGTTAATTATTTTACTACTCAGTGTTCTTCACTTATATCTTTTTGGAGTAGTTTGTCATTTACTCACGTGCTTCACATATATCCTATGAGTAAATGGTTGAATAAATTGAATATCATAAATCTGAATTTTATACGTTTCATATGATTACAACATGGGGAGTAATGACTTCACACATAATAAGTATACGTAGTAAACTTATTGGAAGTTGGCAAACGCAAAATTGGTCACTTGAACAATTCATGAAAGAATATTGAAGGAAGAGAGATTTCACATATAAACATACTATCTTGGACATCTTTTGTAATTGTGAGCACTCATTAAAATATGAAATGCTAAAAAGTTGATGTTAGACAAGGAAGACAACTTAATGGGTTATGTTTTCCTATATTCGATACGTTATATTGTCTTGGATCATCCAACATGTTGAGCTTTCCTTTCCCTCTCATGCTAGCCAAATTATTTGCACCAAGTAGAGATACTACTTGTGCTTCCGAATACCCTTAAACCCAGTTTTGCCATGAGAGTCCACCATATCTACCTATGGATTGAGTAAGATCCTTCAAGTAAGTTGTCATTGTTGCAAGCAATAAATATTGCTCTCTAAATATGTATGATCTATTAGTGTGGAGAAAATAAGCTTTATACGTTCTTGTGATGTGGAAAAAAATAAAAGCGACTAACTGCATAATAAAGTTCCATATCACAAGTGGCAATATAAAGCTACGTTCTTTTGCACTAATATTTCGTGCATCCAACCATAAAAACGCAGGACAACCTCTACTTCCCTCTGCGAAGGGCCTATCTTTTACTTTTCTCTTCTACCCTTATACAAGAGTCATGGTGGACATCACCTTTCCCTTTTTACACTTTTTCCTTTGGCAAGCACTTTGTGCTGAAGCAATCAGGATATATATATCACTTGGATGTAGGTTTTCATAAATTATTATTGTTGACATTACCCGTGAGGTAAAAGGTTGGGAGGCGAAACTATAAGCCCCTATCTTTCTCTGTGTCCGATTAAAACTTTGAAGCCATAAATATCACATGAGTGTAAGCAATTGTGAAAGATTAATTGATAGTGGAGTATGTGGAGTTTGCTGAATCAAAGCTCTTACATAGACCCTTCTCAAAAATAAGATGAATTGCAATTTTTTGATGACTAAGAGCACGGTTTGTTAGTTTTCAAGAACGTTTATGATCTATACTTTAACATGTGAATAGCTTGTTACTTGATCATGAGAAGTTTTATGAGTTGAGCTACTGTTATGATATATAATGATGCTATAAAAAGTGTTTGAAACTATCGTTCATCAAACTTAAGCACTTGCTAGCATTCACACTTCATAAATTATTTCTTCTATCATTTACCTACTCGAGGACGATCAGGAATTAAGCTTGGGGATGCTAATACGTTTCCAACATATCTATAATTTATGAAGTATTCATGCCATGTTTACAATAGTTTTATATGATTTTGGTATGATTTGGTTAGAACTAACCCGGACTGACGCTGGTTTCAGCAGAACTACCGTGGTGTTGTTTTTGTGCAGAACTAAAAGTTCTTGGAATGCAATGAAAATCAACGGAGAATTTTTCTAGAAAATATAAAAAATACTGGAACAAAAATCTACCGGAGGGGAGTCCCATGGGCCCCATGAGGGTGGGGGCGCGCCCACCCCCTAGGCGTGCCCCTATGCCTCGTGGACTACCCGTGGGGCCCCTGACTTTTTCTCGATGCCAACCTCGCCTATGAATACCCAAACCTCCAGAAATTAACCTAGATCGGAAGTTCCGCCGCCGCAAGCCTCTGTAGCCACGAGAAATCAATCTAGGCCCTCTCTGGCACCCTGCCGGAGGGGCCATCATCACTGAAGGCTATGGAGGAGGATCCCGGAGGGGCCATCATCACCATGAAGGCCATGGACCAGAGGGAGAACCTCTCCCCATCCAGGGGGGCCATGGAGGAGGAAGCACAAGGGGGAGAACCTCTCCTCCTCTCTCTCAGTGGCACCGGATTGCCATCGGGAGGGGAATCATCGCCGCGGTGATCATCTTCATCAATATCACGATCATCATCACCATCCTCATCTCTTTTACGCGGTCCACTCTCCCGCACCCCACTGTAATCCCTACTTGAACATGGTGCTTTATGCCACATATTATGATCCAATGATGTGTTGCCATCCTATGATGTTTTGAGTAGATATCCTTTGTGATGTAGGGTAGAACCCTAATCGGCCGATCTTTCACAAAAGAGTGGATCCCGCGATGAACACGATGAGCACGAGGAGGGAAACAAGGGAAAACATGGGGGAACACAAGAGAAACACTAAACCAACAAGAAATAGTCACACATGTGCTAGATCCTCGAGTACATAAGAGAACACACGATCCACGGTCAACTAGGGATGATACAAAAGGTAACGGTCTTCTCCGTGAGGAGGTCTTGATGGGGCCGCCCAAGAGGGGGTCTTGATGTTCTTCTCCGCAAGGAGGTCTTGAATCCAAAGGGATCTTCTCCGAAGAGGGGCTGCGGTCTCTCTCATGCGTTAGATCCGATGTGGATGAGCAATGCTCTATCTCTAAATATGATCTAAACCAATGCTAACCCTAGAAAGAAGGACGAGGAGGAGTATATATAGTCTAGGTGGGCGAAGTGGTACACGGGCCTCGGGCCCTTACACTGTGCACAGACAGGGGAGGCCGGTTTTTGGGCCGGATGTCCGAGCATTCGCGGAGGGCCGGATGTCCGGGCTGGTGAAGCTGGCCATGTTGCTCTCGGATTCGGGGGTGTCCGGATATCCGGGCTGGCAGCCAGATTTCCGGGGGCTTGGGAAGGGCCGGATGTCCGGGCTGGTGAGGCCGGATGTCTAGGGCATGTAGTGTCCTGGCAGTTGAGCGGCTGTGGTCGGTGAAGCTCCAGGGGCCGGACGTCCAGGGTCGTGGCGGGATGTCTGGGGCCTGGGAGGTATCCTTGACGCCTTCCGTTGGTTTTCTTCATCCGTGAACTTGGGGGCTTGTACATCTTCACGTGCATCTTCGGGAGGATCCTTTTGATACCTAATCGTGCACAACGTCTTGGACGTAGGTAGTAGCCATGTCTCATGCATAGAAAGTGGAAGTTCGGAGAGGAGTGAGTTCACTTTATCTTCGATAGCCTTGGCTCGGGCTCTTGTCATTGGTCCAAGTGGTGTCGTTGGAGGTGTACGTGCGTCCATGGGGATGATCATGGGATGCTCCGCATCATCTCCCCTCCCTTGGGGAAGATCCGACCTCGGATCAAAATCCTCATCACCATGGTAGGGCGAAAGATCTTTGACATTGAAGATGTCACTCCCGGAGTACTTGTTGCATGGAATGTTGATCTTGTAGGCGATGTTGTTGTAGCGTTCGAGCACCTTGAAGGGTCCATCCGCTCGTGGTCGAAGTTTGGACTTGCGTTCATTGGGGAAGCGGTCCTTGCGAAGGTGTAGGCACACATTATCTCCAATGTTGAATACCATGGGGTGCTTGTTGATGTTGCGCTTGGTCGCAAGTCATTGTACTTGGTGCTTGATGGTTTTCCTTGTATCTTCATGCACCTTCTTCAGATGGTTCACATGTGCACTTGCGTCCATATTGATTCGGTCTTGTAGTGGTAGAGGAAGGATGTCCAATGGGGACAAAGGGTTGAATCCGTAGACGACCTCGAAGGGGGACTTGCCGGTTGATGAGTGTCCTACGCTGTTGTAGGCGTACTCGGCGATCGGTAGGCACGGTTGCAAGATTTCCCCACAAAATAGATGTGCAACATGTGAAATATCATCTATCTTGTGGCAAGATATGAAATGAGCCATGTTGGAGAATCGGTTCACAACAACAAACACTGAATCCTTTCCATTCCTATTGCTAGGCAACCCAAGCACTAAATCCCTACTAAAATCCTCCCATGGTTGATATGGAATTGGAAGTGGCATGGAAATGCCAAGAGATTGAGCTTTGCACTTAGCTTGGCGACATGTAGAGTATTGGTTGGTGAAGCGGTTGACGTCGCGAAGAATCGTGGGACAAATATAGTGCTTGGAGAGCGTAGCAAGTGTCTTGTCGTGTCCAAAGTGGATGAGTAGTTGAACTTTCCATTGGATATTCTTAGGTTCCTCGGGGTGGATGCGGTGGGGAACCTTGTTAGGAAGGGGCGCTCCAGGGATGATGTCCATTCGGTGCTTAATGCCTCATAGAGGAGGTGGACCCGGAGGTAGCTTGTCGGGGAGAACATCTTGAAATTCCTGCAAAAGAGAAGATAACACTGAAGGTAGAGTGTGAGAGGTGTTAGCTTTTGATGCCTCATCGTTGCACGAAAGGTCAAAGTGCATGACACTAGATGGGTTCTCACACACTTCTCTCATCTCACGTGTGGTAGCAAATAGGACTAAGTTCTTCTTTTCGCTCATCGTGGAGGCGCTCGATTTGGGCTTGTGGCGCTCACTCTCTTTTTGGTGGCTCGCTCTCTCACTATTCTCTCCATGATGGGTGGCTTGCTTGTCGGCGATCACTTGGCTTGGAGACATGGGACGAAGTACATACTCATTTCCCTTCATCTTGACGATGTAATGGTTCGTTCGGCCATTGTGGATGACTCCTCTATCAAATTGCCATGGGCGTCCAAGGAGAGAGTGGCAAACGGTCATTGGAATGACATCACACTCCAAAGTGTCTTTGTAAGCTCCGATGTTGAAGGAGACATGTACTTGATGCTCGACTTGGATAGTGTCGGGGTCTCTAAGACATTGAGCTTTGTATGGATGAGGATGCTTCATCTTTTCCAATTGGAGCTTGGAGCATAGTTCCTCACATGCTAAGTTATGCCAACTCCCTCCATCGATGATGACCTTGACGGACCTTCCATTGATGCCGGCCTTGGTGTGGAATATCTGGCATCTTTGGGCTTCTTCCTGTTGATGTTGAGTAATCAAGACCTTGGGGACAACTAGAGCGGGACTTGAATCTTCATCACAAATGACTTGATCTTCTTCTTGTTCGGTCACGCGTCGGTGCATTGCCACTTGCTCAAGGGCTTTCATCGCCTCTTCACTCATGGAGTCATGGGTTCTGTCGTTGTTGAGGAGCATGGCGTGCTTGTTTGTATACTCAAAGGACTTGTGGCCTCGACCTCCGCATGTGAAGCATTTGAAGGAACTTGTCTTGCCGGTCTCATCGGTTGGGGTAGATGATGATGAAGCTCTTGGCTTGAAATTGCTTGTAGAAGGAGGATGACTCGGGGTAGTCGAAGATGTTGGAGTCGTTGAAGCTTGATTGTTGGAGAAGCCATAGGACTTGGATGAGAACTTGGCATAATTGAAGTCATCATGCACTTGACGTTCCACTTTGCTAGCTTGATGCACTGGCTCGATGAGGGTCGAGTATGGTTGCAAGTCAGCGATCTTCTTGATAGGATGGTTGAGTCCATTCGAGAAACATGTCATAATTTCCTCATCATCTTCCGTGATGTTTGCTCTTATCATGGCAATCTCCATCTCCTTGTAGTATTCTTCAACGCTCTTCGTTCCTTGCTTGAGTAGTTGGAGTTTCTTGAAGAGGTCGTGGTTATAGTAGGTATGCACAAAGCATGCTCTCATGACATCCTTCATTTGCTCCCAAGTAGTGATGAGTGGTTCACCTCTTTCCTCTCGGCGCTCGATAACTTGTTCCCACCAAATGAGGACATAGTCTTGGAACTCAAGAGATGCCGTCGCGATCTTCTTCTCTTCTTCATAGTTGTGCAAACGGAAGATTTTGTCGACCTTCAATGCCCATGAAAGATACTCTTCGGGATCATTGCTTCCATTAAACTTAGGCATGGTGAACTTTAGCTTGCTGTAGCGTTGCTCTTCATTGTGTTGGGGTCAGGGATGATGACGCTCGTGTTGTTGATGATTGTCAAGACCGTGTTGCTCTTGGTGAGGAGGGTTGTCAACCTCATGTTGCTCTTGTCATGGAGGATTTCCATTGTCTTCATGCTCTTGATGAACTTGATGTTCTTGGAGAGCTTGTGGAGGAGCTTGTCGATCTCGAGGAGGAACTTGATGATGCACGCGAGCTTGAAATCATTGTTCGTGAGCTTCTTCGCGAAGTGCTTCCTCATGTTAACGAGCTTGTCGGCCTCGGTTGGCTACGGCTCGACTAGAATCTTGAAGGGCTTGTTGCGCCTCAAGTGCTTGAGCTTCACAGAGTTGTTGTTCTTGGCGTTGTGCCTCGACCTCTTGTGCTTCTTGGCGTAGACGCGCTCGCTCTTCCTCTTCATGTTGGCGTTGTCATTGCCTTTCTCGTGCTAGCGCAAAAGCCTCTTGGGTTTGACGTTGTCGGTGCTCTTGAGAGTTGGTGTCGCGTAGAGGATTGATGCTTGCTTGACGATCGTTGCGCGCGGCACGTCGAACAGTGTTTGATGTCAGTGTACTTGAGCCGGAGAGGGTGAAGTCGGAGTGTCGACTTGAGTGGCTCCTTCTTGTTGAAGACGGAGTGGAAGAAGAGCGGTTGAGCAACAAAGCACGAATATCGTCCATTCTTGCGTCATTCTCATGCTTGTGATCGTCGAGCTTGTGGTCAGAGTAATCCCTTGTACGTTGCTTGGAGAGTTGCAAGTCGGTGGTGAGGTTGTCGATGCGTTCACTCATTGCTTGTTGCTCTTGATGCAAAGCACGTTGTGCACCAAAGAGGTGGCTCTTGGTGATGTAGGAGTTCATGTCATCGCCGTGCTCAATGAAGAGTGGGTTGGTAGAGGTAATTGGCCTATCCATCATTCTGAGAGAAAATGTGAGTGGTAAAAAGAGAAGAACGAATACCAAATGTAGCTTGACCGAAGTTGAAAGTGGATCAATGATCACTCCAATGTGGACAAGGAAATAGCACAATAGGTACCAATTCTGGTCGGTTTCTCACACCTACACAAGTAAAACCTTATGGTGGAGCTTGGTTAGGATGGTGGCACAAAATTTGATGCAATTGTAAGTGAGCTTCAGTAATGTTGGAAAAGATTCGCAAGTTCGCAATGCAACAGGTAGACCAAGCAAGATAAGGGACACGGAAACACACACGCAAAAAGATAAGTGGGGTCGTGCAACCAAGGATGAGCCAAAATGTGGAATCCACAAAAATTCTCTTGTTGCACAACACTAGAGAGATGCTAGCATGATTGCACAGTAGGCGGATACAAAGACTTGTGCACAACCTACTAAGCAAAAATGCAATGACTTCTTTCCCAAGTATGCTCTATGCAATATGTTTCTATGCGGTGATCCAAGATGATCTAATATGACAATCTTATGTTGTATGATCTATGGTTCTTTCTTAAAAGCTCTTTGCTTATCTTTCCCTTTTGCCTAAAAGCTTGTTTGGCTCTTTGTTGTTTGAGCTCTTTTCTCATGCAATGCTTCATGAACCAAGATAGCAATTGTGTATGCGATGACAACCTTGTGACACAAGAGATGATACCAAGATATGCAACAATGATGTATGTATGCTATGGGAAGTATGATCACTAATGTGCACAAGTCTCGTTGCCGGCAATACTCAAAATCTAGTCTCGATGGGTAAGCGACGCAAAGGAGTAAGGCCGTGATGCCTATCAATTTAATGGCAAGAATGATATGTCCAATACCAAGGTGAGGTTACCGTTTCTTTGGTTCCTCGTCCGTACGCAAGAACGGATGACGGTGATCGAATGAGTCTGACGAATACCAAGATGTAGTCGAGGTGGTCATTGTTGATGATGCATATGTGGCGAAGATGAGCGGCGGTGATATTGATGTCGAACCGTACCTAAATAGACAAAACACAAGTAGGACACGATACCACAACTCAAATTCTCAAAGCAAAATTGGACCAAAATTGTCGGAGTTGGTGTTGGTAAGCGGTGGTTGTGTATATGGTATATGGTGGTGCTATGCGGAAGTGGTGGAGGTATGCGGAAGTATATGTGGGCACCGGAACAAAATTTGGTGAAATATGGGCGGAAAACGGGCGGTGGAGAGGAAGTGGTGCTGCCAGGGGCCGGATGTCCAGGCTTGATGGCCGGATGTCCGGGGTGCCGGATGTCCGGGCTATCGGGCCGGATGTCCGGACTCAAGATCCGGGGACGAATGTGATGAACACCGCATGGAGAGGTCAAATCTGGGCAAAATTCGGAGGAATTTGTGGATGGAAATTGGGGAAAAGTGGCTGGAAAGCTAGATCTACCTGCAACACATGAAATCCGCGGATCAAATCCAACAAAACTTCATCACACCAACAAATCACAAAAAAAAAATTGGGGCTATTTTTGTGGGGAAATTTTCGAATTAGGGACAAAAACAATGAAAACTAGGCTAGAAACAGAATGGGGAAGCTCCAGAATCGTGAGCAATGTGGCTCTGATACCAAGATGATGTAGGGTAGAACCATAATCGGCCGATCTTTCGCAAAAGGGCGGATCCCACGATGAACATGAAGAACACAAGGGAAACGAGGGAAAACATGGGGAAAACATAAGAGAAACACTAAACCAACAAGAAATAGTCACACATGTGCTACATCCTCGAGTACATAAGAGAACACATGATCCACGGTCAACTAGGGACGATACAAAAGGTAATGGTCTTCTCCGTGAGGAGGTCTTGATGGGGCCGCCCAAGAGGGGATCTTGATGTTCTTCTCCGCAAGGAGGTCTTGAATCCAAAGGGATCTTCTCCAAAGAGGGGTCGCGGTCTCTCTCGTGGAGTAGATCCAATATGGATGAGCAATGCTCTATCTCTAAATATGAGCTAAACCAATACTAACCCTAGAAAGAAGGACGAGGAGGAGTATATATAGTCTAGGTGGGCGTAGGGTTACACAGGCCTCGGGCCCTTACACTGTACGCAGACAGGGGAGGCCGGACGTCCGGCCATCGGGCCGGATGTCCGGCGTTCATGGAGGGCTGGATGTCCGGGCTGGTGAAGCTGGCCATGTTGCTCTTGGGTTCGGGGGTGTCCGGATATCCCGACTGGCAGCTGAATTTTCGGGTGCTTGGGAAGGGCCGAAGTTCCGGGCTGGCGAGGCCGGATGTCCGGGGCCTATAGTGTCCTTGCGGTTGAGTGGCTGTGGTGGGTGAAGCTCTAGGGGCCGAATGTCCGGGGCCTGGGAGGTGTCCTTGACTCCTTCCGTTGGTTTTCTTCATCCGTGAACTTCGGGGCTTATACATCTTCATGTGCATCTTCGGGGGGATCCTTTTGATACCTAATCATGCACAACATCTCGAACTTAGGTAGTAGCCATGTCTCATGCATAGAAAGTGGAAGTTCCAAGACGAGTGAGTTTACCTTATCTTCGATAGCCTTGGCTCGGGCTCTTGTCATTGGTCCAAGTGGTGTCGTTGGAGGTGTAGGTGCGTCCATGGGGATGATTGTGGGATGTTCCGCATCACTTTGTATTTGGGTTGATTGTTGATCTAGATTGGTATGAGTTGTATGTTTTATTTTGGTGCTGTCCTATTGTGCCCTCCATGTCGCGCAAGCGTGAGGGATTCCCGCTGTAGGATGTTGCAATACGTTCCTGATTTGCTTATAGTGGGTTGCTTGAGTGATAGAAGCATAAACCCAAGTAAGGGGGTTGTTGCGTATGGGATAAAGGGGACTTGATGCTTTAATGCTATGGATGGGTTTTTACCTTAATGATCTTTAGTAGTTGCGGATTCTTACTAGAGTTACAATCATAAGTGCATATGATCCAAGAAGAGAAAGTATGTTAGCTTATGCCTCTCCCTCATATGAAATTGCAATGATGACTACCGGTCATGTTAATGATTTCCTAGGATAATTCTACACACCGACCCATCAATATTCCACACTCGCTATTCATAATATTTAGTAATATATTCTAACTTTATGATAACAGCACCTACTTTTGTATTTTAGCTCTCCGATATCATGCAAAGTTATCCTCTTCATACCCACAACGTAGTTTTATTTCTCGTTTCTAGTTGGAAGCAAACGTTCGGTGTACGTAGAGTCGTATCAGTGGCAGATAGGGCTTGAGAGAATATTGATCTTACCTTTAGCTCCGTGTGGGTTCGACACTCCATACTTATCACTTCCACCATTGGGAATTGCCACGATGATTCCCTACACTTGGGGATTATCAGCAGAGGTTGGGGGCAGAAGGGGGAGTCGGGGCATCAGCGGAGTTGGGTGAAGTAGGGGGAGTGGGTAGGCGGCCGACGACAGCGCACGGGTGGCGGCAGATCGGGATAGCGAGAGGGGGAGGAGCATTACCCGCCGCGGTCGGGAGGTGGCGCGCGGTGGCGGCGTCGGGCGGAACCCTAATCGCGGCGGCGGCAGGCGGAGGGGATCCATCGAAGTGATGGGTGGACGGGGGTGGGGGGTTCTTTTTGTATAGTAGTAGCATTGGGTATGGGTCGGCGCTACTGCTAAGCCCACTAGTCGTAGCGTTGGAGGAAAGGGCACGCTACAGCTAAGTGGGCTTCCGTTCTGGCCCTGCGGCCTGTGTAAAAGTAGCACGGGCCTTGCTAACCAACGCTACTGCTAGGCCATACCAGTAGCGCGGGTGGCAAAGCGCGCTACTGCAAATTACCACTAGCGTGGGGTCCCTAACAAACGATACTGCTAAACTTCTATGTATATGCATTTTCCTAGTAGTGTTCTCCCGAGCCGCGAAACCTTAGCCCCTCCTCCATGGCGCCCCCATCGCACCAAATTCACTGCCGCCCTCCTCCTCACTGTCGGAGACGCTGTCCGTTTGCCGTCGTGCACTGGGCCGTGTGCCTCTTACTTCATGCTGCCGGAGCTGCCTCGGCGACGGCCGCGAGAGCCATCCGAGAGCCAATTCACCTCTGCCGTTGTGCATGGCGCCGGAGCGGCTCCAACTTCTAAAGCGTCCAGGGCCCCGGCGCTGCTTCCCCGTAGTCGTCGACCGTCGCGACATCTCTGCTCTCCTGCCGCCAGTAGCCAACACAATAACGTCGGCCTCACCGACTCGGCAGCTGGAGCGGCCTACTTCACCGGGCCGCAAGATAGGTCGTACACTCATCTTAAATCACTTTATTTAGGCGTCAGTTGTCTGAATTTTTATTCTGGGCCAATCGATTCCCAATGGGAAGCAGCACCCCTCAAGGCAGCGGAGCTCCTAGGCTGCTGGTTGGCTGGTGTCTAACGTAAGGGTGTGGGGGCGCAAGTTCGCCGCAGAAGTAGCGCTTAGCTGGTTATCTTAGAGTTGGGTGGGTCAAAGGTACTACCGCCGCCGAATCTGGATGACGGCGAGTCTTTGTGAATTAGCCGGGGGCGGCGCAACCACGGTAGTGCGGTGGGGCGGGGAGCGGGGTTTTGGTCGGAGCTCTCGCGGCCAGGGACGGTGGAGGCAGGCTGCTCTGCCGGCGGTCGCCGATTCTACTAGGAAGATTCTGAATAGTGTCAGCCGGGAGGCACAAGACAGCCATAAAGCCATCCAGCATAGATCGGACAATACCAAAATAAAATAAAATCGTGTGTCCCCAATTTAGTTTTCAGTCAACAGATGTGTGACCACTCTCGTACCTTACTATTGATCTCTTAGGGTATTTCTTCACATCAGAGATATGTTTCGTTCTTAACATTTTGCGTTTTCTGCATCTTTAGCCACATTGTCTTCCTTGTCACCGCAGCTACTCCAACAAGGGAATTATACACCAGAAGGGAGCTATAGTCCCCACTCAACAGTTCCCTACATCGAATGTGCGTGACCGACATGGACCGCCACAACAACTGCAGGGCCATCGACAAGTCAGCACATGATGCTCACTTCTATGGATGGCGGCCAGATAGGTTGTACCCTTATCTTACTTGTGTGCAACATTTATGGCTTTTTTATTAATCTAAGCATGGAAAATAGACTATCACATTTCACTGTATATTCATGCTGATCTCTTAAGATTCTTGTTCAGGAGTTAACCCTGTTCCATAGTTCAGATAAGAGACTTGTTCTTTAGGTAATGTTGTTCCATAGTTACCATCCATTAGCCAATGTTATCCCGCAGGCTGGTGATGATACCGCTTCTAGTATTACCTATGTTTTCTTTAATACTTTTGTGTGCCATCTAGTTAATCTCGAGTACAAACGATACATATTCTGTAGCTTTCATCTGTGTTACCCATTTAGTTTTTGAGACCTGTTGCTGCTAGTTAAGCCCGGTCCTACTATTTATGTCGTCTCCTACAGGCACTCATTACATAAATCTAACTATTAATTGTCTTCCATGCATGTCAGATATAATTGCACACACTGATATATCCACAAGAACCTAACAGAGCAATGTAACAGCCAACACACTTGACGTCAATGTAACAGAGCAATGTAACATGTAAAGGAAGTTCTTCAGAAGACTTGTAGAAAGATGCCGAATCCTATTCACCCACAAGGTCCTTGCTCTAACTTGGCCCGTGATATGGGTACAACATGCAAATAATGTCCTGGAATGCATATACTCTGTTGCAATACCATGTGCTTAGCCTACTGATCATGCATGTAAATATGTCATGCCTTCCCGTTTTTCAGTACCTATTCCATTCATGATAACATGTTTCCAAATTCAAGTACTGTCATTCTACTCTGTCGCAATACCATCTTCTTCATGTAGACATCATGCTTCTGAATATCGTATGCATTGTTATTCATCAGTATGTACTTCATCTGTCTACCATACCATGTATTTTTTTTACATCAAAGTGATGTTCTAGTGGTTTGTTGCAATGCCATCTTAGTTTCCCAAGCATACACGCATATGTTGCCTTAGTGTTTTTCTGTATGTATTCCGCTATCATACAGTTTTACATTCAACTAGTGTTTTTTTACTCTGTGGTCCTATCGTATCCCTAGCTCTTACATCACACTCCCTCCATCCGGATTACATGTCGCAGAAATGGATAAAAATGGATGTATCTAGAACTGAAATACGCCTAGACACATTCATTTATTTCTGGATGGAGGGAATACATGTCAATATGGCATGCATTTCTATTCTTCAGAACCTATTCCATCTCTCTGTCGTAGCAAAAGATCAAAACGCCAGGAGATAGTAAACAAACTCTAGTGTTCATAGATACTTCTCCAGCATAGAGAAACCCAACTCCTACTGATAATAAGCAGATTCAAGTGGCCAAAGGACTAGTTCACTCTAGTCCAGCAAAAATATGTCAACTCCATTCCAAAAATCATGTGTGTATCCTCACATCATGAAATTTTATAGCATTCAGATCATATTTTCTACATGTTTCTTACCCATCTCTCTTTTAGAAAATAAGCTTGAAGGATAGAAGACTTTCTAAACTGGGATCGTGTTCGAGGAAAGTGATGAGGACATCAATACCATTGTTACACCCACAGCCCCTGCTGCTATACATACTGGACCAATTACTAGAGCTCACGCACGCCAATTAAATTATCAGGTACTTTCGTTTCTTGGTAATGATTCTAATGTTCATGAGAATATGATGCTGCCTAAGTTGGATACATTTGTTTGGCTTATAAATGAAGGGCCTAGCTTGGTGAAGGATCAACTTTGGAGCAAGAACAAGCATGGAGTTGATGGCATGCGCAAGGGAAAAAAGAACGGAGTTTCATGTGCTGATTTCAGGACTTTGAAGCCACCATAATGAGTGGATGAAGCCTTGGACGAAATATACAAGATGCCACTTCATAATTTTCGTCCAGAGGCTATTCTAGGTGCTGTGTCACCTTAATATTGGGCCAGGTCCATGTATTTTCGAAGTACTTAAGTATAGGCTATTTTTAGAGTCCGTATGTGTGGGGAAACAAGAGTTAGGGTTGGTTTAGGGCCCCTCCTCCAAGGGCCACGAAATTCCCCCTCTTCCTCCATATATACAACCCTTAGGGCGTCGTTTAGACTTTCGGGTTTGTTTAGATTATAAGTTTGCCATAGTTGCAACTTCGCGTGCTTCGTTTGTGTTCAACAACCAGACAAAGGCGTCACAGAACCCCGCCTTCATTAATAAAGTTTTCCTCTTATATTCACAATATCCAGATTGCAACCTCAGTTTCTTGCTTGTTCTTCATTTGCTCGCAGGAAACAGGGCCTCGTAGTCAGGTTGATTGTGCTCCGGCGTGGTCAATAACCCCTCAGAAGTTGGTTCAGCGATTGCTCAGGCGCGACGTCTCGCACGTTCGTAGTCGGATTGTCAAGGTCGACTCCCACAGAAAATGATAGCCACCATCTCATCGAAACATCAGGACACCTTCGCCTCTTTAAAGTGGTATCATATTTCCAGGTTGCTTAGTGAGATTTTACAGTTTTCCATAGTTTAGATCGAGTCTGTTCTTCATACCTATAGTCCATGAAATAGCCACAAAAAATTAGGGTTAGTTCATCACATCCGAACCAATCTGAGCGTTTGCATAATATTTTTAGGGTTTTTCTTTGTTGAATTTGCGGTTGCATCGTCATGTCAAGTTGCTGGTCCTAGCGTCTAGTCCTTTAGATTTTCGAGTTATGTTCATAGGTTGTCACGTCGCTACTGCCATATATCAACACCGCATCATCATCATCGCTGCTGCCATATACCACCACCGCATCAACTTCATTGTCGCTGCCATATACCACCACCACGTATTCATCGCCAATCCGAGTCCATATATGCCACCACCTATCCGCCGCCATCACGCCAATCCGAGTCCACCTGCAACATATATCCACCACCAGTCCAAGTTCCACCAGATTCATCGCCGCCACCAGTCCGAGTTCCACCAGATTCATCTCCACCACCAGTCCTAGTCCGAGTCAATTATATTGTTACTCTGTTTTGGATTTCCGGATCACGCCATACTCCGAGTCGTGACAGAGTAGGACTCCCGAACTTTCGTGATACCTGCAGTAGAAAAATAGTTCTAGTTTAAAAAAAACTAAGTTTGGGAAATTTTGGCTAGGCAGTTTTTAGACCATTTGTAGACTTTTTCCGAAAAAAATTGTTGCAGAGCAAAAAAAAGCGGAAAAAAAGAAAAAAAAGAGAAAAAAACTCAGAGTGTGCTCCTGCCTTGTTTACGAGCAGCGCCGTGATTTTGTTAGTGTTCTAGGCTCGTATCTCTAGCACGGTCTAGCCTAGGACCAGCACAGTACCGTCATTGAGCGTTTATTCAACTTTGCATCTCTGAATTGATTATTGCTGACATTTTTGCTACCATATCATAAGCCTTCCTAGCTCCACATACATCTATGTCGTGCATTTCACACCACCTGGCAATCTCTCTATCCAATCTTTTGATAGTTTTGAGTACAATGGTCACCGATCACCACCTGCTGCTGGGTAAGAACTAATAAGAATTTGAGATATGCTTGATGGATTTGTGACACCATGATACGTCTCCAACGTATCTATAATTGTTGATTGCTCCATGCTATTATATTATCTATTTTGGATGTTAACGGTCTTTATTTTACACTTTTATATCATTTTTGGGACTAACCTACTAACCGGAGGCCCCGCCCAAATTGCTGTTTTTTTGCCTATTTTAGAGTTTCGCTAAAAAGGAATATCAAACGGAGTCCAAACGGAATGAAACCTTCAGGAACGTGATTTTACCAACAAACGTGATCTAGGAGACTTGGAGTGGGCGTCAAGAAACAATCGAGGAGGCCACAAGGCAGGGGGTGCGCCTACCCCCCTGGGCGCGCCTTCCACCCTCGTGGGCCCCTCGTTGCTCCACCGACCTACTTCTTCCTCCTATATATATCCACGTACCCCCAAACATCCAGGATCACCACGAAAACCTAATTACACCGCTGCAACCTTCTGTACCCAAGAGATCCCATCTTGGGGCCTTTTCCGGAGCTCCACTGGAGGGGGCATTGATCACGGAGGGTCTCTACATCAACTCCATGCCCTCTCCGATGCTATGTGAGTAGTTTATTTCAGACCTTCAGGTCCATAGTTATTAGCTAGATGGCTTCTTCTCTCTCTTTGGATCTTAATACAAAGTTCTCCTCGATCTTCTTGGAGATCTATTCGATGTAATCTTCTTTTGCGGTGTGTTTGTCGAGATCTGATGAATTGTGGGTTTATGATCCAGATTATCTATGAACAATATTTGATTCTTCTCTGAATTCTTTTATGTATGATTGGTTTATCTTTGCAAGTCCCTTCGAATTATCAGTTTGGTTTGGCGTACTAGATTGATCTTTCTTGCAATGGGAGAAGTGCTTAGCTTTGGGTTCAATCTTGCGGTGTCCTTTCCCAGTTGACAGCTGGGGAAGCAAGGCACGTATTGTATTGTCGCCATCGAGGATAAAAAAGATGGGGTTTATATCATATTGCATGAGTTTATCCCTCTACATCATGTCATCTTACTTAAAGCATTACTCTGTTCTTATGAACTTAATACTTTAGATGCATGCTGGATAGCGGTCGATGTGTGGAGTAATAGTAGTAGATCCAGAATCTTTCCGGTCTACTTGCCGCGGACGTGATTCCTATATACATGATCATGCCTAGATATTCTCATAACTATGCTCAATTCTATCAATTGCTCGACAGTAATTCGTTTACCCACCGTAATACTTATGCTCTTGAGAGAAGCCACTAGTGAAACCTATGGCCCCCGGGTCTATCTTCCATCATATTAATCTTCCAACACTTAGCTATTTCTATTGCCGTTTATTTTACTTTGCATCTTTATTTCTCTTTATCATAAAAATACGAAAAATATTATCTTATCATATCTATCAGATCTCACTCTCGTAAGTGACCGTGAAGGGATTGACAACCCCTTTATCGCGTTGGTACCGAGGTTCTTATTTTTTTGTGTAGGTGCGTGGGACTCGAGTGTGATCTCCTACTGGATTAATACCTTGGTCCTCAACAACTGAGGGAAATACTTACGCTACTTTAATGCATCACCCTTTCCTCTTCAAGGGAAAACCAACGCAGCCAAGTCAAGTCAAGATTTCTGGCACCGTTGCCGGGGAGATTCGTGCCATGTCAAGTCAAGATTTGACTCCCGACAACGAGCCATTTCTGGCGACGTTGCTGGGGAGTCTACGCACAAGTCAATACATACCAAGTACCCATCACAAACTCTTATCCCTCGCATTACATTATTTGCCATTTGCCATTTGCCTCTCGTTTTCCTCTCCCCCACTTCACCCTTGCCGTTTTATTCGCCCTCTGTTCTTCCGTTCGCCTCTTTTTCGCTTGCTTCTTGTTTGCTCATGTGTTGTATTGCTTGCTTGTCACAATGGCTCTACCAAGATATGGTGATCTTCACCTTAAAAGGTTGGAAGAGATCGAAAGCAACGTCAGGAGTTTTATGACTTTACAATTTGAGCATAATAATTTCTTTAGGAATGAGCTTAAGGAACAAAAAAGCTTTATGGGTTATATGAATGAAGAGCTCGATGATATGTTTAAAGAATTTTATGATTTGAAATCTCAGATTGCTCATCTTGAAAAATTAATTGCTGAAGTTTCGGATAAGTAGGACACCTTAGTTAATAAGATGGCCGCTAAGCCGGATTTTTTTATGAAAATAAAGATGAAGATCTAAAAGTTATTCATGTGTCTCCCATTAAACCTTTGTTTTGCAATATCAATCTTGATAATGATGGGACTGAAGATGAGCCATCTTTACCTAGAAGGCGTTCCAAAAATTCGGAGTTTTTATATCTTGATACAAAAATTGGTAACAGTGGGATTGAAGAGGTCAAAACTTTAGATATCAATGAACCCACTATTTTGGATTTCAAGGAATTGAATTATGATAATTGCTCTTTGATAGATTGTATTTCCTTGTTTCAATCCATGCTAAATTCTCCTCATGCTTATAGTCAAAATAAAGCTTTTACTAAAAATATCGTTGATGTTTTGATGCAATCTTATGAAGAAAAACTTGAGTTGGAAGTTTCTATCCCTAGAAAACATTATAATGAGTGTGAACATACTATTAAAATTAAAATTAAAGATCATGAATGCTATGCTTTGTGTGATTTAGGTGCTAGTGTTTCCATGATTCCGAAAACTTTAAACTTGCACCTTGCGGATTCCACTATTAAGAAACCTATCGGAAGAATTAATGATTTTCTTATTGTTGCAAATAGGAATTATGTACCCATAGATTTTATTGTTCTTGACATAGATTTCAATCCTTCATGTCCTATTATTCTTGGTAGACCTTTCCTTAGAACGATTGGTGCAATTATTGATATGAAGGAAGAGAATATTAGATTCCAATTTCCATTAAGGAAAGGTATGGAACACTTCCCTAGAAAGAAAATAAAATTACCATATGAATCTATTATGAGAGCCACTTATGGATTGCCAACCAAAGATGGCAATACCTAGATCTATCTTTGCTTTTATGCCTAGCTAGGGGCGTTAAACGATAGCACTTGTTGGCAGGCAACCCAACTTTATTTTTATTCCTTGCCTCTTGCTCCTGTTTAGTAATAAATAATTTATCTAGCCTCTGTTTTGGTTGTGTTTTTTGTGTTTAATTAGTGTTTGTGCCAAGTAGAACCGTTGGGAAGACTTGGGGAAAGTCTTTTTGATCTTGCTGTAAAAAACAGAAACTTTAGCGCTCACGAGAACTGCTGCCATTGTTATTTGGAAAGTGATATTTAGTTAATTATTTTTGAAGATGATTAAGAGGTAAATTTATCACGTCCAGAAATTTATTTTAGAATTTTTGGGGTTCCAGAAATTTGCGTTAGCTACAGATTACTACAGACTATTCTGTTTTTGACAGATTCTGTTTTTCGTGTGTTGTTTGCTTATTTTGATGAATCTATGGCTAGTAAAAGAGTTTATAAACCATGGAGAAGTTGGAATAAAGTAGGTTTAACACCAATATAAATCAATAAATGAGTTCATTACAGTACCTTGAAGTGATGTTTTGTTTTCTTTCGCTAACGGAGCTCATGAGATTTTCTATTTAAGTTTTGTGTTGTTAAGTTTTCAAGTTTTGGGTAAAGATTTGATGGATTATGGAACAAGGAGTGGCAACAGCCTAAGATTGGGGATGCCCATGGCACCCCAAGGTAAAATTCAAGGACATCAAAAAGCGTAAGCTTGGGGATGCCCCGGAAGGCATCCCCTCTTTCGTCTTCGTCTGTCGATAACTTTACTTGGAGCTATATTTTTATTCACCACATGATATGTGTTTTGCTTGCAGCGTCTTGTATGATTTGAGTCTTTGCTTTTTAGCTTACCACAGTCATCCTTGTTGTACACACCTTTTGAGAGAGACTCACTGTCGGTGTGGAACGACACCTATGGGATCACTACTACGGTTGCTGGGGCGCAGGGTTGCGAGGAGAGCAGGGCCAGTAGACAGCACAAGGATCGTTTACCCAGGTTCGGGCCGCGAGGATGCGTAAAACCCTAGTCCTGCTTTGGTGGGTGTATTTCTGAGAGTTCTTGAGCTCTCAAACTAGCTGTGGTCAGTGGGTGGTTCGAAAGAGCCGAATCCCCCTCCTCGTCGCCTCGGGCCTCCTTTTATAGGGAAAAGGGGTTGCCACAGTGGCACATAGGAGGTGGAAAGGTCTACAGCGGCACGAGGTTATCCCTCGTATTACAGGACAAGGTGCATTTAATGCATCGCTTAGGTATCCTCTTTCTTTATCGGGGAAGGGGGCGAGGCCCGTCCCGCCCATCGCGGCTCCTCCTCGCTTCGACACGCACCTCGGCCAGGGATGCGTGCGGTGCCATGTAGGCAGGCAAGCAGCTGAGTTGGTACGTTGGTGGAGCCTTCACGAAGATCTGCATATTGCCACGCGGGCGCTTGATGAGTTGGCCTGGGAGCTGCATGTTGCCACGCAGGTGCCCGCCCAGCTGGTTGGGCTGATAGCTGGATGTGAACGGTGGTGGAAGCTTGGTTGATGTGGGCTTGGCGGTGGCCTTGCCGGCGTCTTTGGCGAGGGCCTTGCCGGGTGGCCCGGCAAGGTTCTCGGCGTGGCGTGTTGTAGTCCCCGGCAAGGATCTTGCCGGGGGTCTGGTGGCCTTCCTTGGCAAGGATCATGCCGAGAATCGTCGTCTTCTAATCTGATCTTGAATAAGTCTTCACAAAGATCTACATGCCACCACAAGGGTGCCTTCCCGAGCCCTGGCCCCACGCTGATGATGGCACCGGGGGCCGTGGGCTCAAGGGTGGCTCGCTCTGTTGGTGCGGGGCGAGCTGTCCCGACAAGAGTCTTGCCGGGGCCGCTGAGGCCACTCGGCAAGGGTCTTGCCGGGGGAAATTGCTTCGTCCCTCTGCTCTTTGTGGTCTTGGCCTTGGCGTTGCTTTGATTGTCTTGGGCTTCGATCTTACCTTGGCTCACCTCCCTTGTTCTGCTTGGTGTGGCCGTGGGCGCGGTTATTACTTCCCGTGCACAGGAAAAAGGGGTACAAAGATGTGCCCCTATTTTTGTACACCGACAGGAGCCCCCGGGCCTGGGCCACATATAAGCGCAACACGTTGTTGGGCCAGGCCCAAAATGGTGCACGGGCAGGTGGGGCTGTTTTTACTGTGGTAAGATTCTTCGCGCGCTCCGCCTCCCACGACCCGCGCGGGTGGCATGGAGTGGAGAGCTGTGCGTGACGTGGGCGGCATGCCTGGGACGGTTTCCACACGCATGCGTCACATCGCAGTAAATGGGCAGCGCGCCCCGCAGCTTCCCCATAAAAAGGGATAACCGCGGGCACACTATTCCTTTTACCCTTCACGCAACCCCAATCTCGGAAACCTCCTCTGCCTTCCTCTTCTTCCTTAAGCTTCATCCCTGCTTGCCGTCATTGCGCTTCCGCCGCCTCTGTCCTGCCCTCCTCCCCTAGTCGCCATGGCGCCAAAATCCACCAAGGGCAAGGGAGTGGCCAAGGACGCCGGAGTCGTGGAGCCGCCAGAGAGTGCGCTGGCGGTGCAGCGGACACAGTCCGCCTTCTTCCCCTTGAGGGTCGTCGTGTTCGAGCTTCGGGACTCCTTCAGGCCCCTGTGGGGAGTGAAGACGGGGGGAGAGAATTCTGGGCATACGGCCACGCACGTCATCCTTGCCAACTACACCGACGCTGCCCCAAATCGGTACCCCTTCTTTGTTGATTATTTTTCTTGCGGGCTCTGTCCTCCCTTCTCCGATTTCTTCAGCGACATCATGCACACCTTCGGCTTCCACCTCCTGGATTTTACTCCGAATGCGGTGGCGTGCATGGCCCTTTTCACGCACCTCTGCGAAGGCTTTGTCGGGGTGCACCCCAACATGGTGCTCTTCCGCCATTACTTCTTCCCTCGGATCTAAACGGGAGGTGCCATCTAGGGGTGCATTGCCTGGATCCCAAAATCCAAGGGAGCGTACCCGGACGGTGCCATGAAGGAGAGGTGGGAAGAATGGCAGTGCCGGTGGTGCTGGATCGAAGAGAAGGACCCACTGGCGTTCTGCAGAGTTCACCGGGCGCCGCCGGTTCGCGGAAGCGATTGGAGCGACGTCGATGACGACGACGGAAAGCTCACGGTCGCCACCACCAGGATTCTCCGGCTTACCCAGGCCGGGCTCACCCTTGAGATGATCGAGGCGGACTTCATCCATCGCCGGATCACTCCTCTACATAACAAGGGGAGGCCAGCCTGGCTCTTCACGAACCTCGCCAACATCATGCGGCTCCGCCCTGGCCTCGACCACAACTTCACAGTGATGGCGCATGCCCATTTCTGCCAGCGGATCTTCCAGCTCGACGTGGGCCGCGACGACGAGGTCGAGCGGACCGGAAAGGTTGCAAGGGCCGCCGCGAAGGCCGGCAAGGTCCTCAAGGGGCCTCTATTCAAGCTGCCAACGGGGGTGGTCCCATTGTGCAACAACTAGCGTCGGTCAGAGATCATCGCCATGATGCCAGACTACAACGTGCATGGCCCCGTCCCGAGCTGGAAGGAGCCGGAGGACGCTGAAGTGTAGCAGTTCTTCGACACCCTGCACGAGGTGTATGTCAACACCGACGCCGAGCGACTGCTTGTCCAGGACACTTCCCAGGCAGAGTTGAACTACATCGCCACCGGGGCGAGGGCGGCGCAACTTGCCAGGGAGGCCGGCAACGCCGGCGGAGTGGAGGACAAGGCCGCGACGGCCGCGGAGGAGGAGGAGCTCGCCCGGTGTGCGGTGGCCGCTGGGGGAGCCAGTAGCGCCAGCACCGAGGTTCCTTTGGTTGAAGATGTGACCGGCGGGTCGTCGTCGGAGGAGGCCGAGACTGCAAAGCCGACGCCACCTACGTGGAGGGGGCGAGTCCTGTGGCGGGCCAGTTCCGGCGAGCCGGTCCGGCCAGGCAGGTCTGCGCGGTCACATCTGACCTTGGAGGAGCCCGGGCGCCATACGAGGTCCGCGGCGGCAAAGAAGCGGGCGAAGGCCACGGTGAAGAAGAAGATAGTCGCCCCTTCTTCGTCCGCGCGTGCCCAGACACCACCTCCTTCTCCTCCTCCGGCGAATGTTGATACGGAGGTTACTTTTGATTATGGATCCCTCAGCCCGAGGAGGAAGAGGAAGACAACAGAGGAGGAGGTGGACGACGAGTAAGTATCTCGTTCCTTTTTGTTATCTGTGCCTCCTCAATATGCGTTGCTTGTCTTGACTTGTTTTCATCTTTGCAGGGACGGGGAGACGCTGGCCCAGAGAGCGAAGAGGGCCAAGGTCTTGGCGGGTGGCCAGCCCCCAGCTGGTACTTCGGGGGCGCCATTGGTGGTGTTGAGCAGCCCAGAGAGCAGCCCCCGGTAGAGCCCCCAGCGTAAGTTCATCACTCTTCTCCCGTCGACATGTGTCAGGGGCATGAAACCTTGGTGCTAACCTTGTCAGGTACGCAGGAGGAGAGCAGCAGCAGGAGGAGCCACAGAGGGCTACTCCCAACACGCCGCCCCCATCGACCACGCCGCCCCGGGGGGCGTCCCCGGCAAGGGCGCCAGGCACCGGGCCCACGCACATGGAGGAGGAGGCGGAGAACTTGGGCTCCGACGGCTTTGCCTCGACGCCAAATGTTGGCGGGGAGGGGGCTTCCGCTTCCCAGCCGGGTAGTGGCACGGGTAAGTCGTTTGCCATTCGTCCCTGCTTCCCCCTTTTTTTGCTCCTTGTCCTGGCCTTGCCTCACCCCCTTCTTCGGCGCCCAGATTCTTCCTCGGTGAACCAAGAGGGCGTGGACGCCGTCATTGAGAGCGTCGCCAAGGCTGCTGAGGCGGACGCCGTGAGGATCACCGCCGAGGAGGCCGCCAAAGACGCTGTCAAGGAAGCCACCGAGGGGCCCACCAGGGAGGCCGACAAGGCTGCCGCTGAGGAGGCCGGCAAGGGGCCTGCCGGGGAAGGCGGCGAGACCGTTGCCTAGGAGGAGGAGGAGGAGGAGGAGGAGGGCGAGGAGGAGGAGGCTGGTGACCAGCCTTCCTCCTCTGCTGCTTCCGGCTCCGGCAAGTACCTGAGGGTTGGTGACGATTTGTTCGTCCACCTTCCAGGTGCGTCGAGCACCAGGACACCCATTGAGGGAGAGGTGTTCGATGACGAGGTGCTTGCCACTGCCGGGTTTGAAGTCGTCGACGAGCCGATCGTTGGCGGCGATGGCTCGCAGGAAGAGCGGCTCCTCCACGCCATGGGCGCCAGCTTCCGGAAGCTCCAGTCGCTCCACCGCGCCCGCCTGGACAAGGCTAAGTCCAGGACAGCAGTGGTGGAGAAGGCGGAGGCGGACCTCCAGAAGTGCGTTGCCAAGGCGTAGGACTGGTTCCGTGAGGCCCACAAGGAGCTCAAGCCGGCCCAGGGTGAGCAGGCCAAGCGCGACGTGGAGCTCACCATGAAGCTCGCTGACGTCGAGAAAGCTCAGGTGGCGGCCAAGAACTTGACCGAGGCCGCCGAAGCCGCTCGCACCCAGCGCGAGGCCGTGCTGAACTCCTAGGAGGAGGACCTCGCTCCGCGCGAGGAGAAGCATGCCACCATTCTTCGCGGCAAGGATGCAGAGGTGGACAAGCTTGTCTTGCAGCGGACTAGCAAGCTGGAGCGGAGGCACAAGGAGGCACTCAATGCCCAGGCCCAGTTTCACGCCGGCAAGGTGGAAGGACTGGAGGAAGAGCGCGACAGGCTGAAGGAGTAGGCTCTGGAGCTGTCCCAGGAGCAGGACACGCTCAACAGTGCTCTGACAGAGGTGCAGGGCACGGTCGTCAGCAAGGCTGGGGAGCTCTCCGAGGCCAACAACTCCATCAAAGACCTCAAGCTGAAGCTGGAGGTTCTCGAGAAGGTGTTGTCGGAGGACACAACCCGAGAGGGGACCCTAGCCAAGGAGCTAGAGGTCGTGAAGCTATTGCGGAAGAACGAGGGCCTCAACTTCGCGGACCATGTGGAGGGCGAGAACCGTTGGCTCGATCGCCTTGCCACCATGGCCAACCAGGCCGCCACGCAGCTGGCCATCATGGGGATGCTGGACATGAGGTATGTCCCGGAGCGGAGCATGAGCGCCAATTGTAGCCTGACCATGTTCTTTGAGAAGGTCGTCGGCGCTCTAGAGCGGCTCCACGCCAACCGGGCAGCCTCACTGGCCGATGAGTCCCGGAGGTTTTGCCAGGGTGCCATGACCAAGTTTCTCACCAAGGTGGCGCACTGGTACCCCGACCTCAACTTCGACGCCGCGCTGGAGAGCTTGCCGGAGGGAACCGACCTTGCGCTGCTCAGGGAGCGCATCGAGCCCATCATAAGCCGAGTCGGCGGAATTCAGAGGGTGGAGGGCCAGTGCCGGGATTAGGCACCCCGTTTTTTTCATCACCGCTGCAGGTTCTCAACCAAGACAATTGCTATCTCTATTTACAACCGCAACAACAATTTGATGTAACATAACTCTGCAACACTTTTTAGTATCATGCATGTTATTTTCCTATTCGATTTTTCCTTGTATGTCCACCCTACGTAACTAGGTAGGCTTGCCGGCGTGTAAACCCAGGGCGGCGGCGTCGGGATGGATCCCCATTGGCCTGCCGGGTGTGCTTGCTGCCGGGCAAACCACCTTACCGCCCTTAGCGCGGCCACCCGAACTTTTGAGTTTGACTCGAGTCAGAGTCAGGAGCGTTGCCAGGTGCGGAAGGCTACCCCGCCACTCTCGACACGGCAACTTTGAGCTGTTGAGTGGACTAGAAACAGAACAAAGGCGTTGCCAAATCGCGGGGGCCCCCTTTGCGTGTAGGTTTGCAATACATAGGCCAGATCTCCGAGGACGATAACCTTAAGGGTAAGAGGAAATAATCCAAGGCTCTGAATGACTTAGCTTTTCTGTCGTCGGGACGGCGTCGTTCCTCCAGCCGCCTTCTTCTCAGAAACCGAAAGCGATGAAGAACCGCTAGGCTATCTACCAGACCAGATTCTCACAATTGCGCCCCCTACCCGGCGCGCCAAAGATGTCGGTGTGGAACGGCACCTATGGGATCACAAGAATCCCTACTACGGTTGCTAGGGCGTAGGGTTGCGAGGAGAGCAGGGCTAGTAGACAGCACAAGGATCGTTTACCCAGGTTCTGGCCGCAAGGATGCGTAAAACCCTAGTCCTGCTTTGGTGTGTGTATTTCTGAGAGTTCTTGAGCTCTCAAACTAGTTGTGGTCGGCGTGTGGTTCGAAAGAGCCGAATCCCCCTCCTCGTCGCCTCGGGCCTCCTTTTATATGGAAAAGGGGTTGCCCCAGTGGGACACAGGAGGTGGAAAGGTCTACAGTGGCACGAGATTACCCTCGCATTACATGAAAAGTTGCATTTAATGCATCGCTTAGGTATCCTCTTTCTTTATCGGGGACGGGGGCGAGGCCCGTCCTGCCCGTCGCCGCTCTTCCTCGCTTCGACACGCGCCTCGGCCAGGGATGCGTGCGGTGCCATGTAGGCAGGCAGGCAGCTGAGTTGGCGCGGTGGTGGAGCCTTCACGAAGATCTGCATGCTACCACACAGGCGCTTGATGAGTTGGCCTGGGAGCTGCATTTTGCCACGCAGGTGCCTGCCCAGCTGGTTGGGCTGGCAGCTGCATGTGAATGGCGGTGGAAGCTTGGTTGACATGGGCTTGGCGGTGGCCTTGCCGGCGTCTTTGGCGAGGGCCTTGCCGGGTGGCCCGGCAAGGGTGTCGCCATGGCGTGTTGTCGTCCCCGGCAAGGATCTTGCTGGGGGTCTGGTGGCCTTCCTTGGCAAGGATCTTGCCGAGAATCATCGTCTTCTAATCTGATCTTGAATATGTCTTCACAAACATCTACATGCCACCACAGGGGTGCCTTCCCGAGCCCTGGCCCCACGCTGATGATGGCACCGGGAGCCGTGGGCTCAAGGGTGGCTCGCTCTGTTGGTGCGGGGCGAGCTGTCCCGGCAAGAGTCTTGCCGGGGCCATTGAGGCCACCCTGCAAGGGTCTTGCCGGGGGAACTTGCTTCGTCCCTCTGCTCTTTGTGGTCTTGGCCTTGGCGTTGCTTTGATTATCTTAGGCTTCGATCTTACCTTGGCTCACCTCCCTCGTTTTGCTTGGTGTGGCCGTGGGCGCGGCTATGACTACCCGTGCACAGGAAAAAGGGGTACAAAGATGCGCCCCTATTTTTGTACACCGACAGGAGCCCCCGGGCCTGGGCCACGCATAAGCGCAACACGTTGTTGGGCCAGGCCCAAAACGTTGCACGGGCAGGTGGGGCGGTTTTTACCGTGGTAATATTCTTCGCGCCCTCCGCCTCCGACGACCCGCGCGCGTGGCACAGCATGGAGGGTGTGCGTGACATGGGCGGCATGCGTGGGACGGTTTCCACACGCATGCGTCACGTCATAGTAAATGGGCAGCACGCCCCGCGGCTTCCCCATAAAAAGGCATAACCGCGGGCGCACTATTCCTTTTACCCTCCGCGCAACCCCAATCTCGGAAAGCTCCGTCTGCCTTCCTCTTGTTCCTTAAGCTTTGTCCCCGCTTGCTGTCGTTGCCCTTCCGCCACCCTCTGTCCTGCTTGGTGTGGCCGTGGGCGCGGTTCTGACTGCCCGTGCACAGGAAAAAGGGGTACAAAGATGCGCCCCTATGTTTGTACACCGACACTCACATGATTTGAAATTTATTAGAATACTCTATGTGCTTCACTTATATCTTTTGAGCCATATAGTTTTTGCTCTAGTGCTTCACTTATACCTTCTAGAGCACGGCGGTAGTTTTATTTTATAGAAATAATTGATCTCTCATGCTTCACTTATTTTATTTTGAGTGTCCTTTAGAACAACTTGGAAATTTGCTTTTAGGAATAATATATAGAAGTGCATTAAATACTATGAGAAGTCTGATACTTGATAATTGTTTTGAGATACGGAGATGGTGATATTAGAGTCATGCTAGTTGAGTGGTTATGAATTTATCACACCCTAGCTAGTTCATGCATTAGAGTGTTGCATCATGTCTACTTTTCCAGAAATTTGAAATGGGGACGGCAGAACTCCCAGCAACCCCTGAAAACAACTAGGGTTTACTAAAATCATTTTCAATGAACCTGAAATGCCCTTCTAAAAAGTCCACCCCTTTTGTCTTGGGTTAGAACCTCTGACAAAATGGGTTCACAATTTTCTAGGACACATAAGGTCATTGGATTAAATCATTACCTATTTGCATTTGGGCATTTAAATGCTATAAAATATTTAAATGCCCAAATAATTCTGGAAATAAGTGTGGGCTGTTGGAAATAATCCAAATAGAGCCCTTGATTATTTTCAGGATTTTTGGAAGTGCCTAACTATTTTTTATAAAGCCACACAGTTACAGAAAAATAGAAAAACAAAAACACAAACTAAGAGAGGGAGAGAAACTCACCTGCCAGCCCACTGGCCGGCCCAGCACTGTGCTGGCCCTTGACAGCCAGCTGCTTCCTCTTGCCAGCGCAGGCAGAGAGGTGACGCCGGCGAGCGCGAGCTCGCCACGGCGCCAGCTGCTTGCCGCCCGCGCCCCTGGACACATCGGCAGGCTCCACGTCGTCGCCTCGACCTCGCAGACACACCCGTTCTCCCTCTGCCTCTCTCCCTCGCCCTCTCCCACCATGGCCAACGCCCCTGCCGCCGCACCATCGACGTAGCCGCGTTCTCCATCGTCCTCGCGCCGCGCCACCGTGTCCAGAAGCTCTGCCGCCCTCCTCTCCTTCGAGCAAGCCGAGCCCCGAGCGCTCGCGTGCCCTGGAGCGACCGCAACAACCTCGCCGGACCTCGTCGTCGCCGGAGATCCCCCTCGCCGTTTCCGCCGCGCCAGCTCGCCCCTGACCGCGTTGTCTGCACCGTCGTGTTCGCCGTGGGCTGCTGCACCTCCCCATCCCACCCGTCCTTGCTCTCGGGCTTCGTACCAACCGCACCGAGCTCGGCCGCACCCGCCGCTGCCACCGCACATCGCCGTCGTGGCCACAGCCACTTGGGATTGATTCTGAGCACGTCACCATCTTCACTGCACTCGCAGGAGCCCAACGCACCACCCCCCACGCCTCGCCGTGCCCCGTAGCCTCGGGTTCGACCTCGCCTGAACTCCGGCGACCGCCAAGGTCGTCCCCGGCGTCGTTTCTGGCGACCCCGAGCTCCACCACTGCCACCACTCGACGCGGCTTGCTCCCAGCTACGCGTAGGAGGTCTTCGCCGTCCATTTGGTCATCGGAGTGCAAAACACGCACTGCCCCGCCGCGTCTGGCCTCGCCGGCGGCTAAACACCGGCGAGTTTGACCCGGTTTGACCTTGGGTGGGCCTAGTTTGACCCTCCAGGGTCACTGACGTGTGGGCCATGCCTCTGTTTAGTTTAGTGTTAGATTAGTTAATACTAATTACTTTAGTTAATGGGTTGACTCACTGACATGTGGGCCCAGGCCCTAACTAACATAGATTAGTACTAACCTAACACTAACTAACTCTGTTAGTTAGTTGTTACACTGACAGACGGGACCCACTGGTCAGGTTTGACCTGGGCTATTGCATTTGACCTGCTGACATCACCCTGCTGCTATTGCCTTTGGTCAGGTTAGCACTAACTAGAATTATTCTTATATCGGAATTCCAGAAATTTTCCTAAACTTCAAAAATTCATAACAATTAATCTGTAACTCCAAATGCAAAGATTCATATATGAAATTTGATCAGAAAAATTCAGTATTTCCATCTGTGATGGTTTCATGCATGATAGAGCACTTATATGACTTAATAACATGAGCTTCCATTTGAATCTTTGATTCAAATAGACTCAAACCAACATGTTTTACAATGCATTAGCCAAGGCACATCATATTGCCATGTCATTGCATGCATCATATTATTGCATATTGCCATGTGATGATTGTGTTCTGTGGTGTCTTTCGTGGTAGGTCTGCCTCCGAGGATACCTTCGATTATCCGACTAAAGGGTAGTAACCTACTACTACTCCATCAGGCAAGCAACCCCATTGATCATATCAATACAATCCCATGTTCTCGCTCCTGCTCTCATTTACTGCATTAAGACAACAACGTTTCAAACTGCTGTGTGCTGCGGTAGTTGAACCCTTATCCTGTGCATGACCTATTATTGCCACAGCAACTAGATGAAACCCACTAGCATGTGTAGGAGTTGATTGAGCCATGTCTATGTTCCTACCTTGCTATGCCTGCTATGCTTAGAGTTGTGTCAGGTCTGGTTCATCTGGGTGATGGGTGTAACACCCTCGATGCGACTATAGCTCCCACGTGTCGAGGCACGACTTAGAGACATAATCGCATTGAAGGTATATGTCGCAAGTTAGGCAATCTTCACAACATCCCATGTAATAGGATAATAAAAGGGGAGATAACATAGTTGGCTTACACTTGCTACGTCAATCAAGTACATAAATAACATTACAACATCCAAACACTCATGGCCCGACTACGGCGCCAAAATAAAAGATAACCCAACATGCGACACAGTCCCGATCACCCCCAACTGGGCACCACTACTGATCATCAGGAAAGGAAACATAGTAAAGTTGAGACTCTCCATCGAACTCCCACTTGATCTCAAACGCGTCTCCTGGAGCGGAATCATCAGGCCCTGCATCTGGTGTAATAGTAATCTGTGAGCCACAGGGACTCAGCAATCTCGCACCCTCGCGATAAAGACTATTTAAGCTTATAGGTAAGTCAAGGTACAAATATATGTGGAGCTGCAGTGAGCGAGTAGCATATATGGTGGCTAACTTATTCGCAAAAGAGAGCGAGAAGAGGAGGCAAAGCGTGAGCGAGAAACTAGAGGACAACGTGCGCAAACTTACTCCAACACCGTGTCCACTTCCCGGAATCCGCCGAGAAGAGGCCATCACGGTAACACACTCAGTTGATTCATTTTAAATAAGTTAAGGTTCAAGTTATCTACAACCGGACATTAACAAATTCCCATCTGCCCATAACCGCGGGCACGGCTTTCGGAAGTTCAAATCCCTGCAAGGGAGTCCCAACTTAGCCCATGACAAGCTCTCACGGTCAACGAAGGAATAGACCTCCTCCCAAGACGTTCCGATCAGACTCGGTATCTCGGTTCTTCAAGACATTTCGACAGGTTAAAACAAGACCAGCAACACTGCCCGAATGTGCCGACAAATCCCGATAGGAGCTGCACATATCTCTTTCTCAGGGCACACTCAGATGAGCGCTCCATACAACTAAAACCAAACCTCGAGTTTCCCCGAGGGGGCGCTGCACAGGACTCTAGTTTGGACCAACACTCATAGGAGCACTGGCCCAGGGGGGCTAAAATAAGATGACCCTCGGGCTCCGGAAACCCAAGGGAAAAAGAGGCTAGGTGGCAAATGGTAAAACCAAGGTTGGGCATTGCTGGAAAAGCTTTAATCAAGGCGAACTATCAAGGGGTTCCCATTATAACCCAACCGCGTAAGGAACAAAAAATTCGGGAACATAACACCGATATGACGGAAACTAGGGCGGCAAGAGTGGAACAAAACACTAGGCGAGAGGCCGAGCCTTCCACCCTTTACCAAGTATATAGATGCATTAAGATAACATGGCAATATAATGATATCCCAACAAGTAAATAAATGTTCCAACAAGGAACGGCATTCAATCTTCACCTGCAACTAGCAACGCTATAAGAGGGGCTGAGCAAAGCGGTAACATAGCCAATCAACAGTTTGCTAGGACATGGTGGGTTAGAGGTTTGACATGGCAATTTGGGAGGCTTCAAAGCAAGTGGTAGGCATCGTAGCATTGGCATAGCAAAAGAGCGAGCAAACTAGCATAGCAAAAATAGTAGTGATTTCGAGGGTATGATCATCTTGCCTGCACAGTTGTCAGAGTTGACTGGATCCTCGAAAGCAAACTCAACGGGGTCCTCGTTAGCGAACTCGTCTCCTAGCTCTACCCAAACAAGACAAACAAGCAACAAGGACACACTCAACCACGTGCAAGGAACAAACAAAATGATGCAAAGATGATATGCTATGCGGGATGTGATGCGGGATGCATATGCAAGATGTGACAGGAAATGCAAGAACCTGGCCTCAACATGGAAATCCAAGTGTGCCACTGGAAATATGAGATGAAATCGCTTGAAAACGATATGAAGAACGCCGGAATCGGAGTTACGGTTTGGAAATGGCAAGCGATTCAAATATGATACCGGTCTGCGGTTTACAGCGAATAGCCATCTAAATGCAATGATATGAACATGCTATAGCACCCAAACATGGCAACAAAATACATGGCAGGGATGCATTCAAGATTCTTAACAAAAGTCTAGCACTGAGCTACGGCCAATTCATCCATTAACAGGTTCAAACAAGCATGGAAAAAATGCATATGGCAAACAGATCTCAGACTTAGTGAAATTAACACTTGTCTGGAATTTCAGATCAGGTAGCGCTCTTCGGAGCAACAAAACTACATGCTACAAGACCTGAACATGGAAAAGTAAAGCATGGCATGGAGCTACTCAAAGAGCTTAACAAAAGTCCCTTAGTGACCTTGAGTCAAAAGGGATCCGAAAATACAATTGCAAGCATGCGAACATAGCAAAAACATAATCAGATCACAGACTTAGTGAAAACTGGAGCATGCTGAAAACAAATATCAAGTAGGCATGTTTACGAGCTCGATGCACTCAATACGGAGCAAGTCATGATAAGCTAAGCATACATCCATCAAGAATACACCAAATGCAAGCTAGACATGGAAAGAACAATAGCATAGCATGCACGGATCAACTACAACATCATCGGCAAAATTGCAAACAAGTTGACAATCTGCCCAGATTCACAAAGTAGCAAAAGTAGAGCTCGATTGACTCAAGCTAGGGTGCTCCATAATTGCAAACAAAGACATGGATGGATAGAGCACTACAAGGTTAACAAAACATCCTTACTGATCCTCAAAAGAGGCACGGATCACTAGGAAACAACATGAACATATGGCAATATGAAATAAACAGCTCAAGGACTTAGTGGAATTGCTAAGTCCCTGAAAACAGAATTACAAAGTGCACCACTTTTCAAGCTTGTGCTAGTCACCACACACATCACAAAAATACATGGGTTGCACCTCTAGAAAGATGACAAAAACCTTAAAAAACATATGTAGAGCTCATGGGCATATCATGCACACATTAATCATGGAAAAAATGACAAAAAGCTAAACGGAGTAGCAGATCTGACAATTATCTCAAGTAGTCCTCTTCTAACAGCATTTCGGGCATCAAGATGAACTCAAATGAAAATGATGCAATGGAATGAAATGATGTACTCTCTGAGATACACATTTTGATATGCTATATGCATGAATAGGAGCTACGGATGCAAAGTTACGAGGCTATGAACATGGGCATATGGATTAGGGTTCGAGAGAAAAAGTCAACCCGAGGAGATATTTTCAGATCTGGATCGGTGGCACGCAAAACGAGGTCGGCCGGGGCACTGTTCACCGGCGGCGGTGATGACGCCGGAGGAGGTCACCGGAGTGGCCGGACGTCGAGGAGGCGGCGAACGACGGTGGCAGCGCTCGGCGGCCAGGCGGCGAGCACCGGGCGATGGGGCGGCGAGCACCGGGCGATGTGGCGGCGAGCACCGGGGACGGCAGGGTCGCGGCGTGAGGCGCCGGCCGGCATCGATGGCGGGCGGCGGCGCCGATGGCCTCGGGTGGCCGGCCGCGAGGAGGGTGGCGGCGCCCTCGGGCGAGTGGAGGCGGGCCGATGTGGGCCGCGGAGGGCCCCTCGCAGGCTCCGGCGGGCCCCGAGCAGTGGCGGCGAAGTGGGGCGCCCACGGGGACATGTGGCGCTCCCTGGTTGGCGGCGGCGGATCAGGCGGACACGTCCGATCGCGGACGGACGTGTCCGGCCGGCGTGGAGACGAATTTTTAAGGTTTTGGACGAGGGGGATCCGGATTTGGAGTGGGGGTGTATATATAGGCATAGGAGGAGCTAGGAGAGTCCAAATGAGGTGCGGTTTTTGGCCACGCGATCGTGATCGAACGCTCTAGTTGATGGAGAAGGCTTAGGTGGGTTTTGGGCCAAATTGGAGGGGCGTTGGGCTGCAACACACACGAGGCCTTTTCGGTCCCTCGGATAACCGTTGGAGTATCAAACGAAGTCCAAATGATACGAAACTTGACAGGCGGTCTACCGGTAGTAAACCAAGGCCGCTTGGCAAGTCTCGGTCCAATCCGGAAATATTTAATCCCCACACACGAAAGAAAGCTAGAAATGGCCACCGGAGGAGAACGAAGCGCCGGAATGCAAAACGGACAACGGGGAAAATGCTCGAATGCAAGAGATGAACACGTATGCAAATGCAATGCACATGATGACATGCTATGAGATGCATGACAACGATAACAACACATGGCGACAAATACCCGAACCCGAGAAAATAAAATAACTTAACGCCGGAAACGGTAAGAGTTGGAGTACAAATTGGGAAAGTTACATCTGGGGTGTTACAATGGGCTAGAGTGAAATGATTACGTCGGTAATTTGAGGGATGTGTTGAACATGTTTTGGTAAAGGTATCGATGAGAGGCCATGTAGGAGTACATGGTGGGTTGTTTCATTGAGGCCGTCCTTAAGAACTGAGATTTGTATTTGTGATTTAAGAATCAGTTACTACCATGCATTGGGATCCTTAATTGACTCTCTTGGCTTCTTAACCACCCTAGTCCTCTGTCTAGGAGTTGCAACTAGTTTCTGGTGTTTATAGGTTTGTGTTGGCAGCCGTGCGTAGCGCTGGCCCTAGGGGTGGGCTATGATGCGGTAGATACACCGTGGCTGGGTATGTCGGGTGCTTGTTTGGCGTCTCGGGACTCTGTACACATCGTTCGGGGCCGTATGTGGAAACCTCGGCCGGACTCCCTGCGGATGGAACCTGGATAGGTGATGGACCTGGACTAGAGACTTGAGTGTTTAGGTAGGCCTTGGCCGACACCCTCGTTTGGCTTCTGCTTGAAGGTTTCCGAGTACATGTCGTATAAACGATGATAAGTGGTGAGAGCGTGTATGAAGAAGTACACCCCTGCAGGGTTAACATCATCTATTCGAATAGCCGTGTCCGCGGTAAAGTACTACTTGGTTGCCTATACAGTTCATAGACAAGTTAATGGTTACTACTAAAAGACTCAAGATAAGTGTGAGTACCGTGGATGGCCCTCTCGTTGGATGACGAGGGAGGATCCACAGTGGAGTATTGTGATGGTGACTAGTGGACTCGTGTGCGAAAACTATTTTACAAGTGGTGTCTCATAGGATAGCTTAGCCAAGAGTTAAAGCTGGCTTGCTGCAATAACTCCACTAACTTCTTGAGAATGAGCATGTATAGTAGGTTCTGTTGTAAGACTTGCCGAGTACCTTTGTACTCATGTTGCTTTAATTACTGTTTTCAGACGATAACACCGCCCCCTCCGACGGGTTTTACGTAGACCTCGACGTCGATGAGTGACTTGCCACCCAGGTGCTGATTCTGAGCCATGGAGGGCCCTATGTAGATAGACAGGCTTCGTCAAGCCTTCTTTCTTTCTAGTGTCTGTACTCGGACTAGTTTGCTTCCGCATGTGCTTGTATGCTTGTATGACTTGAGTGTCGGGTCATGTGACCCCTACTTATATGAACATGTTATGTATGGCGCTACGGAGCTTTTAAATAAAGTACTTGAGTTGTAGAGTTTTGTTGTGATGCCATGTTGTATTTACACATATCGAGCATATTGTGTGTATGATTGAAATGCTTGGTATGTGTGGGATCCAACAATCTAGTTGTTTATCCTTGGCAGCCTCTCTTATGGGGAAATGTAGTCTAGTGCTTCCATGAGCCATAGTAGTTCGCTACAGCCCGGTTCACCGGAGTCCTGCTAGCCCAGCACTACTGCTCCGGAACACTTGACCGGCTGGCATGTGTTTCACTTCGATTCTTGTGTTTGTCCCTTCGGGGAAATGTCATGCGGTGACTTCCGGAGTCCTGCCTAGCCTGCTACAGCCCGGGTTCCCGGAGTCCTGTTAGCCCAGTGCTACAGCCTGGATTCACACGCTGCTGACGGACATGCTCGATGTTTATTCATGTATGCCTGTCCCCGTAAGTTTGTGCCTCTTTGGGTTCACGACTAGCCATGTCAGCCCGGATTCTCTGTCATATGGATGCTAGCGACAATATCATATACGTGAGCCAAAAGGCGCAAACGGTCCCGGGCCATGGTAAGGCGACACCCGTGGGAATACCGTGCGTGAGGCCGCAAAGTGATATGAGGTGTTACAGGCTATATCGGAGTGACTTGGAATCGGGGTCCTGATAGAATTTGAGAAATACTTGTGTTAAAGTTTGTGATCCCCGTGGCATGCACATATGGTGAACCGTTATGTGATGAAGTCGGAGCATGATTTATTTATTGATTGTCTTCCTTATGAGTGGCGGTCGGGGATGAGCGATGGTCTTTTCCAACCAATCTACCCCCCTAGGAGCATGCGTGTAATACTTTGCTTTGATAACTTGTAGATTTTTGCAACAATTATATGAGTTCTTTATGACTAATTTTGAGTCTATCGATTATACGCACTCTCATCCTTCCACTATTGCTAGCCTCTCTAATACCACGCACTTTTCACCGGTATCATACACCCACCATATACCGTCCTCAAAACAGCCATCATACCTACCTATCATGGCAATTCCATAGCCATTCCGAGATGTAATTCCATGCAACTTTCCACCGTTCCGTCATTATGACACGCTTCATCATTGTCATATTGCTTGCACGATCATGCAGTTGACATCGTATTTGTGGCAAAGCCACCGTTCATAATTCTTCATACATGTCACTCATACATCATTGCACATACTAGTACACCGTCAGAGGCATTCACATAGAGTCATATTTTGTTCTAAGTATTGATTTGTAATTCCTTAGTTGTTAGTAAATTAAAGTGTGATCAACATCATTATTAGAGCATTGTCTTAGTGAAGAAAGCATGATGGAGACTATGATTCCCTCACAAGTCGGGAGGAGACTCCGGATAAAAAAAAGAGAGAAAGGTCATAAAAAGGAGAAGGCCCAAAAAATGCGAGAAAAAGAGAGAAGGGACAATGCTACTATCCTTTTTCCACACTTGTGCTTCAAAGTAGCACCATGATCTTCATGATAGAGAGTCTCCTATGATATTACTTCCATATACTAGTGGGAATTTTTCATTATAGAACTTGGCTTGTATATTCCAATGATGGGCTTCCTCAAAATGCCCTAGGTCTTCATGAGCAAGCGAGTTGGATGCACACCCACTTAGTTTCTTTTGTTGAGCTTTCATATACTTATAGCTCTAGTGCATCCGTTGCATGGCAATCCCTACTCACTCACATTGATATCTATTAATGGGCATCTCCATAGCCTGTTGATATGCCTAGTTGATGTGAGACTATCTTCTCCTGTTTTGTCTTCCCCACAACCACCATTCTATTCCACATATAGTGCTATATCCATGCCTCACGCTCATGTATTGCGTGAAGATTGAAAAAGTTTGAGAACATCAAAAGTATGAAACAATTGCTTGGCTTGTCATTGGGGTTGTGCATGATGTAAATATTTTGTGTGGTGAACATAGAGCATAGCCAGACTATATGATTTTGTAGGGATAACTTTCTTTGGCCATGTTATTTTGAGAAGACATGATTCCTTAGTTAGTATGCTTGAAGTATTATTATTTTTATGTCAATATTAAACTTTTATGTTGAATCTTTCGGATCTGAACATTCATGACACAATAAAGAAAACTTACAATGAGAAATATGTTAGAAAGTATTCCACATCAAAAATTCTTTCTTATCATTTACCCATTCGAGGACGAGCAGGAATTAAGCTTGGGGATGCTTGATACGTCTCCAACGTATCTATAATTTTTGATTGCTCCATGCTATTATATTATCTATTTTGGATGTTAATGGGCTTTATTTTACACATTTATATCATTTTTGGGACTAACCTACTAACCGGAGGCCCATCCCAAATTGCAGTTTTTTTGCCTATTTTAGAGTTTTGCCGAAAAGGAATATCAAACAGAGTCCAAACGGAATGAAACCTTTAGGAACGTGATTTTCTCAACAAACGTGATCCAGCAGACTTGGAGTGGGCATCAAGAAACCATCAAGGAGGCCATGAGGCAGGGGCGCGCCTACCCCCCTGGGCACGCCCTCCACCCTCGTGGGCCCCTCGTCGCCCCCACCGACCTACTTCTTCCTCCTATATATCCACGTACCCCCCAAACATCCAGGAGCACCACGAAAGCCGAATTCCACTGCCGCAACCTTCTGTACCCGAGGGATCCCATCTTGGGGCCTTTCTCGGAGCTCCGCCGGAGGGGGCATTGATCACGGAGGGCCTCTATATCAACTCGATGGCCTCTCCGATGATGTGTGAGTAGTTTATTTCAGACCTTCGGGTCCATAGTTATTAGCTAGATGACTTCTTCTCTCTCTTTGGATCTCAATACAATGTTCTCCTCAATCTTCTTAGAGATCTATTCGATGTAATATTTTTTGCGGTGTGTTTGTCGAGATCTGCTAAATTGTGGGTTTATAATCCTGATTATCTATGAACAATATTTGATTCTTCTCTGAATTCTTTTATGTATGATTGGTTTATCTTTGCAAGTCTCTTCGAATTATCAGTTTGGTTTGGCCTACTAGATTGATCTTCCTAGCAATGGGAGCAGTGCTTAGCTTTGGGTTCAATCTTGCGGTGTCCTTTCCCAGTGACAACAGGGGCAGCAAGGCACATATTGTATTGTTGCCATTGAGGATGAAAAGATGGGGTTTATATCATATTGCATGAGTCTATCCCTCTACATCATGTCATCTTACTTAAAGCATTACTATGTTCTTATGAATTTAATACTCTAGATGCATGCTGGATAGCGGTCGATGTGTGGAGTAATAGTAGTAGATGCAGAATCATTTCGGTCTACTTGTCGCGGACGTGATCCCTATATACATGATCATGCCTAGATATTCTCATAAATATGCTCAATTCTATCAATTGCTCGACAGTAATTCGTTTACCCACCGTAATACTTATGCTCTTGAGAGAAGCCACTAGTGAACCTATGGCCCCCGGGTCTATCTTCCATCATATTAATCTTCCAACACTTAGCTATTTCTATTGCCGTTTATTTTACTTTGCATCTTTATTTCTCTTTATCATAAAAATACCAAAAATAGTATCTTATCATATCGACCAGGTCTCGCTCTCGTAAGTGACCGTGAAGGGATTGACAACCCCTTTATTGCGTTGGTTGCGAGCTTCTTATTTGTTTGTGTAGGTGTGTGGGACTCGAGCGTGATCTCCTACTGGATTGATACCTTGGTTCTAAAAAACTGAGGGAAATACTTATGCTACTTTACTGCATCACCCTTTCCTCTTCAAGGGAAAACCAACGCAGTGCTCAAGAGGTAGCACACCCCACCACCACCATTTTCTAGTACTTTGTAGGATCATATTCTTGTGTGTTTCTATTGCTGCTAACCATGGCAGGATCACAAGTCGATGAGACTGACTAGGAGAACATGATGAATAAGGAGTTGCATGATAAATTTCAGCAAATGATGACTGAAGAGGTGCAAGATGTGCTGAACAATTTTGAAGAGGCCATGGATAAGATAACTGGCTTTGTGAAGACGTTCGAAACAAAGCTCAATAACAAATTTAATGAACTGCTTGCACATCTTCCACAACCACCACCGGCTGCACCTGCCACAGCTCTGCAACAACAGCAACAACAACAACAACAACAACAACAACAACAACAACAACAACAACAACAACAACAACAACAACAACAACAACAGCAACAACAATAGCAACAACAACAGCAACAACAACAGCAACAACAATAGCAACAACAACAACAACAACAACAACAACAACAACAACAACAACAACAACAACAGCAACAACAATAGCAACAACAACAGCAACAACAACAGCAACAACAATAGCAACAACAACAACAACAACAACAACAACAACAACAACAACAACAACAACAACCACAACAACCACAACAACAACAACAACAACAACAACAACAACAACAACAACAACAACAACAACGATGATGATGACGACGACTACCTCCACATCGCAAAATAGCCCTCCACCGAGCGAGCCGTGTCCCTCTTGAACTTGGCCAAACTGTTGGTGCTGCTGTTGATACTTCTGTGGCTCCTTCTACTGATGCGGAGGAGGATGATTATGCGGGAAATTACGAGGATGAGGTTGATCAAAATCAGAACTACGTGCAACCACCAGCACCACAACCACCAGGTTGTCCACATGCAAATAATGGCAATCGTAGGGCTCCCCTCAGGTGTGAGATCATCACCATCTCCCAAATCTAAAATTGATTATTCCACCATTTGAGGGTAGATACGTTCCTGATATATATCTTACTTGGGAGTTAGAAACCGAACAATGTTTTACATGTTTAGAATACCCTGAGGAGAGACGTGTTGCTGCTGCCCTTTGTGCTTTCACTAGTTTTGCTTGTGTGTGGTGGTCTCAACATCGTAGATTATATCCGAATCATATTCCAACTACTTGGGCTGCTTTGAAAACTGATATGCGTACTCGTTGGGTTCCACCATATTATCAACGTGAATTACTTCAAAAATTGCAGCTTTTAAGACAAGGAAAAAATTATGTAGAGGAATATTATCAGGAATTACAAACTGTCATGATTAGATGTGGTGTTGTTGAGGATAATGAAGCTATGCTTGCACATTTTATGGGTGGATTAAATAAAGAGATTCAGACCATTCTAGAGTATAAGGATTATAATAATATACCTCATTTATTCCATCTTGCTTGCAAAGCTAAACGTGAAGTGCAGGATCGACATGCATTAGCACGAACTAACTATTCTGAAGGTCGACCTTCATCATGGACACCGCGTGCATCCTCTACTTCCACCGCACCAGCACCTCCATGATGTAGGGTGGAACCCTAGATGGCCAATCTTTCACGAAAGGAGCGGATCCCATGATGAACACGAAGAACACGGGGGGAAACACGAGGGGAGACACAAGAGAAACACTAAAACCAACAAGATAGATCACACATGCGCTAGATCCATGAACACAAAGGGAGATACATGATCCACGATCAACAAGGGATGATACACGGTAACCGGTTCTTCTCCATAGGAGGTCTTAATGGGGGCCACCCAAAAGGGGGTCTTGAATCCAAGGGATCTTCTCCGAAGAGGGGCTGTGGTCTCTCTCGTGGAGTAGATCCGTAATGGATGAGCAAAGCTCTATCTCTAATGAGCTATTACTTTGCTAACCCTAACTAGGAGGAGGTGGAGGAGTATATATAGTCTAGGGACACGAAGGGGTAAGTGAGGGTACATGGGCTTCAGCCTGCCACACTGTCCACAGACAGGCATCAGACGTTCGGCGGGTGTCGGACGTCCGGAGTCTCACGAAGGGCTGGTTGTCTGGAAGTCTTTGGACTTCCGCTATTTTCCTTCTATCGCCGTGGCACCGGTCGTCTGGTGGTGCTCGGTCGTCCGGGACCTGGGAGGTGTCGGACGTCCAGTCTCGGTCTGTCGTCCGCTCACTGAAGAGTTCCTCAGCTGTAGCTATTCTGGCAGGCTGAACCTCTAGGCGTCGGATGTCCGATAAGCACCGGTCGTCCGGTGGCTGTGACTTGATGTCAGCCCTTTCTTTTGTTCCTCGCGCTTGGTGTCCTCGCCGTCTTGTCCAATGCTCCTAGCTGATCCATGGGCTTCCTCCTAGTTCCTGGACATGCATAGCTCACACGTTTGAGGTAGTAGCCATGTCTCACATGTAGAAAGTGAAGGTTCGGTGAGGAGTGAGTTAACCTTGTGTCCAATGGCGTGTGTTCGAGGTCTCGTCTTATGTACCCTTGGGTCATGGGGAGTGGTCGAAGTGGACATGGGGATGATCGTAGGATTCTCCGCGTCATCTCCTCCCCCCCTTGGGAAAGATTCAACCTCGGATCATGATCCTCATATCCATGGAAACGGTTGTCGTGGACAGACTTGTAGTTGGACGGAGTTGAAGGCATGGCGCAAACCAAGTACTCCAAGGTGTCTCCGGTATGTGGTACATGAAAAATGAGCAAACATAAAGTACACTTGGAAATACAATGGTTAGCGCACACAAAGTGTCCATCAAGTAAGTATGTGTCTGTACGGCAAGATTGTTCGTGACAAAGCGCATGAAGCTTATCAAGATGATCTAGAATGATATGCAAAGCATCCATTGTGCACACAAATGTGTCGTGAATATGATCAATGCAACCACGATGCAAAATTATGTCATAGTGAGACGGTTTATCAAAAGCATGAATATGGCAATGGATTCTCAATATGATTATGTTATCATGCAATTGATGATGGACAATATGATCATGATGTATGAATATGCCATCAAGGAAGATCACAACAAATTTGCTAAGGAAATGCACAAGCTCATATAGCATGTATGACATGGGCATACAAGATGCAACAAGGCAATCATAATGTGAGTCAATCCATGCATAGGGTGCAAACTTGTCATGTGTATGATATGTCCATCGAGCATGACATGTGTGAGCACAATCAACAAATATGGAGGTCTTCGTGTACCAATGCTCGATGTCGTGGCATGAGTGGAGGTTCGAAAGTGCATCCAATAAGTCCAAGCGCTCCTCAATGCGAAGGTCCATAGAGCCAATCTTCAATGTCGGTTCTCCATCCAATATGTGCAACATGTAGAGAAGAAGAAGGAAACAACAATGAAAGAATGACCCATCCAATATGCGTATGTGAGGATGGCTCAATGGGAAGGAGGTCACCTTTAGGATATTCTCGCAAATGTTGGTGTTGCACCTCGTGTATGCCTTCGCATGACCAAGTTGTCGCATAGCAGCACCGCCTTGTGAACCCTCCAAAATGAAAGAACATGAAAAACTTGGAAAAACAAATGAGGTTAGCAAAAGTGCAAAACCTATCATTCGTGTGGTAAGATACCCAACAAGTGTATGCATCATGATCATCATAAGAAAGGACAAGGGAGCATTTCATAGTATGGAGGCATATGATGCGAGAACAACCAAATACAATAGACTCAATCAAACAAGCATGCATCACAAGTAATATGTCCAAGTCTCTGAGATCAATAAGCATAGATGCAACAATTGGAGGCAAGCAACAATGAACAAGATGTATCATGTGAGAGGCATGAACATATATGTCATCAACCCAAGAAAGCGAGTAAGAATGGAACATGGGCGATGCGACAAAGCAATCAATCATAGTGATCAAGTCATGCAAGCTAGTAGTGCGAAGATGCAATGTCCTAGGAGTAACCATGGCAAACATGTCATGTGTGAAAATGGTGGGCATACATAATGCATATGACATATCACATGTATGTAAGCAAGATATGAGCAAAATATGTTCATGGTACACATGGCAATAGCAACAAGGATCTCCACCAAGCATGCAAATACACATAGGAGTAGCATAATGGTGAATCATGGGTAAGTGCAAGCAAGGGTCACAATTGCATGGCAAAGACATAGAAATAGGCATGGCATGCAAAGTGAACATGAGAAAATGGGCATAATGTAACAAGTGATATATAGCCCATAGCCGTGTGAGAGCCAAGTAAAAGAGATGCGCGTAGTCCTTGCGCAAAGGGAATGGTGGGAATGATAATCCACGTGATCCCAAATCGTCGTTGCTCTCAAGAGCTCGTTTCGTCAACTCTTGGGATTGAGAGGTTGATGAGTATACGTGAGTACCTACACAAAACAAAGACAAAGGGAAAAATGTGTGTGCGTGGTATATGTACACATTATCCATCATGATGTGCATGTGCTTGTGTTGGTTAGCACAAAATATCCAATGCTCAAATAAATGAGATGCATGATATATAAACATGTCATCCATCATGATAGGTTTGTTGCTATGCATAGCATAATGGAGACTCAAATTGTGTAATGCAGCATGGGAAATATGTAGAGCATTGTTATTCATGGAATGCATATGGTGCAAGCAATTATGGGTATCATGCAAAGTATGGAATGCTTCGAAATCTCCTAATATGTACGAGGGAACTATGGGGGTCTCCTCATGATCATCAGTGGAAACATCACATGGAGAATATTGACAACATCCAAAACGATGCATAGTTGGAACATTGTGATCATGACAAGGCATAGTAGATGAATTGCGCAAATCATGTAAAGGAAGCATGGAAATGTCATCACATGAAAAAAAAAGCCAATGACCATCATCTCGTCTTCTATGCCATAGGTGCAAATGGGATTTATTTGAATGGGGCATGCATAGCTACTATGTTGAGATTGAAATGATGCTATATGAGAGATCTCACTCATAGCATATGAATAGTTTAAAGGATTATCAAACATGATGTGACCTATAGAATTTTCACATGATATCCTATGGAGCATAGCATCACAACTAGGCAAATCAACATGCTCATCATCATATTCATCATAAATTGGTAAGTCATGACATGAAGAATTCGCACTAGCATGAAGCATGGGAATAGGTGGATCAACATCATGCAAGCAATCATTGGTGGGATAGTCCACTAGTGGGACAATAGAAGCACCATCACCTATGTTACCTTTGGAGCATCGCTCATGTGTTGTAGGCGAGGTGTCAAAGACGAAGTCGTCATCATCTTCATCTTGATGGAACCATGTGGTGGTGCATCATCGTCCACCATGTCCATCCTCGCCGTTGGAGATATGACTCGTCGAGGATAGGCGTGTCGTCATGTAGGAGACCTAGCACCCAAGAATAAAACACACTCGGAGTAGAGGTTAAGGTGTTAGAAATCATAGTGGCCTCACATGCCGTGTCAACTACCTAACTCACTAAGTGTTGTGGCTCACTCACTCCCTCTTGGATGCTCTCACTCATATGGTTGGTGGAGTCACTCAAATGGCTCTCAACCTCACATAGTATGTGTGGCATGCTCTCATGTGTGGGGGTAGTGGTGGTCACACTCATCCTCTCATTGGAAATGCACTCTATGTCATATATGGTGGAGTCACTCATCTCACTCATGGGGTGGTGGCTCTCCTCACATGTCAATTTGGTCATCTCATGATATGTGGGTGTCGGAGAGATGTAGGTGCAAACGTCTCCATGCTCAATCTCGTACTCGTAGCCGTGGATAAAGGCCGAAGATGGCACATCATCACTCTACTCTAAGACAAAAGATAAGGTCTCATGTGCGGTCTCATAGCTTGACTCGGAGTATGAGTCCAATATGGGTGTTGTCTTCATGTTGTTGAAGAGGTTCATGCTCGTCGCCATAGTCGAAGGGGATGGCCCTTGCTCGACCTTTTTGTCACCGTCTTGCTGTTGGAGGCCCATATGATGTGGCACCTTGAAGCTCATCTCCATGATCGAAGGGAAATTCCCATGCTCGACCATCTTTCTTGAGGGGCTTCAGAAGATGGAAGTGTCGTCGTCACTTTGGGGTGGTTGCCTTGTAGTTGAATATGTCGATGTAGGCGTACTCATGGGAAGTAGGCGAAGATGTCATACGTCCAAAGGTGAAGATGCCAAAGTGGTTGGTGTAGCTGTAGCTCTGTCTTGGTGGTGCTCGTCTCGCGGTCTTCTCTTTTTCTCTTGAAGCTTGGCCTTGGCGTGAGGTAGGGTTTGTTGGGACTTGTAGGTTTGTGCTTGTGGAGCATCTTCATGATGATGGTGTCATTGTCGTACTTGAGCTCGTAGTAGATGTCGTTCGTCGCCGTCGTGCACATGTGCTTGGAGGTGACTTGCCCTTCATGACGATGTGGATCACGAATGTGATGGTTGTCGCCATGGAGATGTGGACGTGGATGACTTGGGCTTGTATCACTTGTGTGCTCTGAAGATGATCGACTTGCTCGCCGCCACCTTGAAGATGACGAAGGGGAAGTATACTTGATCAAGGCCCAAATCTCCTCCATCCTTGCATCTTGCTCCTCCTTTTGTGCGGAAAACTTGTTGTCGAAGTAGTCCCTTCTCCTAGCTTTGGAATGTCGTAAGTCGGTGGTGATGTTGTCGATGACTTGTATTGCTCGTTGTAGTCCGAAGTGGGGAGTTTTGTTGTTGTAGTTGTACGCGCCATCGTTGTTGTGGTAGACCGGAGATGAAATGCGTTGCCTATCCATCACAAGACTCGAGCAAATATGCGTGGGAGAAAGAGAAGAACTATACCAAATGTACCTTGACCGATGTTGAAAATGGATCAATGATCACTCAATGATGTAACAAGGAAATAGCACAATTGGTACCGATCTTGTCGATTTCTCACACCTACACAAGTAAGGCTTATAGTGGAGCTCGGTGAGGATAGTGGCATAATTTTTTTTAATCCAAAATGTTAGCAAGAGTCAATAAAGTTGAAAGAGATTCACAAATTTGCAAGTGAAACAAGTAGACCAATAGCAATGAATGGCACACGAAAACGCACATACGAATAGATAAATGGGGTCGTGCAACCAAGGATGAGCACAAAATGTGGAATCCACGGAAAACGCTCGTGTTGCACAACTCAAGAGAGACGCTAGCACGATTTCTCAATAGGCGGATACGACACTTGTGCACAACCTATGAGATGCAAAAAGTATCAACATTCTATCCCAAGTATGCTATGTATGATGTTCCAGTGGTATGATCCAAGATGATCGGATATGACAATCTTAAATGCAATGTGGTATGATGTTGTGGCTATTGCTTACAAGCTTCTTTGCTATTTCTATTTTTCTTAAAAGCTTTGTTCTTTTTTTGTATGGCCACTTTGGCATAATGCACAAACCAAGATAGCTATTGTATATATGCGGGAACAAACTTGTGGCACAAGGGATGATATGATACCAATATGATATGGTATGTATGGAATGGAAGGTAGATCACTAATGTTCACAAGTAACATTGCCGGCAATTCTCAAATGGCTAGTCTCGATAGGCATGTGACGCAAAATGGGCTAGGGTTATCAATGCAATGGCAAGGGGAATATACAATGGAGGGATACCACGATACCAAGATGATATGGAGGTTACCGTCCTTGGCGATGATGACTGGCGGTGTTCTTGATGTAGATACCAAGATGATGGAGACTCATCCCTAAGTAGCCGAAACACCTTAGGAAACAGAAAAACCATGAACTCAAAATCTCAAATGTCAAATGTCAAATGGTGGTAGCGGGAATGCGGTGGTCGTTGCGGAAGCTCAAAGGGATTGCGGAAATGCAATGATGGGTTGTGGAGTACGCAATGCGGAAATGGAGGGTAAGGTGGTGGACTATACACGGTGTCAGAGTTGGAAGCCCAGTCCCTAAGTATCCGAAACACCTTAGGATACACAACTCACAACACAAACAAAATTGGGTTAAGTCGGTGTGGAAGAAGTGTATGGTTGGTAAGCCTATGCGGAAGTGGTGGTGGTGGTTGATGAAGAAGCAACTGTCCCCAAGTAGCTGAAACACCTTAGGAGACTCAAATCACAACTCAAACAACCACTAATGATCTATGGATCACAAAGGGTTAGGTTGCGGAAGTCGGTCGTGGTGTAGCAGACGATGTGGTGGAAGCCCTAGGCAAAGATACCAAAATTCACAAAATTTTATGAAGTAAAAATATATTGGTGGTATTTTTGTGGGAAGGGGGATGTCAAAAGCTTCAAAATGAGCTAAAGAACATCAAAACCGGAGTTCGGATGAATTAGTTCTGGCCGAAACAAGAATCAGCTGAAGTCTGAAACTACAGGTTATGGACGTCCGTAAAAGGACGGATGTCCGGTCGGGCTTGGAATCCGTAAATTCTGTTCTGTTGGCTGGTTCCGATCGTCATGTAAGTTGCGGACGTCCGGTCATTCGGAAAGCTCCGGACGTCCGTAAAAACGTCGGTCGTCCGGTGGGTCGGGGTCAATGCGAGATGCGAGTTTCGGGACGCGATTCTGGGCGGAAAATGGAGATTTTGGGGTCAAAATTGATGAGATTTCATGGATGGAAAGTAGGAAAAATTGGGGAGATGCTAGATCCACTCGAAACCATGGATCAAAATCAACAAAAAATCATCAAATCAACAAATCACATAAAAATTTGGGGCAATTTTTAGTGGGGATTTTCGAATTTAGAGAAGAACTCAACAAAATTAGGCTAGAAAACGAAGAGGGGAGGCTCCGAAATCGTGATCAACGTGGATCATGATACCAAGATGATGTAGGGTGGAACCCTAGAGGGCCGATCTTTCATGAAAGGAGCGGATCCCGCAATGAACACGAAGAACACGAGGGGAAACACGAGGGGAGACACGAGAGAAACACTAAAACCAACAAGATAGATCACACATGCACTAGATCCATGAACACAAAGGAAGATAGATGATCCACTATCAATAAGGGACGATACACGGTAACCGGTTGTTATCCAAAGGAGGTCTTGATGGGGCCCACCCAAAAGGGGGTCTTGAATCCAAGGGATCTACTCCGATGAGGGGCTGCGGTCTCTCTCGTGGAGTAGATCCGTAATGGATGAGCAAAGCTCTATCTCTAATGAGCTATTACTTTGCTAACCCTAACTAGGAGGAGGTGGAGTAGTATATATAGTCTAGAGACACGAAGGGGTAAGTGAGGGGGTACATGGGCTTCGCCCCGCAAAACTGTGCACAGACAGGTGTCGGAGGTCCGGCAGTTGTCAGACATCCACAGGCTCATGAAGGGCCGGTCGTCCGGAAGTCTTCAGAATTCCCCTATTTTCCTTCTATCGCTGTGGCACCAGTCGTCCGGTGGCGCTCGGTCGTCCGGGACCTGGGAGGTGTCGGACGTCCGGTCTCGGTCGGTCGTCTAGTCACTGAAGAGTTCCTCGGCTGTAGCTATTCTGGCAGGCTAAACCTCCAGGCGTCGGACGTCCAGTAAGGACCGATCGTCCGGTGGCTGTGAATTGAGGTCAGCCCTTTCTCTTGTTCCTCGCGCTTGGTGTCCTCACTGTCTTGTCCAATGCTCCTAGCTGATCCATGGCCTTCCTCCTGGTTCCTGGACATGCATAGCTCACACGTTTGAGGTAGTTGCCATGTCTCACATGTAGAAAGTGAAGGTTCGGTGAGGAGCGAGTTAACCTTGTGTCCAATGGCGTGTGTTCGAGGTCTCATCTTATGTACCCTTGGGTCATGGGGAGTGGTCAAAGTGGACATGGGGATGATCGTAGGATGCTCTGCATCTCTCCATCAGGTGCCACCTCTAGCCGTGATACAAGAAAGCAGGCACAACCACCACTATCTGCCAAGAGCACACCTGCCGGGCCTGCACAGAGGTCTTCTTCTTCCATGGCATCAACAGGGCACACAAGTGATATTATTTGTCGTCATTGTAAGGGAAGAGTCATTATGCAATAGAATTCAAATTTGAGCATGTGATGGTTGCTACTAAGGATGGTGGGTATGAGTCTGCTAGTGACTATGATGAGGAGACTTTAGCTCTTATTACACGTGAAGAACATGGTGGAGATGATTCTGTTCATGAGAAGCAATGCATGGCTCCTGAAGACGCTGACAAGTATGAATGTTTAGTTGCTCAACGTGTTTTGAGTGTGCAGGTCACACAAGCTGAGCAAAATCAGAGGCTTAATTTGTTCCATACAAAGGGAGTTGTCAAGGAACGCTCTGTTCGCGTCATCATAGATGGAGGGAGCTGCAACAACTTGGCTAGCATGGAGATGGTTGAGAAGTTATCTCTCAACACAAGACCACATCCACATCCTTACTACATCCAATGGTTCAACAATAGCGGCAAGGCTAAGGTAACACGTATTGTTCGTGTGCATTTTAGTATCTCTACATATGTTGATTATGTTGATTGTGATGTGGTACCCATGCAAGCATGTTCGTTACTACTTGGTAGACCACGGAAATTTGATAAAAATTCTGTACACCATGGTAGAAACAACCAGTATACTCTTGTTCATAAGGATAAACACATTATTTTGCTTCCTATGTCTCCTGATTCCATTTTGAAAGATGATATTGATAGAGCTAATAAAGCAAAATAGGAGAAAAATAAGAGTGAAAATCAGATTGTCGCAAAATAATTTGAGCAACAAATGAAGCCTAATAATAAACCATCTAGTGTTGCTTTTGAAATTAAATTGCAAAGTGCATGTTTACTTGCCACCAAATCTGATATTGACGATCTAGATTTCAGCAAATCTGTTTGCTATGCTTTTGTGTGCAAAGAGGCATTATTTTAATTCGGGGACGTGCCTTCCTCTTTGCCTCTCGCTGTTACTAACATTTTGCAGGAGTTCGCAGACGTCTTTCCACAACATTGAGCATCAGATTGACTTAATTCCCAGTGCTTCGCTACCCAACCATGCGCCATACCGTACCAATCCAGAGGAGACGAATGAGATTATGCGTCAAGTCCAGGAGCTGCTCGACAAAGGTTATATACACGAATCCCTTAGTCCTTGTGCCGTTCCTATTATTCTAGTGCCGAAAAGGATGGTACATCGCGTATGTGTGTTGATTGTAGATGCATTAATAATATTACTATTCGTTATCGTCATCCTATTGCTAGGCTAGATGATATGCTTGATGAATTGAGTGGCTCTACAATATTCTCCAAAGTTGATTTGCATAGTGGATACCATCAAATTAGTATGTAATTGGGAGATGAATGGAAAATGACATTTAGATCTAAGTTATGTTTATATGAGTGGTTAGTCATGCCTTTTGGGTTAACTAATGCACCTAGTACTTTCATGAGATTAATGAACAAAGTTTTACGTGCTTTCATTGGACGATTTGTGGTAGTCTATTTTGATGATATACTGATTTATAGCAAATTTTTAGAAGAACATTTGGAACATTTATGTGCTATTTTTATTGCTCTACGTGATGCACATTTGTTTGGTAACCTGGGGAAGTGCACCTTTTGCACCGATCGGGTATCTTTTCTTGGCTATGTGGTTACTCCATGGGGAATTGAAGTTGATAAAGCCAAGATTGAAGCTATTGAGAGTTGGCCGCAGCCCAAAACGGTCACACAGGTGAGGATTTTTCTTGGACTCACTGGTTTCTATAGGCATTTTGTGAGAGATTTTAGCACCATTGTCGCACCTCTCAATGATCTTACAAAGAAGGATGTGCCTTTTGTTTGGGGTATCGCACAGGAAGAAGCCTTCACGGTATTGAAAGATAAGTTGACACATGCTCCTTTACTCCAACTTCCTGATTTTAATAAGACTTTTGAGCTTGAATGTGATGCTAGTGGAATTGGATTAGGAGGTGTGTTATTACAAGATGGCAAACTTGTTGCATACTTTTCTGAAAAATTGAGTGGGCCTAGTCTGAACTATTCTACTTATGATAAAGAATTATATGCTCTAGTTTGGACCTTAGAAACATGGCAACATTATTTAAGGCCCAAAGAATTTGTTATACATTCTCATCATGAATCTTTGAAGCATATTAAAAGTCAAGCAAAACTGAACCGTAGACATGCTAAATGGGTTGAATTCATTGAGACTTTCACTTATGTCATTAAACACAAGAAGGGTAAAGAAAATGTTATTGTTGATGCATTGTCTCGTCGTTATACTATGCTTTCACAACTTGACCTTAAAATATTTGGTTTGTAGACCATCAAAGATCAATATGTGCATGATGCTGAATTTATACATGTATTGCAGAATTGTAAAGAAGGTAGAACATGGAACAAGTTCGTCGTTAACGATGGATTTGTGTTTTGTGCTAACAAGGTATGCATTCCAGCTAGCTCCGTTTGTCTTTTGTTGTTGCAGGAGGCGCATGGAGGAGGATTAATGGGGCACTTTGGCGTGAAGAAGACGGAGGATATACTTGCTACACATTTCTTTTGGCCAGAGATGAGACGGGGATGTTGAGCATTATGTTGATCGCTGCACTACATGTCAAAAAGCTAAGTCACGACTCAATCCTAATGGTTGATATATTCCTTTGTCGTACCTAGTGTTCCTTGGGAGGATATATCTATGGACTTTTTTTAGGTTTACCTCGAACAAAGAAGGAGAGGGATAGCATATTTGTTGTCAAGGATAGATTCTTGAAAATGGCACACTTTATCCCATGTCATAAAAGCGATGATGTTGTTAATGTTGCTGATTTCTTCTTTCATGAGATTATTCGCTTGCATGGTGTGCTAAATACTATTGTTTCAGATCGTGATACCAAATTTCTTAGCCACTTTTGGAGATGTTTATGGGCTAAGTTGGGGACTAAACTGCTTTTTAGCACTACTTGTCACCCCCAAACTGATGGTCAAACTGAAGTAGTCAATACAAAATTGTCTACTATGCTTAGGGCTGTTTTGAAGAATAATAAGAAAATGCGGGAAGAATGTTTGCCTCATATTGAATTTGCTTATAATCGTTCATTGCATTCTACTACTAAGATGTGCCCTTTTGAAATTGGGTATGGTTTCCTACCTCGTGCACCTACTGATTTCTTACCTCTTCCATCTTCGGAGAAGGTTAATTTTGATGCTAAACAACATGCTGAATTGATTTTAAAAATGCATGAGTTAACTAAGGAAAACATTACGCGTATGAATGCTAAATATAAACTTGCTAGAGATAAGGGTAGAAAACATGTTGTGTTTGCACCTAGAGATCTTGTTTGGTTACATTTGTGTAAGGATAGATTTCGTAATTTGCACAAATCAAAGCTAATGCCACGTGCTGATGGTCCTTTTAAGGTGTTAGAGAAAATAAATGATAATGCATATAAACTTGAGCTGCCTGCAGATTTTGGGTTTATTCCCACTTTTAACATTGTAGATTTGAAGCCTTATTTGGGTGAGCAGGATGAGCTTCCGTCGAGGATGACTTCATTTCAAGAAGGGGAGGATGATGAGGACATCAATACCATTGTTACACCCACATCCCCTGTTGCTATACATATTGGACCAACTATTAGAGCTCGCACACGCCAATTAAATTATCAGGTACTTTCGTTTCTTAGTAATGATTCTAATGTTCATGGGAATATGATGCTACCAAAATTAGATACATTTGTTTTGCTTACAAATGAAGGGCCTAGCTTGGAGAAGACTGAACATTGGAGGAAGAACAAGCATGGAGTTGATGAATGTGCAAGGGAAACAAGAACGGAGTTTCAAGTGATGATTTCAGGACTTTGAAGCCACCATAATGAGTGCACGAAACCTTGGATGAAATATCTAAGATGCCACTTCATAATTTTCGTCCAGAGGCTATTCTAGGTGCCGCGTCACCTTAATATTGGGCTAGGCCCATGTATTTTCGAAATACTTAAGTATAGGCTATTTTAGAGTCCGTATGTGTGGGGAAACAAGAGTGAGTGGTTTCGGACCCCTTGTCGGTGTCAAAACCGGCGGATCTCGGGTAGGGGGTCCCGAACTATGCGTCTAGGCCAGATGGTAACAGGAGGCAAGGAACCCGATGTTTTACCCAGGTTTGGGCCCTCTTGATGGAGGTAAAACCCTATGTCCTGCTTGATTAATATTGATGATATGGGTAGTACAAGAGTAGATCTACCACGAGATCAAGGAGGCTAAACCCTAAAAGCTAGCCTATGGTATGATTGTTGTATGATGAAGTTGTCCTACGGACTAAAACCCTCCGATTTATATAGACACCGGAGAGGGTTAGGGTTACACAAAGTCGGTTACAATGGTAGGCGATCTTGAATATCCGCATCGCCAAGCTTGCCTTCCACGCCAAGGAAAGTCCCATCCGGACACGGGACGAAGTCTTCAATCTTGTATCTTCATAGTCCTGGAGTCCGGCTGAAGGTATAGTCCGGCTACCCGAACACCCCCTAATCCAGGACTCCCTCAGTAGCCCCTGAACCAGGCTTCAATGACGACGAGTCCGGCGCGTAGATTGTCTTCGGCATTGCAAGGCGGGTTCCTCCTCCAAATTCTTCATAAAAGTTTGTAAACACCAAGAGTAGTGTCCGGCTCTGCAAAATAAGTTTCCACGTATTGCCACAGAGAGAATAATATTAACACAAATCTAATCCGCTGACGTATTCCGCAGCGTGACATCACACTACGGCCAAGCCTTTATTCGAATCGTTTTCACTTTTCCACCTCAGCGTGTTTTGCGAGGCGGTTTCCTTGGCACGTCTTGTCAAAGCAGAGATCGTGTCCCCTTTATTTACGGGATTCTCATCAATACGGACGTGGGTAACCCAATCGTGCCGTTAGCATGTCTTCTCGATTAAAGGCGAGTCCCAAACGGTTACGGGGAGGGCTCCTGGTATTCAACCTCTTATAAAGAGACCAAGGCCTTACTCCTTTTCTCCAATCTCAAAACAAGTTCGCCCGTCGCCTCGAGTTCCAACACCCTAGGCTCCAGATTCCAGGCGCTTCGGACCTTCGACAATGTCCGGTTCCGACCTTCAAGGCCGATGGATGCCCTCCTCCGTCACGGAGGAGGACGTGCTAAAGTTGAGAGAGGCTAAGTTCTTGACCGCCGAAATTTTGCATAGGTTGCCTGCTCAAAGGCAGGCTATTCCCAGTCCCCAGCCCGGTGAGAGCGTAGTGTTCATGTCTCACTTCCTTCGGGGGTTAGGCTTCCCGATGGATCCCTTCGTGAGGGGGCTGATGTTCTATTATGGGCTGGAATTTCATGACTTAGCTCCGGAGTCCATCCTCCACATTTCCTCATTCATCGTTGTGTGCGAAGCGTTCCTCCGTGTTACTCCTCACTTCGGATTATGGCTCAAGACTTTTGGAGTGGAGCCGAAGATGATCGAGGGACGGCACGCAGAGTGCGGAGGCGCTGTCATAAGTAAGAATGCTGATGCTCCATGGCCCGAGGGCTCCTTTCAAGAGGAGCTCGGCTTGTGGCAACGAGAGTGGTTCTATATCACCGCTCCCAGGAGCACCAAGTGGGTGGCGCCTCCTGCCTTTCGCTCGGGTCCCCCCCACCACGGCTAGCGTCATGGGTCAACAAAGGATTAGATTGGGGGTTATCCAAAGACGTGCCCTTGTTGCAGGGCCGCATTAGGGATCTCTTAGAAAGAGACCTCAACCTGGTCAAGGTGACGCAGGTCATGCTGATTCGCCGAACACTGCCCGGCAAACGTCGCTCCCTTCGTCTGTGGGAGTTTAATCCGGAGGGACCACGAGCTCTCCAGCATTTTATGGGCGCAACGCCCGTGGAGATGTATAAAATGTTCTTCGGATCACAAGCAATGTGTCCGGATTTGACCGAGGACGCAGGTTTAAGCTGCAATCGCCCGGATACTCAAGTAAGTAACCTTGTGCCCGGACTCGCTATCCGTAAAATTGTCATAAATTCGCCCCTAAAAGAGCTGTCCTTTTAAACAGGAGTGGATAGCGAAGGCAAAGCTGATCAGGTGTCCGGCTCCCCTTCCTGAGACCAGGCCGGATCCCGTGCTAGTCAGGATGTTGAAGATCGTGCCTTTGGAGGGAAGTGAGGGGGAGGACAAGGAAACTATGGCCTCCTCGAAGGAGGCTGCTCCGAAGGGAAGAACCGACAATTCCTCTCCTAAGGGGAAGAAGAGGGCCGCCTCTGACGACCCGGAGACCATGGCCTCAAAGCGGGGGGAAAAGTCCTCGTCAGAGGGTCCGACGCCGGGGAGATCCTCGGCCGAACTACGCCCTCAAAGGGATCAGCCCTCCAGCGAGCCGTAAGTAGAGAAAGATTTTCCTTTAGAGGGATGAGAGAAATCCTTGCTTTTTATCTGAGAAGATTAACCGAAATTTTACTTTGTAGCTCGGACCTCAGCCCTTCTCAGCAGAGCTCGTCTTCGGGGGATCTTCTTCCGGAGATGATGGAGAGTGGAACGCCTCCCCCTGCCGTACCGCCTGGCGAGGCGGGCGACCCTGAGGTGTCGTCGCGGAGGGTTTCTCCGAATCCGGCAGGGGTGGAAGGTAGCCATATGTCCCCCCAAGGTTCTCCGCGTCCGGCCTTCGATGGAGGTCATAGGACGAGTCCGGCACCGTCCGATGCGCGGTCGGAGGAGCTGATGATTCTGCTGGGGCGAGCTTCTATCTCAGAGGAGCACCGTGCATTGATGGGTACGGTGATTGGAAGGATTTCGTCCGCGGAAAGCGGATTGCATGAGGCCGTCAGAAGTTTGCTGACGGGTTTTGAGGTACGTTTGATAATGTACTTCTTTGTCAGTTGCGCATAAACAAGATGCGCCCTGTGTAGATAGTAGCCCCTGAGACTCTGTGCATTGTCAAAATTGACGGCGCGCAGAGGATCATAATCCCAGGTCTAAAATGTCGCCTTTGTATACAGGTGGCGAAGTGTCCGGAATCGAGCCGAACTGATGATTTTGCCGAACTAAAGCGGCAACTTGATGTGGCAGATGCCGACATCGCGCTCGTCAACGAGCGGCTTGATGAGGCTCAAGGTATGCAATTCCTCGGGCGGCATCTGGTAAGAGGAGCTTTATGCCAGTATCTTACAATGTGTGTGCTTGACGCAGATGGTGCGGCCGCCGTGGAGAGTCTTCGGGCGGAACTTGCCCGAGCTAAGGAACAAGCCAGGAAAAGTGATGCGGCTGCCGAGAAGGCCCTTGAAGAGCTGAGAGCCGAACAGGCTGCTCACTGCCGAAGCAAGAAGGAGATGGCCGTGATGGCCGTGAAGTTAAAAAGTGCTGCTGACCGTTGCAAGTTTCTTGAGAAAGAAGACCGGGCGAGACAGACGGACTTAGAGAAGGCCGTTGCTGATGCCAAGGACGCTCGCTCTGCGATGAGAGCTGCGAAGGAGGAGCTGCGTCAGGCCGGACAGATTGCGGCTGGAAAGCCCTTTATGCTGCGGAGGAAGTTTTGCGATCCGAAGTTTGCTCCGTTGGACCGGATGTGGAGTGCGGAGGACACCTATCTGGATTTGGCAGCGAGTGCTGCTGATGCGACCGAATACTTTCGAGATCAAGAAGATCGCGAAGTGGAAAGGCTTTTCTGGTCGCAGTTCCAGAATCCAGAGCGTCCACTGGCAGTGGACGATCGTCTGGCTCAATGGGCCGAACTGAATAGATTGTCCGGACTCGCCATGAAGTACGTCATGGGTCATCTGTGGCCGGGGAGATCGGAGCCGAAGAGTTATTTCAGCTTGGTGCAGCAATTCCTTGACGCGGTGCCACGTATCAATGCGATGAAGAGGTCAGCATGCATAGAGGGCGCACGGATGGCTCTTGCCCGTGTCAAGACATACTGGGCAGAGATGGAGACCACCGTTGTTGCATCCCGAGATTCGGACAAAAGCCGAGTACCCTCCGAGCACTATTTTCAGGAAGTCCTTGAAGGCGCTCGTGTAATAGAGACGCAGTGCTCGAAGGATGCTATGTTCTGATAGCATATGTAATTATAAAGCAATATTTTGATGAATTGTAGTAGCCTTTTATACTTGTGCCTTCAAGTATTTGGAACACCTCCTGTGCGGCCGTTTTAAGATATATATACAAAATCTGAAAGATTGCAGTCGTTGGCTTCAGCCCCCACGCACATAGTGCGGGGGTGCTCGCAGAAGGCGCATTTTCACACTTAATCCAACGTCTTGGTCCTACAAAGGAGGTGATAGCGCAGCGAGCTAGGCAACCGGACTATAATGCTTTAACACTTTCACTTAGCCATAGGAGCTTGACAATGGGACTATTTAGGTAGCCCCTGGTGGCGACTGCGCTCGCCCGAATTCGGGGCGCGTATGTGCCTGGCCGGGAAACGGCCCTTCGTTAATGCGGAGGAATCCTACAGATTCCGGAGAGTCATCGAGTGGTTGACCAGTCTCACGCCATATCATGACAGTCGGTTTTCGGCTTTCTCTACTGAGGTGCTCGCCTGGCCGAACCAGGGCACAATCGCAGTAGTTCTCCTGGTGCCGCCTTAGCCGATAGAGCGGAACGTAAGGCGGCCGAACACAGGAGCCGGGCAACCCAACATTTGACCAAAATCATGACTCGGAGCTGATGCATATAAGGCCAAACTCGCGACGCCGAACACTCCCTAAGGTATTCGGTCTTTATGAGAGCGGGCGAGGTAACGCTCTGAGGTATAAGCCCCTAGTGTCCAGGTACGCGCAAGAATTCTGACGTGGCCACATGCCAAGACGCCAGCCTCCTCCTTGGTCATAGAACCAGGGGATGTGTATCAACAAGAGACAGTAAAAAAGGTTTACGCAGGGTCTTAATCTGAAAAGAATCCTTGGAACGGGTCCCTACTGCACGTCTGCGCCTGTGTCTCCGTTGTGCCGTATCCTGGACGGGCGCAGCACGACGTTCATCTGTAAAAAGAGAGCAACTAAGTTGAAAAAGGGGCGTGCCGAACAAAAGTTATATGAAATAAACAAAGTGTAAAGTAAAATATGAAAAATTGAGCTTTATTGTCTCTTATTTTATACGTGTGAAGCCCCTAGTGCAGGGGTATATGGCCACTAAGCCTTTATCAACGATACTTTTGTGCCGGACTCGTCTATCCGTGTCCGTGGTCTTAATGACCTGTTCCGATGTTCTGGCTGGTGAAGCCATTGTATTGTGGGGCTGTTAAAGCGGCCGCACAATCCTCCGCTTGGGGGAGGTGTTCTCACTGCTTCCCCTTTAAGGAGATGATGCCGCGTGGACCGGGCATCTTAAGCGTAAGAGATGCATAATGCGGTATTGCGTTAAAGCGGGCGAAAGCTTCGCGTCCCAGTAGTGCTTGATAGCGACTTGAGAATGGGACGATGTGGAAAGTCAGCTTTTCGCGACGGAAGTTATCGGCAGAGCCGAAAATAACCTCGAGCCGGAGAAAACCCATGCAATGGGTGTCCGGACCTGGCGTTACTCCTTGAAAGGAGGTTTTGCTGTGGCGAATTCTTTTTGGGTCGATCCCCATGTGGCGGATTGAGTCCTGATATATCAGGTTGAGTCCGCTGCCACCGTCCATAAGGACATTTGAAAACTGGAGTCCGCCAATTATTGGATCGAGTACCAGGGCAGTCCAGCCTGGGTTCCTGACACTTCTAGAATAATCCAGATGATCGAAGATGATTGGTTTTGACAACCAGTGGCGGGATTCCTTTGGGATAGGCCGTGGGGCGCGTACCTTTATGGGCGCCGCACGTTTTGTTATGTGGAGTAAGTTTACTGTTTTTACTTCTTGTGGGAAATTCTTTTGTTTCCTGGTACTCTGCTTTTGGGGTTCGTCCTCGTCTTCGCTTGGTGTGTCGAGCCCCTTGTGTTCGGCGTTGAGTCTGCCGGATTGTTTGAAAACCCAACAATCTCTGTGGGTATGGTTAGCAGGCTTTCCGGGAGTGCTGTGTATTTGACATATCCTATCCAAGATTTTGTTTAGGTTGGATAGGTCGTCCCTGTTATCTTGGAGGGGCGGCTTTTTCTGATTCTGTCGTGAGCTTTTGAATCCGGCGTTGACTGCCGTGCTCTTCGGACTTTTTTCCTTAGTCCGGCGACGGTCCTTATTGCGTCGCGGTTTTCCGTTTCCATCCCTAGTTTCGGATGTACTTGGGTCACTGGTGCTGCATCTTGCCAACCAGCTGTCCTCTCCTGCGCAAAAGCGGGTCATGAGGCTTGTTAGTGCGGCCATTGTTCTTGGCTTTTCTTGGCCGAGGTGTCTGGCGAGCCATTCGTCTCGGACATTATGCCTGAAAGCCGCTAAGGCTTCAGCGTCCGGACAGTCGACTATCTGATTCTTTTTAGTAAGAAATCTATTCCAGAATTGCCGAGCTGACTCTCCGGGCTGTTGAGTTATGTGACTAAGATCGTCTGCATCCGGAGGGCGGACATAGGTCCCTTGAAAATTTGCTCGGAAAGCGTCCTCGAGCTCTTCCCAACTTCCGATTGTGTTTTCAGGAAGGCTTTTGAGCCAATGCCGGGCTGGCCCTTTAAGCTTGAGGGGTAAGTATTTTATGGCGTGGAGGTCATCTCCTCTAGCCATATGTATGTGGAGGATATAATCCTCGATCCAGACTCCAGGGTCTGTTGTTCCATCATATGCCTCTATGTTTACGGGTTTGAATCCCGCTGGAAATTCATAATCCAGGACCTCATCGGTGAAACATAGGGGGTGTGCGGCACCCCTGTATTTGGGTGTGCCGGATTCTGATAATGGCTTTATTGCATTGCTTACGAGAGCTTGCTTTCTTGGCCCGTAAATGGACCTGGCTGGGCCATGATGCGAATCCTTAAGTGGGTCGCATGCCGGCTTAAGTGCGGCGCTGCTTGCCGCTTTATGCTGGCCATGGGGTCGTCTATCCGACCGTGTGGCTTTCTCACTTTTGGAATGCGAGGGCTCTAAGGCCTCCTCGTCGAATTCAGGCAGTAGCTTTCTCTTCGGATAGCTTTTAGTGCGGCGACTGTCGCCGTATTTGTCTGCGGTATTGATTACTTTACTCCATCTGATCCTGAGTGCATCTTCCGCAGTTTTTAGCTTCCGCTTCTGCTTTTTCAGGCTGCGTGCGGTTGCAACGAGCCGTTTGTGGAGGTTCTTCTGCTTCGTGGGCTTGTCCGGCGTAGGGTCGTCCGGAATGCCATTTTCGCCGGGGGAGGGATGTTCGGTTTCTCTATCCGGGTTGTCCTGTTGGGACGGTTGCTCTAAGGCATGCTCGTCGTCTACCGGCTCATCCTGCTCTATGGCTGGGTCTTTATCGAGGCGGGGCTTGGGTCGGCGTTTACGCCGACGCTTTGATTGTTTTTCGAGAGATCGATCCCTCTTTCCATCCCCGTTTTCCTCGTTGTTGCTTCCTTTAGGGGTATCCACCATGTACACATCGTGAGATGAGGTGGCTGTCCAATGCCCTATAGGCGTTGGTTCTTGGTTGTCTCCTGCATCGTCGTCCATACCGTCGATGTCTTCGGAGTCGAAGTCGAGCATGTCGGTTAAGTCGTCGACAGTGGCTACGAAGTGGGTGGTGGGTGGGTTTTGAATTTCTTCATCATCCGAATCCCATCCTTGCTGACCGTAGTCCGGCCAGGGCTCTCCTGATAAAGAGAGAGACTTTAGCGAATTCAGGATGTCGCCGAAGGGCGAGTGCTGAAAGATGTCTGCGGCGGTGAACTCCATTATCGGCGCCCAATCGGATTCGATCGGCAGGGGCGCGGGGGGCTCGGAGTTCGGAAAGGAATCCGGCTCCTCGGAGTCACGGGCCATGCGGAGTGCGGGGCTGGAGTTCGGCTCGATCGCCTCTGAGATCGCAGCCCCTGAGGCAGCGTCCAACCGCTGATCCTCGATCGGCGCAGTAGGCTCCGAATCAATGGTCGGAACCGATGCGTGTGCGGCCTCCAAGGCGCTGTTCGGCGGCAGAGCTATATCATGCCCATCGAGACAGTGCGGCGCGCTTGGCTGTGGCTCGAATCCGTCGAAGATCAAGTCCCCGCGGATGTCAGCCGTGTAGTTTAGGCTTCCAAACCTGACCTGATGGCCAGGGGCGTAGCTTTCGATCTGCTCAAGGTGGCCAAGCGACTTGGCCCGCAGTGCGAAGCCGCCGAAGACGAAGATCTGTCCGGGGAGAAAAGTCTCACCCTGGACTGCATCGTTGTTGATGATCGAAGGAGCCATCGGGCCTAAAAGCGACGACACAGAGGAACTCTCAATGAAAGCACCAATGTCGGTGTCAAAACCGGCGGATCTCGGGTAGGGGGTCCCGAACTGTGCGTCTAGGCCGGATGGTAACAGGAGGCAAGGAACACGATGTTTTACCCAGGTTCGGGCCCTCTTGATGGAGGTAAAACCCTACGTCCTGCTTGATTAATATTGATGATATGGGTAGTACAAGAGTAGATCTACCACGAGATCAAGGAGGGTAAACCCTAAAAGCTAGCCTATGGTATGATTGTTGTATGATGAAGTTGTCCTACGGACTAAAACCCTCCGGTTTATATAGACACCGGAGAGGGTTAGGGTTACACAAAGTCGGTTACAATGGTAGGAGATCTTGAATATCCGCATCGCCAAGCTTTCCTTCCACGCCAAGGAAAGTCCCATCTGGACACGGGACGAAGTCTTCAATCTTGTATCTTCATAGTCCTGGAGTCCGGCTGAAGGTATAGTCTGGCTACCCGAGCACCCCCTAATCCAGGACTCCCTCACCCCTCCTCCAAGGGCCACGAAATTCCCCCTCTTCCTCCATATATACAGCACTTAGGGCATCATTTAGACTTTGGGTTTTCTTTAGATTATAAGTTTGCCATAGCTGCAATTTCCCGTACTTTGTGTTCAACAACCAGACAAAGGCGTCATAGAACCCCGCCTTCATTAATAAATCTTTCCTCTTATATTTGCAATATCTAGATGGCAATCTCAGTTTCTTCCTTGTTCTTCGTTTGCTCGCAGGAAACAGACCCTCGTGCTCAGGTTGATCGTGCTCCGGCGTGGTCAATAACCCCTCGGAAGTTGGTTTAGCGATTGCTAAGGCGTGACGTCTCGCACGTTCATAGTCGGATCGTCAAGGTCGACTCCCAGAGAAAACGATAGCCACCATCTCATCGAAACATTGGGACACCTTCGCCTCTATCATAAAGTATCTTGCGGGAATTCTCTGTGCTCCAATTCTGATGTAAGTACCTGTTGTATATCACTAAATTTTTACATCAGCATGCATTTTGTTAATCGGCGTGAATCCAAGCTTTATCTGATCTAAATTTACTTGTAGAAAAATGTTAAAGGCAACAATGTTGATTTTTGTAAGGAAAACTTCCTGGTAGTTTTGCATACTGAGCTGCATAAGTGTACTATCTCATATCATGCACATTATTAAATTGTAGTGATGTTCTGGTTGCCCAATCATTGATTGTGTCAATGTTTCTTTCCTATTACCTTACCTAGCTGATGATAGTTGTGCCATATTGTGTTATTTCGTGTAGGCTGGTGTGGTTTGGTTGCCCAAACATCCATTGTGTCAATGTTGCTTTCCTATTATCTGACCTGGCCAAAGATAGTAATGCTGGTGTGTTAATTTGATGTAGGCTACTAAAGATAAGAAGACAAACTCTGAAAACAGCAAGGCAACCCCATTTTTTCTTTCCAATAAATCTAGGCCAGTTAATATGGAAATAAATCTTGATTAATCTGTTCGGTTCCCCTCCTAATTTATGTTATGATGTAGTGGTTGAGACACTCTCCACTATTAATAATACAAGCATGCCAAAATCGCCATCTAAATCTGTTGAGTTTCCTCTGTCTCAAATTCAATGGAGAAAATGTATGTTTGTGAATGAATTACTGGCTGAAGCAATCATGGAAATCATGGAAGAATCTGAGGTGCACATTCTTGCGCAATAAAAAATGATCAATGATTTCAGAGACAGTGTACCAAAGAAGGAAGAACTTGCTCACATGCTTATGGGCGTCATCTGCGCTGAGGTTGGAGATTGTGAGGTTGTAGATCGTTAAGTTCTGCCTAGTGGATGTAATTTCCTGTAATATATGCTGGATGTGCAATGTTTTTTCGTGTATGTCGTACGTTTGCTTAGCGCGCCTCGCATTCCAGCTAACTGGTCGCTAGGAAGGCAAAAACGTTGAAATTATTTGGTAGCATGAACAGTCGTGGGCCCTATATGAAGGAAGAGGCCCACTGTCCTTAATGGGCTTCCCTAATGGGCTCGCATGGGCCAAAATTAGCATAGGCCATTCATTGATTGGTTTTTGTCTTGTCCATAATTGATCATCGTAATAGGCTGAAATTATAGCTGGGCCAGAATCGACATTATCTAATTGGGCCAACTGACATGTTCGAACTTTAGCGGGTCCATTAAGTTAATGGGCCCTAACCAGGACGAAAGCACTATTGTGCCGCTATAATTGAAATGAGCCAACAGGTAATGCTCGACCCTGTTACCTCTCGGGTCGTTAACAGGCTGACATCGAAGCGGGCAATAAGTGGGCCCATTCGACTTCACGGGCTGTTAACAGGCAGATACTAAGGTCGGGCTATTTATGGCCCAACTGTATTTTGGTCCTTTAGCAGGCCGAAAGAGATAGCGGGCTCATACTGGACCATGAAGAGCATGGGCCGCTAAGAGGCTGAAAGTTAGGTCGGACTTTATATGGCCCAACTGTCTTGTGGGCCTTTAGCGGGCCGAAAGAGAAACTGGGCTGGTATTGGTCATGAAGAGCATGGGCCATTAAGAGGCCAAAACTCAGGTCCAACTACAAATTTTCCCACTCATTTATGGGTCGTTAACGAGCTGAAAGACACATTGGGCTGGAAATTGGCCCAACACTTAAATGGGTCGCTAAAAGGCCGATAGACGTACATCCTAAAAATTGGCCCATCCCTTGAATGGGCTGTTAACAAGCCAAAACCACATGCGGCTGATATTGATCCCAAATATAATGGACTATTAGTGGGCTCGAACTGACGATGGGCTGCAGTGGTGTCAAATAGTCAACAGGCCGTTGACGGGCCAAATTGCCACATCTTGTATGGGCCCTGGGCTTAAATGGACCAGACACAAGTAGGCCCTATATGGGTCGGCCTCCTAATTTTGACTGGGCCGACCTCTTTAACCTAAATGGGCCACTGTTGGGCCTTACCACGTGCCAACATATCATAGGCGCCTCTCGTACAATGAGTGGATGACATATGTCCCAACGCTGAGACGACACGTGCATCCTCCGACGAATGAGAATTTTACACGTGGAAAATCCCCATTGGTCGGGGCTGTTAACGGGTTATCAGATCCAAATCAGAACCTGATAGCTTAACGACAACCCGTTACGGTGGATGCCATGTGTCGGTTACCCTTTATGAAAAAACTTCCATGACACGCCATTTATCGTCACGAAAGTGGGCTCTTCCATGATGATAATTTTGGTATTGTCATGGAACACTTCTACGACAGCAGAGGTATGACTATCTTGATTCTGTCATAAAATCATCATGGATGTACATCCATGACAGAAAATGTGACCTACTGTGACAAACATGTATCATCACAGAAGTGGTTTATTTGTAGTGTAAGTGGGAGGTTCATGCAGTGGAGCTGGTTGTTCCATAGTATTTGAGATTGTCGGATTGCGGGTTCCGGCAAACCCTTGTGAGGTTCAAACTGTGGGGTGCGCACGAAGAACACTTTATTCCTTGCTCGCTTGCTCAACGATTCCACTGCCTAGCTCGACGGACCGAAAGAACAAGAGATGCGAGGGTTTATACTGGTTTGGGCCACCTTGAAGTGTAATACCCTACTCCAGTTTGTGGGTGGATTGCCTCGAGGGGCTGAGGATGAACTAGTACAATGGACGAACCAGCTCAGGAGGTGAGGTGTTCTTGAGCTCGATGAACTGGTGAGCTCATGAGGGTGGAATGAATCTGATTCCAGATCCCTCTCTATGGTGGTGGCTAGGTCCTATTTGTAGTGGCCTTGGTCCTCTTCCCAAATGTTAGGTGGGAAGGGATCCCACAACGACCAAGTTTGAAGGGGGACAACAATTACAAGCTATCCTGACAAAAGGTAGTCTTAGCCTGCCAAAGGCTCTAGTGGTGATGCTGTAGTGGGCTCCGCGATGACATCCTTCCTGCCGTCCTGCTGGTCTTGGTCTTGTTGCACCGATATGGAAACCTTTGCCTCATTCCTTGGGACCCCGTGTTTGCGCTTGCCTCCTTAGCACCAAAGAGGAAACTGGTACACTGCGCCCGCTGGCGCCCGCCTAGCCTTGGTCGTCATGGCTTACGTCACGTGAACCTCGCGAGGTGCTCCCTGCATAGATATCTCTGCTCCTCAGGAGGCACCCTAGTGAGGCTGTCCTTAGGGAGGTCTTGGCATCATCCGCCTCGCGAGGCTTGGCCCCTCGCGAGGGTATTGAGTTGTTGCTGTTGAAGATGGGCCGTGCCGGGCCATTGGTGGAGCCACGCCCTTGGCCGCAAGCAGGCAAGTCTGGGCACCCTCGGTCCCAGGACGCCGACAGTAGCCCCCGGGCCCAAGGTGTGCCCGGACTTGGCTTCGAGGCAAAGTCAAAGGGCAAGTGCGGAGCACCGCAGGCCCCAACCGCCTGCTTCCTTGATTGACGTGTGGTGACTGGGGGTACGTGGGTGCCTCCACTCCGCCATGCAGCCTTGATATTCACCAGGCTAGGTGGCCACCGTTGCCAACACTGCTCCGCTTCCATTGTTGGCAGCACGCTCCCACAACTCCTCCATTTCCCAGAAATAGCAGTCTCTTCCCCTAACCTGACCCAACTCCAATCCTCTCCGCTGCCATAGCGCCAAGCTAGAAGAAGAAGGGGAAGAAGAAGACCCATACCTCAGTACAGGCGCCGTCGGTCTTCGAGCCTGCCATCGAGCGGTCGGTGGTGCTCAACGAGGAAGCGATGGGCAAGGTTCGCCCTGCGCCTGCTTCCTGCGCCGCAGTCCATAGGACGGCCATGGAGATCCCCATTCATCTTCACGCCCTCTGGGCTAGCTTGATTCCCCCCTTCTCCGATTTCTTCAATGATGTGCTCTCGCATTACCAAGTCAATGCGTTGCACCTGGATCCCTAGTCCATCCTTCTCCTCGTTGTCTTCGCCTTTTTTGCGAGGCCATGGCGGGCATTGCCCCTTCTGTGGCTTTGCTTCGCCATTTCTTCTCGCTGCATCTAACCGACGCCCGCCAGCGCTCAGGGTGCGTGACCTTCCAAGCCGTTGCAGCGAAGGCCAGCTCGGGGATTAACTTTGAGCTCTCACCTGTTGTGGGCGGATTTCGGAAGCGATGGGTATTCATGGATGCTAGCGTGCTCAGCGCCCTGCTCCTCCTCCCACGAGCTCCGACTATCCCTATTATGGTTGGGGGCATGTGAAGCTTGTCGACCGGCGGCTCGCCCACGTCTCGCGTCAGCTAGCCAGGCTGAATGACCTTGGGGTGACGGTGCCTATGGTAGTGAAGGAGTTCATCCGGTGCCACATTGCTTTGCTTCAATGTCACTCTTAGCTGATGTGGGCCTTCTCCGGCTGCGAGACCCCATGAGACTTCATGCGTCTCCTCTTCCTCCTGAGGCACGGCGTAAAGTGCTCGAGCTCCTGACAGGAGACCCAGTGTCGGCCAATCTATCGGAGGAGGGTTGCCTCTTGTACTGCTGCTCGAACAAGGTGGAGTTCGTGAGGCAGATGCTCCCCTTCGATGAATGGGGACTGCGCCCGGTCGGCCTTGAAGGGCCCCGCGAAAGTCACGTCTTTGTGTTCCCCCTGCCTGCTACCACCTCGACGCTCACCCCAAAAGCTGGTGCAGGGGGGCGTGCACCATCGAACGCCAGTGAAGCGGCCGCCAAGGAAGCAATGTCGGTCGTGGCCCCCGAGGTGGTGGCTTCCGGGGCTTGGGTGAACAACCCCGAGGCGGCGGCTGTGGGGCTAGCGCGGTCCAAGGCTCCTAGGTTGGAAGCCCCCGTCCCAAGGCGGAGACTGAGGGGTCAACGTAGCCTGATGCTCCCGAGGTCATCCCCTCTGGAGCCCCGACCACTGCCCCAAGTGACGGAGATTGCGGCCACGGCTTCGGCCAGCTCCGCCTGAATTTCGAAGCACTCCGCAAGAGGAAGGTGCTTCCAAGTGGCAATGGTGGCGCCTAGCGGCCGTTGAAATAGAGGAAATACATTGCCAAAGACGAGTAAGTACCTTATCTGCGTCATTTCCTGAATGCTGCACCCTTTTCTGACCAAGGCTCTTTAGGTTCCCCTCGGCTGGAGCGGCGAGATCTCCTGAGGGGTGGCCCTCGCCAGCCGCCGCCTTGTCATTGATCCTAAGCCCTGCTGGCCGGACCACAGCCCGGGGCCCGAGGCCCGCTCCGGAGGCGGACGCGCCGATCTGGGGCCTCGAGCGTAGCTAGCATCATTTCTTCGCGCCCCAGCCTGGAGCGTAGCTGGCGTGCCAAGGACTCCTCCGTTGGTCATCGCCAGTGGCTGGGCGACCCCAGAACCGGCCTCGTCTTCAGGTGCTGATGTCGCGTCATCTAGCACCTTTGCCGACGCCCGCTAGGTGGTAGAGAAGGTGCCGGCCCCAAGCCCCCTGTCGAGGGTGAGCGGGCCAGCTCTAGCTTCCCCAGCAACCCTTGGCGCGGAGGATGGACTTGGCCGTGCACTGGAGCTCGCGCGCGGGTGCGCCACGAGCTCTTGTGGGTGGCGATGGGTGCGCTAAGCCGCCTTGGGGGAGAGCTCGCGGCGGTTGATGCTCGCGTCGAGACGAAGGACCTCTGCTTGGCGCTTGAGTGGCACCAATTGAAGGTCGCCATCAACCTTGGGCAGCTCCAGCAAGAGCATGAAAAGGCAAAGGCCGTAGTGGAACTCGCGGCCTCCCGCGAGGCCTGCGCTCGGGCCTTGGAGGAGGCAAAGGAGGCCGACCACCGGTGTGAGAGCGCCGAGGAGCCGGAACACGAGCTCCCGGCCTTGAATGCTGCTGTGGAGCAGCAAATCGAGGCGCGCAGGACTGTCTTGGCGTCGATGAAGGGAGTGCCTTGTGAATAGAAGGAGATCCTGAAGCGCGAGGAGGTACTAGCGCTGGAGGCCTTGGAGTGTAGCCTGAACATGAGCGGCTGGAGGCAAGGGTGTGCCATGTGGCTGAGGCCCAAGATGTCGTCACCGCTTGCAAAGCCAAGGTCTGGGAGGAGGTCGACCGGAGGGTAGAGAGGGCTCGTGCAGATCTTGCCAACGAGTACAACCTGAAGTTGAAGCTCCAGCGGGCCAAAGCTGAGGGTAGGACCACTGTCCTCGGGTCGAGGCTGGACGATGCAGAGTAGCGCAAGAGGACCACTGCGGCGGCCCTGACCTCTGCGTAGGCTGCCTTGACCTCCACACGTGCAGATCTGCTCTCGCTTTAGCAGCAGATAAATGAAGCCGCGTCCCTCACGCAGTAGAATAGGGAGGAGGCGTGTCGTCGGCAGACGCTGCAGTGCGAACATGCCCAATGCTCCAGACCCTCAGGGTAAGGGCCAACCGAGCACTAGGCATCATTTGCGAAGAAAGTGTCCCTCATGCCCACACGGAAGACAATGCCAACCACCTCCGCTTCTTTACCGAAGTCGTAACACGCTTGGAGTACCGTGCTGCGAGGGCTCGCGAGCTTGTTGAGGAGAGGGCCGAGGCCTCCTTGGGCGCGCGTTCTCACGTGTCTTCAGCCATCTCCAGAACCTCGACCCCCACTGCGACTTTGACGCCGCCATTGTCCCGATGCCAGGGGCTATCCGAGACAACCTGTCACGCTGGGTGGACAATCACGTGGACGTTGATGCATAGCATACCAAGGTCATCCCCATGGACCTACCATCGTCTCACCAGGTGCCTAGCGGACCCATGACATGAGCACGTGCAAGAGCTCTCTAAACCGAGGTGACATCTCTTGTCTCACAAGTTCACCTCGATGCACATGAGACATGGCTACTACCTCAAATGGAGACATTATGCATACTCAGGTATCAAGGAGTTAGCCATGAAGAAGCGAAGGAGCAAGGATAATTAGAAGAGGAAGATGGACGTGAAGAAGAAGAGATGCGGAAGAAGCTACAGGCTCCGGACGACCGACCAGGGTCGGACGTCCAATGATCTCTAGGCTCCGGACGTCCGACCCAGACCGGACGGCCGACACACCCACAACCGAGCCAAAACTACGGATTTCCGATACCACCCGGATGACCTGCACCCGGACGACCGACCCCGATCGGACGTCCGACCGAACCACACCCGAGCGGAATCTATGGACGTCCGATGAGAACCGGACGTTCGGACCCTCATGAGCCTCCGGACGACCGGTGACTCCCGGACGTCCGACGCCTGTGTGTTGTTATGTGTTGGGCCGCAGCCCATGTACCCCCCAATTCATTGCCTTTTGCACTAAGACTATAAATAGACATGCTATTCCTTCTATCTAGGGTTAGCATTGGTTTAGATCATATTAGAGATAGAGCATTACTCATCCACATCGGATCTACTCCATGAGAGAGATCGCGGCCCCTCTTCGGAGAAGATCCCTTTGGATTCAAGACCCCTTTACGGGAAGAACCTCAAGATCTCCTCACAGAGAAGACCGGCTACCTTTGTATTATCCTTAGTTGTCCGTGGATCGTGTGATCGCTTATGTACTCGAGGATCTAGCACATGTGTGACTATTTCTTGTTGGTTTAGTGATTCTCTTGTGTTTTTCCTTGTGTTTCCCCTTGTGTTCTTCGTGTTCATCATGGGATCCGCTCCTTTCGTGAAAGATCGGCCCCTAGGGTTCCTACCCTACATCATCTTGGTATCTAGAGCCACATTGATCACGATTTCGGAGCCTCCCCGTTGTGTTTATAGCCTTGTTTTGTTGTGTTTTTCCCACATTTCAAAAATCCCCAAAAAAAAATAGCCCCAAATTTTATTTTTGTGATTTTTTGGTGTGTTGATATTTTGTTGGATTTGATCCGTGGATTTTCTTTGTCTTGAGTGAACCTACCTTTTCCATCCACACAATCCCCCGGATTTGACCTTTTTCGCCATCCCCATAACGAACCCTAGCTGTTTGTCCCATGCCCGAATTTTCGCCCACGCACCGGACGTCCAATGGCCGGACGAATGGCCCATCCCATACGTCCAGACCTTACCTGGCAAAACTGAAGTTTTTTCAATTTAGTCACCACGACTGCCCCACGTCCGCATACGCACTACCACCACCTCTACACCATCACCACTTCCGCATACCTCCACCATTGCTTACCCGTTTTGCACTACGACACGTTTTGCCACTTCAAGCTTTGAGAGTTTGAGTTGCGGTTCCGTGTCTTATTATGTTTTGGCTATTTAGGTACGGTATGACTTCAACATCACCGCCGCTCATCTTCTCCACGGAGGCATCATCAACAACGACCACCACGACTACATCTTGGTATTCGTAACACCAATTTTGACACCATCAACCGTGTCTTGCTTACAAGGAACCAATGAACGGTAACCTCACCTTGGTATTGGACATATCATTCTTGCCATTACATTGATAGCCATCATAGCCTTACTCCTTTGCGTCGCTTACCCATCGAGACTAGCCTTTGAGTATTGCCGGCAACGAGACTTGTGCACATTAGTGATCATACTTCCCATAGCGTACATACATCATTGGTGCATATATTTGTATCATCTCTTGTGTCACAAGGTTGTCATCACATACACAATTGCTATCTTGGTTTGTGAAGCATTGTGCACAAGTCTTGTATCCACCTGTGGTGCAATCGTGCTAGCGTATCTCTAGGGTTGTGCAACAAGAGCATTTTCGTGGACTCCACATTTTGGCTCATCCTTGGTTGCACGACCCCACTTATCTTTTGCGTGTGTGTTTCCGTGTACCTTATTGCTTGGTCTACTTGTTGCATTGCAAACTTGCGAATCTTTTCCAACATTATTGAAGCTCACTTACAATTGTATCAAATTTTGTGCCACCATCCTAACCAAGCTCCACCATAAGCTTTTACTTGTGTAGTTGTGAGAAACCGACAAGAATTGGTACCAATTATGCTATTTCCTTATTCCAGATTGGAGTGATCATTGATCCACCTTCAACTTCGGTCAAGGTACATTTGGTATATGTTCTTCTCTTTCTCTCACTCACATATTTCGAGTGGAATGATGGATAGGCCAAGTACATCTACCAACCCACTTTTCATCGGACAAGAAGACGACATGAACTCCTACGTCACCAAGAGCCACCTCTTTGGTGCGCAACGTGCTTTGCATCAAGAGCAACAAGCTATGAGTGAACGCATCGACAACCTCGCCGCCGACTTGCGACTCTCCGAGCAACGTACAAGGGACTACTTCGACTACAAGCTCGATGATCACAAGCAAGAGAATGACGCCAGAATGGACGAGATTCGTGCTTTGTTTCTCAACCACTCTTCTTCCACTTCGTCCTCATCAAGACGGAGCCGCTCAAGTCGACACTCCGACTTCACCCTCTCCAGCTCAAGTACACCAACATTGAACACTCTTCGACGTGCCGCGCGCAATGATCATCAAGCAAGCCTCAATCCTCTAAGCGGCACCAACTCTCAAGAGCACCGACAACGTCAAACCCAAGAGGCTTTTGCACTAGCACGAGAGCGGAAACGATGACTCCAACATGAAGAGGAAGAGCGAGCGCATCTACACCAAGATGCACAAGATGCCGAGGCACAACGACAAGAACAACAACTCCGTGAAGCTCAAGCACTTGAGGCGCAACGTGCCCTCCGAGATTAAAGTCGAGCCGTAGCCAACCGAGGCTGACAAGCTCGTGAAGATGAAGAAGCACTTAGCGAAGAAACTCGCGAACGAAGATTTCAAGCTCGCATGCATCGTCATGTTCCTCCTCAAGCTCGACAAGCCCCTCCACAAGCTCCTCAAGGACATCAAGCTCAACAAGAGCATGAAGACAATGGAAATCCTCGACGAAAAGAGCAACACGAGGTTGACAACCCTCCTCGCCAAGAGCAACACGAGCTTGACAATCATCAACAACATGGGCGTCATCATCCCCGACCCCAGCACAATGAAGAGCAAGGCTACGGCAAGCTAAAATTCACCATGCCCAATTTCAATGGAAGCAATGATCCTAAAGAGTACCTTTCATGGGCATTGAAGGTCGACAAAATCTTCCGCTTGCACAACTATGATGAAGAGAAAAAGATCACGATGGAATCCCTTGAGTTCTAAGTCTATGTCCTCATTTGGTGGGAACAAGTCATCGAGCGTCATGAGGCAAAAGGTGAACCACCCATCACTACTTGGGCGCAAATGAAGGATGTCATGAGAGCATGATTCATGCCTACTTACTACAACCGCGACCTCTTCAAGAAACTTCAACTACTCAAGCAAGGAACCAAGAGCGTTCAAGAGTACTACAAGGAAATGGAGATTTCCATGATAAGAGCCAACGTCACGGAAGATGATGAGCAAACTATGGCACGTTTCTTGAATGGACTCAACCATCGCCGACTTCCAACCATATTCGAACATCATCGAGCTAGTGCATCAAGCTACCAAAGCGGAACGTCAAGTGCAAGACGATTACAAGTATGCCAAGTTCTCATCCAAGTCATACGACTTCTCCAACACCCAAGCTTCAATGACTCCAACTCCATCTACCAAGCCTTCTACAAGAAACCTCGACAAGTCTAGTTCCAAGAAAGCTTCGTCAACTCCAAGTCATCCTCCTACAACGAGAAAATTCAAGCCGAAAGCTTCATCATCATCCACCCCAACCGATGAGACCGTCAAGACAAGTTCCTTCAAATGCTTCACATGCGGATGCCGAGGCCACAAGTCCTATGAGTGCACCAACAAGCGGACCATGATCCTCAACTACGACGGCACTTTTGACTCAATGATTGAAGGAGAAATGGAAGCCCTTGACCAACAGGCCATACACCGGCAAGTGAACGAAGAAGACACGGAACAAGACTTTTGCAATGAAGATTCAAGTCCCGCTCTCATTTTCTCCAAGGTCTTGACTCTTCAACATCACCAATAAGAAGACCAACGATGTCATATCTTTCATACCAAGGCCGGCATCAATGGATGGTCCATCAAGGTCATCATCGATGGAGGGAGTTGTCATAACCTCGCAAGTGAATAACTTTCCTCCAAGCTCCAATGGCTTACTGACTCCAGCACTTTCCAAGTCGAGCATCGAGTACAAGTCTCCTTCACAATTGGTGCCTACAAAGACACTTTGGAGTGCGTCGTTGTTCCAATGACCATTTTCCACCTTCTTCTTGGACGCCCATGGAAATTTGATAGAGGTGTCATCCACAATGGCCGAACGAACAACTACATGTTCAATATGAAAGGAAAGGAGTACGGACTTCGCCCCATATCTCCAAGCCAAGTGATCGTCGACAATCAAGCCACCCATCATGGAGAGAATAGTGAGAGAGCGAACCACCAAAAAAAGAGTGAGCCCCACAAGCCTAAATCAAGTGCCTCCACGATGAGCAACAAGAAGAACTTAGTTCTATTCGCCACCAAAAGTAAGATAAGAGGAGTGTGTGAGCACCCATCTAGTGTCCTACACTATGCCCTTTTGTGCAAGGACGACGCACCAAACGCTAACACATCTAGTTCTATTTATTTTGCAGGAATTTCAAGATGTTTTCCCCGACGAGCTACCTCCGGGACTACCACCACTACGAGGCATCGAGCACCGCATCAACCTCATTCCCGGAGCACCTCTTCCGAACAAAGCTCCATACCACGTCAATCCCGAAGAAACCAAAGAAATCCAAAGGCAAGTAAGACATCTCATAGACGATGGACATATGCGTGAAAGTTTGAACCCTTGTGCCGTACCAGTCATTCTTGTGCCAAAAAGAGACGTAGCTTTCGCATGTGCTCCGACTGTAGACCAATCAATGCTATCACCGTTCACTATAGGTATCCCATTCCACGCCTTGATGATATGCTTGATGAACTTAGTGGTGCCACTATATTCTCCAAGATTCATCTTAAAAGCAGTTACTATCAAATCCGCATACAAGAGGGTAATGAATGGAAAACCACTTTCAAAACCAAGTTTGGGTCGTATGAGTCGTTAGTCATGCCTATGGGTCTATCAGAAGCGTCGGGTACTTTTATGCGTCTTATGAATCATGTCTTTCGCCCTTACATTGCTGTGTTTGTGGTGGTCTACTTCGATGATATCCTTGTTTATAGCAAATCTCTTCAAGCTCATGTCACCCATGTCCGAACCGTTTTGCAAACTCTTTGAAATGAGCATCTCTATGCTAACATGGAAAAGTGCCTTTTCGACGTTGATAAGATCGTTTTTTTGGGTTTTGTTGTTTCCTCTAAGGGTGTTCATGTTGATGACTCTAAGATCAATGCTATTAAAACTTTTCCACAACCAACAATTTGCATCAAGTGCGTAGTTTCCTTTGTCTAGCCGGTTTCTATCGTCGCTTTGTGAAATATTTTAGCACCATTGCTTCGCCTTTGCATGATTTGAGCAAGAAAAATGTGCCTTTTGTTTGGGGACCATCCCAAGATACCGCTTTCAATGAGCTTAAGAATTTGCTTACTCATGCTCTCGTGCTTGCTTTACCCAACTTTGACAAGCCCTTTGAGATTCATTGCGATGCTAGCGGTAATGGCATAGGAGGTGTGTTAACGCAAGAGAAGCGCCTCATAGATTAGTTTAGTGAGAAACTTTCCGGTGCGCAACTCAATTACCCCATCTATGACAAAGAGTTTTATGCTTTAGTGCAAGTTTTGCATGAATGGGAACACTATCTTCGCCCTCACGAATTCATTATTCATACCAATCATGAAACGCTCAAGTACCTTAAGGGTCAAACCAAGTTGAACAAGAGTCATGCTAAATGGAGTGAATTCATTGAGTCTTTTCCTTATGTCATCAAGTACATCAAAGGTAAGGAAAATGTTGTGGCGGATGCCCTTTCCTGCATATGCATGCTTGTTACTCAACTTGAATTAGATGTCATTGGCATGATCCTACTTTTCCTACTACTTATGCCAAATGTTTGACGCATACCTCTTGGGAACTCTATTACATCAAAGATGGATATCTTATGAGAGCTAACAAGATTTGCATCCCCTAGTCTTCTCTTTGTTTGTTGCTTTTGCAGGAATCTCATGGAGGAGGCCTAATGGGACATTTTGGACGCAACAAGACTTTCGCTGCGCTCTCCAAGAACTACTATTGGCCCAAGATGTTTCAGGACGTCAACTGCTTCACGAACCGATGCTCTACATGTCGCAAAGATAAGTCTAAAGCTCAATCCCATGGCCTTTACATGCCTCTACCAATTCCATATCAACCATGGGAAGATATTAGCATGGATTTTGTACTTGGCTTGCCTAGGACTAGAAATGGAAAGGATTTGGTATTTGTCGTTGTGGACCGATTCTCTAAGATGGCACATTTCATTCCTTGCAACAAGATAGATGATGCTTCACATGTTGCCAATCTCTTGTAGGGAAATATTGCCTCTACATGGAGTGCCAAAGACGATTGTCTCAGACCCTGACGTCAAGTTCCTTAGCTACTTTTGGAAGACCCTACGCGCCAAGATTGGAATCAAGCTACTCTTCTCCACGGCGTATCATCCACAAACCGACGGCCAAACGGAGGTGACCAACCGCACACTCTCCATTCTACTTCGCGTGCTCGTCAAGAAGAACCTCATGGAGTGGGAGGAGTGTCTACATATCACCGAGTTCTCCTACAACTGAGCAAGACACTCAACAATAGGCAAGTCCCCCTTCAAGGTCGTCTACGGATTCAACCCATTGTCACCATTGCACATTCTTCCTATACCACTACAAGAGCGCATCAATATGGACGCAAGTGCACGTGTGAACCATCTCAAGAAGGTGCATGAAGATACAACGCACACCATCGAGTGCCAAGTACAACGACTTGTGACCAAGCTCAACATCAACAAGCAACCCATGGTATTCGACATTGGTGATCTTGTGTGTCTACACCTTCGCAAAGATCGCTTCCCCACCAAACGCAAGTCCCAGCTTCTACCTCGAGCGGATGTACCCTTCAAAGTGCTTGCACTCTAGAACAACAACATTTACAAGATCGACCTCCCGCGCGACAAGTACAACGTGAGCAACATTTTCAATGTCAAGGACCTCTCGCCCTACCATGGTGATGAAGAATTTGATCCGAGGTTGGATCTTCCCCATAGGAGGGGAGATGATGCGGAGCATCCCAAGGTCATCCCCATGGACCTACCATCGTCTCACCAAGTGCCTAGCAGACCCCTCACACGAGCACGTGCAAGAGCTCTCGAAATCGAGGTGACATCTCTCGTCTCACAAGTTCACTTCGATGCACATGAGACATGGCTACTACCTCAAACAGAGACATTATGCATACTCAGGTGTCAAGGAGTTAGCCATGAAGAAGCGAAGGAGCAAGGAGAATCAGAAGAGGAAGATGGACGTTTAGAAGAGATGCGGAAGAAGCTACAGGCTCTGGACGACCGACCAGGGCCAGACGTCCGACGATCTCCAGGCTCCGGACGTCCGACCCAGACCGGACGGCAGAAACACCTACACTCGAGCCAAAACTACGGATTTCCAGCACCACCCGGACGATAGGCGCCCGGACGACTGACCCCGATCGGACATCCGACCGAACCACACCCGAGCCGAATCTATGGACGTTCGACGAGCACCGGACGTCCGGACCCTCATGAGCCTCCGGACGACCGGTGACTCCCGGACGTCCGACGCCTGTGTGCTGTTATGTGTTGGGCCGCAGCCCATGTACCCCCCACTTCGTCCCCTTTTGCACTAAGACTATAAATATACCTCCTATTCCTTCTAGCTAGGGTTAGCATTGGTTTAGTGATGCGGATCATCCTATGGACATCACCATGTCAAGAGTCCGTTTGGTGAGTGACACGTGCGACATCTACTTGACATACCCAATGGTGAATCATCTCCTTTACACATGCTCACTTGACCCCTTCCAGGATGGTATACTACTTGACACCCCTCTTGTGTGCATGCATAAGTATTGTTGGAACACTATGGACGACGAGGGGGAGTGCAAGCGCCAAGGAAAAACTACACCATCCGCGAGGGAAGCATGAAAGCGACGACAGAAGAAGACGGACACAGCTCGCAGGACCCGGACATCCGGCCCTGGCCCGAACATCCGGCCCTTGGAAGTGTCACCAGCAGCAAGGAGCCAACGGCCAAGTCTACAGGGCCAGGACATTCGGCGACCAGCCCGGACATCCGATGCGTCCCGAGTCCCTGGACATCCAGCCCCCATCCCGGAAATCTGGACCCTGCCATTCCAGAGAGCAACAAGGCCGGCCCCAGTGCCCAGACATCCGGCCCCAGCGCTCGGGAAGGCCCAGACATCCGGCCCGACGCCCGGACATCTGGCCCCCCTGCCTGCGTGCAGCACATCTGGGCCATGGCCCATGTAGCCGTTCGCCCCTTAGACTATATATACTCCCCTCCTCCTATGTTTTAGGGTTAGCGTTGTGATAGCTCATTTGAGAGATAGAGCTTCGCTCATCCATATCGGATCTACTCCACGAGAGAGACCGCGGCCCCTCTTCGGAGAAGATCCACCTTGGATTCAAGACCCCATCTTGGGCGGCCCCATCAAGACCTCCTCACGGATAAGAACCGATTACCCTATGTATCATCCTTTGTTGGATTCGGATCTTGTATCTCTTTGTGTTTCAAGGATCTAGCACATGTGTGATCATTCTTGTTGGTTTTAGTGTTTCTCTCGTCTTTCTCCTCGTGGTTCCCCTCGGTTCTCCCTTCGTGTTCTTCGTGTTCATCACGGGATCCGCTCCTTTCATGAAAGAATGGGCCACTAGGGTTCTACCCTACATCATCTTGGTATCATGAGCCACGTTGATCATGATTTCGGAGCCTCCCCTCTTTGTTTTCTAGCTTGATTTTGTTGTGTTCTTCCCCAATTTCGAAAATCCCCACCAAAAATAGCCCCAATTTTTTGTGTGATTTGTTGGTTTGATGAAGTTTTGTTGATTTTGATCCATGGATTTGCTTGGTTTCAAGTGGATCTAGCATATCCCATCCATGAAATCACATCAATTTTGCCCCTAAAATCATCCATTTCCGCCCCAATTCGAAAATTTCCGCCCCAAACGAGAGCTAGATTCATCGGGCCGGACATCTGGGTCCCCGGACAGACATCCGGCTCCTGGAGCACCAAATCTGCTCGGTTCTGGACAGACAGCCCCGGAAATCCAGGCTCCACCACGGACATCCGGCCCCCTGGGATTTTAGCCTTCCCCGTTTCACCCTTTTGTCCATAACTATTTCATCCGGAGTCCGTTTTTGACGTTCTTTAGCTCGTTGAAAATCTCTTGACATCCCCCTTCCCACAAAAATAATACCATCACCATTTGACTCCATCAAATTTTTGGCATTTTGGCATCTTTGCCTAGGGCTTCCACCATATCTTCCGCAAAACCACCATAGCCTTCCGCAACCTAACCTATTTTGTTCCCCATTATATTTGTGGTTGTTTGAGTTGTGATTTGAGTCTTCTAAGGTGTTTAGGCTACTTAGGGACGATTGCTTCTTCATCAACCACCACCACCACCATAACTCCCACATATGCTTGCCCACCATACACTTCCGCCAACCCAACTTAACCCAATTTTGTTAGTGTTGTAAGTTGTGTCTCCTAAGGTGTTTCGGCTACTTAGGGACTGTGCTTCTAACCCCGACACCGTGTATAGTACACCACCTTACCCTCCATTTCAACATTGCGTCTTAAAACCCATCATTGCATTTCCGCAATCCCATTGAGCTTCCGCAACCACCACCATTTGACATTTGACATTTGACATTTGAGATTTTGAGGGTTTTTTCGTTTCCTAAGGTGTTTCGGCTACTTAGGGACGAGTCTCCATCATATTGGTATCTCCATCAAGATCACCGCCACTCATCATCGACACGGACGGTAACCTCCATATCATCTTGGTATTGTGGTATCCCTCCATTGTATATTCCCTTTCCATTCCATTGTTAACCCCTAGCCCATTTTGCGTTACTTGCCTATCGAGACTAGCCATTGGAGTATTGCTGGCAACGTTACTTGTGCACATTAGTGATCTACACCTTCCATCGCATACATACCATATCATATTGGTATCACATCATCCCCTGTGTCACAAGATTGTTCCCGTATATACCCAATTGCTATCTTGGTTTGTGCATTTCGCATTGTGGCCATAAAAAGAGAATAAAGCTTTAAAGCAAAATAGAAAGAGCAAAGAAGCTTGTAAGCGATAGCCATATCATCATACCACATTGCATAAGATTGTCATATCCGATCATCTTGGATCTTAGCACCGGAACACCATACATACATAGCATAGTTGGGATAGAAAGTTTATCCATTTTGCATCTTATAGGTTGTGCACAAGTGTCGTATCCGCGTATAGAGCAATCGTGCTAGCGTCTCTCTTGAGTTGTGCAACACGAGCGTTTTCCGTGGATTCCACATTTTTTGCTCATTCCTTGGTTGCATGACCCCATTTATCTATCCGTGTGTGCGTTTCGGTGTGCCATATATTGCTATTGGTCTACTTGTTTCACTTGCAAATTTGTGAATATCTTTCAACATTATTGACTCTTGCTAACACTTTCCATCAAATTTTTGTGCCACTATCCTCAGCGAGCTCCACCATAAGACTTATTTGTGTAGGTGTGAGAAACTGACAAGAATTGGTACCAATTGTGCTATTTCCTTGTTACATCATTGAGTGATCATTGATCCATCTTCAACATTGGTCAAGGTACATTTGGTATAGTTATTATACTTTCTCCACTCATATTTGCTCGAGTCTTGTGATGGATAGGCAAGGCATTTCATCTTCGGTCTACAACAACAACGACGAGTTCGATGCCACGCAAAACTCCACCGATGCCAAGAAGCAAGCTCAAATGGAGGAGATCAAAGCCCTCATCAAGTCCTACAAGAGATCTTCCTCATCTTCGTGAAGACGCTCAAGTACACACGCTTCCGAGCTACCATCTCCAGCAAGGTCACATCGGCATCGACACCATCACCACCAGGAATGTGAAGGTCAAGAGCTCAACACCAAAAACCGCTCAACGACATCACCATATCCCTTGGCATCTTCGCCAAGCGACTTCCAGGCATCTTCGCCTTCGGATATACGACACCTTCGCCAACAAGCACATCAAGACTATGATCAAGAGAAGCTCCCCAAGCTCAAGTCCGCGGCTTCCACGATCTACTACGACCTCGACATCGACCATGAGATTCCTTTCTATGGAACTCAAGAACCCAAGGAGTATCTCGAGTGGGAGCGTCTAATGGACGACTATCTCAAGCTACATCAAGTTCCTCCCGAAGATCAAGTGAAGTGCGCCACAATGAACTTCCACGACTACGCGTCCACATGGTGGCTTCACACACCTTCGGAGAGCTACGACATGAGTTGGCCCAAGACGAAGAGAGCTTTGCGGCGAGAGTTCGTGCCTCCAACCTAGACGGAACAATTTCTACGCCAATTGGAGAACACCATCCAAGGATCCAAGTCCATCGACGCGTACTTCAAGGAAATGAAGATTGCCTTGCGACGAGCCGGTGTGCACGACCCAATTTAGATGAAGTTCCACTTCATGATGGTATTTCACAATGACATCTCCAAGACGATCTTCCTCGCAAACTACAAGTCCCTCGATGACAACTACATTGGTGCTCTCAAGGTGGAACAAGAACTCATGAAGGCCAAAGCATCTCCACCCCAAACTCATTTCGCGACGACCAAGCTCCATGACAACGAGCATGAGGCTAGTAACACCACAATGTCCAAGCCCGACGAGCTCCAAGACGATGCGCCGAAGTTCGACTTCACCGCCATCCCTCTTTGTGCCATTGCTGATGCCGAGTCTACTTCGACTCTTTTTCAAGATGGTGTGGCGATGACTACAACTACGGAGACCATCAAGGACCAAGCTTTGGAGGCGAGCGACATGGTGACGAGCAAGGATGAGTCTTCCATCTTAGGAGGCGAGAGTGATGATGTGCCATCTTCGGGCCTTCATCCATGGCGACGACGATGAGATGGTTGAGCATGGGATTTTCCCTTCGACCACGGTGACGTATGATGACTTGAGTGACTTTTGCCACCATATTGAGAGTGAGAGTGGCTTCACCACTAGCCCCATATATGATGTGTTACCACAATTCCCATGTAAGGAGAGCTACAACCCCCACCACTTGAGTGAGATGAGTGACTCCACCATACGTGAGATTGAGTGCACCTACCTTGAGGGAGTGAGTGAACCACCACATAGAGAGAGCGAGAGAGTTGATAGGTCATGTGAGGCCACTTTCAACACTAACGACATGACCTCTACCTCTATTGTTTCTACTCATATGGTGCTAGGTCCCATCTATGATGACGCGCCGATTCGCGATGACTTCGTCCTACCTTTGGACAAGACGATGGCCATGGTGGAATATGATGCACCCCCCACATGGTTCCATCAAGATGAAGATGACCACCATTTGGTCTTTCCCACCTCAGCTACACCACATGAGTGGAATGACAAAGGTAACATAGGTGAAGGTGATGCTCTAGTCCCACTAGTGGACATTCATGACATTGATTGCTTGCATGATGTCGATCCCCCTATTGAGATGCTTCATGCTAGTATGATTTCCCCATTTGATGATTTACCCATTTATGATGAGTTTGATGATTGTCATGTGGAGTCTATTAGTTGTGATGCAATGTTACATAGGATTTCTTGTGCTAATTCTCTCGGTCACATCATGTTTGCCAATCCGCTTGACTTGTCAAATGCTATGCATGAGATCAATCATATGTCATATTTGCAATCTCTTCATAGTTCTTATGCATGTGTTATTAGAATAAACCCAATTTGCACATATGGCATATATGACAAGCCTATGGTTATTGGCATTTGTTTCTCTTGTGATGATAATTACATGCTACTGTTGCATCATTTATCTCATATTCCATGCCATAACCACCTAGCTTCAGATATGCATTGTTTTGGATGTTGTCCATTTTCTCCATATGATGTTTCCGATATTGCTCATGAGGAGACCCCCATAGTTTCCTCATACATGTTAGGAGATTTTGATTCATCCCATACATTGCATGATCCGCATACTTATGTGCACAATATTCTCCCCATGTACGAATATGATATTGATGTGCCATATATTTGTATGCTCAATTTGCATCCCCATCATATTAGAGATAGAGCATTGATCATCCACATCAGATCTACTCCGCGAGAGAGACCGTGGACCCTCTTCGGAGAAGATCCCTTTGGATTCAAGACCCCTTTACGGGAAGAACCTCAAGACCTCCTCACGGAGAAGACCGACTACCTTTGTATCGTCCTTAGTTGTTTGTGGATCGTTTGATCTCTTATGTACTCGAGGATCTAGCACATGTGTGACTACTTCTTGTTGGTTTAGTGGTTCTCTCATGTTTTCCCTTGTGTTTCCCCTTGTTTTCTCCCTTGTGTTCTTCGTGTTCATCGCGGGATCCACTCCTTTCGTGAAATATCGGCCCCTAGGGTTCCTACCCTACCTCAGATGCCCTGGGTAGGGCATTTGCCACTGATGATGACGTGGTAGTCGTGGCGGATGACAAAGGGAACAAACGTATGTTGTTATGCGGTCTGACCGATAAAGATCTTCGTAGAATATGTAGGAGCCAATATGAGCATCCAGGTTCCGCTATTGGTTATTGACCGGAGACGTGTCTCGGTCATGTCTACATTGTTCTCGAACCCGTAGGGTCCGCACGCTTAACGTTACGATGACAGTTTCATTATGAGTTTATATATTTTGATGTACTGAAGGTTGTTCGGAGTCCCGGATTTGATCACAGACTTGACGAGGAGTCTCGAAATGGTCGAGACATAAAGATCGATATATTGGACGACTATATTTGGACACCGGAAAAGTTCCGGGTGAGATTGGGACAATACCGGATCACCGCGAGGTTATCGGAACCCCCCGGGAGGTATATGGGCCTTATTGGGCCTTAGTAGAAAGGAGGGGAAAGGAGCAAGGGAGGGGGTGCCCCCCCAAGCCCAATCCGAATTGGGAGCCCCCCCCCTTTCCTTCCTCCATCCTTCCTCTTCCTTCCCTCTCCTACTCCTAATAAGAAAAAGGGGAGTCCTACTCCCTGTGGGAGTTGGACTCCCCCTTAGGGTGCGCCACCCTCCTTGGCCGGCCCCCTCCTCCACTCCTTTATATACGGGGGCAGGGGGGCACCCCATAGACACAACAATTGATCATTGATCTCTTAGCCGTGTGCGGTGCCCCCTCCACCATAATCCTCGATAATATTGTAGCGGTGCTTAGGCGAAGCCCTGCGATGGTAGAGCATCAAGATCGTCGCCACACCGTCGTGCTGACGGAACTCATCCCCGAAACTTTGCTGGATCGGAGTCCGGGGATCGTCATCGAGCTGAACGTGTGCTAGAACTCGAAGGTGTCATAGTTTAGGTGCTTGATCGCTCGGGCCGTGAAGACGTACGACTACATCAACCGCGTTGTGCTAATGCTTCCGCTTCGGGTCTACGAGGGTACGTAGACAACACTCTTCCCTCTCGTTGCTATGCATCACCATGATCTTGCGTGTGCGTAGGAAAATTATTGAAATTACTACGTTCCCCAACACATGAACACAAAGGTCCAGGGTCGACTCCCACTTCCACAATGCATAACCTTTCATTTTACTTCTCGCTCTTGATGAAGCTGGAGTATTGAAATTTTATCTGAAAAAAGCTAGTAGAGTAAAACCCGCATAACTTTCGAGTTCACACAGATTAGGGAAGGCATAGGTTCAACCCATCGGGGCATCTTAGGAACATATAACATAAATTTCAAGAATAAATAACACAAGATCGGTAGTAGAGCATGCTTGATAAAGCAGAGGATACAATTTACCAAAAGCCTTATGTATCCAAGGAAAGGCTCACAAGCTTATTGAATATGAAGGATGTTGTCGGATAAAATCCGAAAAAGGGGTCCGATGGTCCACAAGGGATCTAATGTGAGCATCAGTACTCAACCAGAGGAAGAAAGAATGCAAGGAGATCAGATTATGGAAACAACTGACTAACTCAAAGCTCAATTGCAGAGGAATAATGAATTCCAAGACAAGGGATCAGAAGTAATGCTCTGATTAGGGATGGATAGGTAGAATAGCCTTAGGGGTACAATCGACTGCGATTTGATTGGCCGAGATCCATCACATGTTAAAATTACGTCTGAGCCGGAAGGATGAATTATAGAATCTGATTGAGGATTGCGAGAATTCGCAACATATTGTATCAACGGACTCAAAATTATAAACCGGAGGGATTTAGTCCGTAGGACAACAATCACAACATACAATCATACCGTAGGCTAGCTTCTAGGGTTTAGCCTCTCTGATCTCATGGTAGATCTACTCTTGTAATACCCATATCTTCAATATTAATCAAGCAGGACGTAGGGTTTTACCTCCATCAAGAGGGCCCAAACCTGGGTAAAACTTCGTGTCCCTTGCCTCCTGTTACGATCCAGCCTAGACGCACAGTTCGTGACCCCCTACCCGAGATCCGCCGGTTTTGACACCGACATTGGTGCTTTCATTGAGAGTTCCTCTGTGTCGTCGCTGTTAGGCTTGATGGCTCCTACTATCATCGATAGCGATACGGTCCAGGGTGAGACTTTTCTCCCCGGACAGATCTTCGTATTTGGCGGCTTTGCACTGCGGGCTAATTCGCTTGGCCATCTGGAGCAGATTGAAAGCTACGCCCCTGGCCATCAGGTCAGATTTGGAAGTTTGAACTACACGGCCGACGTCCGCGGAGACTTGATCTTTGATGGATTCGAGCCACAACCGGGCGCGCCGCACTGTCTCGATGGGCATGACCTAGCTCTGCCACCAGACGGTACTCCAGAGGCCGCGCCCACACCAGCTCCGACCCTTAGCTTGGAGCCAGCTGCACCAATCGAGGACGAGTGGCTAGACACCGCCTCAAGGGCTGCAGTCTCAACGGCGATCAAGCCGAACACCAGCATAATCCTCTGCGTAGCCCGTGACTCCAAGGTGCCGGACTCTCCTCCGGACCCCGAACCATCCGTGCCCCTGCCAATTGAATCCTACTGGGCGCCGATCATGGAATTCACCGCTGCGGATATCTTTGAGCACTCGCCCTTCGGCGACATCCTGAATTCACTAAGGTCTCTCTCTTTGTCAGGAGAGCCCTGGCCGGATCATGGCCAACAGGACTGGGATGCGGACGACGAGGAAATTCGACGCCCACCCACCACCCACTTTATAGCCACTGTTGATGATTTAACCGACATGCTCGACTTTGACTCCGAAGACATCGACGGTATGGACGACGATGTAGGAGACGAACATGAACCAGCACCTATAGGGCACTGGAAAGCCACCTTGTCGTATAACATATACATGGTGGATACACCCAATGAAGGCAACAACGACGAGATAGCGGCGGATGACCCCTCCAAGAAGCAACCCAAGCGCCGACGTCAGCGGCGCCGCTATAAGTCCCGCCAAAGAAAAAGTGGTGATACCAGCACAGGAGATAATAACACTCCGGATAGCGCCGAAGACAATGAAAACCCCCTCCAGCAAGAGTTAGATCAGGAGGATGAAGGAGCCAGCTCTCCTGAGAGAGCGGCTGGCGGAGAGGAGGAGGATGACAATTACATGCCCCCCTCCGAAGACAAGGCAAGCCTCGGCGGCGATGAATTCGCCGTACCAGAGGATCCTGTCGAACAAGAGCGCTTCAAGCGCAGGCTTATGGCCACGGCAAATAGCCTGAAGAAAAAGCAGCAGCAGCTTCAAGCTGATCAAGATCTGCTAGCAGACAAATGGACTGAAGTCCTCGCAGCCGAGGAATATAAACTCGACCGTCCCTCCAAGAGTTACCCAAGGCGCAGGTTACTACCCCGACTAGAGGAAGAAGCGTATGATATGGCTGATCGGCCACCTCGTGACCGCGATAGAGAGGCATTCATGCCGAAAGCTCAGCCTCCACCCCAACGCCATCCAAATAAAAAGGCATGGGGAGATACGCCAGACCTGCGAGACATATTGGAGGACAAAGCAAAGCACTCAAGATCGATCTACAGATCACGAGGGTGCACCACTCTACGAGTTGGTAAACGTCACGCCGGATACAGTAAAAGCAAATCCGGCCGGGCCGAACACAGCGGGCAGGACCCATACGAGCTGCGTTGCGACATAGCCCAATACAGAGGCGCCGCACACCCCTTATGCTTCACAGACGAAGTAATGGAACATCAATTCCCAAAAGGTTTCAAACCTGTAAACATTGAATCATACGACGGACAACAGATCCCGCAGTATGGATTGAGGACTTCCTCCTCCACATCCACATGGCCCGTGGTAATGACTTACATGTCATCAAGTACCTCCCTCTAAAACTCAAAGGACCAGCACGACATTGGCTAAATAGCTTGCCAGCGGACTCCATTAGCTGTTGGGAAGATCTGGAAGCCGCATTCCTCGACAACTTTCAGGGCACTTATGTGCGACCACCAGACGCCGATGACTTGAGCCACATAATTCAGCAGCCAGAAGAATCGGCCAGGCAATTCTGGACTCGGTTCCTTACAAAGAAAAACAAAATCGTCGACTGTCCGGATGCGGAGGCCTTAGCGGCTTTTAAGCACAACATCTGAGACGAGTGGCTAGCCCGGCACCTTGGTTAGGAAAAGCCGAAATCTATGGCAGCCTACATGACGCTCATGACCCGCTTTTGTGCGGGAGAAGATAGCCGGTTGGCTCGCAGTAACAACATATCAAAGAACCATGGTACCTCAGATACCAAGGACGGCAACAGCAGGTCACGTCGCAACAAGCATAAGCACCGCATTAATGGCGAAAGTACTGAGGATACGGCAGTCAATGCCAGATTGAAATGCTCTAAACCCGGTCAGCGGAAAAAGGCATTCAAACAAAGTACGTCGGGTCCGTCCAGCTTGGACCGTACACTCGATCGCTCGTGTCAAATACATGGCACCCCAGACAAGCCAGCCAATCACACCATCAGGGATTGTTGGGTATTCAAGCAGGCCGGCAAGTTAATTGCCGAAAACAAAGACAAGGGGCCGTGTAGCGATGACGAGGAAGAACCTCGGCAGCCGCACACTGGAGGACAGAAGAGTTTTCCCCCGCAAGTGAGGACGGTGAACATGATATATGCAACCCACATCCCCAAGAGGGAGCGGAAGCGTGCGCTCAGGGACGTATATGCGCTGGAGCCAGTCGCCCCGAAGTTCAACCCTTAGTCCTCCTGTCCGATCACCTTTGATCACAGGGACCACCCCACTAGTATCTATCACGGCGGATTCGCCGCACTGGTCCTAGACCCAATCATCAACGGATTTCACCTCAACCGAGTCCTCATGGACGGCGGCAGTAGCCTGAACCTGCTTTATCAGGACACAGTGCACAAAATGGGTATAGACCCCTCAAGGATCAAACCCACAAAGACGACCTTTAAAGGCGTCATTCCAGGCGTAGAGGCCCACTGCACAGGCTCAATTACACTGGAAGTGGTCTTCGGATCCCCGGATAACTTCCGAAGCGAAGAGTTAATCTTTGATATAGTCCCGTTCCGCAGTGGTTATCACGCACTGCTCGGACGAACCGCATTCGCTAGATTCAATGCGGTACCACATTATGCATACCTCAAGCTCAAGATGCCAGGACCTCGCGGAGTTATTACAGTCAATGGAAACACAGAGCGCTCTCTCCGAACAGAGGAGCACACCGCGGCCCTCGCAGCAGAAGCGCAAAGCAGCCTTTCAAGGCAATCACCAGTTCGGCGTTTCAAAGCCCGGACACCTTCAAGAGCGCTCGGGGCAATCGGCAAACAGACTGCCTGGCACGATCTGAGCTTGCGTAGCAATACGGAGGCCACCCCAACCCCAGCCCAACGTCGTTGTTCGTGCCGCGCGTACATCATTATGCATTAAAAACACCATGGGCATAGATGGGGAGGGGGAGGCACAACTACGGCATGTCCCAAAACGCGGCCTAAACTGCACCAGGGGCTTCCCGATTGGTTATTTTTCTTTTTCTTTCAGGACTTCAATCTCTGGAAACACTGTCCAGCAGCTCTATTGCCGAACACATGATACAGCAACCAAGGAGGCCGACGACTACGGAATTCCTAGGTGGATTACAGATTTCACATAATTCCTCAGCTCGCCCTTGGATGGGACATAGTCCTACTCTTTTTCTCATTACAATATCTGTATCACTCTACTTTAATGCAAATTTTTAATATACAATGCGTGACATTACGACTATTATCACATTTTTGTTATATGTATACATATCTATGTGTTCATTAATGATGCCTAGCAACCATACACTCTGGTACGGCCAATGCACCAGGGGCTTACGTACCCACAATATGGTGTGAAAAGTCCAAACACTTTCACAAGTGCGGCACCCCGAACTTATAGCATTATATGCATCAGCTCAGAATCATGTCTTTGGTCAAATGTTGGGTTTGCCTGGCTCCTATGTTTTGGTACCTTACGTTTCGCTCTATTGGCTAAGGTAGCGCTAGCAGAACTACTGCGATTGTGCCCCGGTTCTGCCGGGCCAAGCACCTCAGTAGAGAAAGCTAAAACTAACTGTCATGATAAGGCGAGAGACTGGTCGCTGTTCGGCGAGGTTTTTCGAGTCCCTAAAGACTTATGCCGCTTAGGGCGAGGGGCCGGCTCCGTCCGGCTTACAGGCGTGTATCGCGCCCCGAATTCGGCCTTCGGAATACTAGGGGCTTCGCCGAAATTTAAAATTATAGAATTCTATGGCTAAGTGAGAGTGATAAAGCATTATTAGTCCGGTTGCCTTGTTCGTTGTGCTGAGCACCTCCCTCGAAGGACCCAAACATGGGAACAAGAGTGCTCAGGTTTATCCCGAACACCCCGGCACTCGTGGCATGGGGGCAGAAGCCGAGGACTAGCCATCTCTCAGATAGGATAAACAACCAAACAGAAGGTAATATTTTAAATTCACACAAGCGTTGCATAGTGCATATGAAACAAGTTTTCATTACACAGGATAAAAAACGAGCAAGTCTCATTCAAATATTACATTTTGTGAACACTCATCCGCGATCAGACGGGCGCCCGGCAGAACACCCTCGTAGTACATCTCGGGGTGGCGGTGCTCCTTGCCCTCCGGCGGCCCCTCCTTGATAAGCTTCACGGCGTCTAGCTTGACCCACTGTGTTTTCACACGGGCGAAGGCCCGGCGTGCACCTTCAATGCAGACGGATCACTTGACGACCTTCAACCGTGGGCAGGCATCCACAAGCCGCCTCACCAGGCCGAAGAAGCTGTTCGAAAGGGCATCGCCAGGCCACAACCGGACTATGAAGCCCTTCATGGCCTGATCGGCCACCTTATGTAGCTCGGCCATCTGCTTCAGCTGGTCGCTCATTGGCACCGAATGTTCGGCCTCAAGATACTTAGACCAGAATAGCTTCTCCGTCGAGCTTCCGTCCTCGTCCTGGTAGAACAGTGCGGCATCAGACACACTATGGGGCAAATCTGCGAATGCTCCTGAAGAGCTCCGGATTCGGGTAAGTAATCGGTAATTCACCTTTACATGCTTGCTTTGCGTATAGAAAGCCTTACCCGCCGCTATCTTCTTCATCGCGTCTATATCCTGAAGGGCCTTCTGGGCCTCGGCCTTGGCACTCCTCGCGCTCTCACGGGCCGCGGCAAGCTCAGACTCTCTCGTCTTCAAGTCAAGCTCCAACGCCTCGTGCTTGGTCACGAGAGCCTGGAGCTCTTGCTGCACCTTGCCCACCCGAGCCTCGTGCCTCTCTCGCTCGGTGCGCTCCTGGGCCGCCTTTTCTTCGGCCTGGGACAGAGCTTGCTTCAGGGTCACCACCTCGGTCATAGCCCCTGGCAAACATACAATGATCCTGTCATTTAGCAATCGCGTCCTTTTTCTCATCTACAGATGGGGTATCACTTACCCTTGTTCTCCTCGAGCTGCCTCTTAGCAAGGTCGAGCTCCTTCTGGGACCCCTCGAGGGCCTCCTTCAGTACGGCGACCTCCGTAGTTAGTGCGGCGAACGCCAGCAGCAAAGCCTGCACATGCATATTGACATACTTATTAGACTCCTGCGATATTATTTGATCCGTTGTTCGGCTTTTCTTTGTGAACACCGAACAAAGCATCAGGGGCTACTGTCTATGCGGTAAAATACTTACCTCGAAGCCTGTTAGAAGGCTAGTACAGGCCTCAGTCAATCCGCTCTTGGCAAACTGAACCTTCTGGATCACCGCACTCATGATAGTGCGGTGCTCCTCCTCGATGGAAGCGCTGCGAAGCGCTTCCAACATAGTGTCCGGTGCCTCTGGGTGGACATAGGTCACCGGCACAGGCGTTTCACCCTCCTTAGAAGGGGACCGCCTACCCGAGCTCGGAGCCGTTGGAGGGTCCGGCGTGGTGTTCGGCTGACGGCCAAACTTGGAGCTCTCGGGGACCCAGTCCCCTCGGCTCCCGGAGTCCGGAAGGTCGCCTTGCGGCGCCTCCGGGACTGTCCCCCCTTGATCCGGTGCCTCTTGAGACAGCACCTCGGTGTCGTCGGCTGGATGAGGGGAGGTGGCCGTCGGGACTAGATCGCTATCCATGTCCGACGAAGCCAGGGAGCCGTCCGAGGATACCTCGATATTGGCTCGGGGTGGCCTGTACAATTGAGTTCGGCGTTAGGGAAAGCAACGCGACAAAGGAATCCTATGGGTTACTTTGGTATCCGAACACTTACGATCTCGCCGGGGGCTTGCCCCTGGGCAACCACTCGTCTTCACTTTCGTCGGCGGCGGTAGCACTGTCCGGAGGGAGCGTCCTTCCCTTCTTGGACCCTTTGGCCTCCCCAGTTGGGGCGGCCTTCCTTTTCTTGTCTCCCCCAGTCGGTGGGGGAGCCTGTTCTTCCTCTTCCTCGTCTTCGGGGGAAGAGTGCATCGCAGAGTCATCGGACGGTGAGTCCGACGAGGCCTGGCGTCGGGAACTCTTTCGAGCTCCCTTGGCCTTCTTGGTCTTCTCCGACACCTTATAGGGGGCTGGAGTCAGCATCTTCATCAGAAGAGCGTCTGCGGGGCCTTCTGGTAAGGGAGCTGGACAGTCGATCTGTCCGGCCATCTTCTGCCAGTCCTGTTAACGACACGGGAGTTTAGATCCCGCATAGAGCCAATCTATATATATATATAACAAATATCCTGTAAGAGGTAAAACAACTTACCGCACTGGCATGGCGCTTCGCGCTGAATCCGCGATCCTCAGTAATGGGGTGAGGTACCACGGCGCCCTTGAACAGCACCCTCCAGGCATCTTCATGAGTCGTGTCGAAGAGCCTGTTCGGAGTATCCACAAGGTAAACTCCACATGTTGGCACGGGAGTATCCGGCGAACGAGCATAACCTGACTATGTTGACAACCTTGAGCTTCTTATCCACCATGTTCTGAATGCATGACTGGAGTCTGGTCAACTCTTTTGAATTACCCCAGGACATGCCCTTCTCTTTCCAGGAGGTGAGCTGCATGGGGATTCCGGATTGGAACTCGGGGGCCGCTACCCATGTGGGGTCGCGCGGCTCGGTGATATAGAACCACCCCGATTGCCACCCCTTTATGGTGTCCACGAAGGTGCCCTCAAGCCATGTGATGTTGGGCATCTTGCCCACCATGGCGCCTCCGCACTCTACCTGGCGGCTGCTCACTACCTTCGGCATGACATTGAAGGTCTTCAGCCATAAGCCGAAGTGGGGCTTGATGTGAAGGAAAGCCTCGTACATGACGATAAACGCCGAGATGTTGAGGATGAAGTTTGAGGCTAGATCATGGAAATCCAGGCCGTAATAAAACATGAGCCCCCGGACAAAGGGATGGAGAGGGAATCCTAGTCCGCGGAGGAAATGGGTGAGGAATACCACCCTCTCATGGGGCTCGGTGGTGGGGATGAGCTGTCCCTCATCTGGGAGCCGGTGCGCGATGTCGTCGTGCAGGTATCCGGCTCTCCTCAGTTTCTTGATGTCTCCCTCCGTGACGGAGGAGACCATCCACTTGCCTCCCGCTCAGGACATGGTTGGAGAAGGTTGAGATGGAAGTGAGGACTTGGGCGCTAGAGCTCGAGTATGCGGGAGCGGATGAGCAGAGGAGGAAGAAGGCGTGGATAGAAAGGTGAATCCTTATCCCTTTATATGGGCGGACAAAATTAAACGTCCCCACTTGCCTAGTAAAACTCGCTTATACCCCAAGCGCCGCAATTGATGGCGCGGTTGGGTTACCCACGCCCGTATTTATGAGAATCCCGTAATAAGGGGACACGATCTCTGCTTTGACAAGACGTGTCAAAAACTGCCTCGCGTTATGTGCGGGGCTGGTTAAAAGAAATGGTTCGAATAATCACCGGGCCATGACATAACGTCATGCTGTCACAACAAGCCAGCAAATTAGATCTGCGAAAAAACATTATTCTCTCTACGGTGAAATGTGGAACTTATTTTGCAGGGTCGGACACTATCCTCGTATTCAACTTCTTCTGCAATGTATTCGGAGAAGGAACCCGCCTTGCAATGCCGAAGACAACTGCGCGCCGGACTTATCGTCATTGAAGCCTGGTTCAGGGGCTACTGTGGGAGTCCTGGATTAGCGGGTCTCCGGACAGCCGGACTGTCTCCATGGGCCGGACTGTTAGACTATGAAGATACAAGATTGAAGACTTCGTCTGGTGTCCGGATGGGACTCTACTTGGCGTGGAAGGTAAGCTAGGCAATACGTATATGGATATCTCCTCCTTTGTAACCGACCTTGTGTAACCCTAACCCTCTCCGGTGTCTATATAAACCGGAGTGTTTTAGTCCGTAGGACAACAATCACAACATACAATCATACCGTAGGCTAGCTTCTAGGGTTTAGCCTCTCTAATCTCGTGGTAGATCTACTCTTGTAATACCCATATCGTCAATATTAATCAAGCAGGACGTAGGGTTTTACCTCCATCAAGAGGGCCCGAACCTGGGTAAAACTTTGTGTCCCTTGCCTCCTCTTACCATCCGGCCTAGACGCACAGTTCGGGACACCCTACCCGAGATCCGCCGGTTTTGACACCGACAGGGGGTTTGCTTCCCTGGAAGCTCTGTTGAAAAGTAAGAAGTGTCGTCGTCGACGTAGTCGCTCACAAGGGCATCAACATCGGTCTCGGGGTCTACCGGAGGGAAGAGGGGGAAAAATAGTAAATATAGAGCAAACAGAGGTACCACTAAGCATGACATGATGAAAAGCAGAACTAGGGTTGACCTAACGTAGTACTGCACGATATAGGTGAAGGGGGGATTCAACCGGGAATGTATTCCTGGTTCCGACCTCTATCAGACAGATGACCAGAGGGGGAAAGTTCAATGTTCAGAAAGTTAGAGGAATATGAAAGGTAAACGGACAGCGTATTCGGATTCGTTGGATTTTTCTGAGCAACTTTCATGTATAAAGTTTTTTGACCTGAGCTACGGTTTAATTTCTACGAATTTCTAAAGATTTATACATTTCCTGGAATTATTTAAATTAACAGAAATTCATTATGATGTCAGCATTGCGTGGGGATGACGTCAACAGTCAACAGACTAGCTGACTAGGTCAAACCTGACCTGTGGGTTCAGTGGGACCCACATGTCATAGACACAGAGCTAACAGAGTTTTTTAAAACTAACTAAACCGAGTTATTTCGCAGGTAGGCCCCACCTGTCATAGACTAATTAACTAAACTAATTAGTTTTAAGTATTAAAATAATTTAATTAGCGGATTTGGCAGGGGGGCCTGCACGTCAGCATCACAGAGATGCCCAGTCAGCACGTTGACTAGGTCATCTGATGCGGAGCATCCCACATTCATCCCCATGTACACTCCAACTACTCTCCAAGCCCCAAGAGGACATATGACGAGACCTCGAACATACGCCATTGGACACAAGGTGAATTCACTCCTCTTCGAACCGTCACTTTCCGCATATGAGACATGGTTACTACCTCAAACGGAAACGCTATGCATACTCAGGTACCAAGGACTTCACCGTGAAGAAGCTAGGGAGCAAGGAGAACCGGAAGCGGAAGACATACGTGAAGACGGAGAGGGAAAACGCCAAGGACCCGACTGGCCGGACGATCCGGATGGCGACCCGGATGATCCGGACAGAGCCCGGACGATCCGGACCCCCATCCGGACGATCCGGCTAATTCGACCGAAGACTACAGAAGCCTCCCCCCCTGAAGCCGGATCATCCGGACCCCGTCCCGGATCATCCGGACCCTGCCCGGACGTCCGGACCGCCAGCCGGACATCCGGCCCTGCGCCTCCACCAGCCGAGTCTCCGGATCATCCGGGCCTCCACCCGGACCATCCGGACCAGCCCGGATCATCCGGCTTCGGACCCGGATCATCCGGCCAGCGTCTGTGTGCGCGTGTTGGGCTGAGCCAGTGTACCCCTTCGACCCCCTAGCCTATAAATAGGACTCCTCCTCCTTTTGGGACTTAGCATTGGATTAGCTCATGTTTGTGTGAGAGCCTTTGCTCATCCACTTGGATACTTCTCCTCGGAGATCACGACCTCTTCGGAGAAGATCCCCCAAGCGGATTCAAGACCCCTCTCTAGGGAAGAACATCAAGGCCTCCTCGCGGAGAAGAACGGTTCCTTTGTATCCTTACCTTTGTTGACTTTGGATCTCGTGTATCTCTTTGTGTTCTTCGATATAGCACTTGTGTGACCGATTCCTTGTTGGTTGAGTGTTTTCCCTCGTTCCTCCCCGTGATTTCCTCGTGTTCTTCCGCTCGTTCTTCGTGTCTCCCCGTAGGATCCACTCCAAACGTGAAAGATCGATGCTATAGGGTTCCACCCTACATCATCATGGTATCATGAGCCACGTTGATCACGTTTTTGGAGCCCCTACCCCTCTTTTTCTAGCTTGATGTTGTTGTTTTCGTCCTAAATCCGAAAATCCCCACCAAAAATAGCCCCAAATTTTTTTGTGATTTGTTGGTTTGATGATGTTTTGTTGATTTTGATCCGTGGATTTGCTTGGTTTCAAGTGGATCTAGCATTTCCCCAAGTTTCCCCACCTTCCATCCACGAAATCCCTCAAATTTTGCCCCTGATAGAGGCAAAGGTGTCCCGTCCTTCGATGAGATGATGGATATCGCTTTGGTGGCAGTCGACTTTGACGATCCGACTACGAACGTGCGAGGACGTCACGCCTTAGCAATCGCTAAACCAACTCCGAGAGGTTATTGACCACGCCGGAGCACGATCAACCTGACCACGAGGGTCTGCTTCCTGCGAGCAAACGAAGAACAAGCAAGAAACTGAGATTGCAATCTGGATATTGCGAATATAAGATGAAAGATTTATTGATCAAGGTGGGGTTCTGTGACGCCTTTGTCTGGTCGTTGAACACAAACGAAGTATGCGAAGTTGCAGCTATGGCGAACTTTTAATCTAAACAAAACCCGCAGTCTAAACGATGCCCTAAGGGCTGTATATATGGAGGAAGAGGGGGGAATTTCGTGGCCCTTGGTGGAGGGGTCCGAAATCAACCCTATCTCTTGTTTCCCCACACATACGTACTCTAAAAATAGCCTATACTTATGTATTTCGAAATTACATGGGCCTGGCCCAATAATAAGGTGACGCAACACCTAAAATAGCCTCGGGACGAAATTTATGAAGTGGCATCTTGTATATTTCGTCCAAGGCTTCATGCACCCATTATGGTGGCTTCAAAGTCCTGAAATCATCACTTGTAACTCCGTTCTTGTTCCCCTTGCGCATGCCATCATCTCCATGCTTGTTCTTGCTCCAATGTTCATCCTTCTCCAAGCTAGGCCCTTCATTTGTAAGCAAAACAAATGTATCCAATTTAGGCAGCAACATATTCTCATGAACATTAGAATCATTACCAAGAAACGAAAGTACCTGGTAATTTAGTTGGCGTGCACGAGCTCTAGTAATTAGTCCAGTATGTATAGCAGCAGGGGCTGTGGGTGTAACAATTGTATTGATGTCCTCATCATCCTCCCCTTCTTGAAATGAAGTCGTCCTCGACGGAAGTTCATCTTCCTCACCCAAATAAGGTTTCAAATCTGCAATGTTAAAAGTGGGACTAACCCCAAAATCTGCAGGCAGCTCAAGTTTATATGCATTATCATTTATTTTCTCTAACACCTTAAAGGGACCATCAGCACGTGGCATTAACTTTGATTTGTGCAAATCAGGAAATCTATCCTTACGCAAATGTAACCAAACAAGATCTCCAGGTGCAAACACAACATGTTTTCTACCCTTATCTCCAGCAAGTTTATATTTAGCATTCATACGCTCAATGTTTTCCTTAGTTAACTCATGCATTTTTAAAATCAATTCAGCACGTTGTTTAGCATCAAAATTAACCTTCTCCGAAGATGGAAGAGGCAACAAATCAATAGGTGCACGAGGTAGGAAACCATACACAACTTCAAAAGGGCACATCTTAGTAGTAGAATGCAATGAACGATTATAAGCAAATTCAATATGAGGCAAGCATTCCTCCCACATTTTCTTATTATTCTTCAAAACAGCCCTAAGCATAGTAGACAACGTTCTGTTGACTACTTCAGTTTGTCCATCAGTTTGGGGGTGACAAGTAGTACTAAAAAGCAGTTTAGTCCCCAACTTAGCCCATAAACATCTCCAAAAGTGGCTAAGAAATTTAGTATCACGATCTGAAACAATAGTATTTGGCACACCATGCAAGCGAATAATTTCACGAAAGAACAAATCAGCAACATTAACAGCATCATCGCTTTTATGACATGGTATAAAGTGTGCCATTTTCAAGAATCTATCCACGACAAAAAATATGCTATCCCTCCCCTTCTTTGTTCGAGGTAAACCTAAAACAAAGTCCATAGATATATCCTCCCAAGGAACACTAGGTACAGGCAAAGGCATATATAAACCATGAGGATTGAGTCGTGACTTAGCTTTTTGACATGTAGTGCATCGAGCAATAAAACGCTCAACATCCCGTCTCATCTTTGGCCAAAAGAAATGTGTAGCAAGTACGTCCTCCGTCTTCTTCACGCCAAAGTGTCCCATTAATCCTCCTCCATGCGTCTCCTGCAACAACAAAAGACGAACGGAGCTAGCTGGAATGCATAGCCTGTTAGCACGAAACACAAATCCATCGTTAACGACGAACTTGTTCCACATTCTTCCTTCTTTACAATTCTGCATTACATCTTTAAAATCAACATCATGCACATATTGATCTTTGATGGTCTCCAAACCAAATATTTTGAAGTCAAGTTGTGAAAGCATAGTATAGCGGCGAGACAATGCATCAGCAATAACATTTTCTTTTCCCTTCTTGTGTTTAATGACATAAGGAAAGTCTCAATGAATTCAACCCATTTAGCATGTCTACGATTCAGTTTAGCTTGACTTTTAATATGTTTCAAAGATTCATGATCAGAATGTATAAAAAATTCTTTGGGCCATAAATAATGTTGCCATGTTTCTAAAGTCCGAACAAGAGCATATAATTCTTTATCAAAAGTAGAATAATTCAGACTAGGCCCACTCAATTTTTCAGAAAAGTATGCAACAGGTTTGCCATCTTGTAATAACACATCGCCTAATCCAATTCCACTAGCATCACATTCAAGCTCAAAAGTCTTATTGAAATCAGGAAGTTGGAGTAAAGGAGCATGTGTCAACTTATCTTTCAATACCGAGAAGGCTTCTTCCTGTGCGGTACCCCAAAGAAAAGGCACATCTTTCTTTGTAAGATCATTGAGAGGTGCAGAAATGGTGCTGAAATCTCTCACAAAACGCCTATAGAATCCAGCGAGGCCAAGAAAACTCCTCACTTGTGTGACCGTTTTGGGTTGCGGCCAACTCTCAATAGCTACAATCTTGGCTTTATCAACTTCAATTCCCTGTGGAGTAACAACATAGCCAAGAAAAGATACTCGGTCGGTGCAAAAGGTGCACTTCCCAAGGTTACCAAACAAACGTGCATCACGTAGAGCAATAAAAACAACATGTAAATGTTCCAAATGTTCTTCCAAAGATCTGCTATAAATCAATATGTCATCAAAGTAAACTACCACAAATCGTCCAATGAAAGCACGTAAAACTTCGTTCATTAATCTCATGAAAGTACTAGGTGCATTAGTTAACCCAAAAGGCATGACTAACCACTCATATAATCCAAACTTAGTTTTAAATGTTGTTTTCCATTCATCTCCCAATTTCATACGAATTTGATGGTATCCACTACGCAAATCAACTTTGGAGAATATTGTAGAGCCACTCAATTCATCAAGCATATCATCGAGCCTAGGAATAGGATGACGATAATGAATAGTAATATTATTAATGCCTCTACAATCAACACACATACGTGATGTACCATCCTTTTTCGGCACTAGAATAATAGGAACAGCACAAGGACTAAGGGATTCGCGTATATAACCTTTGTCGAGAAGCTCTTGTACTTGACGCATAATCTCCTTCGTCTCCTCTGGATTGGTACGGTATGGTGCACGGTTTGGCAGTGAAGCACCGGGAATTAAGTCAATCTGATGCTCAATCCCTCGAATAGGCGGTAATCCCGGTGGCACGTCTTGTGGAAAGACGTCAGCGAACTCCTGCAAAATGTTAGTGACAGCAGGAGGCAAAGAGGAAGGCACGTCCTCGAATGAAAATAATGCCTCTTTGCACACAAAAGCATAGCAAACAGATTTGCTGAAATCTAGCTCATCAATATCAGATTTGGTGGCAAATAAACATGCACTTTTCAATTTAATTTCAGAAGCAACACTAGATGGTTTATTATTAGGCTTCATTTGTTGCTCAAATTCTTTTGCCACAATCTGATTTTCACTCTTATTCTTCTCCTGTTTTGCTTTATTAGCTCTATTAATATCATCTTTCAAAATGGAATCAGGAGTCATAGGAAGCAAAGTAATATTTTTATCCTTATGAACAAGAGTATAGTGATTGTTTCTACCATGGTGTACAGAATTTTTATCAAATTGCCATGGTCTACCAAGTAATAAGGAACATGCTTGCATAGGTACCACATCACAATCAACATAATCAGCATATGTAGAGATACTAAAATGCACACGAACAGTACGTGTTACCTTAACCTTGCCGCTGTTGTTGAACCATTGGATGTAGTAAGGATGTGGATGTGGTCTTGTGGTGAGAGAAAGCTTCTCCACCATCTCCATGCTAGCCAAGTTGTTGCAGCTCCCTCCGTCTATTATGACGCGCACAGAACGTTCCTTCACAACTCCCTTGGTATGGAACAAATTGTGCCTCTGATTTTGCTCAGCTTGTGTGACCTGCACACTCAAAACACGTTGAGCAACTAAACATTCATACCTGTCAGCGTCTTCAGGAGCCATGTATTGCGTCTCATGATCAGAATCATCTCCACCATGTTCTTCACGTGTAATAAGAGCCAAAGTCTCCTCATCATAGTCACTAGCGGACTCATATCCACCATCCTGCGGTAGCAATCATCACACGCGGAGATTTGCATTCTCTCGCATAATGACCTCCTCCCTTACAACGACGACAAATAATATCACTTGTGTGCCCTGTTGATGCCATGGAAGAAGAAGAACTCTGTGCAGGCCCAGCAGGTGCGCTCTTGGCAGATAATGGTGGTTGTGCCTGTTTTCTTGTATCACGACTGGAGGAGGCACCTGATTGAGGTGCTGGTGCAGTTGAAGTAGAAGATGCACGCGGTGTCCATGATGAAGGTCGGCCTGCAGAAAAGTTAGATCGCGCCAATGCTTGTCGATCCTGCACTTCACGTTCAGCTTTACAAGCAAGATGGAATAAACGAGTGATATTAGTATACTCCTTATAGCCTAGAATGGTCTGAATCTCTCTATTTAATCCACCCAGAAAACATGCAAGCATAGCTTCATTCTCCTCAACAATACCACATCTAATCATGCCAGTTTGTAATTCCTGATAATATTCTTCTGCAGAATTTTTTCCTTGTCTTAAACGCTGCAATTTTTGAAGCAATTCACGTTGATAATATGGTGGAACCCAACGCGTACGCGTAGCAGTTTTCAAAGCAGCCCAAGTAGTTGGAATAGGATATAATCTACAATGTTCAGACCACCATACACATGCAAAACTAGTGAAAGCACAAACAGCAGCAGCATCCCGTCTCTCCTCGGGATATTGTAAACATGTAAAACGTTGTTCAGTTTCTAACTCCCAAGTAAGATATATATCAGGAACATATCTACCCTCAAATGGTGGAATATTCAATTTCAGTTTAGGAATATGCACATCATCTCGTACCTGAGGTGGTGGTGCAAGCCTACCATTACGAATATATACCTGAGGTCGACCTGCTGGTGGTGGTGCTGGTGGGTGCACGTAGTTCTGACTTTGATCAACCTCATCCTCATAATCGCCCAGATACTCATCATCCTCCTGGGTACCAGCAGCAGCAGTAGCAGGAGCCAAAGAAGCATCAATAACAGGAATAGCAGCACCAGAAGTTTGGCCATCCTCAATAGGAACACGCTTCGCTCGTACATATTGATTCGGAAGGATGCGTTGTTGTTGGTGTTGCAGAGGTGCGATAGGTGCAGCCGGCGGTGGTGGTGGTAAACGCGCGAGCAATTCATTAAACTTGCTATCAAGCTTTGTTTCGAACGTCTTCTCCATGCCATCTATCTTCTCCATGGCCTCGTCAAATCTGTTTAGCACATCTTGCACCTGTCCACTCATCATTTGCTGAAGTTTATCATGTAGCTGTTTGTTCATCAGGTTCTCCCAATCAGTCTCATCGGCTTGTGATCCTACCATGGTTAGCAGCAAATAGAAACACACAAGAATATGATCCTACAGACTACTAAGAAGTGGTGGTGGTGTATCACAAACCCGTCAAGAAAAACTCAAATTCTTACCAGTTCTTACCCAGCAGCAGGCGGTGATCGGCAACCGTTGTAGTCAAAACTCTCAAAGCTTGGATAGAGCGATTACCAGGGAGAGTCAAACGCACGACGTAGATGTATGTGGAGCTGGGAAGGCTTATAATATGGTAGCAAAAAGGGTCAGCAATAATCAATTCAGAGATGCAAAGTTGAATAAACGCTCAACGACGGTACTGTGCTGGTCCTAGGCTAGACCGTGCTAGAGACGCGAGCCTAGAACACTAACAAAATCACGGCGCTGCACGTAAACAAGGAAAAAGCACACTCTGGAATTTTTTTTCGCTCTTTTTTTTGCACTGCTTTTTTTTTGCGAAAAATCACTATAATGGCGAGTGTCTCAAAACTCTTCCTAGGTCAAACTGACAGGATGGGCACGAAATTTTTTCGACCAATTTTTTTTTCGTTTTTTTGACTGCCCGGACCCAAAAACTGGAAACGGGTCAAAAAAAACTTCCTATAATGGCACCTGTCTCAAAACACTCAGAAACACCTAAAAATAGGATAGCCAGAATTTTTTTCGAAAAATGCGTTTTCAAAAAATGGAGGGTGGTTTCCGGACTCTTTTTTTTCCCGAAACCTACTCCGGCAAGGAAATACGAATCGGAATCTAGATGGATCTCAAAAACACACCTAATATGCAAGGAACTCGGATTGGTGGTGGATATATGGTGGTGGTATATGGCAGCGGTGGTGGTATATGGCAGCGGTGGTAATATATGGATATGGATCGGTGGTGGTATATGGATACGGATTGGTGGTGGTATATGGATACGGATTCGGAGCGGTGGTGGTAGGTGACAGGGGCGATGATGATGGTGCGGTGGCGGCGTGACAACTTATGACCAGAACTCGAAACTCTAAAAGACTAACGCTAAGACCAGCAACTAGACACGACGATGCAACCGCAAATTCAACAAAGCAAAACCCTAAAAAGATTATGCAAAGGCTCAGATTGGTTCGGATATGATGAACTAACCCTAATTTTTTTTGGCTTTTTCATGGACTGTAGGTATGAAGAACAGACTCGATCTAAACTACGAAAAACTGTAAAATCTCACCGAGCAACCTGGAAATCTGATACCACTTGATAGAGGCAAAGGTGTCCCGTCTTTCGATGAGATGATGGATTTCGCTTTGGTGGAAGTCGACTTTGACGATCCGACTACGAACGTGCGAGGACGTCGCGCCTTAGCAATCGCTAAACCAACTCCGAGAGGTTATTGACCACGCCGGAGCACGATCAACCTGACCACGAGGGTCTGTTTCCTGCGAGCAAACGAAGAACAAGCAAGAAACTGAGATTGCAATCTGGATATTGCGAATATAAGATGAAAGCTTTATTGATCAAGGTGGGGTTCTGTGACGCCTTTGTCTGGTCGTTGAACACAAACGAAGTACGCGAAGTTGCAGCTATGGCGAACTTTTAATCTAAACAAAACCCAAGTCTAAACGATGCCCTAAGGGCTGTATATATGGAGGAAGAGGGGGGAATTTCGTGGCCCTTGGTGGAGGGGTCCGAAATCAACCCTATCTCTTGTTTCCCCACACATACGGACTCTAAAAATAGCCTATACTTATGTATTTCGAAATTACATGGGCCTGGCCCAATAATAAGGTGACGCAGCACCTAAAATAGCCTCGGGACGAAATTTATGAAGTGGCATCTTGTATATTTCGTCCAAGGCTTCATGCACCCATTATGGTGGCTTCAAAGTCCTGAAATCATCACTTGTAACTCCGTTCTTGTTCCCCTTGCACATGCCATCATCTCCATGCTTGTTCTTGCTCCAATGTTCATCCTTCTCCAAGCTAGGCCCTTCATTTGTAAGCAAAACAAATGTATCCAATTTAGGCAGCATCATATACTCTTGAACATTAGAATCATTACCAAGAAACGAAAGTACCTGGTAATTTAGTTAGCGTGCACGAGCTCTAGTAATTGGTCCAGTATGTATAGCAGCAGGGGCTGTGGGTGTAACAATTGTATTGATGTCCTCATCAGCCCCGAAAATCATCCATTTCCGCCCAAAAATTCGTCCCCGAGAGGAAATCCCGAGCAGTTTGACCTGCCCGGATCATCCGGACCTTCTCCCGGATCATCCGGACACCTCCCGAATCAGCTGGACCCTCTCCCGGACGTCCGGATACCCCACGCACCCAGAAAACAGAACCGGAGCTGACGAACCCGGATCATCCAGATGTACACCCGGATCATCCGGACCTAGCCCGGATCATCCGGACCTCCTCCCGGATGTCCGGTTAACCCTGACACTGCTTTGGCTGAAATCTTGTTTTGGCCGTAACTAATTCATCCGAACTCCGATTTTGACGTTTTTTAGCTCGTTTTGAAGCTATTGACATCCCCCATCCCACAAAAATACCACCAACACCATTTGACTCCATCATATTTTCGGAATTTGGCAAGTTTGCCTAGGCCTTCCACCATATCATCCGCATAGCCACCATCGACTTCCGCAACCTAACCCATTTTGTTCCCCATAGCATTAGTGGTTGCTTGAGTAGTGATTCAAGTCTCCTAAGGTGTTTCGGCTACTTAGGGACGGTTGCTTCTTCATCAACCACCACCACTACCACTTCCGCATAACCTTGCCCGTCATACACTTCCACCAACCCAACTTAACCAAATTGTTGTTAGAGCTTGTTCGAGTTGTCGCATGTGTCTCCTAAGGTGTTTCGGCTACTTAGGGACGGCAACTTCAACTTTGACACGTGTATAGCCCATCATTTCACTTCCGCATTGCCTAGTGCAACACCACCACCGCTTTCCGCTACCACCATTTGACATTTCTCATTTGAGATTTTGAGTTTGCGGTTTTTCCGTTTCGTAAGGTGTTTCGGCTACTTAGGGACGAGACTCCATCATCTTGGTATCTACATCAAGAACACCGCTACTCATCATCGCTGGACGGTAACCTCCATATCATCTTGGTATCGTGGTATCCCTCCATTGTATATTCCCTTGCTATTGCATTGTTAACCCCTAGCCTTACTTTTGCGTTACTTGCCTATCGAGACTAGCCATTTGAGTATTGCCGGCAACGTTACTTGTGCACATTAGTGATCTATACTTCCCATAGCATACATACCATATCATCGTGGTGCATATATTGCTATCATATCTTGTGTCACAAGTTTGTTCCCGCATATACAAAATTGCTATCTTGGTTTGTGCATTGTGCAAAGTGGCCATAGAAAAAAAAAGAAATAAAGCTTTTAAGCAAAAGAGAAAGAGAGCAAAGAAGCTTGTAAGCAAGTGCCATAGCATCATACCACATTGCATATAAGATTGTCATATCCGATCATCTTGGATCATCTTGAGAGAAACACCGGGAACCATACATACATAGCATACTTGGGATAGAAGTTTATCCATTTTGCATCTTATAGGTTGTGCACAAGTGTCGTATCCGCCTATTGAGCAATCGCGCTAGCGTCTCTCTTGAGTTGTGCAACACGAGCGTTTTCCGTGGATTCCACATTTTGTGCTCATTCCTTGGTTGCACGACCCCATTTATCTATCCGTGTGTGCGTTTCCGTGTGCCTTCCATATTGCTATTGGTCTACTTGTTTCACTTGCGAATTTGTGAATCTCTTTCAACATTATTGACTCTTGCTAACATTTTGCATTAAATTTTTGTGCCACTATCCTCACCGAGCTCCACTATAAGCTTTACTTGTGTAGGTGTGAGAACCGACAAGGATTGGTACCAATAGTGCTATTTCATTGTCCGCATTTGAGTGAACTTGATTCATTGTCAACATCGGTCAAGGTACATTGGTATAAGTTCTTCTCTTTCTCCCACTCATATTTGCTCGAGTCTTGTGATGGATAGGCAAGGCATTTCCTCTCCGGTCCTCGACAACAACGACGGCGTGAACAACTACATAACCAAAGCGTCTATCTTCGATCTACAACGACAAGTGCAAGGCACACAATCAAGATTGCGAGAGCGCATCGAGAACATCTCCATCGACATTCATCACTCCGAAGCAAGGAGAAGGGACTACTTCGACAAGAAGCTTGCCGCACATAAAGAGGAGCAAGATGCAAGGATGGAGGAGATTAGGGCCTTGATCAAGTCTTCTTCCACTTCATCATCCTCAAGACGACGACGTTCAAGCCACAAGTCTTCGGAGCGCGAAAAAGATGCAAGTGCAAATCGTCCTCGTCCACATCTACATGGCGACCACCATCACGTTCGTGATCAACATCGTCATGAAGGGCAAGTCACCTCCAAGCATCATGTGCACGACGACGACGAACGCCTTCGAGCTCAAGCGCGACAACGACACCATCATCATGAAGATGCTCCACAAGCACAAATGCACAAGTCCCAACACGCCAAGTCGAAGCTTCATGAGCATAAAAGAAGACCGCGAGACGACCACCACCAAGACGGCGCTACGGCTACATCAACCACTTCGGCATCTTCGCCAAGTGTTCTCAAGGCATCTTCGCCTTTGGACGTACGGCATCTTCGCCTACTTCCCACGAGTACGCCTACAATGACTTCATCAAGTCCAAGGCGACTACCTACGAGCGAGGGTGACACTTCCATCTTCGGAAGCCCCTCAAGGAAGATGGCCGAGCATGGGAAACTCCCTTCGGTCATGGAGACGAGCTATGAGGTGCCACATCATATGGACCTCCAACACCAAGACGGCGACAAGAAGGTCGATCAAGGGCCATCCCCTTTGACCACGGCGACGCGTGCGAACCACTTCAACAACATGAAGACGACGCCCATATTGGACTCATACTCCGAGTCAAGCTACGCGACCGCGCATGGAGACATTTGCACCTACACCTCTCCGACACCCACATATGAAGAGATGCCCAAGTGCCATGTGAGGAGAGCCACCACCACATGAGTGACATGAGTGACTCCACCATACGTGACATTGAGAGCATTTCCTATGAGAGGATGAGTGTGACCACCACTAGCCCCACACATGAGAGCATGCAACACATCCTATGTGAGGTTGAGAGCCATTTGAGTGACTCCACCTACCATACGAGTGAGAGCATCCTTGAGGGAGTGAGTGAGCCATAACACTTAGTGAGTGAGGTAGTTGACACAGCATGTGAGGCCACTATGATTTCTAACGACTTAACCTCTACTCCTAGTGTGTTTTCTTCTTTGGTGCTAGGTCTCCTACATGACGACATGCCTATCCTCGACGAGTCCATCCCTCCAATGGAAACACCGATGGCCATGGTGGATATTGATGCACCCCCCCACATGGTTCCATCAAGATGAAGATGACAACGATTGGATCTTTGACACCTCACCTACAACACATGAGCGATGCTCCAAGGGTAACATAGGTGATGGTGCTTCTCTTGTCCCACTAGTGGACTCTCTTGACATTGATTGCTCCCATGATGTTGACCCACCTATTGCCATGCTTCATGCTAGTGAAACTTCTTCATGTCTTGACTTACCTATTTATGATGAATATGATGATGAGCATGTTGAGTTGCCTAGTTGTGATGCTATGCTTCATAGGATAACTTGTGAAAATTCTATTGGTCACATTATGCTTGACAATCCATTGAAATTGTCATATGCTATGAGTGAGATCTCCCATATTGATTCATTTCAATCTCAACATAGTAACTATGCATGCCCCATTAAGATCAATCCCATTTGCACTTATGGCATAGATGACGAGATGATGGTCATTGGCTTTTGCTTCTCTTGTGATGATATTGCCATGCTTCCTTTACATGATTTGTGCAATTCATCTACTATGTCATGCCATGATCACATTGTTTCGAATATGCATTGTTTTGGATGTTGTCAATATTCTCCATGTGATGTTGCTACTCATGCTCATGAGGAGACCCCCATAGTTTCCTCATACATATTAGGAGATCTTGATGCATTTCATACTTTGCATGATTCCCATGATTGCTTGCACCATATGCATTCCATGAATAACAATGCTCTAGATATTTCTCATGATGCATTACACAATTTGAGTCTCCATTATGCGATACATAACAACAAACCTCTCATGATGGATGACATGTTTCTATATCACGCATCTCATTTATTTGAGCATTGGCTATTTAGTACTAACCGACACATGCACGTGCGCATCATGATGGATGATGTGTACATATACCATGCACACACAATTTTCTCTTTGTCTTTGTTTTGTGTAGGTACTTATGAACACTCGTCAACCTCACAATCCCATGAGTTGACGAAACGAGCTCTTGAGAGCAACGATGACTTGGGATCCCGTGGACTATCCTTACCACCGTTCCCTTCGCGCAAGGACTATGCGCATCTCTTTATTTGGCTCTCACACGGCTATGGGCTATTTACCACTTGTCACCTTATGCCCACACTATTGTGTTCACTTTGCATGTTATACTTGCTTATATGCATTTTCCATGCAATTGTGACCCTTGCTTGCATCTACCCATGATTCACCATTATGATACTTCTATGTGTATTTGCATGCTTGGTGGAGATCCTTGTTGCTTTTGCCATGTTTATCATGTGCCCCATGCTATTGTTGATTGTTGTGTTGGGAGAGTCATGATGCCCCATTGCTATTTACATATGGTGTCTCGCCAATACATTGATGACATTTTACTCATATCTTGCTTTCATGCTTGTGCTATGACATGTGAATTATTCATGCCCACCATTCACACACATGACATGCTTGCCATGATTCCTTCTAGTATGTTGCATCTTCGCACTACTAGCTTGCTTGACTTGATCGCTATGATTGCTTGCTATGTTGCATCACCCATGTTCCACTCTTACTTGCTTTCTTGGGTTGATGACATATATGCTCATGCCTCTCACTTGATTGTCATGATCATTGTCTCTTGTCTCCATTAGTTGCATCTCTCATATCACCTTGTATTGAGTGCCAACTAGCTATGCTTATTGATCTTGGAGACTTGGACACTTTACTTGTGATGCATACTTGTTTGATTGAGCCTCTTGTATTTGGATGTTCTTGCATCATATGCCTCCATACTATGACACGCTCCCTTGTACTTTCTTATGATGAGCATGATGCATACACTTGTTGGGTATCTTACCACTCGAATGATAGGTTTTGCATTTCCGCTAACCTCATTTGTTTTTCCGAGTGTTTCTCATGTTCTTTCATTTTGGAGGTTTCACAAGGCGATGCCGTTATGCGACAACTTGGTCATGCGAAGGCATACACGATGTGCAACACCAACATTTGCGAGAATCTACTAAAGGTGAACTCCTTCTCTTTGAGCCATCCTCAATTACGCATATTGGATGGGTCACTCTTTCATTGTTGTTTCCTTCTTGTTGTCTACATGATACATCTCGTGAACGGAGGAACGACATTGGAGATTGGCTACATGGACCTTCACATTGAGGAGCGCTCGCACTTATTGGATGCACCTTCGGTCTTCCACCCATGCCTCAACATCGAGCTTTGGTACACCAACACCTCCATATTTGTTGATTGTGCTCATACATGTCATGCTCGATGGACATATCATACTCACCACAAGTTTGCACACTATGCATGGATTGACTCACATTATGATTGCCTTGTTGCATCTTGTATTACCATGTCATCCATGATATATGATGTTGTGCATTTCCTTAGCAAATTTGTTGTGATCTTCCTTGATGGCATATTCATACATCATGATCATATTGTTCACCATCAATTGCATGATAGCTTACACATGTTGAGCATCCATTGCCATATTCATGCTATTGATAAACCGTCTCACTATGACATCATTTTGCACCGTGGTTGCATTGATCATATTTACAACACATTTGTGTGCACAATGATTGCATTTCCTCCCATGAATGCTTTGCATCTCATTCTAGATCATCTTGATAAGCTTCATGCGTTTTGTCACGACCAATCTTGCCGCATGGACTCATTCTTACATGATGGACACTTTGTGTGCGCTAACCATTGCATTTCCGAGTGTTGCTTGTGTTTGCTCTTTTTGCATGTTTACCACTCCGGCTACACCTTGGAATACTTGGATTGCGCCATGCCTTCAACTTCGTCCAACTACAAGTCCGTCCTCGACAACTGTTTCCATGGTGATGAGCATCACGATCCGAGGTCGGATCTTTCACAAGGGGGGGGAGATGATGCGGAGCATCCCACGTTCATCCCCATGTACACTCCGACTACTCTCCAAGCCCCAAGAGGACATATGACGAGACCTCGAACATACGCCATTGGACACAAGGTGAATTCACTCCTCTTCGAACCGTCACTTTCCGCATATGAGACATGGTTACTACCTCAAACGGAAACGCTATGCATACTCAGGTACCAAGGACTTCACCGTGAAGAAGCTAGGGAGCAAGGAGAACCGGAGGCGGAAGACATACGTGAAGACGGAGAGGAAAAACAACAAGGACCCGACTGGCCGGACGATCCGGACGGCGACCCGGATGATCCGGACAGAGCCCGGACGATCCGGACCCCCATCCGGACGATCCGGCTAATTCGAGCGAAGACTACAGAAGCCTCCCCCCTGAAGTCGGATCATCCGGACCCCGTCCCGGATCATCCGGACCCTGCCCGGACGTCCGTACCGCCAGCCGGACATCCGGCCCTGCGCCTCCACCAGCCGAGTCTTCGGATCATTCGGGCCTCCACCCGGACCATCCGGACCAGCCCGGATCATCCGGCTTCGCACCCGGATCATCCGGCCAGTGCCTGTGTGCACGTGTTGAGCTGAGCCCGTGTACCCCTTCGACCTCCTAGCCTATAAATAGGACTCCTCCTCCTCCTTTTGGGACTTAGCATTGGATTAGCTCATGTTTGTGTGAGAGCCTTTGCTCATCCACTTGGATACTTCTCCTCGGAGATCACGACCTCTTCGGAGAAGATCCCCCAAGCGGATTCAAGACCCCTCTCTAGGGAAGAACATCAAGGCCTCCTCGCGGAGAAGAACGGTTCCTTTGTATCCTTACCTTTGTTGACTTTGGATCTCGTGTATCTCTTTGTGTTCTTCGATCTAGCACTTGTGTGACCGATTCCTTGTTGGTTGAGTGTTTTCCCTCGTTCCTCCCCGTGATTTCCTCGTGTTCTTCTGCTCGTTCTTCGTGTCTCCCCATAGGATCCACTCCAAACGTGAAAGATCGACGCTATAGGGTTCCACCCTACATCATCATCCCAGTTAATGGGGCCTGCAGGGCCCTGCTACCTCTTGAGCACTTGCATTGGTTTTCCCTTGAAGAGGAAAGAGTGATGCAGCAGAGTAGCGTAAGTATTTACCTCAGTTTTTGAGAACCAAGGTATCAATCCAGTAGGAGGCTATGCGCGAGTCCCTCACACCTGCACAAAACAAATAGATCCTCGCAACCAACGCGATAAGGGGTTGTCAATCCCTACACGGTCACTTACGAGAGTGAGATTTGATAGATATGATAACATAATATTTTTGGTATTTTTATGATAAAGATGCAAAGTAAAATAAAAGGGAATGAAAATAACAAAGTATTGGAAGATTAATATGATGAAGATAGACCCGGGGGCCATAGGTTTCACTAGTGGCTTCTCTCGAGAGCATAAGTATTTTACGATGGGTGAACGAATTACTATTGAGTAATTGACAGAATTAAGCATAGTTATGAGAATATCTAGGTATGATCATGTATATAGGCATCACGTCCAAGACAAGTAGACCGACTCCTGCTTGCATCTACTACTATTACTCCACACATCGACCGCTATCCAGCATGCATCTAGAGTATTAAGTTCATAAGAACAGAGTAACGCCTTAAGCAAGATGACATGATGTAGAGGGATAAACTCATGCAATATGATGAAAACCCCATCTTATTATCCTCGATGGAAACAATACAATACATGCATTGCTGCCCCTACTGTCACTGGGAAAGCACACCGCAAGATTGAACCCAAAGCTAAGAACTTCTCCCATTGCAAGAAAGATCAATCTAGTAGGCCAAACCAAACTGATAATTCAAAGAGACTTGCAAAGATAACCAATCATACATAAAATAATTCAGAGGAGATTCAAATATTGTTCATAGATAAACTTGATCATAAACCCACAATTCATCGGTCTCAACAAACACACCGCAAAAGAAGATTACATCGAATAGATCTCCACAAGAGAGGGGGAGAACTTTGTATTGAGATCCAAAAAGAGAGAAGAAGCCATCTAGCTAATAACTATGGACCCGTAGGTTTGAGGTAAACTACTCACAATTCATCAAAAAGAGGCTATGGTGTTGATGCAGAAGCCCTCTGTGATCGATGCCCCCTCCGGCGGAGCTCCGAAATAGGCCCCAAGATGGGATTTCGTGGATACAGAAAGTTACGGCGGTGGAATTAGGGTTTTGGCTCCACATCTGATCTTTTGGGGGTTCGTTGGTATATATAGGAGGAAGAAGTACGTCGGTGGAGCAACAGGGGGCCCACGAGGGTGGAGGGCGCGCCTGGGGGGGTAGGCGCGCCCCCCTACCTCGTGGCCTCCCTGTTGGTTGCTTGACGTAGGGTCCAAGTCTCATGGGTCTTGGTTGGTGAGAAAATCATGTTCCTGAAGGTTTCATTCTGTTTGGACTCCGTTTGATATTCCTTTTCTTCGAAACCCTAAAATAGGCAAAAAAAAACATCAATTCTGGGCTGGGCCTCCGGTTAATAGGTTTGTCCCAAAAATAATATAAAAGTGGATAATAAAGCCCAATAAGGTCCAAAACAGTAGATAATATAGCATGGAGCAATCAAAAATTATAGATATGTTGGAGACGTATCAGGCCCACTAGCAGTGACCCAGGGGTGGCCCCAGGTGTGCCATGTCAGCGACGGCTGGCGGCTCAGCACCGGCGACGCCAAACATGGCGGCGCGGCACGGGACATCATCAGGTTTCGTCTACAGGCGGACGTTTCACATGCGAGAGGGCGCGTTCGAACGAGCAGAGCTAGCTGCATCGAACGGTGGCGGTTACCTGGCCGAAGGTGGCCGGAAACGAGGTCGGCAACGAGCTACAGCGGCGGCGCATACGGCACCTCGATGGAAAGAGCGCTACGGAGCTCGGCGAAGCGCGTGCACATGCTCGTTGTGCTCCTGGGAGCAACAGGAGCACGGTGCTGTGCTCAAGCGAGCATGACAGTGGCTATGGTGATGAACACGAGCTCGTCTTTGGTGGACAGAATACGGGCATGGTGGCAAGCTATCTACGGCCCGCGAGGAAGCTAACGGAGAGGAGCAGGAGGTGGAGGAGCTCACCGTGTGGCTAAGGAAAGTCTTCGAGAGCTTAGTAGCAGTAGACGGTGGCCGGAGTGGAAGAAGATCGACGGTGGCCGAGGTGGAAGGGGGCAGCTCGATCCACGTGTTGTGGAGCTCCCCGACTGCCGTTCGTGGATGGAGACGATGCAGACGACGTCGGCGAAGACGAGTGACACGGTGGTGAGGTGATGTGATGGCTGTGGCCGCGCATTTTATGGCGGCGAGTCCATGTCGGCTCTCGGTAGCGGTGGACCTGGAGGGAGAGAGGGAGAGAGTGTGAGGGCAACGTGTGGGGGGGCACTAGGGTTCGTCCGTGGCAGGGCGACCAAGTAGGCATCGGGGAGCCACCGGATGGCCGCCCCATGGGCATTGGCGGCCACGGACGGCGCGAGCGCGTCCACCCAGCCCCTGTTGAACAGAGGTAGGGGACGGCAGGGTTAGGTGGGCTGGGCTGCACTATTGCGCGGCTAGGCCAAGTGCACAGTGTAGCCTGGCCTTTTCTTTTTCCCTTTTTTTGGATTTTTGTTTTTCTTTTACATAAAGGGTTTTGTAATATTTGTGGTGCCAAAACGATTTTTGTAAGATATGGGAATTGTCCACATAAATAGAGTGCAATGGTTGGCATTGCCACAAAAAGATTGTCAAGCTTTTGAAATAGATTGCAATTTTTATAAATTGAAAAGCCATTTAATCTATTGTTTTAGCCACTGCTTTAATTGGTTTGGGCCATTTAAACACCTTGCAAAATGTTGGTTCACCACCAATATTAACAAATGATTATTTGCCACATGGTGAAAATTTTAGTTTTCATGTCTGACAAATATGGATTTTTTACTTCAGATTGGATTAGAATTTGACTTGTGATTTGGATCAAGTGACGATTAGCAACAGTAGTGTGATGACATGGCACAATCAACAGGGGATTACTATAGCATGACACTTGGAGTGTTACACTCGGCAACCACAGGCCCTCTGCCGGGGGGAAGGGCTCGCCGGCGCCTCCCCCGACAGAGGACCTATGTAACGCCCCGAGACCGTTGCGCCAGGTGTCTTCCAGTTATTCGCTGTTGTTGCCTTGTCATTTCTTTGCGTGTCTTGCATTTCATATCATGTCATCATGTGCATCGCTTTTGCATACATGTTCGTCTCATGCATCCGAGCATTTTCCCCGTTGTCCATTTTGCAATCCGACGCACCTATGTCCTCCGGCGCCCCCTTTTGCCTCTTTTCGTGTGCGAGTGTTAAACGTTCTCGGATTGGACCGAGATTTGCCAAGCAACCTTGGTTCACAAACGGTAGACCCCCTGTCAAGTTTCGTGTCATTTGGAGTTCGTTTGATACTCCAACGGTTAACCGGGGAACCGCAAAGGCCTCATGTGTGTTGCATCCCAACACCCCTCCAAGTGGCCCAAAAACCCATCCAAACCCACTCCATCCTCTCGGCCGTTCGATCATGATCGCGTGTCCTAAAACCGCTCCTCATTTGGACTCTGCTAGCTCCCTCTACCTATATATTTGTGCTCTCCTCCGAAATTTTCGCGGATGAACCCTAGATCCCACCTCCTCGCGCCAACGAACATGTCCGCCCCGTGCCGGACATGTCCGCGCCGCTGTCCCCGACGAATCCGCCGCTGCCACGTCGCCTCTCTCTCCTCCCACCGCGCCGGCCACCCGGGGCCCAGATCCGGCTTGCCCCGGGGCCGAACCGGGCCGCGCCAGGCCCTCTCTCCGCCGCCGCTCGCCCGCCGGCGGCCCGAAGCCGCACCGCCCCGCAGATCTCCGCCGGCGCCCCGAGCCGCCCGCCGGCGACCGCGCCTCGCCGAAGCTGCGTTCTCTCCGGTCCTCCTCCGCGTGCCGCCCTCTTCCTCGTCCCGTGACCCCGCGCCAGTCCCGCCGGCCAAGAGCTGCCACTGCAGCGCCGCCGCTGCCTGACGTGCGCCGCCACCCGAGGCTGCCTTGGCGCCCATCGATGACCGCCATCGCCGGTGAATGGAGTCCGACGCCGGATCCTCGACCCCGACCCCGGATCCGGTCGCCCCATCTCCGATCTCTCCGGTCCCGGCCTCTCCTCGTGTTCCGCGCCCTCGCCGGAGTCGCCGGAACGTTCGCCGGAGTCGGATCCGGGCTAGAGTGGATCAGATCCACCGGGATACGAAGCAAACACCTCCCCATGTCCTGGATCTCCTCATCACGCTCGCCCTCATCCCGCGTTGACTTTTTGTGAGGTCTATCTTTTTTCTCTAAGTCTCAGATCTGCGACATTTTCATGCATACTTCATCATGCCATAATTTCAACACTGTAGCTCCGTTTTGCGTGCATAATATATCAAAATGTTCATCTAATTGTGTTCTTCATTTTGTTCCATTGCACCATGCTCGTTTGAGTCCATCTTGATTCCCAAATTGTTGATGCAAGAGTGCTTCATAATGTTAGGTGCTGTTTCTTATCAGTTTATGAGCATTTGTCCTTTTTGCCATGATTATTGTGTGCCTCCTATGAACTTGAGCCCTACATTTGTTTTGGGCTATGCCATGCCATCATTACACGTGTGTATGCCATGTATTTTTGTGATCAATGTGGTTACTAGCACAAGCATGCAAAGTAGCTCTCGTGATGTTGCTGATTTCAGGGACTTAGAATTCTTCTAAGTCATCTCCCTGGTGTTATTTTTATGCCATGTATTCATGTTGCTACAGAGTGATCCATGCCTTTTTGAGCATGTTCAGTAAGGATGATTTTGAGATATTATTATTTTATATCCATCCATGTCTTTGTTTGAAATTATGGAGTAACCTAGCATGACTCAATCTTGCTCTACTTTTGCTATAAAATGTTTCTGGCAGATTGGTTACGTGTTAATCAATTTTGCCAAGGTTGTTGTAGTTGATCCTTGCATGCTATGAGTTGGTTCTTGCCATGGTTAGCTTCTTGATCATGTCTTCTTTCTCGGTGTATGCTTAGTTTGACATGCAATGCCTTGTGGTGAGTGCATCGAGCTCGCAAACATGCCTGCATTATTCTGTTTATGCCATGTCCTGTTTTCTGTTAAGTCTGAATCTGTTAATGAAACTTGCTATGTTTACATGGGTGCCATCATATCTTCTGATCCCTTTTGGCTTATGGTCAGTAAGGTACTATTGTTATATGCTTTGAGTAGATTTATGCCATGCCTTGTATTGCTATGTTATGTTCCTGTAGCATGTTGTTATCTTGCTCTAAACATTGCTTCCTCATGTTAAATCCTGACATGTTATTTTCACCAAGTCTGAGATGCTGTTATCTTTTTCACTTTTGCCATGCTTGTTTGAGCCTGCTATTGTGTGATTTAGCCGCAGCTCAGTGTTCATCTTTTGTCAAGCGTCTTGAGTGGATCACTGCCATGTGCTTTGTTGGTATTTTGGAGTGCAGTAGCTTAGTTTCTTGTTGCATTCTAGGTGGCATCATGCTATTAATCGCAGTTTAGTGCCATTATTGTTTTGCTTGCCGTTTGCAAACCGTGCATCCGTTTCTGATGATCTTTCTATCGATTTGGACCAAAATCAACTCATCTTTCCAGCGACGCACTTGGTTTGCCAAGTTTAGGCCTGGTTCAATCTTTTCCTTCCGAAGCACACATATGCATTGCATATCACATCCCACATATCATGCCATGTTTTGCATCATGTTGTTTGCGCATTGCATCGTGGTTGATTGTGTTTCCTTTGCCCGTGTTCTTGCTTTGGGTAGAGCCGGGAGACGAGTTCGTGTTCGAGGAACCCATTGAGTACGCTTACGAGGATCAAGCTTTCGTCTTCTCAGAGAACTTTGCAGGCAACATGACCATACCCTCGAAATCACTTCTATCTTTGCTTGCTAGTTGCTCGCTCTATCGCTATGACACAATACCTACCACTTGCTATATCATGCCTCCCATATTGCCATGTCAAGCCTCTAACCCTCCTTTCCTAGCAAACCGTTGTTTGGCTATGTTACCGCTTTGCTCAGCCCCTCCTATAGCGTTGCTAGTTGCAGGTAAAGATGAAGTTTGTTCCATGTTGTAACATGGATATGTTGGGATATCACAATATCTCTTATTTTATTTAATGCATCAATATACTTGGTAAAGGGTGGAAGGCTCGGCCTTATGTCTGGTGTTTTGTTCCACTCTTGCTGCCCTAGTTTCCGTCATAGCGGTGTTATGTTCCTTGATTTTGCGTTCCTTACGCGGTTGGGTTATAATGGGAACCCCTTGACAGTTCGCTTTGAATAAAAATCCTCCAGCAAGGCCCAACCTTGGTTTTACCATTTGCCTCACCACCACCTACTTTTCCCTTGGGAGTCGTGCTCCCGAGGGTCATCTTTATTTTAACCCCCCCGGGCCAGTGCTCCTCTAAGTGTTGGTCCAAACTAGAGCCCCTTGCAGCGCCACCTCGCAGAAACTTGAGGGTTGGTTTTAGTTGTACGGACTGCTCATCCGGTGTGCTTGAGAACAAGATATGTGCAGCTCCTATCGGGATTTGTCGGCACATTCGGGAGGCTTTGCTGGTCTTGTTTTACCATTGTCGAAATGTCTGATCGGGTCTTCCTGGGAGAAGGAATATCCTTCGTTGACCGTGAGAGCTTGTGATGGGCTAAGTTGGGACACCCCTGCAGGGTTTTGAACTTTCGAAAGCCGTGCCCGCGGTTATGGGCAGATGGGAATTTGTTAATGTCCGGTTGTAGAGAACTTGACACTTAACTTAATTAAAATGCATCAACCACATGTGTAGCCGTGATGGTCTCTTTCTGGCGGAGTCCCGGGAGTGAACACGGTTCTTGTGTTATGCTTGAACGTAAGTAGTTTTAGGATCACTTCTTGATCACTTCTAGTTCACGACCGTGCTTTGCTTCTCTTCTCATTCTCATTTGCATAAGTTAGCCACCATATATGCTAGTGCTTGTTGGAGCTCCACCTCACTACCTTTTCCTACCCATAAGCTTAAATAGTCTTGATCACGAGGGTGTGAGATTGCTAAGTCCTCGTGACTCACAGATTATTTCCAAAAACTAGTTGGAGGTGCCGATGAAACCGGTTGCAGGTGACGTAATCCAGCTCAAGGAGGAGCTCAAGGAAGATCGTGTTCGTTGTGTTGTTTCATTTCCAGTTGATTAGTGGTGGAGCCCAGTCGGGGCGATCGGGGATCTAGCATTAGGGGTGGTCTTCCTTTATTATGGTTCCGTAGTCGGACCATGATTGTATATGGATGATGTAATGCTATATTCATGTATTGTGTGAAGTGGCGATTGTAAGCCAACTTTGTACCTCTTTCTTATTCAGTACATGGGATGTGTAAAGATTACCCCTCTTGCGACATGCTTACAATGCGGTTATGCCTCTAAGTCGTGCTCCAACACGTGGGAGATACAACCGCATCATGGGTGTTACAACCCACCTCCGTGCAGCGCCCTGCTCCGCGCGGCGCGGGGGAGGCTCTGGCTCCAGGCCCCTCCTGCGCAGCCCCAGTGCACCACCCCCGTCGGAGGCGGAGCCACCGCCCTGGTGTCTCCATCCGCGGTCTGGTTCACCTGCAGCTCATGGTTAGCATAAACTTGTTCCCGAGATATTGGATGTACCCCACTGTCGTCGTCGCTGAAGGGGTCGGGGAAGCTTCCGGGTGACTCGTGGAAGGCCCCGGCCTCGTGCGCTTCGCCTTCCCATCCTGGCTCGGGGAACGGGCTGGGGCCTTCTCCTAGAGTGTATTCCTGGTTCACCATGCGGGGGACATAGGTGTCTTAGGTCGCCCCGCTAGGGCCATCACCTGGATGCCCGGCGCCTTGAGCCATGAGCCGAGGCACCTGGCCCTAGTGGCCGCTGGGTGGCACTCCAGCGCGTCTTCGGGGTGGTTTGTCGGTGCTTGTCCGTACTGGTGACGGTGTCGTCGTGGCTGGACGGGTCACGTCGGGGTTCTTGTTGGTGTTGTCGGGTCCCATTGGCGCTCCAGGTAGCGCACGAGCTGGCCGGGGCCTCGCGCGCGCCTCTGCCACGACTTGAGGCATGGGCGAGGAGCAGAAGGGCGGCATACCTCTGCAGGCAGCGTCCAGCAGTTCGGCCACGCGCTCCAGCAGTGCATCACGGGGCTCTCCGCTAGCCTGCGTTGCAACAGCTGCCTCGCCATGATGAGCTCGCCTCGCATGTTCGTGTGCTCCTGTCGGGTGTGCGATGCCATTACCACAGCTTAGCCTGAAGACTGCATGGTGGCACGCGTGCGCCACGGCGTGAGGGCGGAGGGCGTCGGTCCGCGCCGCCCGCGTCCGACAGTGTTCAGTGTTGTGCGGGCCGCCTGGAGCGTGGAGTAGAGGTCTTCTTGGGCGGACGGCGCCGGCCGGATGGGACAAGCAGCCCAATGGTCGGTGTGGGTCCTCGGGTCCACCGACATCGGAACCGCGGGGTGTCGACTGGTCGATCGACAGAAGAGGGGCTTCGGCGCACCCCTACCTGGTGCGTCAAATGTCGGATTGCGGATACCAGGAAACCCTTGTGAGGTTCGAACTCTACGTGCGCACAAAGAACACTCTCTTCCTCGCTCGCTCGCTCAACGATTCCACGGCCTAGCTCGACGGACCCAAAGAACAAGAGACGTGAGGGTTTATACTGGTAAGGGCCACCTTGTAGTGTAATACCCTACTCCAGTTTGTGGGTGGATTGCCTCGAGGGGCTGAGGATGAACTAGTACAATGGATGAACCGCCTCTTGAGGTGAGGTGTTATTGAGCTCGATGAACTGGTGATCTCGTTAGGGTGGAATGAATCCGATTCCAGATCCCTCTCAATGGTGGTGGCTAGGTCCTATTTATAGTGGCCTTGGTCCTCTTCCCAAATGTTAGGCAGGAAGTTATCCCACAACGGCCAAGTTTGAAGGGGGACAACAAGTACAAGCTATCCTGACAAAAGCTGGTCTTTGCCTGCCAAAGGCTTTGGTTGTGATGCTGTTGTGGGCTCCATGATGACCTCCGTCCTGCTGGTCTTGGTCTTGTTGCATTGATATGGAAACCTTTCCCTGATTCCTTGGGACCCCGCGCCTGCGCTTGCCTCCTTAGCACCAAAGAGGAAACTGGTACACTGCGCCTGCTAGCGCCCGCCTGGCCTTGGTCATCATGGCTCACGTCATGTGAACCTCGCGAGGTGCTCCTTGCATAGATATCTCCGCTCCTCAGGAGCCAACCTAGTGAAGTTGTGCTTAGGGAGGTCTTGGCGTCGTGCGCCTCGCGAGGCTTGGCCCCTCGCGAGGGTCTTGAGTTGTTTCTATTGAAGATGGGCCATACCAGGCCGTTGGTGGAGCCACGCCCTAGGCCGCAGGCAGGCAAGTCTGGGCACCCCCGGTTCCAGAACGCCGACATAGATGGTCGGAGCACACGATAACATGGAGCAGGGCGGATCACCCGCGTCAGGTTGATAACCCAAGTCACCTAGCCCTTGTTGTAGCCCCCAGGTTGGTGATTATAAATTCACCAATGTGCTTATGGATGGTGGTAGCAGCATCACCATACTATACTATGATACTTTTCGTTGGATGAATCTGGCTGACAAAGATCTTAAGCCGTCCTCCACAGTATTCCATGGTGTGGTGCCTGGCAAGTCAACTTACCTTGTTGGAAAGATATCCCTAGAAGTGACTTTTGGGGATGAGTACAATTACAGGGTAGAGACATTATGGTTTGAGGTGCTCAAAGTCAAGATTCCATATCATACCTTGTTTGCATGGCCGGCTTATGCTCGATTTATGGCCCGACCTTGTTTTATCTATCTGCAGCTTAAAATGCTAGTGCAAAGGGGACCATTATGGTTCATGGGGATCAGAAGGGCACGCTAGAGTGCGAGGAAGGAGATGCATCTTATGTAGTGTCATCTTGTGCCACAAAGGAGCTCAAATATTATAAGGACAATGTTGACCCGACTGATATGACCCCTCTGAAAAAACCCACCACGGAGTCTGACTTGACACTCAAATTTTAGTCGGCAAAGGATACACAACAAGTTGATTTTGTCCTTGGCGACTCTTTTCAGCAGTTCACCATTGGGACAGGGATGGATCCAAAATTGGAAAGGGTGCTCATCGAGTTCAGCCTTGAGAATCGGGACATTTTTGCATGGAAACCATCTGACATGTCTGGTGTGCCGAGAGAATTCGCTGAGCACAAGTTTAATATTGATCCTAAGATCAAACCTTTTCGCCAATTCCTTCATCGTTTTAATGAAGAGAGGCGTAAGGCCATTGGGGAGGAAGTGGCCTGGCTCCTAGCTGCCGGGTTCATGGTCGAAGTGTTTCACCCTCAGTGGTTGGCTAACCCAGTGCAGGTGCTTAAGAAGAATGAAACTTGGCATATGTGTGTTGATTACACAGATCTTAACAAAGCATGTCCAGCTGACCCATTTTCTCTCCCTCGCATTAACCAAATCATTGATGCCACGGCGGGTTGCGAGAGTTTATGCTTCCTGGCCGCGTATTCTGGGTATTATCAGATCAAGATGGCACTGGAGGATCCGGAAAAGACAACTTTTATCACCCCCTTTTGAGCTTTCTGCTATGTGTCTATGCCTTTTGGGCTCAAGAGTACCAAGGCGACTTACCAGCATTGTGTTTAAAATTGTTTTCACAGGAAGATTGGTCAAAACGTCTATGCCTATGTGGATGATATTGGGGTTAAGTCAAGGAAGAAAGAGACCCTACTTGATGACCTGAAGGAGACCTTTGACAATCTCAGGGTGTACAAGACGATGCTTAACCCAACCAAGTGTGTTTTTGGTGTTCCAACTGGAAAACTATTAGGCTTCTTAGTCTTATAGAGGGGCATTGAGGCTAACCTAGAGAAGATTGAGGCAATTAGGTCTATCTCTAAGCCGACATGCATTGATGATGTTCAACGTTTGGCGAGTTGTATTGCATCTTTGAGCCGGTTTATAAGCCACCTTGGAGAGAAGGCAATTCCTTTATACCAGATGATGAAGAAAACTGATCATTTCGTCTGGAGTGATACAGCTAATGAAGCATTTGAGCCACTCAAAAAGCAGTTGGCTGAGCTTCCTATCTTGGCTGCTCCTATAGAAAAAGAGCCTTTTCTCCTGTACGTGGCAGCTAATAATAAGGCCGTTAGTGTTGCAGTTGTCGTAGAGCGCAAGGAGGCGGGTAAAGAGTATCTAGCTCAGCCGCCGGCTTATTATGTCCATGAAGTCCTTGTGTAGTCAAAGCAAAGATACCCATATTGGCATAAGCTGGTGTTTGGGGTATTCATGGCTAGCCGTAAACTTAAGCATTATTTCCTTGGACATCCAATCACAGTGGTCAGTTCTGCTCTACTTGGCGACATAATTCAAAACAGAGAGGCCACTGGCCGGGTTGCTAAGTGGGCGATTGAGCTTGGGCCACATCATCTTAAGTATGTGCCCCGAATGACCATCAAATCATAGGCTCTAGTGAATTTCGTCAATGATTGGACGGAGCTGCAAGCACCTGAGGAGAAGTCGGATAACATATTATCGGATTCAGGGCTCCATAGACCCAAGAAGGTTCAAACTCTAGGGCGTATGCGAAGATCTCAACATATCAAGTCTCAAGCTCGTCACCCAACAGCCTAGCCTCGTCGAGCACACACTCGAGCGGGGAAGAAGATGAACACAACAGTTTACCCAGGTTCGAGCCACCTTGCGGTGTAAAACCCTACTCCTGCTTTGTGGTGGATTGGCCTCATGAGGAGGCCGAGAATGAACAAGTACAGTGGATGAACAGCCTCACAAGGGCTCTGGTGGTGAGGGTGGAAAGGATATGATCCAGTCCCTCTCTATGGTGGTGGATAACCTATATTTTTGGTGGCCTCGGTCCTCTTCCCTCAAAACTTAGGCGGGAAGGGATCCCACAATGGCCAATTCTAAAGGGGACAATAAGTACATCTAATCCCGACGAAAGGTGGTCTTCGCCTGCAAAGCTTCTGGTCATGATGCAGGAGTGGGATCGGTGATGACATCCGTCCTCCCGAGCTCGTGGTCTTGGTCTCTTTGCACCAGAATGGGAACCTTTGGGGGACTCCTCGAGAACCTGCGTCCCTCCTTGCTCCCTTAGCACCGAAAGGGAAATTGTCTCCTCTGCGCCCGCATGTCCTTGGTCATCATGGCTCACGTCATCGCAGCCTCATGAGGCTAGGTACCTGCATAGAAATCTTCGCTCCTCGGGAGGCAACCTAGGGAGGCCGCCCCTCTAGAGGTCTTGGCGTCACTCTCCTTGCGAGGTTGGGGCCCTCGTGAGGGTATTGTCTTGGAGGTCGTGCCGCTGGGTCGTACCAGGCCATCGAGGGAACTATGCTATGGGCCAGAGGCAGGTAGATCTGGGTATCCCCGATCCCAAAACACCGACAGTAGCCCCCGGGCCCAAGGCACGCTCGGGCTGGCTTCTAGGCGAAGCCAAAGAGGAAAGGCAGAAGCGACGTGTGCCCCAATCGCCTATGGGTTAGGGTTGACGCGTGGTGCTTGACGGGATGCGGACGCCTCCGCTCCCCCACATAGCCTCGGCAACTGCCCAGGATGAAAAAGACTAGCACCCTCCTGCATGGCCATTATTGCTCGAACGTGAAGGGATGCCGGTTGGCCTCCCACTAACTATAAGAGGGCGAGGGAGACGAAGCCCCCAGCCCATCTTCATCTTCTTGCTCCTCATTCCTCATTCTTGCAGCGGCATCCATGGCACCGGTGAGGAGGTTCTCTGCCACCGAGAAGGGGAAAGTCCCCAGGAGGGGCCAGGCTCGCCGCGACACCGCTGGCGGTCCCCCAGGGGCGCGGGCGCACAACCACGGGTGTCTGCATTGCCTCCGGCGGTCGCAGAAAGGGTCCCTCCCGCGAGGGTGGTAGCGGAAGCCTTAAAGGTCGTGGTCGGTGTGGGGTGCTCATGGTGTCCCTCGGTCACCGCGCCCGTGATCCTGCATGGCCAATGTGGCCCGGGAGTTCATGGTGTAGGTGGAGAAGCTGGAGGGCCTCTGGATCCACCCCCCGTGCTTCTTCACGGACGAGCTGCTGGCCGGTGGGCCCAGTGGCATGTGGCTGCAATCTGACGGTTGTTGCTGCAAGGCCTCATGGGTGGAGGTCGAGGTCACCCCCGCGGGCAATGTGTTCCCGAAACACAGGTGGTAGACATTCGCCCGCGCCCGCGGCCTGCAGGGGTGGCGTACCCTCCACTTCAAGTTTGATGGAGCGGCGGCGCTCTTCGTCAAGATCTTCGGGGAATACAGTCGGCTCTTAGGGTGCTGCCCATAAGGCGACGGCAGCGACAGCGGCCACCTTTCCGACGACGACGGCCATTGCGGCGGTGGCGCCCTCCGCGGTGAACTTGCCCTTGGCGACGGTCGTGACACCACCAGTAGCCGCAGCGCTTGATATGTCTCCATCGTATCCACTTTTCCAAACTCTTTTGCCCTTGTTTTGGATTCTAATTTGCATGATTTGAATGGAACTGGCACGGACTGACGCTGCTTTCAGCAGAATTGCCTTGGTGTTATTTTTGTGTGGAAATAAAAGTTCTCGGAATGACCTAAAAACTTACGGATAATATTTTTGGAATATATAAAAAATACTACCAAAAGAATCAACCAAAGGGGGTCCACCCATTAGCCACAATGCTGGGGGGCACGCCCCCCTGGGGCGCGCCCTGGCGGCTTGCGGCCCCCCTGGACCTCCTCTGACCCTAACCCCAACTCTATATATTCACATCCAGAGAGAGAAAAAATAAGAGGGAAGGATTCATCGCGCTTTACGATACGGAGCCGGTGCCACCTCCTGTTCTTCATCGGGAGGGCGGATCTGGAGTCCGTTTGGGGCTCTAGAGAGGCGGATTGGTCACCATCATCATCACCAACCTTCGTCCATCACCAATTTCTTGATGCTCACCGCCATACGTGAGTAATTCCATCGTAGGCTTGCTGGGTAGTGATTGGTTGGATGATATTTATCATGTAATCGATTTAGTTTTGTTAGGGTTTGGTCCCTAGTATGCAATATGTTCTAAGATTGATGTTGCTATAACTTTTCCATGCTTAATGCTTCTCACTAGGGGTCGAGTGTCATGATTTAGATCTGAACCTATTATGATTTCATGAATATATTTGTGTTCGTGATCCTATCTTGCAAGCTATAGACACCTATTACGAGTTATGATCCGCATACCCCAAGGTGACAATAATTGGGATTCTTTCTGGTGATTACCGTAGTTTGAGGAGTTCATGTATTCAATAGGTGCTAATGCTTTGGTCCGATTCTCTGTTAAAAGGAGGCCTTAATGTCCCATAGTTTACATTAGGACCCGCTGCCATGTCATACAAGTTCTTTTCCATAAGCACGTATGACTATATTGAGAATACGTGCCTATATTATATTGATGAATTGGAGCTAGTTCCGTGTCACCCTAGGTTATAACTATTGCATGATGAATGCCATCTGACATAATTATCCATCACTGATCCATTGCCCACGAGCTTTTAACATATTGATCTTTGTTATGTTACTTTGCCGTTGCCACTATTACAATTGCTACAAAACTACTATTGTTATTTTTTCCACCATTACTATTACTGCCATACTACTTTGCTACTAAAAACTTTGGTGTAGATATTAAGTCTTTTAGGTGTGGTTGAATTAACAACTCAGTTACTAATACTTGGGAATATTCTTTGGCTCCCCTTATGTCAAATCAATAAATTTGGGTTGAATACTCTACCCTCAAAACCTGGTGTGATCCCCTATACTTGTGGTTTATCAGCGCCTCCAACCGGGGGAGAGCACAAGCGATGACGACTATGATGAGCCACCACACCGCAGCGGAAGGCAAGGAGAATAGAGCTATGCTACTTCTACTATGAATGATGCTTATGATGCTACTACTTTGCTTCATAAAACTATGCCACTTGGTGAATTACTTGATGAACACCTTGCTAGAGTTAGAATTGATTATGCTGAAGATGATGATATTTCTGAAACTAATGAAATTATTGAAGCTAAACACTTTGAGAAACATGTTAGACCTAGCTCTCCTAGATATGAATTGCCTGTTATGCCTAAAGGTTATGTTATGGATGGAGAGGTAGCTATGGACTTTCTTGCTTGTAAGGAGAGAGATGCTCTTAAGAAATTATTACGCAATTGGAAAGAAAAATCTTTGAATGCTAGAATGCAATATGATCCTAAGTTTAGTACTTCACCTATCTTTGTTACTGATAAGAATTATGAATTCTTTGTCGATCCTGAGTTAATTACTTTGGTTGAATCTGATCCTTTTCATGGTTATGAATCTGAAACTGTTGTGGCACATCTTACTAAATTGAATGATATAGCCACCCTATTTGCTCATGAGGAAAAAATTCACTATTACTATATTCTTAAGTTGCTTCCTTTCTTGTTAAAGGGTGATGCTAAGTTATGGTTTAATTCTCTTGCTCCTGGTTGTGTGTGTAGTCCCCAGGATATGATTTACTACTTCTTTGAAAAATATTTCCCTAGGTGCCTTAAAGGAAATATTTAACTTTGTGAAAATTGAAGAAGAGAGTGTCCCACAAGCTTGGGGGAGGCTTCTCCGGTTACTTAATGCTTTGCCTAATCATCCTCTCAAGAAAAAATGAAATACTTGATATCTTTTATAATGGACTAACCGATGCTTCTAGGGACCACCTAGATAGTTGTGCTGGTTGTGTTTACAGGGAACAAACTGTTGAGCAAGCAGAATTGCTATTGAACAATATATTGAGTAATGATAATGATTGTACTCTTCGTGAACCAACTACTAAGCCAACTCCAAAGAAAAGAGGTATTCTATTTTTCAGTCTAGAAGATATGCAAGAGGCAAAGAAATCTATGAAAGAGAAACGTATTAAAGATCAAGATGTTAAGAATTTACCACCTATTGAAGAAATACATGGTCTTGATAACCTGACACAGGTAGTAGTGGTAAACTCTCTCTATAGATTTGACGAAGGTGATATTCCTCATAATAAGTCTGCTAGTTAATGCTTGGATGATTTTGATAATTTTATTGTTAAACAAGAAAATTTCAATGCTTATGTTAGTAGACAATTGAAACATAATGCTTATATGCTTGACTGCTTGGGTGATTATATGAGTAGAACTGTTAATGATCTTAAGATTATTAGTAAGCATGCTTGCATGGTAAAAACTCAAGTAGAACAAGTTCTCAAAGCTCGGAATGAATTGTTTAATGAGTTGAATAGTAAGAACAATGATAATGATGTTAGGGTTATGACTAGATGAGGTAAAATGACCCAGGAACCTTTATATCCTGAGGTCCATCCTAAGAGAATTGAGCAATATTCTCATAAATCTAATATGTATGCACCAGGTCCTTCCAAAATGAAAAAGAAGGGTGATAGGACTTTGCATGCTTCTAGTGAACCTGCTATAGATACACATGAGAATCCAAATGATATTTCTATTTCTGATGGTGAAACACAATCTGGTGATGAAGATGAACCCAGTGCTAATGTTAATGATGATGTTCATGTTGATGCTCAACCTCGTAATGATAATGATGTGGAGGTAGAACCTGCTGTTGATCTTGATAACCCACAATCTAAGAATCAACGTTATGATAGGAGAGACTTCAGTGCTAGGAAATATGGTAAAGAAAGAGAACCATGGGTTCAGAAACCCATGCCCTTTGCTCCTAAACCATCCAAGAAAAAGGATGATGAGAATTTTGAGCGCTTTGTTGAAATGCTTAGACCTGTCTTTTTGCGTATGCATTTGACTGATATTCTGAAAATGTCTCCTTATGCTAAGTATAAGAAGGAAATTTTTCTAAATAAAAGAAAGATACTGGAAGCTAAAATTTCCACCATGCTTCCTAATTATACTTTTAAGGGTGGAATACGAAAGAAACTAGGAGATCCAGGAGACCTACTATACCTTGCTCCATTAAAAGAAACTATGTTAAAACTGCTTTATGTGATCTTGGAGCCAGTGTTAATGTTATGCCTTTCTCTTTATATTGTAGACATGAATTGAATAAGTTGGCACCAACTGAAATCTCTTTGCAAATGGCTGATAAATCAACTGCTATACCCATCAGTATTTGTGAGGATGTACCGGTCGTAGTTGCAAATGTTACTATTTTAACAGACTTTGTTATTCTTGATATTCCTGAGGATGACAGTATGTCGATCATCCTTGGTAGACCTTTTTTAATACTGAGGGGACTGTAATTGATTGCAACAAGGGCAATGTCACTTTTCATGTTATTGGTAATGAGCATACGGTACACTTTCCAAAGAAGCAACCTCAAGTTAATAGCATCAATTGTATTGGAAAATTTTCAAATATTGTTATTGGAGGTTTTGAATTCCCTATTCCTACTATCAAAAAGAAGTATGATATTCTTATTGTTGGGGACTTGCATATCCCATTGAGATAACATAGTGTTATTTGAAAATTCTCCAGTTTCATGTCATTCGGAAGAGGTTTGTTAATAAGACTTGATCAACCTTGTTAATGGATTCCTTTTGATGGGAATGAGATGGATGAATTCAGAAAGCATAACTTTCTATACCCACTTTTTACTTTCTGTTTTTTAGAATGAATAAAGCAAAAATACTATTATTCATCAGTTTTCTGAATTATCCGTGCAATAAAAAATGTCTCGAAAATAGAAGTTCTCCAAATGCCCTGAAAATTTACTATGATTTTTTATAGAATATTTAAGAATTTTTGGCACTGAGAACACACCAGGGGGCTGCACCAGTGGGCCACTACGCCTAGGCGCTCGCACATGGGTCCCACATGGGTCCCCCTCACTTATTCCAGCACCCATTCACTTCGTCTTCCTCCAGAAAAAATCATCATGTTGCTCAAACTCGTGTTCTTACTCATCTTGCTACCATTTTTTATCTCCCTGTGCAAAGCTCCACTTGCAAAACTGTTTGGGGGGATTGTTCTTCGAGAAATAAAAATGTTTACGAAGATATACCAAGGTGGTTCCTCGAGGAAGCAAGCCTCAAGGCTAGCGATACATGAGCCAGACCTTGAACCACCAAGGGAAGCTGGAGTACGGCCTTGCGAATCACTACCGCAGGATGCTCCTAACGCGACACTACGATCAGATACCCTTTGGAGAAACAGTGTGCAATGCATTAATCGCAAACGGTGGTGTAAAAAACCCGCCAAAAAAGGTGCAAAATGTTTGCGATGGCAGAGCCATCAAACACGGTTCAGATTTTAGTTGCATGTGCGATGCAGAGCACACGGTTAATCCATTCGAACTGTTTGCGATGAGACAAAACAACAGAAATGGGCAGCCATATCAATGTGTGTGTGATATATGACATACAGTTCGCTCCGATGAACCGTTTGCTATGATCGAGGTGAACACAAACGATTCGGTGTAACAAGATGTGTGTCATACCCCGCAAACAGGTCGGTAACCATAATTGTGTGGAATCATTATAGACAGCCCATACGGTCTTTTTTGTGAATTGTGTGCTCGTCAGGGCACACAGTTCAACAAACCAACCTGTGGGCGATAATGTGGAAGATCTCTGTTGAATACATATTACTAACCGTCTGCGATGAGATTGACAGGATAAACAGAGATAACAAATTAATATGAGCGAACGGAAATAGAGATATATACAGTCTGCTTAATTTAGTCCTTCTTCTTCTTCTTCTTCTAGTGTTTGTTGGATGGACCCGCAACATCATCTTGGCCAGGACGCTTCTTGCCGCTGGCCGTTGGCTTTTCACCATCGCCGCTGTCGTCGTCCTCCTCCTCCTTGTTCGACCATTCCTCCTCATCATCATCAGCATCCTATTCTTTGTCCTCCGACGGCTCCTCGTCCGTCTGGTTGTCATCTAACGACTCCGGAGGCAAAGTCCCTTCCATGATCCGGATATAATCGAGGTCTGGGCTCGAGGTCGGACCCATGGAAGATGAGCGGGATGATTCCGATGTTCACCTATCATCGGGCGCCATACTGTTGGTCGAACTGTCATCCTCACTATCACTCGACATGGCTGCAGAGTGTGTGCCAGTGTGTAGCGCGGCCTGATGACCCACAAGTATAGGGTATCTATTGTAGTCCTTTCGATAAGTAAGAGTGTCGAACCCAACGAGGAGCAGAAGGAAATGATAAATGGTTTTCAGCAAGGTATTCTCTGCAAGAACTGAAATAAGTGGTAATAGATAGTTTTGTAATGATATAATTTGTAACGAGCAACAAGTAAAAAAAGTAAATAAAGTGCAGCAAGGTGGCCCAATCCTTTTTGTAGAAAAGGATAAGCCTGGAAAAACTCTTATATAAGGAAAAGCGCTCCCGAGGACACATGGGAATATCGTCAAGCTAGTTTTCATAACGTTCATATGATTCGCGTTCGGTACTTTGATAATTTGATATGTGGGTGGATCGGTGCTTGGGTGTTGTTCTTACTTGAACAAGCATCCCACTTATGATTAACCTCTATTGCAAGCATCCACAACTACAACAAAAGTATTAAGGTAAACCTAACCATAGCATGAAACATATGGATCCAAATCAGCCCCTTACGAAGCAACGCATAAACTAGGGTTTAAGCCTCTGCCACTCTAGCAACCCATCATCTACTTATTACTTCCCAATGCCTTCCTCTAGGACCAAATAATGGTGAAGTGTTATGTAGTCGCTGTTCACATAACACCACTAGAGGCTAGACAACATATATCATCAAAATATCGAACGAATACCAAATTCACATGACTACTAATAGCAAGACTTCTCCCTTGTCCTCAGGAACAAACGTAACTACTCACAAAGCATAAACATGTTCATAATTATATTGGTATTAATATGCATAAAGGATCTGAACATATGATCTTCCAAAAATTAAACCAACTAGCATCAACTACAAGGAGTAATTAACACTACTAGCAACCTACTAGCACCAATCCCAGATTTGAAGACAAGAATCGGATACAAGAGATGAACTAGGGTTTTGAGATGAGATGGTGCTGATGAAGATGTTGATGGAGATTGCCCTCTCCCGATGAGAGGAGCATTGGTGATGACGATGGCGATGATTCCCCCTTCGGGAGGGAAGTTTCCTCGACAGAACAGCTCTACTGGAGCTCTGGATTGGATCCGCCAAGGTTCCGCCTCGTGGCGGCGGAGTTTTGTCCTGAAAGGTTGCTTCTTATTTTTTTCTCGACGAAATACTTCATATAGGACAAGATGGTCATCGGAGAGCCACCAGGGGGCCCATGAGGCAGGGGGCGCGCCCTAGGGGGGCGCCCCCACCCTTGTGAGAAGGGTGTGGGCCCCTGGTCTTCATCTTCGGCGAGGATTTTTCATTATTTATTATAAGGTGTTCCGTGGAGTTTCAGGACTTTTGGAGTTGTGCAGAATAGGTCTCTAATATTTGCTCCTTTTCCAGCCCAGAATTCCAGTTGTCGGTATTCTCCCTCCTTATGTAAACCTTGTAAAATAAGAGAGAATAGCCATAAGTATTGTGACAAAATGTGAAATAACAGCCCATAATGCAATAAATATCGATATAAAATCATGATGCAAAATGTACGTATCAACTCCCCCAAGCTTAGACCTCGCTTGTCCTCAAGCGAAAAGCCGAAATCGAAAAATTTGTCCACATGTTTAGAGATGAAGGTGTCGATAAAAATAAAATACGGACATGAGGGCATCATGATCATTCTTATAACAGCAACTTATATAATTTTTGTCATATGATCTCTAATGCTAGAGTAATAATTCAATCACAATATCAGGTATGAATTGTAAACTTCATTGAAAACTAACAAACTACAATCTCGTTCATTGAAGCAATTGCAATTTATCATAACATAGGAAAGAGTCAATGTATAAGAGCTTTTCAGCAAGTCCACATACTCAACTATCATATAATCTTTCACAATTGCTGACACTCGCGCAATACGTATGGTTATAGAGTTTTAATCGGACATAGAGAAAGATAGGGGCTTATAGTCTTGCCTCCCAACGTTTTACCTCAAGGGTAATGTCAACAGTAATAGTTCATGAAAACTCACATCCATTTAGCCATATATACCAGGATCTTTCCAACATACTATGCTTGCCAAAGGATAAAGTGTAAAAAGGAAGGGTGAAAATCACCATGACTCTTGCATAAGGTAGAAGATAATGATAAAAGATAGGCCCTTCGCAGAGGGAAGCAGAGGTTGCCATGTGCTTTTATGGTTGGATGCACAAAATCTTAATGCGAAAGAACGTCACTTTATATTGCCCCTTGTGATATGAACCTTTATTATGCATTCTATTGCTTTTATTACTTCCACATCACAAGATCGTATAAAGCTTATTTCTCCCACACCAATCAATCATACATATTTAGAGAACAATTTTTATTGCTTTGCACCGATGACAACTTACTTGAAGGATCTTATTCAATCCATAGGTAGATATGGCGGACTCACATGGCAAAACTGGTTTACGGGTATTTGGAAGCACAAGTAGTATCTCAACTTGGTGCAATGAATTTGGCTACCATGAGGGGGAAAGGCAAGCTCAACATGTTGGAAGATCCAAGACAATATAATTTATCTCAGATGTAAGAAAACATCACCCATTATGTTGTCTTCCTTGTCCAATGTCAACTCTTTAGCATGTCATATTTTAATGAGTGTTCACAATCATAAAAGATGTCCAAGATAGTATATCTATATGTGAAGACCTCTCTTTCTTTATTACTTCCTATTACTTACAACGATGACCAAAACTATGCTTGTCAACTCTCAACAACTTTTATTCATCATACTTTTTCTATGTGAGCTCATTACTCACCATGAGATCCATATGATCTCTTTGTTTCTTTTTATTTCTTTCTCTCTTTTATTCACTTAGGATCATGGCAAAACAATCAAGCCCTTGACTCAACACTAATCTTTATTATATAGCTCACGGACTCGATTACATAGAGGGATAATAAAGGAAAACTCACAACTAGATCATGCCACAAACTTTATTCTACTAGATCAAAATACTACTAATAATATCGAACTAAGGAAAATAGTAAAGACAAAAGTGATGGTGATACGATACCGGGGCACTCCCCCAAGCTTGGCAGTCGCCAAGTGGAGTGCCCATACCCAGATACTCATTTCTTCTTTGTTGGAGGAGACGGTGGTGATTTTGTTGATGGCGTAGGCTTCTTCCTTAATTTACGTTTGAGGACAGAATTTTGGTCCCTTAGGTCCTCGATCTCCTGCTCCAAGCTCAGTATCTTTTTGCATAGTTCCTGCTTGTTCTCCTATAAGAGGTGAAAAGGGATAAACTCGATCTTAGGTTTCTTTATCCTATCCGGGAGGCTTGACTTTTTGAACTCCACATGCATGTCCCCAGGTTGAGGTAGTGGGACTTCATCTTCATCTGAGCTCGTCTCCTCCTTTCTCTTCGGTTCACAGTCTTCTTCTTCTTCCGTAGTGCAACCACAATGCTCCATATCCCCATAAACCTTAGGATATGCAAGGTAATCAGCCACATAGCTTTCTCCTTCCAAATCCTGGGACGACATGTTGCTCTGTCTACAGCAGGACAACTCAAAGTAAAGACAAGGGATTTTTGCGTGATACGGGAGTCAGAACCCCCTGGAGATTATATAATGAATTTTTACTAACCAAAATACGTATCGTGCAGGAAAACGGAGTCTAGAAGGCACACGAGGAGCTCAGTAGGTAGGGGGCGTGCCCCAGGGCGGGGCGCCCTCCACCCTCGTGAGGCCCTCGTGTCCTTCCCGGACTGCTACTAAATTTTCTATTTTTCTAAATATTCCAAAACGGAGAAATATTGCCTTAAAAATTATTTTGGGGTCGGTGTACTTACCGTACCACATACCTATTCCTTTTCGAAGTCTGAAATGTTCTGGAAAGTGTCCCTTATGTATTCCTCCGGGGTTACGGTTTCAATAATATTGGTTTCAATATTTATGGGATTACCTGAGATATAATGTTTGATTCTTTGACCGTTTACCACCTTTAGATTTGTGCCTTCGAAGTTGTTGATTTTTATGGCACGAGAACGATAGACCTCCTCGATAACATAGGGGCCTTCCCATTTAGAGAGAAGTTTCCCTGCAAAAAATCATAAACGAGAGTTGTATAGCAATACATAATAACCTACATTAAACTCACACTTTTGTATCCTTTTGTCATGCCATCTTTTAACCTTTTCTTTAAACAAGTTGGCATTTTCATAAGCTTGGGTTCTCCATTCATCAAGTGAGCTAATATCAAATAACCTCTTTTCACCGGCAAGTTTGAAATCATAGTTGAGCTCTTTAATACCCAATATGCCTTATGTTCTAGTTCGAGAGGTAAGTGACATGCTTCTTGTAGCGACCCGACCCGAATGGATCAAGTCTCTATGCTTAAGTGTCATCCCTGGATCGGTATGCTGACACACACAGTACTCGAGGATTTATAACAGAGGTAAATCACATGTAAAGGTAACGTAAATACTATTACCTCAATCCAAAATAGCGAAAGTAACAAGGTTGTGGATTCCCATCAACACCAACGGCAAAGTTGAGTATAGAAATCGTAACCCTAACGTATCACTTACTTGTCGTAAGAAATCCTGCAGCATGAGACGTTGCAGCCACAGAGGGTCAGTACATTTAATGTACTGGAAAATTCACACCATAGAGAATGATGAAAAATGGCTATCACTAGATGCATACTTGGCTGGTGGAAAAGCTCTATGGTTATAAGGTTTTTCCGAAAAGCCAATTTTTCCCTACTGCAAAGGAATATATTTTATTTAACTATCATGGTGGTTGTTAATCATTGAGAATGGTTGACAACATTCTCAATCCCAATTAAGTAACATCATTAAACCCAACAAAATTAATTTAAAGTAACATGATGAGATTCACATGATAATCCAAGTACTAGATACTCAAGATGTCCATAACCGGGGACACGGCTAATCATGATTAGTTTATACACTCTGCAGAGGTTTGCACACTTTTCCCCACAAGACTCAATCTCCTCCGTTGGATTTCTCGCACTACAGGGTGTTTGAGAAATGGATGACCGAGACATAGTCTTTCAGAAGCGTTTGCACCTTACGATGGGTAGACCGTTCCACATACAACCCCTACATCTGCTAGTCTACCACTGTAAGAGTTCACAAGACTTAATCAACTATGCTAGAGCCCATAATAGCTTGTGGCTGCACACGGAAGTTTCTAGTATGAATAATCTCATGATCCCTTTGAGCCTGGGTGGCGGTCCATAAAAAACAGGCAATCCTGGAATACCCAGGTGCCTAGACAGGCAATCGCTGGAATACCCAGGTGCCTCAATCCACCCAGATGTGTGTTAAAGTTGCCACCTTAAGTAAACCATTAATTAACAATCTCACATCTGGCATGAAATCCTCTCAAACCCAATCCACTCTACGAGCATAGCATAGCAGTATAAGCCTAACGTAATAGTAACTCCCAAGGTTTGAATGCAGGGCAATAGGTTCCTACCTCATCAACTACTTCCCAATACCCACATGTTATCAATCCTACTCATGCAATCTTTGAGGGTTGAGACTAATGCATAAAAATTGGGTATGAAAAGGGATATGATCAAAGTGTGAACTTGCCTGCAATGTTGATCAAGATGATTTGCAATCAAAACTATTGATAGATCTACTCGTCACACTCCGGTCAATCTATCGTAGGCAAGCAATAGTAACCACATATAAGCAATCACTCAAAAGATCAGAAAGATCGAAGGAAACGATTCAGAGAACATCAAAACCAAGCAAATAACTCTTGCAACATAAAACAATTTCTAACAGTACCAAAATTATGTGAATTTGGCCTTATCAGAAAGTTTACGTCAAGAGCTTCGATTTGCAAAAAGAATCAACTAAATCGGAGCTACGAAACTCAAGTTATGATCAAATGAAGTTTGAATCTAAATCTGTTCTAATTCAAATTTTAAAATTTTCAAAAACCTGTTTGAGTTGGATTACTGGATAGAGGAGATCGTAACGAAGAAGTGAGCGTTGGTTTCGTTGGATTTGGACTAACGAGTAAAAAGTTGTAGCCGTTTGAAGTACAGGGACTAATCTGTGAAGAAAATTTATCACGAATAGGTCCCTGACCGAAAACTAAAATAAAAGAAAAAGAGAAACGCTACCGAACGAACGTTCGCTGCCGAACGTCAACTAATGAATCTGTTCACTAGAACTACCTAAACAAAAAACGTTCGTTAAATAAACTAACAAAAATAATAAACCGCTCTAATCTAAAGCCCAAACAAACCGTAGGAAACTGAGGGGTTTTTGTACCGGTTCTCGTGAATTCAACGGTGGCGAGAAAAACCAACGGCGGCAGTGGCGGCATTCTCCTGCGATGGCAACGGCAAGGCGGGACGGCGCTGCAGCGGCTCCGGCGGGGTGCAGCAACAGCGGTGGCGGTGTGGGGCGGGGGCGGCGAGCGGTGCAGCGCAAGCAGGCGGCAGCAGCGGCGGCGCAGGCGGCGGCGGTGAAGCAGCGGCGACGGATCTCGCCAGGGCGGCGGCGGTTGCTGCGAGGAGCGGCGCGGGGCGAGGGGACGGGGTATTTAAGAGGAGGGGGAGGCGAGAGGCGTGGGCGAGGGGTAAAGCGAGGCGGCGCGAGGAGTCCGAGGCGGGGACGGCGGCCATGGCGGCGCGGCGGCGTGCTGCGGGCGGAGTCCCACCCGGGAGGTTAGGGCGCGCGGCGTCGGGCTGGGCCGGCCCAGTCGTGGAAGATTTTTTTTAACATTTCCAGAAAATTAAAATAATAAAACCAGATAATTAAAAATATTATATAGGTATATAATATATCCAAATTTTCAGAAAAAGATTTTCTATAACATGAACATTTTTCTTGCATTAAATAAAATACACATAAATTCTAATAATTCAAACAGTGCTCCTGCTCTAATAAAATCCAATAAAAATCATTTTAAAAATACCAAAATGATTTCAAATTAATTTTTCTCCAATTTTCTATTGTAGGGAATCATGTTACCCTATTTTCCATGTATTTTGTTTTTGGAGAAAAATAATTTGAATAAAACTCAAATAACTCTAAATTGAAAAAAAAATCCAAAAGGACTTTGAATTCGATCCTTTTAACTTCCAACTCATATTTCATATATTTTAAAGAAGTCATTTTATCTTCTCTCATGAAAATCTTTGAGTTGCTTGAAGTTTATGAATTTTAAATATTTTCAAACGAAATTCAAATATTTTCAACAACCCTTTTCATGTATCTAGGGTTTTGTGTTGAAAAGAATTTGAATTCATGGAGATCACGAATGAAAAATGAAAGTTTGGGAAAGTCCTTTTATTCCCTCTCATTTAACTTTCAAAATGTTTCGAATTTCACTCAATCAATCACACAACAATCAAACAATCAATCTATCTATCTATTTATTATAACATTCCAAAATTTAGAATTTTGGGATGTTACAGTTTTCCATATACCATTTTATACAGAGAAATACCCATAGGATTTTTATATGCAGTTCTATAGGCCCATAATGCATCATCAAGTTTCTTGGACCAATTCTTTCTAGACCTATTGACAGTCTTTTGCAAAATTAATTTGAGTTCTCTATTACTCAATTCCACTTGACCACTAGACTGTGGGTGATACGGAGATGCAATTCTATGATTGACGTCATATTTAGCAAGCATTTTACGGGAAGCACCATGAATAAAATGTGAACCACCATCAGTCATTAAATATCTAGGGACTCCAAACCTCGGAAAAATAACTTCTTTAAGCATTTTAATAGAAGTGTTATGATCAGCACTACTAGTTGGAATAGCTTCTACCCACTTAGTAACGTAATCAACAGCAACTAAAATATGTGTATATCCATTAGAGGCAGGAAAAGGTCCCATATAATCAAAGCCCCAAACATCAAACGGTTCAATAACAAGTGAATAATTCATAAGCATTTCTTGACGTCTACTAATATTGCCAATTCTTTGACATTCATCACAAGATATGGAAAACTTACGGGCATCCTTGAAGAGAGTAGGCCAATAAAAACCGGATTGCAATACCTTATGTGCAGTTCTATCTCCCGCGTGGTGTCCTCCATAAGTTTCGGAGTGGCACTTGCGTAGGATCTGTTCCTGTTCATGCTCAGGTACACAACGTCTAATAACACCATCTACTCCTTCTTTATAAAGATGTGGGTCATCCGAAAAGTAATGTCTCAAATCATAGAAGAACTTTTTCTTTTGTTGGCATGTGAAGCTAGGTGGTATAAATTTAGCAACTATGTAATTAGCATAATCAGCATACCAAGGGGTACTACGAGAAGTACTTATGACATTTAATTGTTCATCAGGAAAACTATCATCAATAGGTAGTGGGTCATCAAGATCATTCTCTAACCTAGATAAGTTGTCTGCAACGGGGTTTTCAACTCCTTTTCTATCAACAATATGCAAATCAAATTCTTGTAGCAAGAGAACCCATCTAATAGGTCTAGGTTTAGCATCTTTCTTTTCCATAAGATATTTAATAGCAGCATGATCAGTGTGGATAGTTACTTTAGAACCAACAATATAATGTCTGAACTTATCACAAGCAAATATAACTGCTAAAAGTTCTTTTTCAGTAGTAGCATATTTTCTTTGAGCATTGTCTAGAGTCTTACTAGCATAATGGATAACATTTAGTTTCTTATCAACTCTTTGCCCTAGAACAGCACCTACAACATAATCACTAGCATCACACATAATTTCAAAGGGTAAATTCCAATCAGGTGGCCGAACAATAGGTGCAGAGGCTAATGATTTCTTAAGTATTTCAAATGCTTCTACACAATCATCATCAAAGACAAATGGTATATCTTTTTTTAATAAATTAGTCAGAGGTCGAGAAATTTTTGAGAAGTCCTTGATGAACCTCCTATAAAATCCGGTGTGACCAAGGAAACTTATTATACCTTTGATGTCCTTGGAACATGGCATCTTTTCAATAGCATCAACCTTGGCTTTATCAACTTCAATACCACTTTCAGAAACTTTATGCCCCAAGACAATACATTCATTAACCATAAAGTGGCACTTTTCCCAATTCAAGACAAGATTATTTCTTCACATCTCTACAAAACTCGATCAAGATTGCTCAAGCAATGATCAAAAGAAGATCCATAGACGGAAAAGTCGTCCATGAAAACCTCACAAATCTTTTCACAAAAGTCAGAGAATATAGCCATCATGCATCTTTGAAAGGTAGCAGGTGCCTTACATAAACCAAAAGGCATACGTCTATAAGCAAAAGTACCAAAAGGGCATGTAAAAGTAGTCTTTGATTGATCTTTAGCCGACACAGGTATTTGAGAGAAACCAGAATAACCATCTAGAAAGCAGTAATGTGTATGTTTGCATAATCTTTCTAGCATTTGATCGATAAAAGGTAAGGGGTAATGATCTTTCTTAGTAGCCTTATTTAATTTGCGGAAATCAATTACCATCCTATAACCGGTAATAATTCTTTGTGGAATCAATTCATCTTTATCATTAGGAACAACAGTAATACCTCCCTTCTTACGGACACGATGAACAGGACTTACCCAATGACTATCAGCAACGGGATAAATTATAACTGCCTCTAGAAGCTTTAGTATTTCTTTTCTTACCACTTCTTTCATTTTAGGATTTAGACGTCATTGAGGATCACGAACTGGTTTGGCATCTGCTTCCAAATTTATTTTATGTTGACATAGAGTGGGACTAATGCCCTTAAGATCATCAAGAGTATATCCAATAGTAGCACAGTGCTTCTTCAGAGTTTTCAATAATCTTTCTTCTTCATGCTCTGAAAGGTTAGCACTAATAATAACAGGAAATATCTTCTTTTCATCAAGATAAGCATATTTAAGATTATTAGGCAACGGTTTAAGCTCAAACACGGGATCACCCTTAGGTGGAGGAGGATCCCCTAGGATTTCAACAGGCAAACTGTGTTTTAGCATAGGTTCTTGTTTAAAGAATACTTCATCTATTTCCCCTCTTTCATTCATAAACATATCATTATCATGGTCTAGCAAATATTGTTCTAAAGGATCACTAGGAGGTACGGCAATAGAAGCAAGACCAATAATTTCATCCTTACTAGGCAATTCTTCTTCACGGTGTTGTTTACTAAATTTAGAGAAATTAAACTCATGAGTCATATCATCCAAGCCAATAGTAACAACATTCTTTTCGTAGTCTATCCTAGCATTAACTGTATTCAAGAAGGGTCTACCAAATATAATGGGATAAAAGCTATCTTGTGGAGAACTAAGAACAAGAAAATCAGCAGGATATTTAGTTTTCCCGCACAAGACTTCAACATCTCTAACAATTACCATTGCTGAAATAGTATCTCTATTAGCAAGTTTAATTGTGACATCAATATCTTCTAACTCAGTAGGTGCAATTTCATGCTTGATTTCTTTATACAAGTCATAAGGTATAACAATAGCACTAGCACCCATATCACATAAGCCATGATAACAATGATCTCCTATTTTAACAGAAATAGCAGGCATGCCTACCATAGGTCTATGTTTATCTCTAGCACAAGGTTTAGCAATTCTAGCAGTTTCACTGGAGAACTGGATAACATGCCCATCAATATTATCAGACAAGAGCTCTTTAACAATAGCAATATTAGGTTCAACTTTAACTTGCTCAGGAGGTGTATATGTTTTAATATTGCTTTAATGAACTACAGTTGAAGCTTTAGCATGATCCTTTATCCTAACAGGGAAGGTGGTTTCTCAACATAAGAAGTAGGAACAATAGGATCATTATAAGTGATAGTATTTTATTCAACTTTAATAGGTGCATCTACTTTTACTTCTATGGGAGGATGATATTTAAACCACTTCTCCTTAGGGAGATCAACATAAGTAGCAAAAGATTCATAGAAAGAAGCTACTATCTCAGAATCAAGTCCATATTTAGTGCTAAACTTACGGAAAACATCGGTATCCATGAAAGATTTAACACAATCAAACTTAGGTGTCATACCTGACCCCTTACCATTTTCGAGGTCCCAATCTTTAGAGTTGTGTTTAATTCTATCCAATAAATCCCATTTGAATTCAATAGTCTTCATCATAAAAGAGCCAGCACAAGAAGTATCAAGCATGGTGCGATTGTTATCAAAAAGCCGAGCATAAATTTTTTGAAGAATAGTTTCTCTTGGAAGCTCGTGATTGGGGCATCAATATAACATTGATTTAAGCCTCCCCCAAGCTTGAGCGATGGTTTCTCCTTCACGAGGCCAAAAATTATATATATAATTGTGATCACGATGAACAAGATGCATAGGGCAATACTTTTGATGAAATTCCAATTTCAATCTTCTATAGTTCCATGATCCCATATCATCACATAGCCTATACCATGTCAGTGTGTCTCCCTTCAAAGATAAAGGGAAGACCTTCTTCTTAGAAACATCATCAGAAATACCTACAAGCTTAAATAATGCACAAACTTCATCCACATATATTAGGTCTTCATCATGATGCTTTGTTCCATCTCCTGTAAAAGGATTAGCTAGCAGTTTTTCTATTATACTCGAACGTTACTCATAAGGAATTTCATTTTCAATAGGTTCAGTGGGTTGAGGAGCAACTCTTTGCTGTACTGGTTGGGGTAAAGATACCCCTAACAAGCCCCTCAGAGGATTACTTTCCATAGTAACAAGTGACAGTAACTTTCAGCACACTATATAAATTTTTCCTTACCAAATTCCACCTACCAAAGGCGCTTCACTCCCCAGCAAACAGCGCCAGAAAAGAGTCTTGATGACCCACAAGTATAGGGGATCTATCGTAGTCCTTTCGATAAGTAAGAGTGTCAAACCCAACGAGGAGTAGAAGGAAATGATAAACGGTTTTCAGCAAGGTATTCTCTGCAAGGACTGAAACAAGTGGTAACAGATAGTTTTGTAATGAGATAATTTGTAACGAGCAACAAGTAACAAAAGTAAATAAAGTGAAGCAAGGTGGCCCAATCCTTTTTGTAGCAAAGGACAAGCCTGGACAAACTCTTATATAAGGAAAAGCGCTCCCGAGGACACATGGGAATATCGTCAAGCTAGTTCTCATCACGTTCATATGATTCGCATTTGATACTTTGATAATTTGATATGTGCGTGGACTGGTGCTTGGGTGCTGTTCTTACTTGAACAAGCATCTCACTTATGATTAACCTCCATTGCAAGCATCCTCAACTACAACAAAAGTATTAAGGTAAACCTAACCATAGCATGAAACATATGGATCCAAATCAGCCCCTTACGAAGCAACGCATAAACTAGGGTTTAAGCTTCTGTCACTCTAGCAACCCATCATCTACTTATTACTTCCCAATGTCTTCCTCTAGGCCCAAATAATGGTGAAGTGTTATGTAGTCGACCTTCACATAACACCACTAGAGGCTAGACAACATACATCTCATCAAAATATCGAATGAATACCAAATTCACATGACTACTAATAGCAAGACTTATCCCTTGTCCTTAGGAACAAACATAACTACTCACAAAGCATACACATGTTCATAATCAGAGGGGTATTAATATGCATAAAGGATCTGAACATATGATCTTCCACCAATTAAACCAACTAGCATCAACTACAAGGAGTAATTAACACTACTAGCAACCTACTAGCACCAATCCCGGACTTGAAGACAAGAATCGGATACAAGAGATGAACTAGGGTTTTGAGATGAGATGGTGCTGATGAAGATGTTGATGGAGATTGCCCTCTCCCGATGAGAGGAGCGTTGGTGATGACGATGGCGATGATTCGCCCCTCCGGGAGGGAAGTTTCCCCGGCAGAACAGCTCTGCCAGAGCTCTAGATTGGATCCTCCAAGGTTCCGCCTCATGGCGGCGGAGTTTCGTCCCTAAAGGTTGCTTCTTATATTTTTTCTCGACAAAAGACTTCATATAGGACAAGATGGTCATCGGAGAGCCACCAGCGGGCCCACGAGGCAGGGGGGCATGCCCTAGGTGGGGGGTTCCCCCTCCCTCGTGATAAGGGTGTGGGCCCCCTGGTCTTCATCTTTGGCGAGGATTTTTCATTATTTATTATAAGGTGTTCCGTGGAGTTTCAGGACTTTTGGAGTTGTGCAGAATAGGTCTCTAATATTTGCTCCTTTTCCAGCCCAGAATTCCAGCTGCCGGTATTCTACCTCCTTATGTAAACCTTGTAAAATAAGAGAGAATAGCCATAAGTATTGTGACATAATGTGAAATAACAACCCATAATGCAATAAATGTCGATATAAAAGCATGATGCAAAATGGACGTATCACGGCCAGCTGGGGACGATGAAGATGGTGGACACTTAAGCGGGGCATGCAGAGAAGAGGAACTGCCAATTGAAGAAGGGGTTGATGTATTATCTAACCGCTGATATAATCAACCGCAATTATTTGTACCAAGCCGCTCCAAATTCCCGGTGTTGCGCGGGACTCCCATTGGCTATTTGGTTGGTTTCTTTTTTTAGGACAAAAAAAAGGAACGAGTTTTGGGGTCATGCACCGGTACCGGTACGAACGGAGTAGGATAGCTGGAAAGCAATACATTGAGCTCTTCTTATTGATAAAGCCAATAATAATCAAACTACAAAGGAAAATAAAAAAGACAAAGGAAAATATATGCATGAATCTTCGCGTAACATCAATGGCATAGGACCTAGATGTGCATTACTTAGAGCACATCTAGATGTGCTTTATCAATACTGTCAAACAAAACCCCTAATCATCATTGCAAATAGCGCATAGAACATGGCTAATGCGACAACCACAACTACACATGCTAGTTCCTTCTTGTCTCTTGCTTTCATCTGTTGCCTGTGATTGATTCTTTCTTGCTTCATCGTAGATTGTACATTCTAGATCAGCCAGTTCCTTCTTCAGCTTTATGTTATCTTCTGTGATCTTGGTGATAACACTCCAAGCCCTGCCATGCCATTCTTCATCTAGTCAGTTAACAAAGGCACAAGCCTCATATCCCCGCCAATGTTAAATAGTATTCAGGATGAGTGGTGGCATTAACTCAAGTAAAATGATGAACTTAGGACTAACCTCTAACGGGCAACTGAGAAACCGCCTGCCAATGTCGAATCCCCCCGTGCATACACTTCAAGTGGGAGTGTGCCCATGCACACAACTGAATTTTTGGTACTTCTCAATGGCGCAAAACTCGGAGTTGAACTCGTTTTGCGGGAGTCTGGAGTCATGCTCCGGATCAGGCATCAGTTCTCTTTCCTTGGGGGGGGGGGGTCATACAGGACAGATTCATCAAGGAGCTACTTTGGACATGATAAAAAGATCGGGATAGATTGGAACCTGATAGGATGATTCGGATCCATAGTACACCTGCCTTCTGATGACCTTAGGCAAGTGCTCAGCGGCGACCGCCGGTGTGGCTGCGATATGAGCAGGAGCAGCCACACCGAAACCATCAGCACCACTCGTCTGCATTCCGCCAATGTCAGCGCCATGCGAGGGAATTTCGAGGCTATGTAGGGATTTGGGGGAAATGGGGAAACTATGGGGATAAGCTAATGGTCAGGAACTACTTATGGCACTATATGTTGTATACGACACACTGTTTATACATGTCGTTTCTGGTAGGTATTATAATGTCACACACGATTTCCGCACCAAACCGTGTGAGAAGACAACGTAGGTGGTACACGGTTGCCGTTACATAACCGTATGTGATGTACTACCATGTACATATAATTAAGTTACAGTGATACCATGTAAACAGCCACTCTACCGATATCCGTAAAAAAATAGTTGCTCTGCATATAGAGATTGCTGCAGCGCCCTAGGCAGAGGCTACCGGAGAAGAGGTAAATCCTCGATCGGTGGTTGGTGACGGCGTCATAGGAGGTCAATCCTTGGTCTGCGGTGGGAGATAGGAGGAGCTCAACCATCAAGGTCAGTGGCGGCGTGATTCGAGCACATCCATCACGGTCGATGGCAGGATAGTGGAGGTCGAACTTCAGGCGGCAGCCGCACTAAGCTTGGCTCCTCGACCTTGCTGCCTCGGCGTGCCGCTACATCGCGCTTCTCTGTCTACTGGGTGGAGGTCGCCGTGCGGCTAATTAATTAAGGTATTTTTTGTGAGTGGCCTAATTAAGGTATTCAATTCCTAAGGGTAGTGTTGTACTAGTACTCTGCGTGTAAATTGACTGGCCATTAATTTTTGTCATTGCACATATGTATAACAATATGGAGAGCCCTCAGTAATTATGAAAATAAAACCTTGTGATTTATGCACGCATGTTTTGGCAGCAGTTAAGCCATGTATTAATGTTGTCATTTTTTTAATTACCATTCGTGTGGTGCAGATGGAACGATCTCGATGGATGAAGAATCAGAAAATCGCAGATTCTATCAGTGGCGTGGCAGAGTTCATGAATTTGGCTGAAAGTACAAAGAGGAGAATTAGTGATGCGGATTTCATCATGTATCCATGTACTGATTGTGACAATACAGTCACATGAAGTTGTAGATGTCCAGTGGCACTTAGTCTCTCGGGGATTCATGGATGGATATACACGTTGGACCAGACACAGTGAAGAGGAGGTCATGGATGAAGATACCCAGGGTTGCGAGATGCCAAACCTTGATTAGTGTCACATGGATGTTGAATCTAACATCGAGGCGGAGACGTCAAACTACCAATGGAACACCGGAAAGCCAAAATGTCCAATGGAAAACCAAGACGTCCACGTAGATGACGACAATCTTGATATGCCAGATTTTTCTGCTATGATTGTAGATTCCAGGGCCCAAAAAAAGGATATGATTGGGTACAAGGATCTGCCAACCATTGATGCGGACTCCAAGAAAGAATTATATCCAGGTTGCAAAAAGAAATATTCCAAGTTGAGTGCCACCCTGGCGCTTCTCAGACTTAAAACAGCAAACGGTCTATCAAACAAGGGCTTCAGAAAGATGTTAGGTCCTTTCAAAGAAATTCTTCCGGAAGATAATGTGCTCCCAGAAATATGAATGAAGCAAAGAAATTTTTTTGCCCATTGGAACTTGAAGTACAGAAGATACACGCTTGTGTGAATGATTGTATATTGTACCGTGGTGAGTACAAAGATTTGTGTGCATGTCCCAAATGCAAGCATGCACGATACACGCGCAACAGAGCAAAGGACAAGTACAAATTGGACGACAAGATCAAGACAAGAATCTCGTTCAAGGTTGTTTGGTACTTGCCTTTAATTCCAAGGTTGAGGCATTTGTTCGCAAACCCTAGAGAGGCAAAGAAGTTGCGGTGGCATCATGATGAGCGAATTGCGATAAGTACGTGAGGCACCCGAAAGATGGGGCTCAGTGGGAATTAATCAAGAACAAGTTTCAATACATTGCCAAGGATTCTAGAAGTATAAGGCTCGGGGAGTGTACTGACGGGATGAATCCGTTTGGCGATATGAGCACCAATCACAGCACATGGCCGGTGCTTCTGTGCATATATAACCTAGATCCTTGGTTGTGTATGGAGAAAAAACACATTATGATGTCAATGATTATCCAAGGCCCGAAGCAACCTGGAAATGACATCGACATTTACTTTCACCTACTGGTAGAGGAACTACTGTCAGTGTGGATAGGTGCACCTGCTGTAAATGTTATGATGCTTACAGAAAGGAGATTTTTGATCTACATGTGATGCTGGTGCACACCATTCAAGATATGCCGACATTAGGCAACACATCGGGGCAGAAAACAAAGGGAGATGTAGGGTGTGTCACATGCATGGATAGGAAAGCTAGCAGAAGACTTTCCATCTCGCGCAAAACCGTGTATTTGCATCATCGTAGGTTCTTACGGAAAAATCACCCATACCGAAAGATGAAAGCTGAATTTGATGGTACGACAGAGGTAGGTGTGGGCCCAAGACCCTATAATGGGGAGGTGGTTCACAACATGGCTAAACAAATTAATGTTGTGCTTGGCAAGAATCACCCTTTGACGGTGAAACAAACACCCAAGGGTCAAGTGTTTAAGAAGAAATCGATGTTCTAGAAATTACCTTACTGGGAGACTCTACGTGTACGTCACTTCATCAATGTCATGCACGTAGAGAAGAACGTATGTGAAAGCATCCCTGGTACTCTGCTCAAGATTAAAGGTAAAAGAAAGGATGGTGAGGGTTCATGGCTTGTTATTCTTGCTGATCAATCAAAATGCAAGAGTGAAGCAGAAGATGATGACAAATTCATCAAAGCTCGCCAGAGTTACAATTTCAGTACAAAAGAAGCAACGCAATTCTTCACCTATTTGTTTTCAGTTAAGACACCCTCTTCCTACTCCACAAACATCGGAAGTCTTGTGTACGTGGGCTCAGGTAAAATGAACTTGGGACACATGAAGTCATATGATTGCCACATAATGTTGACACAAATCCTCCCGGTGGCCATCAGGAATCTGATGGACAAAGATATAAGAGACACACTCATTGAGCTCTGTGATTTCTTCAACCAACTATGGCAGAAAGTTTTAGATCCTAAAGAGTTGGATCATATGCAAGATGATATTGCAATAATATTGTCCAACCTAGAGATGTTTTTCCCACCGTCATTCTTTGATATCATGGTCCATCTCACTGTGCACCTTGTCAACGAGATAAAGTATTGTGGTCCTGTGTTTCTTCACAACATGTATCCCTTCGAGCGGTTCATGGGAATATTGAAGCACTTTTGTCAGAATCGAAACCATCCAGAGGCAAGCATCCTACAAGGTTATACCGCGGAGGAGGTGGTTGAGTTTTGCACCGAATACATGACACAAAGACCTATAGGTTTGCCCCTCTCTCGCCATGAGGGCAGGATGAAAGGTAAGTCGGTCCTTGTTGGCACGCAAATGGCTGCCCTGGAGAATTGGCGAAGAAAGCCCATTTGACGGTATTTCTTAACATCCCAGTTCTTAGCTCTTATGCCGAAGAACACTTGGCGGAGATATGCCAAAGCTTCTTATCAATGGTGCCTTCATCAGATGTGCAGATGAAGGAGCACACTAAGAACTACGCCGAATGGCTGAAGAATCATTTGGCACAAGGATCCATCGATGGCATTGCTACGTGGTTGGCACAAAAGCCATCACCTACGGTGTTGACTTATACCTCTTGAGCATGCGTTGGTTTTCCCTTGAAGAGGAAAGGGTGATGCAGCAAAGTAGCGTAAGTATTTCCCTCGGTTTTTGAGAACCAAGGTATCAATCCAGTAGGAGACTACACACAAGTCGCCTAGTACCTACACAAACAAACAAGAACCTCGCAACCAACACAATAAAGGGGTTGTCAATCCCTTCACGGTCACTTATGAAAGTGAGATCTGATAAAGATAATAAGATAAATATTTTTGGTATTTTTGTGTAGACTGGAAAGTAAAGATTGCAAAATAAACGGCAACAGAAATAGCTAGTAGTTGGGAGAATAATGTAATGGAGAACAGACCCGAGGGCCATAGGTTTCACTAGTGACTTCTCTCAAGATAGCATAATATACGATGGGTGAACAAATTACTGTCGAGCAATTGATAGCAAAGCGAATAATTATGAGAATATCTAGGCATGATGATGTATATAGGCATCACGTCTGTGATAAGTAGACCGAAACGATTCTGCATCTACTACTATTACTCCACACATCGACCGCTATCCAGCATGCATCTAGAGTATTAAGTTCATAAGAACAGAGTAACGCATTAGGCAATATGACATGACATACTGGGATAAACTCAAGCAATATGATATAAACCCCATCTTTTTATCCTTGATGGCAACAATACAATACGTGCCTTGCTGCCCCTGCTGTCACTGGGAAAGGACACCGCAAGATTGAACCCAAAGCTAGGCACTTCTCCCATGGCAAGAAAGATCAATCTAGTAGGCCAAACCAAACTGATAATTCGAAGAGACTTGCAAAGATATTTAAATCATGCATATAAAAATTCAGAGAAGAATCAAATATTGTTCATAGAAAAACTTGATCATAAACCCACAATTCATCGAATCTCGACAAACACACCGCAAAAAGAATTACATCGAATAGATCTCCAAGAGAATTGAGGAGAACTTTGTATTAAGATCCAAAGAGAGAGAAGAAGCCATCTAGCTAATAACTATGGACCCGAAGGTCTGTGGTAGACTACTCACACATCATCGGAGAGGCTATGGTGTTGATGTAGAAGCCCTCTGTGATCAATTCCCCCTCCGGTGGAGTGCCGGAAAAGGCCCCAAGATGGGATCTCACGGGTACAGAACGTTGCGGCGGTGGAAATAGGGTTTCGTGGTGATCCTAGATGTTTTCAGGTATATGGGTATATATAGGAGGAAGAAGTAGGTCAGTGAGCTGCGAGGGGCCCGCAAGGGTGGGGGCGCGCCCACCCCCCTAGGGCGCGCCCTCCTGCCTCGTGGCCTCCTTGCTTCTTTCTTGTCGTCCACTCCAAGTCTCCAGGATTGCGTTTGTTCCAAAAACTATCCTCGCGAAGGTTTCATTCCGTTTGATATTCCTATTCTGCAAAACACTGAAATAGGCAAAAACACAGCAATTTGCACTAGGCCTTCGGTTAATAGGTTTGTCCCAAAAATAATATAGAAGTTCATAATAAAGCCCATTAAACATTCAAAACGGATAATATAATAGCACGGAACAATCAAAAATTATAGATACGTTGGACACGTATCATTGACGTACCAAGCATATGACATAAATGGATACACATTCTACACTGAGGTACGGATGAGAAGACCTCATGTCAGAACAGCTCTGTTCGAATAGAATGCATGACTGTTGATGAAGCTAATAAAATGGTATACTATGGAACCATCAAAGAGATTTGGGAGCTTGACTATGTGAAAGTTAAGGTGGCATTATTCGGGTGCGCATGGATCCCTCTTGGTCATGTAAAGGTTGATGATTACAGGAAGACCTGTGTTAACAGGACAACGATGGCATATCACGTGGGCCCGTTCATTCTTGCCAGCGATGTTACCCTGATTTTGTTTGCAAAAGACCCCTTGCGTAAGAACTGCCATGTAGTGATGCATGGCAAGAGGAGGATACTAGGTGTTGACAATGTTGCCAATGAGGACGAGTACGATGAATTTGCTGAGTTGCTAGCCAAGGGATCACGCAGCCGTGTAATAGAGAAGCGTAAAATCATCAGAAAACCCAAGTTCATTCGTGGTCAATGTAATGATTCCAGTTCCCCATGTACAAGGGAATTAAGCTATAAGACTAGTCTTTCTGCCTACTCTGCAACGTAATTCGTTCAATTTAGAACTGTCGCGTGTACTGAATTTGTGAGTTATGCCCAGTTTTTTGTTGATGTAAGAACCGTTAATATGTTGACCTTGATATGTTGTCAGCTCAGGCAATGAATATGAGATGTTTTTTGTTATTATTATTATATCATAGAGGTAGCACACCCAATTGATCTCACTACAGTATGTGTGAACAAAAATATGCAATCTGGTTTGCGAATAGCACACGGTTCATTGATTAAAGTCGTGTGCCGACCAAACCCCGCCCGCAATCTGAGGTGTGCTTTCTGATTGGCCAGAACCCAAACCCCATGGATCGTACGTCTGCACCGTTGGATGCTCCCAGATTGAACAGCAATCCTCATCCCTTTCGCCAGCACATGCAGTTCCGGTTGTAATTTTACTTTTATGCACAAAATACACGTTAAACTCCAAAAATGTCTTAAATATAGCTAACGATACCTAAAATTCGCCAGAAAATCAAACCCATAGTATAATTGTGATTGCATACCGTGGAAATTTTTATGAGGCCAAACGATTAAGTAACCGGCGACTAGTGTTTGAATTGACACATCTCTTTTTGGAAACCATGATCCTTCATGTGAGATGATCCGGTTTGGAAGGAGATCATCGAAACTTGTGCCAAACTTTACCAATTTTTTTCACAGGGTCGTGAGAGCATGCCACAGGTACACATGGATTTGGATGATGTCTCGATTCCATCTAAATTTCCTGTAATTAAAATACCAACTAGGCCTATGCTAGTGGCCGCACCTCGCGGACGAAATGTTTGAAACTTCTCCCCGCTTCTCGAACAAACGGATGAAAACTTGCAAAGCGACGCACAAATGATTTGTACACCTTCTTTGCTAGATCGATCGTAATGGGAGTATTATAGCAAGTATCATGCATGCCAACTAGGCAATTTTGATGAGTTGTCATAGAATTAAATGAAGAAAAATAGGATTAAGTATCATAGTAAATGCTATGCTACTATGTGTCATGCATGACAATAAATAAAATACTACATGATACTAACTTATGATACTATGCGCGCATTACGGAGGTAGTATCATATACTAGTATCATATGCATGATACTAGTATATGATACTCCCCATTACAACCAGCCTTATCATATAGTAGTATCATGCATATGATACTAGTATATGGTACTACCTCCATAATGCGCGCATAGTATCATAAGTTAGTATCTTAGGTTGCCTTATAAATTGCCATACATGACACAAAGTAGTACAACATTTAATATGATATGATATCATGATATGATACCACACCCTCTCTTTCCTCATTTAACTGTGTGCCACATCGCCCAAAAAGTCTAGTTGGCATGCATGATACTGCTTATGATACTCGCATTACGACTAGCCTTAGGGTGGCCATAGTGGGGGTATCATAGCCGGTATCATGCACTCAGGAATAGAAAATGCAATGATGTGGCAAAGAAGTAACATAGGTAGATACCGTAACATAATAAATATGCTATACTACTTTGTGTTATGCATGGCCATAAATACGGTCATCTATGATACTACTCTATGATACTATGCACTATGAAGGTACGTACGTAGTATCATACACTAGTATCATATGCATGATACTATAGTATATGACTCCCCACTATAAGGCTGGCCATAGTGGTGGTACCATAGCCGATATCATGCACTCGGAAATAGTTATACATCTCCAACATACCTATAATTTTTGATTGTTCCATGCTGTTTTAATATCAATGTTGGATGTTTTATAATCATTTTATAGTCATTTTATATCATTTTTGGTACTAACCTATTGACATAGTGCTAAGTGCCAGTTGATGTTTTTTCCATGTTTTTTACATCACAGAATATCAATACCAAACGGAGTCCAAATGCAATGAAACTTTACAGAGATTTTTTTGGACCAGAAGACACCTAATGGGCCAAGGTTGTGCCCGGGGGTGCTCCGAGGAGAGCACAACCCACCAGGGTGCGCCAGGAGGCCCAGGCGCACGTTGGTGGGTTGTGCCCACCTCGGGTGCCCCCCGGACCACCTCTTTGCTCTATAAATACACCAATATTCCAGAAACCCTAGGGGGGTCGACGGAAATCAATTCCAGCCACCGCAGAGTCCAGAACCACCAGATCCAATCTAGACACCATCACGGATGGGGTTCACCACCTCCATTGGTGCCTCTCCGATGTTGTGTGAGTAGTTCTTTGTAGACCTTCGGGCCCGTAGTTAGTAGCTAGATGGCTTCCTCTCTCTCGCTAAATTCTCAATACAATGGTCTCTTGGAGATCCATATGATGTAACTCTTTTTGCGGCGTGTTTGTTGGGATCGGGATGAACTTTGAGTTTATGATCAGATCTATCTTTTTATATCCATGAAAGTATTTGAGTTTCTTTGATCTCTTTCATGCATGATTGCTTATAGCCTTGTTTTTCTTCTCCGATATTTTGGTTTTGTTTGGCCAACTTGATCTTTTTATCTTGCAACGGGAAGAGATGCTTTGTTGTGGGTTTGATCTTACGGTGCTTGATCCCGGTGACAGAAGGGGAACCGACACGTATGTATCGTTGCTACTAAGGATAAAACGATGGGGTCTATCTCTTCATAGATAGATCTTGTCTACATCATCTCATCGTTCTTATTGCATTACTCTGTTTCTCCATGAACTTAATACACTAGATCCATGGTGGATAGCAGTCGATGTGTGGAGTAATAGTAGTAGATTGATGCGGAGCATCCCACGTTCATCCCCAAGTACACTCCGACTACTCTCGAAGCCCCAAGAGAACATAAGACGAGACCTCAAGTATACGCCATCGGACACAAGGTGAACTCGCTCCTCTCTGAATCGTCACTTTCCACATGTGAGACATGGCTACTACCTCAAACATGTGTGCTATGCATGACCAGGAACCAAGAGGAAGTCCATGGACAAGAAGGCGAGGACACCAAGCGCGAGGACCAAGAAGAAGAGCTGCGGAAGAAGCTCCAGCCACCGGACGACCGGTAGGGTCCGGACGTCCGGTGCCTGAAGACCCACCGGATGACCGGCCCAGACCGGACGACCGAAAATCCTGCACCCGAGCCAAATGAGCGAACGTTCGACACCAGCGGACGTCCGATGCCAGCGGAAGACCGGCGACCAGACGACTGGCCACCTCCGGAAATCCGGCACTCCAGTGTCCGAGCCAGATCGAGCGGACGTCTGACGTATACCAGACGTCCGGCCGCCCGTGAGCCACCGGACGAGTGGTCCTCAGGGGACGTCTGGTATCTGTCTGCGCATAGTGTTTGGGCCCGAGGTCCATTTATCCCTCTCCCACTTACCCCTTCATGGATCTAGACTATATATATACTCATCCACCTCCTCCTAGTCAGGGTTAGCGTTGTGATAGATCATTTGAGAGATAGAACTTCGCTCATCCATACGGATCTACTCCTTGAGAGAGACTGCGGCCCCTCTTCGGAGAAGATCCACCTTGGATCCAAGACCCCCTCTTCGACGGCCCCATCAAGACCTCCTCACGGAGAAGAACCGGCTACCTTTGTATCGTCCCTTGTTGATCGTGGATCCTGTATCTCTTTGTGTTTCTAGGATATAGCACATGTGTGACTATTTCTTGTTGGTTTAGTGTTTCTCTTGTGTTCCCCCATGTTTTCCCTCGTTTCCCTCCTCGTGTTCTTCATGGGATCCGCTCCTTTCGTGAAAGATCGGCCGATTAGGGTTCTACCCTACATCATCTTGGTATCATGAGCCACGTTGATTACGATTTCGGAGCCTCCCCTTGTTGTTTTCAAGCCTAATTTTGATGTGTTCTTCCTTAATTTGGAAAATTACCACCAAAAATAGCCCCAATTTTTTTTTTCTGATTTGTTGGTTTGACGAAGTTTTGTTGGATTTGATACATAAATTTGCTTGGTTTCAAGTGAATCTAGCATTCCCCATGTTCCCCATCTTTCACCCATAAAATCTCATCTTTTTTTACCCCAAAATCCCCAAATTCCGCCCAAAATCGTGCCCCGGATCGGAAATTTCACGTTGACCCTGACCCCCAGGACGACCGGCCCTTTACGGATGTACGGAGCCCCTGGATCGACCGGATGTCCGACCTTTTCCGGACCACCGGAACCCCTAACCCGAGCCGAATTTACGGATTTCCGAGCCTGCCCAGACGTCCGGCCCCCCGGACATCCGACCTTGTCCGGACGTCCGTAACCTGTAGATATTACCTTCGGCTGATTTTTGTTTTTCCATAACTAATGCATCCGGAGTACGATTTTCGCGTTATTTAGCTCGTTTTGAAGCTCTTGACATCCCCCTTCCGACAAAAATACTTCCAACATCATTTGACTCCATCAAATTTTTGGAACTTTGGCATCTTTGCCTAGGGCTTCCACCATATCATCCACTACACCACCACTGACATCCGCAACCTAACCAACTTTGTTGCCCTTCGCATTAGTGGTTTCTTAAGGAGTGATTTGAGTCTCCAAAGGTGTCTAGGCTAGTTAGAGACGGTTGCTTTTTCTTCAACCACCACCACCACCATAACTTCCGCGTAGTTTTGCCCACCTTACACTCCCGCCACCCCAACTTAACCCAATTTTGTTTGTCTTGTGACTTGTGTCTCCTAAGGTGTTTCAGCTACTTAGGGACCGAGCTTCCAACTACGAAACCGGGTATAGTCCACCACCTTACACTCCTTTTCTGCATTGCCTACTCGCATAACCCATCATTCCACCACCGCATCCTCGCTACCACCATTTTGCCATTTGACATTTGAGATTTTGAGTTCGCGGTTTTTCCGTTTCCTAAGGTGTTTTGGCTACTTAGGGACGAGTCTCCATCATCTTGGTATCTGCATCAAGATCACCGCCACTCATCATCGACACAGACGGTAACCTCCATATCATCTTGGTATCGTGGTATCCATCCATTGTATATTCCCTTGCCATTGCATTGATAACCCCTAGCCCATTTCACGTCACTTGCCTATCGAGACTAGCCTTTGAGTATTTCCGGCAATGTTACTTGTGCACATTAGTGATCTACACCATGCATTGCATACATACCACATCATATTGGTATCATATCATCCCTTGTGTCACAAGATTGTTCCCATACATACCCAATTGCTATCTTGGTTTGTGCATTTCGCATTGTTGCCATATAAAAAAAGAATAAGCTTTTAAGCAATGAAAAAGAGTGAACAAAGAGCTTGTAGGCAAGTGCCATAGCATCATACCACATTGCATAAGATTGTCATATCCGATCATCTTGGATCATACCACCGGAACATCATATACATAGCATACTTGGGATAGAAGTCGTTGCATTTTTGTCTCCTATAGGTTGTGCACAAGTGTCGTATCCGCCTATTGGGCAATCGTGCTAGCGTCTCTCTAGAGTTGTGCAACAAGAGCATTTTCCGTGGATTCCACATTTTGTGCTCATCGTTGGTTGCATGACCCCATTTATCTATTCGTGTGTGAGTTTCCGTGTGCCACCCACATTGCTATTTGTCTACTTGTTTCACTTGAAAATTTGTGAATCTCTTTCAACATTATTGACTCTTGCTAACATTTTGCATTAAATTTTTGTGCCACTATCCTCACCGAGCTCCACCATAAGCCTTATTTTGTGTAGGTGTGAGAAAGCGACAAGAATTGGTACCAGTTGTGCTATTTCCTTGTTACATCATTGAGTGATCATTGATCCATCTTCAACATCAGACAAGGTACATTTGGTATAGTTCTTCTCCTTTCTCCACTCATATTTGCTCGAGTATTGTGATGGATAGGCAAGGCATTTCATCTCCGGTCTTCCAAAACAACGACAGTGTGAACAACTACATCACCAAAGCGTCAATCTTTGATCTACAACGACAAATACAAGGCACACAATCAAGATTGAGAGAGCGCATCGAGAACCTCTCCATTGACATTCGCCACTCCGAAGCGAGGAAAAGGGACTACATCGACAACAAGCTTTCCGCACAAAAGGAGGAGCAAGATGCAAGGATGGAGAAGGTTCGGACATTGTTGATCAACCGTTCTTCCCCTTCATCGTCCTCAAGGCGACAACGTTCAAGTCACAAGTCTTCGGAGCTCCCAAGCGATACAAGCGCAAGTCGTCCACGTCCACATCTCCATGGTGACCACCATCACGTTTGTGATCCACATTGTCATGAACAAGAAGTCACCTCCAAGCATCATGTGCACGACAACGACGAACGCCATCGAGCTCAAGCATGACAACGACACCATCATCATGAAGATGCTCGAGACGCGCCTACCTACAAGTCCGAACAAGCTCTACATCAAGCTACGTCCAAGCTTCATTAGAAAAGAGAAGACCGCAAGACAAGCACCACCAAGATGGAGCCACGGCTACACCAACCACTTCGGCATCTTCGCCAAGTGTTCTCGAGTCATCTTCGCCTTCGGATGTACGACATCTTAGCCTACTTCCCATGAGTTCTCCTACATCGACATCTTCACCAACAAGACGACCACCTACAAGCGAGGGTAACCCTTCCAACTTCGGAAGCCCCCCAAGGAAGATGGCCGAGCATGGGAAATTCCCTTCGGTCATGGAGACGAGCTACGAGGTGCCACATCATATGGGCCTCCAACAGCAAGACGGTGACAAGAAGGTCGAGCAAGGGCCATCCCCTTCGACCACGGCGACGAGCATGAACCTCTTCAACAACATGAATACGGCGCCCATATTGGACTCATTCTCCGAGTCAAGCTACGCGAGCGCACATGAGACCTTCTCTTTGGTCTCGGAGGAGAGTGATGATGTGCCATCTTTGGCCTTCATCTACAGCTATGACATGATCGAGCATGGAGACATTTGCACCAACATCTCTCCGACACCGACATGTGACGAGATGCTCCACTTGCCATGTGAGGAGAGCCACCACCACATGAGTGACATGAGTGACTCCACCATACGTGACATTGAGAGCATTTCCTATGAGAGGATGAGTGTGACCACCACTAGCCCCACACTTGGGAGCATGCCACACATTCTATGTGAGGTTGAGAGCTATTTGAGTGACTCCACCAACCATATGAGTGAGAGCATCCAAGAGGGAGTGAGTGATCCACAACACTTCGTGAGGTAGTTGACACGGCATGTGAGGCCACTATGATTTCTAACGACCTAACCTCTACTCCGAGTGTGTTTTCCTCTTTGGTACTAGGTCTCCTACATGACGACACGCCTATCCTCGACGAGTCCATACCTCCAATAGAGACGACGATGGCCATGGTGGACGATGATGCACCCCCACATGGTTCCATCAAGATGAAGATGACCACGACTTGGTCTTTGACACCTCACCTACAACACATGAGCGATGCTCCAAAGGTAACATAGGTGATGGTGCTTCTCTTGTCCCATTAGTGGACTATTTTACGAATGATTGATTGCATGATGTTGACACACCTATTCCCATGCTTCAGGCTAGTGAGAATCCTTCATGTCATGACTTACCAATTTATGATGAATATGATGATGAGGATGTTGATTTGCCTAGTTGTGATTCTATAATCCATAGGATATCATGTCAAAATTCTATTGGTCACATCATGTTTGACAATCCATTAAACTTGTCCTATGCTATGAGTGACATCTCCCATATTGCATCATTTCAATGTCACCAAAGTAGCTATGCATGCCCCATTAAAATAAATCCCATTTGCACTTATGGCATAGATGACGAGATGATGGTCATTGTCTTTTATTTTTCATGTGATGATACTGCCATACTTCCTTTAAATGATTTGCGCAATTCTTCTACTATGCCATGCCATGATCACATAGAACCAAATATGCTTTGTTTTGTATGTTTTCAATATTCTCCGTGTGATGTTTGCATCAATGCTCATCAGGAGACCCCCATAGTTTCCTCATATATATTAGGAGATTTTGATGCATTCCATACTTTGCATGATCCTCATAATTGCTTTCTCCGTATGCATTCCACGCATAACAATGCTCTAGATATTTCCCATGATGCATTACATAATTTGAGTCTCCATTATGCTATACATAACAAAAAACCTATCATGATGGATGACATGTTTCTATATCACGCATCTCATTTATTTGAGCACTGGATATTTTATGCTAACCGACACAAGCACATGCGCATCATGATGGATGATGTGTACATATACCATGCACACACAATTTTCCCTTTGTCTTTGTTTTGTGTAGGTACTCACGTATACTCGTCAACCTCTTAATCCCAAGAGTTGACGAAACGAGCTCTTGAGAGCAACGATGATTTGGGATCCCGTGGACTGTACTTCCCACCATTCTCTTCGCGCAACGACTACACGCATCTATTCCACTTGGCTCTCACACGGCTATGGGCTATTTACCACTTGTCGCATTATGCCCATTCTACCATGTTCACTTTGCATGTTATGCCTATTTCTATGTCTTTGCCATGCAATTGTGACCCTTACTTGCACTTACCCATGATTCATCATTATACTACTATGTGTATTTGCATGCTTGGTGGAGATCCTTGTTGCTATTGCCATGTTTATCATGTGCCTCATGCTATTGTTGATTCTTGTGTTGGGAGAGTCATGATGTCCCATTGCTATTTATGTATGGCCTCTCGCCAATACATTGATGATATTTTGCTCATATCTTGCCTTCATGCTTGTGATATATCTTGTGCATTATTCATGACCACAATTTGCACACATGACATGCTTGACATGATTCCCTCCAGTATGTTGCATCTTTGCACTACTAGCTTGCTTGCCTTGATTCATATGATTGCATGCTTTGTTGCATCACCCATGTTCCATTATTACTTGGTTTCTTGGGTTGATGACGTATATGTTCATGCCTCTCACATGATATATTTTATTCATTGTCGCTTGCCTCCAGTTGTTGTATGTATGCTTATTGATCATGGAGACTTGGAAACTTTACTTGTGATGCATGCTTGCTTGATTGAGCCTATTGTATTTGGTTGTTCTCGCATCATATGCCTCCAGACGATGAAATGCTCCCTTGTCCTTTCCTATGATGAGCATGATGCATCCATTTGTTGGGTATTTTACCACACAAATGATAGGTTTTGCATCTCCGCTAACCTCATTTGTTTTTCCGAGTGTTTGTCATATTCTTTCATTTTGAAGGATTCACAAGGCGATACCGTCATGAGACAATTTGATCATGTGAAGGCATACACGATGTGCAACACCAGCATTTGCGAGAATCTCCTAAAGGTGAAATCCTTCCCTTTGACACATCCTCAAGTAGTCGATCACAGGGGTATCGGCGACAGTCTCGAGGCCTACCAGAAAAAAGTAACGGAGGAGCAACACAAATAAATAATAGAGAAATCAAAGCAACACAAAGCATAACATGGCAATACATGGTGCTAGAGGTGATCTAATGCAATGCTTCATTATACAGGCAAAGAGGGAAAACATCCGGAAATGTTTTCCCAGCGTTTGGCATTTTTTGGACAGATGAAACGAAGGGGACAAATCCATGTTCGCTATGCTAGGGGCATCTGACAGATGAACGGATCTTATATTCGGATTCGTCTCGTCATTCTGAGCAACTTTCATGTACAAATTATTTTCATCCGAGTTACGGATTATTTTACATGATTTTTCGGAGATTAATGCAATTTATGTATTTTCTTTTATCTATTTACTTTATCATTAAAATAACAGAAAACATATGTACCCACTAGGGATTAGCCCTAGTGGATGACAAGTGGGGTCCAGGGTGGCTAAGTGAGCAGTACAGTCAGCGTTGACTAGGTCAAAGTTGACCAGTCAATAGGGTCAAAGGGGCCCGCATGGCATAGGCACACCACTAATAAACTAAATGAGATCTATCCTAAATAGATTGGGCCCACTGGCCATTAACACAATAGGTTAGCTAATACTAAAGTTAAGCCCTGGCTAATTAAGTCTTAGGACTAACTAAGAGGCCAGCCCCACGTATAGTACACGGATGTCCCATAGTACTAGTGCATAGCCAGCTATGGCCATGGCTTTGCACGCACACACATATGCGCTAGCGGCCAGAACCATTGGCGACGCTCATGGGAGCAGCCGGCTGTAGCCTGGGGCATGGCAGGAGCCGCAGGTAGCAGCGCGGAGCAGCAACTAGCAGTAGCAGTAAGAAGCAGCGGCGGCGGCAGTGCTAGAGGCAAGCAGCAGTCAGCAACGGCAGCTAGGCGCGGCGCGGGTGTGTACGAGCATCACCAGGCGGACGGGCACGCGCACGAGCGACAATAGGCGCGCAGGTGCAGATAGGCGCGCACGGCGGAGCACAGTACGGGCGCGGCCACAACGTCGAGCGCGGCGGCGGTCGGAGTAGAGCTCGATTAATTCCTCGCCTCGCGACGGGTTCGAGCCAACGAAAAATGCAGGCGACATCTATGGATCACCAAGAGCTCATTGGCGTGATGCATATGAGTGGAGAAGCTTAGGAGCCTAGAGCTATTCGGCCATGGTGGCGGCTGGAGCATGGAGCTCATGGAACGGCGGCAAGAGGAAGGGAGCGACGCCTAGAGGAAAAGGAGATCGACACGGAGCTCACTTTGATGCCCGCGGAAGGCTCGAGGGTGGCGCGGACGGTCGGAGCAAGTAGATCGAAGCGTCCGCCTAGGCATGCGCCGGCGAAGGGAACGGACGCGCGGCGCGTCGCAGGTGCACCTCGGCCTCAATCCGGAGCGGCAGTCGATGAAGACAAACCCGGTGGTCCTGCCGGACACTTTGGAACAACGAGTGGTGGCCGATCACCACAACAACAGGGAAGGCGCGATGACGGCTACTCGGGCGCGAGCTTCATCTGAGAAGGAGAGAGTGAGAGGGGGTTACTGGGGGCTACGGTTCGGTGCGTGGGAGGGAGAGAGGTCCAGGGTTACCTTATCGGACAAGGGAGCCAGCGGATGCTCGACACGCGGCCATTTGAGCCATGGACGAACGATGCTCGTCCAGCACGTCCTCTGTGAACAGAGACAGGAGGAGGTGCAGGGTGGGCTAGGCCTAGAATTAAAGCCCAAGCGCACACTGGGTTTTACCTCTTTTATATTTTACTAGCAAATATGCCCGTGCTTTGCAAGGGGAGAAAAAAATTATTATTACAGGCCCCTACCGAGTAAGTATGGCCTGAAACACAAGTGTAATGATTTTTTTATGGCATGCATCAATTATTCACGACATTAATTATACTTTCAGCCAGACCATCTTTACAAAACGGATAAGAAATGTATGTATTATCAGGTATGCAAGGTGTTATCCACTCATGAAAGTGTGCTAATTGTCTGGTTTTGATGTGATACTTATGTAGTGTGAGACAAATGGACCAAATATTTATTAGGTTAAAAGTTATTGGGACTGATTCCATAACCAAGAGCTGAAAACATGAATAATTTGTTTTCTATACCTCGGACTTTTTTTTGCATTGGCAATCTCCCCGGAAAGCTCAATAAAATTTCATAATTAATTGTTGTATTGCATTATGAGTAGTCCCATTTGCATGCATGATACAAACATAAGAAGAGATCTTGGTACAAGACATGAAAACTCAAAAGAGTGGTGCATAAAAGCATAAGCAATGCTACACCTATGTAAGCAGTCATACCTGATTAACTAAATTGCCAAGGTGACATTTTTTTGTTGAGCCCACTGGTGGAAAAACAGGCTTCCGTCCAGCCCCATAAGTCACGAAGCTGTAGGAACCGCGACTAATGGGACCTTTAGTCGCAGTTCTGGAGGTGAACCGCGACCAAAGGCCTGGGCCCAGGGCGCTCGGTGGCCAGCTGGCGCACGTGAGGGTCTTTAGTCGCGGTTGGCCAGGACAACCGCGACTAAAGGCCTTCGGGCACCTTTAGTCACGGTTTGCCAGGCCAACCGCAACTAAAGCCCCTCCCCTATATATACCCATCCAGCAGCCAACACTTAGCCATTTGGAGCCATTCTCTTCACAAGTGGGTGTAGGTTTGCTTTTGGTTCCTCTTATGCACATAAGGTGTTTGATGAAATGCCCCAAGAGCATGAAACAAACATGACATGAAGTGTTGGAGCCACACTCCTCGATCGCGGTTAGCAACTTGATGAACCTTTGATGTGTCATTGATAAAATATGCATGTGTGCAGTTCATTGTTTAATTTATATTGTTTGTAGCTAGTTAGTTTAACAAATGCATGATGGTTAATTATATATTTTATATTATAATAATGCAGATGAATCGGCAATGGATGTACGGTAACCGACTCTCCGGCGAGTTCACTACGGGTTTGAAAGATTTCCTCGTAGTGGCTAATGCGAACAAGCAGGGGGGTTTTGTTATCTGTCCATGTGTTATCTGTAAGAATCAGAAGGGTTACTCTTCCTCAAGAGATGTTCACATGCATCTGCTTCGGCACAGTTTCATGCCAAGCTATAATTGTTGGACCAAGCATGGAGAAAGAGGGGTTATAATGGAAGAAGATGAAGAAGGGGATGATTTCATCGATGAAAGCTATCTTGCTCATTTCGGTGATACTTTCATGGAGGATGCTGAAGGTGAAGGGGAAGGTGAAGAAGAGGCACGTGATGATCCCGTTGATGATCTTGGTCGGACCATTGCTGATGCACGGAGACGCTGCGAAACTGAAAAGGAGAGGGAGAATTTGGATCGCATGTTAGAGGATCACAGAAAGGCGCTGTACCCCGGATGCGATGATGGTCTGAAAAAGCTGGGCTGCACACTGGATTTGCTGAAATGGAAGGCAGAGGCAGGTGTAGCTGACTCGGCATTTGAAAACTTGCTGAAAATGTTGAAGAATATGTTTCCAAAGGATAACGAGTTGCCCGCCAGTACGTACGAAGCAAAGAAGGTTGTCTGCCCTCTAGGTTTAGAGGTTCTGAAGATACATGCATGCATCAACGACTGCATCCTCTACCGCGGTGAATACGAGAATTTGAATGAATGCCCGGTATGCACTGCATTGCGTTATAAGATCAGAGGCGATGACCCTGGTGACGATGTTGAGGGCCAGAAACCCAGGAAGAGGGTTCCCGCCAAGGTGATGTGGTATGCTCCTATAATACCACGGTTGAAACGTCTGTTCAGGAACAAAGAGCATGCCAAGTTGTTGCGATGGCACAAAGAGGACCGTAAGTCGGACGGGGAGTTGAGACACACCGCAGATGGAACGCAATGGAGAAAGATCGACAGATGGTTCAAAGATTTTGCAGCTGACGCAAGGAACATAAGATTTGCTCTAAGTACGGATGGCATGAATCCTTTTGGCGAGCAGAGCTCCAGCCATAGCACCTGGCCCGTGACTCTATGCATCTACAACCTTCCTCCTTGGTTGTGCATGAAGCGGAAGTTCATTATGATGCCAGTGCTCATCCAAGGTCCGAAGCAACCCGGCAATGACATCGATGTGTACCTAAGGCCATTAGTTGATGAACTTTTACAGCTGTGGGGTGGTGTCCGTGTGTGGGATGAGCACAAACAAGAGGAATTTGACCTACGAGCGTTGCTTTTCGTAACCATCAACGATTGGCCTGCTCTTAGTAACCTTTCGGGACTGTCAAATAAGGGATACAATGCATGCACGCACTGCTTACATGAGACTGAAAGTGTACATTTGCCAAATTGTAAGAAGAACGTGTACCTTGGGCATCGTCGATTTCTTCCGAAAATTCATCCAGTAAGAAAGAAAGGCAAGCATTACAACGGCAAGGCAGATCACCGGCCGAAGCCTGCGGAACGCACTGGTGCTGAGGTATTTGATATGGTCAAGGATTTGAAAGTCATCTTTGGAAAGGGTCCTGGCGGACAATCAGTTCCGAAGGGAGCTGACGGGCACGCAGCCATGTGGAAGAAGAAATCTATATTCTGGGAGCTAGAATATTGGAAAGTCCTAGATGTCCGCTCTGCAATCGACGTGATGCACGTTACGAAGAATATTTGCGTGAACCTCCTAAGCTTCTTGGGCGTGTATGGGAAGACAAATGATACAAAGGAAGCACGGCAGGACCAGCAACGTTTGAAAGACCCTGATGACCGGCATCCGGAATGGTTTCAAGGTCGTGCCAGCTACGCTCTGACCAAAGAAGAGAAGGTCATCTTTTTTGAATGCCTGAGCAGTATGAAGGTCCCGTCTGGATTCTCGTCCAATATAAAGGGAATAATAAACATGGCGGAGAAAAAGTTCCAAAACCTGAAGTCTCACGACTGCCACGTGATTATGACGCAATTGCTTCCGATTGTTTTGAGGGGGCTCCTGCCGGAAAATGTTCGAGTAGCCATTGTGAAGCTATGTGCATTCCTCAATGCAATCTCTCAGAAGGTAATCAATCCAGAAGTTCTACCACGGTTACAGAACGATGTGATCCAATGTCTTGTCAGTTTCGAGTTGGTGTTCCCGCCATCCTTCTTCAATATTATGACGCACCTCCTGGTTCACCTAGTCGAAGAGATTTTCGTTCTCGGTCCTGTATTTCTACACAATATGTTCCCCTTCGAGAGGTTCATGGGAGTATTAAAGAAATATGTTCGTAACCGTGCTAGGCCAGAAGGAAGCATCGCCAAGGGCTATGGAAATGAGGAGGTAATTGAGTTTTGTGTTGACTTTGTTCCTGACCTTAAGCCGATTGGTCTTCCTCGATCGCGGCACGAGGGGAGACTAAGTGGAAAAGGCACGATCGGAAGGAAATCAACGATATGTATGGACGGCCATTCTCTGACTGAAGCACACCACACTGTACTGACCAATTCCAGCTTGGTGGCTCCGTACTTTGAGAAACACAAGAATATTTTACGTTCTGACAACCCGGGGAAGCCTGAATCCTGGATTAGGAAGGCCCACATGGAGACTTTCGGCAGTTGGTTGAGAAAACATTTAATGAATGACAATGATGTTGTAGATCAGCTGTACATGTTGGCCAAGACACCATCTTCGACTATAACGACTTTCCAAGGGTACGAGATAAATGGGAATACATTTTACACGATCGCCCAAGATAAAAAGAGCACCAACCAAAACAGTGGTGTCCGCTTTGATGCAGCAACCGAGAATGGGCAAGAGGTCACATATTATGGTTACATAGAGGAGATATGGGAACTTGACTATGGACCCTCCTTTAAGGTCCCTTTGTTCCGGTGCAAATGGTTCAAGCTAACAGGAGGTGGGGTAAAGGTGGACCAGCAATACGGAATGACAATGGTGGATTTCAACAATCTTGGTTACCTTGACGAACCATTCGTCCTAGCGAAAGATGTCGCTCAGGTTTTCTATGTGAAGGACATGAGTAGCAAACCGAGGAAACGGAAAGATAAGAAAACGATCAGTACATCATGCGATGATCCAAAGCGCCACATTGTTCTTTCAGGGAAAAGAAACATCGTGGGAGTGGAGGACAAGACAGACATGTCAGAAGATTATAATATGTTTGCTGAAATTCCGCCCTTCAAAGTGAACACCGACCCAAGCATTAAGTTAAATGATGAGGATGCTCCATGGATACGGCACAATCGTAAGCAAGCAGGGACACAAGGGAAGAAATGATGTGTAATAATTTATTGTACCAAACTTTGTTGAATGGATCATGTGAATTATATTACCCGTGATGTGTTTGGTGTCCATTTTCGAATGATACATGAAATTTGGAGTGATGTAGTCCATGACGCTCTGCAGAGTCCGGCCGTACCACCATAGCCGACGACCGGCCTCTGGTATATTATTTTGAATTGAATTAGTTTTATTTTTCTGAATTTTTTGATATATTATTTGTATTTTTAGAATTTAGAATTGAATTAGTTTTATTTTTCTGAATTTTTTGATATATTATTTGTATTTTTAGAATTTTGAATTGAATTAGTTTTATTTTTCTGAATTTTTTGATATATTATTTGTATTTTTAACATTTTGAATTGAATTAGTTTTATTTTTCTTAATTTTTTGATATATTATTTGTATTTTTAGAATTTTGAATTGAATTAGTTTTATTGTTCTGAATTTTTTGATATATTATTTGTATTTTTAGAATTTTGAATTGAATTAGTTTTATTTTTCTGAATTTTTTGATATATTATTTGTATTTTTAGAATTTTGAATTGAATTAGTTTTATTTTTCTGAATTTTTTGATATATTATTTGTATTTTTAACATATTGAATTGAATTAGTTTTATTTTTCTTAATTTTTTGATATATTATTTGTATTTTTAGAATTTTGAATTGAATTAGTTTTTTTTCTGAATTTTTTGATATAATATTTGTGTTTTTAACATATTGAATTGAATTAGTTATTTTTTTCTGAATTTTTTGATATATTATTTGTATTTTTAAGATTTTGAAAAAGAAAAAGTATTTGGAAAATACCTTTAGTCGCGGTTGGCCTGCCCAACCGCGACTAAAGGTGGTTGCTCGCGGGCCCGCCAAAAAAGTCCTTTAGTCGCGGGTCGCCTCCCCAACCGCGACTAAAGGTGGGGGGCTATAAATACAACCGCCCGACCCGTCGCCTCCATTTCTCTGCTCGTTCTCTGCCGCGCCGAAGGCCTGCCGCCCTCGCCCTCGACGCCGCCCACCGTCGACCTCGCCCTCGACGCCGCCCGCCGTCGCCCGCGCCCTCGACGCCGCCCGCCGTCGCCCGCCGCCCCCTCTCGCCCACGTACGGCGCTCGCCGCCCCCTTTCGCCCTAGTACGCCGCCCGCCGGCCTCCCTCGCCCACCGCGCCGCCTCGCTGCCCTCAACGCCGGCGGCCGGCCTCGCCGCCCTCAACGCCGCCCCTCCATCCTCGGGCCGCCGGCGTTGATCGAGAGAGAGAGAGAGAGAGCAGAGAGAGAGCGGAGAGAGAGAGAGAGCAGAGAGCAGAGAGAAAGAGCGATGATCGAGAGAGAGAGAGAGCAGAGAGAGAGAGAGAGCAGAGAGCAGAGAGAGAGAGAGAGAGAGCAGAGAGAGAGAGAGAGAGAATTTTTTAACTAGTTAATTAACAAAAAAAACGGTAAAATTTGATAATTAACAAAAACGGTAAATAACTTAGTTTAACAAAAACGGTAAATAACTTAAAACTTGATAATTAACAAAAAAAACCATAAAATTTGATAATTAACAAAAAAAACGTATATACGGAGAGGGGGCGGCGATGCACGCGGTGTTTTTTTAGGGATCGAGAGGGGACGGCGAGGGTTATAAATGTGTTGTCCTCGCCTCCCCTCTCCGTGACGCCGTCGTCTGCCGCCCCGTCTCGCGCTCTACCGCGACACCCTCTCCCACCCCTTCCTCGCCCCCTCCTTTTGCCACCGCCCTTTCGCCACCGCCACCGCCACCGCCCCCCTTCTTCACTTAATTAATTTGTTTTTACTACATGTTTTCAGGACTGACATAATGGCGGACGATAGAGCTGACCCGATTATGGACAACTATGATCCGGACGGTGAAGCACATATGTTCGGCATCATAAACGGCGATATTCTATATGTGCCGACCGGACAAGAAGAAGATGATATCTCTTCTTATCTGAACCTTGACGGTGAAGATGAAGGGCGCCGTCAGCAAGATGATGCCGAACAAACGTCGATAAACGACGATCTTCAAATGGAAGTAGCAACCACCTCCGGCGCCGAGGTATATATGTGTGGACTAACTGATTTGAATAAATATGTGTGGACTAACGCGCGCGACTCTCTTTCTTATTTTAGCCCTCGGCCGGATCGTCGAAACAATCGAGTACGTCGTCAAAGCGTGGCGCAACCAAGACGATGAAACAAGGAGAAACATGCACCATCGAGGTTGTCGACAGTGCAACCGGCAGGCCGCTGGAGCCCCGCAAGAACGCCACCAAGTTTGTCAACCAATGCGGAGCCATTGTTAGAGACAACGTCTCGATCACCGTCCAGGAGTGGAATAAGCCAAAGAAGGAACGAAGCGCTGGTTTCACTTTCGTCGATAAGAGAACAAAAAAAGATTGCTTTAAAAAGCTTATGGAACATTTCGTTCTACCTCCGGAATACAACAAATTCGATGAGGAGGGTAACAAGATTGAGGAAAACAAGGAGAGGAGGAGGCTAGTCAAACAGTTCGCTCTTCATAAGATGGCCGACGCATTCCGGAAATTCAAGCAAAATCTAGCCCATGACTTTGTCAAGCAGAACAAGACTCCGGATTTCAAAGGACAATATGAGAAACTGAAACATGATTGGCCAGAATTTGTGAAGCAAAAGAAATCGGAGCAGTTCATTCAAATATCGAAAAAAATAAGGAAAATGCGGCTAAGAAGGAGTACAATCATGTTATGGGGCCAGGAGGGTATCGCATTTGGGTGCCTAGGTTGGAGAAGATGGAGAACGAGCTGAGGGCGCGAGGAATCCGTCCAGGTACGGAGGGATGGGACCCAAGGGCCAAAAGCTGGTGGTACGGGCATGGGGGAACGCTGAACCCGGAGACAGGGGAGTGTGTTTACCGGGGCAAATTAATTAAACCCACCCAAGCCCTTATTAACGCAATGAGGGATGCTCAACAGGGGAAGATCAAGTTCAACAGAGAGAACGACGCGCTGACAAAAGCCCTCGGGAATCCTGAACACGGAGGACGTGTACGAGGCATGGGGCACATTCCGTGGAAAATAGGGTTCCCCCAGAACGATGACCCGTACGGTTACAGAAGCCGTAAGAGAAAGATGGATCGGGAAGCAGATGTTGTGGCGCGGTTGGCATCGGAAATGGATGTGATGAAGAAAACCATGAGTGTACTAGTAGCCGAAAGAGATGCAGCTCGGGTGCAGCATGAAGATCATCCAGCGGATCTCGGAAGCCAGCAGCGGAGAAGCAGCGTGGCTTCCACGGAGGCCCCACCGGCTGGTGCAGATGCACCGACGATCGAAATTACTGCACCGGAGCCTCTGGTGGTCGAAATTACTGCACCGGAGCCTCTGGTGGTCGAAATTACTGCACCGGAGCCTCCTCGCTACCCCGTGGACGATATAAAGGAGATGAAAGAATGTCATCTGTATTATCCTATCGGGAACATGTCCATGAAGGTAGCCATCGGCAGTGCTTTACCATGTTTACCTGGAGCACTCCACCACAACAACCCCATTCAAGATGGCTATGCTCGTGTCACGGTGGAGGACATAGTCCAAGGGTTTGAGGACCTGGAGATTGACATTGCTACACCTGAAGGGGAGAAAAGACTTGGAGATGTCAAGCGCCATTTCATTCTATGGCAAAAGAAGTTTATCAAGTTTCCAGGCGAGGCGCCAAGGACAACAAGTCCACCCCCCTACGGTGGTGGTGGTGGCGGTGGCGGTGGTGGTGGTGGTGGTGGTGGTGGCGGTTCACCTACACCTCCGTCACGTCAGCCGACGCCGCCCCTCAGTCCACAACGTCCGGCGGGTGATCAGCCGCCGCCCCCCAGTCCTCGTCCGGCGGGTGATCAGACGCCGCCCCCCAATCCACCTCCGGCAAAGAAGCAGAAGCAGTCCTGGATTATTAACCCGGACCCTTATGTACCTAAGACCACAAAGGTACCGGAGCCATCACTGAAGCCTCTCCCCACAAGGTCTTGGGAACGTAGTGCCGAGGAAGTCGACGCGGCCGCGGCTGCTGATTTGGAGAAATGGAAGGCGGACTGCAAGAAGAAAACAGAGCCCGAGCCCAAGCCAGTATTTTCTGATGAGCAAAAGAAGTGGGCTAAGTCATTTTTGAGCACACCGTCCCAAGCCGCGAAGAATCTGCCTAACGACTATGCACGTGAACTTCGCAGGCAGGCACTCATGTTCAAGGAGAACAAAGAGCGGGAGAAGGCCGAAAGTAAAAAAAGCGGGAAACAAGTTGCCCAGCTCGGGGAACAAAGTAAACAATCGATTGCCCCGCTTATAGTGGAAGCCTTCTGTCCGGATGCCCCCGAGATCATACAAGCTGCGGCAGCACAGGGATTGACTGTAACGAGTGCCAGAGAACAAGCGGCCAACTTAGGTATTACTCTTCGTGAACTGTTAGGCCTTGATGAGGCGCCAGTGAAGGAGGTAGTAATTACATATGTCAAGAATGGGCCTCTCGTCGAGCCTGCGCAGGAAAAGGATCTACCTCCACAAATGAAAGGTCTGCTGAAATGGTACAAGGGTTACATAAAAAATAAAAACGCCAAAGAATATATTTATGCGGAAGTTAGACATGAGCATCACTTCAAACATTACTATGTACAAATTGAACTGAGTGAATTGTTCCAGCTTTTCAATCTGCGCGAGCTCGATAAATCTATCATCAGTTGCTACGTTCTGTAAGTGATTTATTAATTTCTACCCCATCTCGTTCATATTGCCTGCACTATATATATGTCCTAACTATATTGTTGTGTCCACTATTATACATGCAGAATGAAGATTAAGGAATGCAGAGTAAGGAACATCCATGATGTTGGGTTCATTGACCCACACATCGTTAATGGACATGTGTTGGAGCGTCACCCCGCCGACGTGGAGGCAGACCTGTGGCAGTTTCTTACAAAGCAGGAACTCAAAAGTGATATTCTATTTCCTTACCATTTTGGGTGAGTGTTTCTGTCTTGAGCACATTCTCTTTTGTTTACTCCATGCATGGTATGTGGCCGGCTAATCGATGAGTTATGCATGACGTACTGTGCATGTATCGTGTCCGCAGGTTCCACTGGATTCTGCTAGTAATTAAAGTTAACACCTCAGAATGTCTCGTCCACGACTCTGTGAATATGGATCCAAAGCTTTGGGGCGGCATGAGAAGAATGCTGCAGAAGTAATTATTTTCATTCATTTGCGCTCTATATCGATCGGCCTATTTCGTTCATTTCCTAATATCAAGTAACTAATAACTCTCTTGTTCATTTAATTTTCTTTGCCTCGTAGGGTTTGGAGACGGTTCGTAGATACAAAGGTCGGTGAATTCAAAAAAGAGCTAGAATTCAAAAGGTCAGTGGCTAAGAATGCTGGGGATATTCAGCCACCGGAGACCAATCTATGTGGATACTATGTCTGTGAGATGATCCGGAGATACACCTCTGAGCGGGTTCCGAGTGATACCAATGCTCAGAGGAATAACCTCCGGTGGATGCTTAGTCCAGAAGCTCGCTTCCGACCACTTCAAGAGGAACTAGCTGGATGGTTCAGCAGGGAAGTCCTCCATCCTAAAGGAGAACACTATTACGAGGACGTAGAACTTTATATGCATTAAATCATGTATGGAAACTTGTTCAAAATTGTATATGGTCATCCGATGATATTGAATATATATTGTATATTCCTCTTGAATTCTTTTTGGTTCTAATTTCAAATTTATTTGAAATTGTACATTCATATGCATGTATGTAGTACCGTAGAATATATGAAACTCCTTCAAAATTAAAATAAAGCACAAAAGAAATAAAACAATACAAATTAAACAGAAAACAGGTTTAGGGGGGGGCTAAAACCCTAAACCTGTGGCGGCCTTTAGTCGCGGTTGGCCAGAAGAACCGCGACTAAAGGTCCTCCGCCCCGACGGCCGCCTGGCGCCCACGTGGACGGGCCGTTAGTCGCGGTTCTTAAGCAGCCGCGACTAAAGGTGGGGGGCTCTAGTCGCGCTTATTTGGTCGCGGTTGCGCAACCGCGACTAATGGCAGTTGCGAACCGCGACCATAGGCCTTTTTTCCACCAGTGGCCGGTTGGAGGGGGGCTGAGATTAGTTAGGAAGATTACATAAGGAGACCGTAAGGTTTACGTAGTTGTACCATTTTGTATGAATCACTAATGATGGATGCTCATTTACATAATTCTTGTCTAACGATTAACGAATGCCTTGGTAATATTAAACGTTTTGAATATATACCAAGAAAAATATTTGGAAATCCGTGGATCCATACCTGCACTTAGGTAATGCATACACGTATGATTGCTTCCTAATATACTCCTATATACTTGTATATGCATTACGTACGCTCGATGGAGGTCGCTTGCTCGCGATACACCAACTAATAATGAATCTGAAAATAATGCAATGTCTAGGCGATCGATCTAGCTCCAAGTGCATCAACTTTTATGATGCCGGCGGTACTGCGGTTATTCTTCGTGTGATGCTCCGTGCTGCTGACACTCACGGCCGCCTTATCTTCCCTCGGTCCTGTTGCAGCTCACCACTGCCAGTGTGGGTGCGGCAGCTGTAGCTCGTCGTCGCCTTGTTTTACTTTTGCTACTCGCCATCGCCACCTAGTAGTGCAGCAGTTGCTGCTCGTCACCTCATCTTGTATGCTACTATTGCTCATCATCGCCACAACATGGTGTAGCTGTCTGAATCAATAACCCTGTCACCCCATAGTCCCTAGCAACAACAAAGATGTTGTCGCTTTGGCCTGCACCCGTGTGGTTTCCCGTCGGCTGTGTCCTCGCCGGCCAGCGACCTGCCTAGCTACCTGTCGCTTCTTGTCGGCTATAGCCTCGCTGCTATTGGGCAAGGTTATGGGCTCGTGCTGCTCTACATCTGGGCGCTGGGCTCGATCTACGTAATTATGATAAACGGCGAGCGAGAGTGGGACTGGCGCCAACGGCTGTAGTGGCTGCGCCGGAACCTTAGGGCAGTGCGCGCCTTCATGGATCTTTCTCAGAGCATCACGAGTTTAGGACAGAACGATGGAAGGCATATGTGGATTCCTGTAGCATCTCGTCGGCGTGAAGTACGTGTTCGTCAGCCGCAATAATTTCCGCCTGCCGCTCCTCCGTTCATCCCTCATGAGCCCGATATTTATGATGAGGACATCAATACCATTGTTACACCCATAGCCCCTGCTGCTATACATACTGGACCAATTACTAGAGCTCGTGCACGCCAATTGAATTATCAGGTACTTCCCTTTCTTGGTAACGATTCTAATGTTCATGAGAATATGATGTTGCCTAAATTGGACACATTTGTTTTGCTTATAAATGAAGGGCCTAGCTTGGACCAGAAAAATGAACCTTGGAACAAGTTCAAGCATGGAGGTGATGGCATGCGCAAGGGGATCAAGAACGGAGTTACAAGTGATGATTTCAGGACTTTGAAGCCACCATAAGGAGTGCATGAAGCCTTGGACGAAATATACAAGATACCACTTCATTTATTTCGTCCAGAGGCTATTCTAGATGCCGCGTCACCTTATTATTGGGCCAGGCCCATGTATTTTCGAAATACTTAAGTATAGGCTGTTTTTAGAGTCCGTATGTGTGGGGAAACAAGAGTTAGGGTTGGTTTCGGACCCCTCCTCCAAGGGCCACGAAATCCCCCCCTCTTCCTCCATATATACAGCCCTTAGGGCGTCGTTTAGACTTTGGGTTTTGTTTAGATCAAAAGTTCTCCATAGCTGCAACTTCGCGTACTTCGTTTGTGTTCAACGACCAGACCAAGACGTCACAGAACCCCACCTTAATCAATAAAGCTTTCAACTTATATTCACAATATCCAGATTGCTATCTCAGTTTCTTGCTTGTTCTTCGTTTGCTCGCAGGAAATAGACCCTTGTGGTCAGGTTGATTGTGCTCCGGTGTGGTCAATAACCCCTCGGAAGTTGGTTTAGCGATTGCTAAGGTGTGACATCTTGCACGTTCGTAGTCGGATCGTGAAGGTCGACTCCCACAAAAAAGATAGCCACCATCTCATTGAAAGACGGGACACCTTTGGCTCTATCAAGTGGTATCAGATTTCCAGCTTGCTCGGTTAGATTTTACAGTTTTTCATAGTTTAGATCGAGTCTGTTCTTCATACCTACAGTCCATGAAAAAGCCAAAAAAATTATGGTTAGTTCATCATATCCGAACCAATCTGAGCCTTTGCATAATCTTTTTAGGGTTTTGCATTGTTGAATTTGCGGTTGCATCGTTGTGTCTAGTTGCTGGTCTTAGTGTCTAGTCCTTTAGAGTTTCGAGTTATGTTCACAAGTTGTCACGCCGCTGCTGACATATATCACCACCGCATCATCATCATCGCTGCTGCCGTATACCACCACTGCACCAACTTCATCGCCGCTGCCATATACCACCACCACATATTCACCGCCAATCCGAGTCCATATACGCCACCACCTATCCACCGCCATCATGCCAATCTGAGTCCACTGGCAACATATATCCGCCACCAGTCCGAGTTCCACCAGATTCATCGCCGCCACCAGTCTGAGTTCCACCAGATTCATCTCTGCCACTAGTCCTTGTCCGACTCCCGTATTTTGTTACTCTGTTTTGGATTTCCAGATCACGCGATACTCTGAGTTGTGACAAAGTAGGACTCCTGAACTTTTGTGCTACCCGCAGTAGAAAAATAGTTCCAAACTCAAAAAAAACTAAGTCTTGAAAATTCTGGCTAGGTAGTTTTTAGACCATTTGTAGACTTTTTCGGAAAAAAATTGTTGCGGAGCAAAAAAATAAAGAGGACAAAAAAGTGCAAAAAAAGAAAAAAAAATTAGAGCGTGCTCCTCCCTTGTTTACGTGCAGCGCCGTGATTTTGTTAGTGTTCTAGGCTCGAGTCTCTAGCACGGTCTAGCCTAGGACCAGCACAGGACCGTCGTTCAGCGTTTATTCAACTTTGCATCTCTGAATTGATTATTGCTGACCCTGTTTTGCTACCATATTATAAGCCTTCCCAGCTCCGCATACATCTATGTCGTGCGTTTGACTCTCCCTGGTAATCGCTCTATCCAAGCTTTGAGAGTTTTGACTACGACGGTTGTCGATCACCGCCTGCTGCTGGGTAAGAACTGGTACGAATTTGAGATTTGCTTGATGGATTTGTGACACCCAGCACCACCTCTTGTCAGTAGTCTATAGGATCATATTCTTGTGTGTTTCTATTGCTGCTAACCATGGCAGGATCACAAGCCGATGAGACTGACTGGGAGAACATGACGAATAAGGAGTTGCATGATAAATTTTAGCAAATGAAGAGTGGACAGGTGCAAGATGTGCTAAACAGATTTGAAGAGGCCATGGAGAAGATAGATGGCATGGAGAAGACATTCAAAACAAAGCTCGATAACAAGTTTAATGAATTACTCGCGCGTCTTCCACCACCACCACCGGCTGCACCTAACGCACCTCTACAACAACAACAACGACTACCTCCACGTCATGAAACAGCCCTCCGCCGAGCGAGCCGTGTCCCACTTGCGCCTGGCCAAACTATTGGTGCTGTTGTTGATACTTCTATGGCTCATGCTGCTGATGAGCAGGAGGATGATTATGCGGGAGAGTACGAGGATGAAGTTGATCAAAATCATAACTATGTGCAACCACCAGCACCACAACCACCAGGTCGTCCAAATGCAAATAATGGCAATGGCAGGGCTCCCCCTCAGGTACGAGATCATGACCATCTCCCTAAACTGAAATTGAATATTCCACCATTTGAACGTAGATATGTTCCTGGTATATATCTTACTTTGGAGTTATAAACTGAACAACGATTTACATGTTTACAATATCCTGAGGAGCGACGTGTTCCTGGTGTTGTTTGTGCTTTCACTAGCTTTGCATGTGTTTGGTGGTCTGAACATTGTAGATTATATCATATTCCAGCTACGTGGGCTGCTTTGAAAACTTCTATGCGTACTAGTTGGGTTCCACCATATTATCAACGTGAATTAATTCAAAAATTGAAGCGTTTAAGACAAGGAAAAAATTATGTAGAAGAATATTATCAGGAATTACAAATTGGCATGATTAGATGTGGTATTGTTGAGGAGAATGAAGCTATGCTTGCACGTTTTATGGGTGGATTAAATAGAGAGATTCAGACCATTCTAGAGTATAAGGAGTATAATAATATCACTCGTTTATTCCATCTTGCTTGTAAAGCTGAATGTGAAGTGTAGGATCAACCGACATTGGCGCGAACTAACTTTTCTGCAGGTCGATCTTCATCATGGACACCACATGCATCCTCTACTTCCACTACACCAGCACCTCCATCAGGTGCCACCTCTAGCCGTGATACAAGAAAGCAGGCACAACCACCATTATCTGCTAAGAGCACACCTGCCGAGCCTGCGCAGAGCTCTTCTTCTTCCATGGCATCAACAGGGCACACAAGTGATATTATTTGTCGTCCTTGTAAGGGAAGAGGACATTTTGCGAGAGAATGCACATCTCAACGTGTGATGATTGCTATTGAGGATGGTGGGTATGAGTCCTCTAGTGACTATGATGAGGATACTTTGGCTCTTATTACACATGAAGAACTCGGTGGAGATGATTCTGATCATGAGACGCAATACATGGCTGCTGAAGATGCTGACAGGTATGAATGTTTAGTTGCTCAACATGTTTTCAGTGTGCAGGTTAAACAAGCTGAGCAAAATCAGAGGCATAATTTGTTCCATACAAAGGGAGTTGTGAAGGAACGTTCTATTCGCGTCATCATAGATGTAGGGAGATGCAACAACTTGGCTAGCATGGAGTTGGTGGAGAAGCTCTTTCTCACCACACGACCGCATCCACATCCTTACTACATCCAATGGTCCTACAATAGCGGTAAGGTTAAGGTAACACGTACTGTTCGTGTGCATTTTTGTATCTCTACATATGGTGATTATGTTCATTGTGATGTGGTACCCATGCAAGCATGTTCCTTATTACTTGGTAGACCATGGCAATTTCATAAAAATTCTGTACACCATGGTAGAAATAATCAGTATACTCTTGCTCATCAGGATAGCCATATTACTTTGCTTCCTATGACTCCTGATTCCATTTTGAAATATGATATTAATAGAGCTAATAAAGAAAAACAGGAGAAAAATAAGAATGAAAATCAGATTGTGGCAAAAGAATTTGAGCAACAAATGAAACCTAATAATAAACCATCTTGTGTTGCCTCTGAAATTAAATTGAGAAGTGCATGTTTACTTGCCACAAAATCTGATATTGATGAGCTATATTTCAGCAAATCTGTTTGCTACGCTTTTGTGTGCAAAGAGGCATTATTTTCATTCAAGGATGTGCCTTCCTCTTTGCCTCCTGCTATCACTAACATTTGCAGGAGTTTGCTGACGTCTTTCCACAAGACGTGCCACAAGGATTACCACCTATTCGAGGGATTGAGCATCAAATTGACTTAATTCCGGGTGCATCATTACCCAACCGAGCGCCATACCGTACCAATCCAGAGGAGACGAAGGATATTATGCGTCAAGTACAGGAGCTGCTGGACAAAGGTTATATACGCGAATCCCTTAGTCCTTGTGCCGTTCCTATCATTTTAGTGCCAAAAAAGGATGGTACGTTGCGTATGTGTGTTGAGTGTAGAGGCATTAATAATATTACTATTCGTTATCGTCATCCTATTCCTAGGCTAGATGATATGCTTGATGAATTGAGTGGCTCTACAATTTTCTCCAAAGTTGATTTGCTTAGTGGATACCATCAAATTCATATGAAATTGGGAGATGAATGGAAAACAACATTTAAAACTAGTTTGGTTTATATGAGTGGTTAGTCATGCCTTTTGGGTTAACAAATGCACCTAGTACTTTCATGCGACTAATGAACGAACTTTTACATGCATTCATTGGACGATTTGTGGTAGTCTATTTTGATGATATACTGATTTATAGCAGATCTTTGGAGGAACATTTGGAACATTTATGTGTTGTTTTTATTGCTCTACGTGATGCACATTTGTTTGGTAACCTTGGGAAGTGCACCTTGTCCACCGACTGAGTACCTTTTCTTGGCTATGTTGTTACTCCACAGGGAATTGAAGTTGACAAAGCCAAGATTGAACCTATTGAGAGTTGGCCGCAACCCAAAACGGTCACACAAGTGTGGAGTTTTCTTGGCCTCGCTGGTTTCTATAGGCATTTTGTGAGAGATTTCAGCACCATTGCTGCACCTATCAATGAGCTTACAAAGAAGGATGTGCCTTTTGTTTGGGGTACCGCACAGGAAGAAGCCTTCACGGTATTGAAAGATAAGTTGACACATGCTCCTTTACTCCAACTTCCTGATTTTAATAAGACTTTTGAGCTTGAATGTGATGCTAGTGGAATTGGATTAGGAGGTGTGTTATTACAAGATGGCAAACCTGTTGCATACTTTTCTGAAAAATTGAGTGGGCCTAGTCTGAACTATTCTATTTATGATAAAGAATTATATGCTCTTGTTCGGACCTTAGAAACATGGCAACATTATTTATGGCCCACGGAATTTGTTATACATTCTGATCATGAATCTTTGAAACACATTAAAAGTCAAGCAAAACTGAACCATAGACATGCTAAATGGGTTGAATTCATTGAGACTTTCCCTTATGTCATTAAACACAACAAGGGTAAAGAAAATGTTATTGCTGATGCCTTGTCTCGCCGTTATACTATGCTTTCACAACTTGACTTTAAAATATTTGGTTTGGAGACCATCAAAGATCAATATGTTCATGATGCTGAATTTAAAGATGTATTGCAGAATTGTAAGGAAGGGAGAACTTGGAACAAGTTCGTTCTTAATGATGGATTTGTGTTTCGTGCTAACAAGCTATGCATTCCAGCTGGCTCCGTTCGTCTTTTGTTGTTGCAGGAGGCGCATGGAGGAGGATTAATGGGACACTTTGGCGTCAAGAAGACGAAGGATATACTTGCTACACATTTCTTTTGGCCAAAGATGAGACGGGATGTTGAGCGTTTTGTTGCTCGCCGCACTACATGTCAAAGAGCTAAGTCACGACTCAATCCTCATGGTTTATATATGCCTTTGCCTGTACCTAGTGTTCCTTGGGAGGATATATCTATGGACTTTGTTTTAGGTTTACCTCGAACAAACAAGGGGAGGGATAGCATATTTGTTGTCGTGGACAGGTTCCCGAAAATGGCACACTTTATACCATGTCATAAAAGCGATGATGCTGTTAATGTTGCTGATTTGTTCTTTCGTGAAATTATTCGCTTACATGGTGTGCCAAATACTATTGTTTCAGATCGTGATACTAAATTTCTTAGCCACTTTTGGAGATGTTTATGGGCTAAGTTGGGGACTAAGCTGCTTTTTAGTACTACTTGTCACCCCCAAATTGATGGACAAACTGAAGTAGTCAATAGAACATTGTCTACTATGCTTAGGGCTGTTTTGAAGAATAACAAGAAAATGTGGGAAGAATGCTTGCCTCATATTGAATTTGCTTATAATCGTTCATTGCATTCTACTACTAAGATGTGCCCTTTTGAAATTGTGTATGGTTTCCTACCTTGTGCACCTATTGATTTGTTGTGTTTGCAGCTGTAGATCTTGTTTGGTTACATTTGCGTAAGGATAGATTTCCTAATTTGCGCAAATCAAAGCTAATGCCGCGTGCTGATGGTCCTTTTAAGGTGTTAGAGAAAATAAATGATAATGCATATAAACTTGAGCTGCCTGCAGATTTTGGGTTTAGTCCCACTTTTAACATTGCAGATTTGAAGCCTTATTTGGGTGAGGAAGATGAGCTTTCCTCGAGGACGACTTCATTTCAAGAAGGGGAGGATGATGAGGACATCAATACCATTGTTACACCCACAGCCCCTGGTGCTATACATACTGGACCAATTAGTGGAGCTCGCGCACGCCAATTGAATTATGAGGTACTTTTGTTCCTTGGTAAGGATTCTAATGTTAATGAGAATATGATGCTGCCTAAATTGGATACATTTGTTTTGCTTACAAATGAAGGGCCTAGCTTGGACAAGAAAGATGAACCTTGGAACAAGTTCAAGCATGGAGATGATGGCATGCGCAAGGGGATCAAGAACGGAGTTACTAGTGATGATTCCAGGACTTTCAAGCCACCATAAGGAGTGCATGAAGCCTTGGACGAAATGTACAAGATGCCACTTCATAAATTTCGTCCAGAGGCTATTCTAGGTGTTGTGTCTCCTTATTATTGGGCCAGGCCCATGTATTTCGAAATACTTAAGTATAGGCTGTTTTTAGAGTCCGTATGTGTGGGGAAACAAGAGTTAGGGTTGGTTTCAGACCCTTCCTCCAAGGGCCACGAAATTCCCCCCTCTTCCTCCATATATACAACCCTTAGGGCATCATTTAGACTTTGGGTTTTGTTTAGATCAAAAGTTCTCCATAGCTGCAACTTCGCGTACTTCGTTTGTGTTCAACGACCAGACCAAGACGTGACAGAACCCCACCTTGATCAATAAAGCTTTCATCCTATATTTGCAATATCCAGATTGCAATCCCAGTTTCTTGCTTGTTCTTCGTTTGCTCGCAGGAAACAGACCCTCGTGGTCAGGTTGATCGTGCTCCGGCATGGTCAATAACCCCTTGGAAGTTGGTTTAGCGATTTCTAAGGCGCGACGTCTCGCACGTTCGTAGTCGGATCGTCAAGGTAGACTCCCACAAAAAACGATAGCCAACATCTCATCGAAAAACGGGACACCTTTGCCTCTATCAATTTATGGGTTAGAGAAAGCAGTGAGGCATGTGGAGTTCGACTTGGTCATGGACAAAATAACCGTAGTACACATGAGAAAATTGTGTACAAATATTTTTTTAGTCATTGATTCATTTTCCAAAATTTAATTCCTATTGTGGCCAAAAGTTGCATACAATTTTTTTTTCATATTAAGAGGTTGTAGAAGGAGAATAAAAAAACCTTCCTCCTTTTAAATCTCAGCTGTTAATCTTTGTGGTTCGAAGGAGAATTTTATGGTTGACACATGATCAACGGATATAAAAGGATGATGTATGGAGAACTATGAAAGCTTCCGCCCTTTAATATTAGGTAAAGATTTTTGTGTTTAGTCTTTCTACACTGTTTTGCATTAAGTAGTGCCACGAATTGTCTTTCATAAAAAGTGTAACTTACCTCATAATTTAAATTACATTAAATGGCACTGCCACAAAAAGTTTTACTCCAAAATAAATTAGTTTAATATTTTATAAACTATAAAAGGCCTCTAATTTAATTGTTTTTGTTATTGTTTTGTTTATATAGAGCATTTAGATATTTTATGAAAATTTGGTTTCACCACCATTATAACTTATGAGTTATTTGTCATATTTTGAACATTTTAGTTTTGGCTTTTGAGAACTTTTACCGCCGACTTAAGTTTTTTAGTAGAATTTCGAAACAGTTATGAATCAACGTGAGTTTACCAACAATAACTGAGGTGATGTGGCATCATTAGCAGTGGATTAATGTAGCTTAATTATCCAGGAGTCACAATTCTCCTCTACTACGAGAAATCTCGTCCCGAGATTTAAGAGGTGGAGTAAGGGGGAAAGATCGGGTTACAAAATTCTAACAAATCTTCTTGGTCTTGGTTGCTCTTCTCGAAGAGGTCGATCCATTACGTTGATCTCTTCATTTCTATGCTTCAAGTCATCATGATGAACCCGACATTCTTTCTTCAGGATCTCCATCGCACTTACAAAAAAGATTAGGGGGGAGACTCAGGAAGGACGGAGCTCAACACATGTTAGGTACCTAGGGGCTAACTCGATGAACGAAGCATAGGGGTATCTCTCGAGTTGAAATTCAAGAAAGTCGTCCAGAGCAAAGTATGAAGGTGCAATAAGAAGTTTCAAGTGGATAGGCAATCGTTCGTTGCTTGAAACAGAGTGCGAAAGGGGTTTAGAGCAATGGGCATAAGTATTGTGTCAAAAACCAAAGTTGGTGATCTCTCGGAAGGTGGCTCATGAATTACAAATGAAGCCACGCGTGAGGAATAACTTTGGAAATAGGGGTGTACAGGAGAGTCAGGTTTTGATCTTGTGGAACTGTGGGTTATGGGCCCACCATGTGGTTTATAAGTAGGAAGGGTGCTGACATCTTGCACGGTCATGATAGAGAGGCAGGTCAGAGGATAGCCTTCCCATTATGTTGGCAATAACATCGGTACCAAGGGCACGAGATGAAGAGAACCATTTTCCTGCGCGTTGAACAAGGTGGACCAATGGGCAAGGTTCTCGTCCATCGGTGGTTACCGGAATGTCATCAACATTAGTAACAGTGTCGTACTGATAGAGTGTACACCCAGGTGTTACATAAGCAGAGAATATTACTACTTAGATCTTATAGATCACAAGAAAGGTTAAACAAAACAATGGGAAGGAAAATGTTATTATCATTTAAACAAACCAATGGAAAGGAAAATTTGTTTGCACACAAGTAATAGGAGTATATCCTTCCCAAGGACAATAGAGGATGATATCCATGACATGATATAATGTAGAAAACCCTTTAGGTAAGGGGAGAGAAATTTTGTGAAATTACCCATACAATGGTGTTTGGACAATTATTATAAAGAAAATTTAGCATTTTGAAGATCAGAGTACCACATACATGCTTCGAGATAGCATTGACATGGCCTTCAAGCAAAGGTCGAACTTTGGATACACAACGATCCATCAGGAACAACTTATAAAATAAGCCTTACAATTTCCTCATGGGATAATGGCTAACCATGCTAAAAAGGAAACTATAACAATAGGTCCTCCGGACAGGTGTGCTAGGCTTGACATCACCTTACCGCGCTATATAAAGACCAATGTTATGACTCTTGGAAGATGCTCCAACCACCATATCTGACCGAGATTTAGATCTGATCGGTATTAGGATACCTCAGACTCTAGATGCCTGAGAAGAAAAGGTGCAACAAAAATTGATGAGATGACGTTGTAAGATTCTTGGTAAATGAACTATGGAAGCGAGCTGCTAAATAAGATCATCATTAAATCAAGGAGAGGATGAGGAGGTGGCTGATGGACTCAGCAACAACTCAGTGAGGTTTCCAAAAAGATGGATTTCCTCAATTATGCGAACAAGGAGATAATCTTGAACATACCAAAGTAGATAACTGATGAGGACATCAATACCATTGTTACACCCACAGCCCCTACTATTACATATACTGGACCAATTACTAGAGCTCGCGCACGCCAATTAAATTACCAGGTACTTCCGTTTCTTGGTAATGATTCTAATGTTCATGAGATTATGATGCTGCCTGAATTGGATACATTTGTTTTGCTTACAAATGAAGGGCCTAGCTTGGAGAAGGATGAACATTGGAGCAAGAACATGCATGGAGTTGATGGCATGCGCAAGGGGATCAAGAACGGAGTTACAAGTGATGATTTCAGGACTTTGAAGCCGCCATAAGGAGTGCATGAAGCCTTGGACGAAATATACAAGATGCCACTTCATAATATTCGTCCATAGGCTATTCTAGGTGCTGCATCACCTTATTAATGGGCCAGGCCCATGTAATTTCGAAATACTTAAGTATAGGCTATTTTTAGAGTCCGTATGTGTGGGGAAACAAGAGTTAGGGTTGGTTTCGGACCCCACCCTCAAGGGCCACGAAATTCCCCCCTCTTCCTCCATATATACAGCCCTTAGGGCGTCGTTTAGACTTTGAGTTTTGTTTAGATTAAACGTTCGCCATAGCTGCAACTTCGCGTACTTCGTTTGTGTCCAACGACCAGACCAAGACGTCACAGAACCCCACCTTGATCAATAAAGCTTTCATCTTATATTCGTAATATCCCGATTGCAATCTCAGTTTCTTGCTTGTTCTTCGTTTGCTCGCAGGAAACAGACCCTCGTGGTCAGGCTGATCGTGCTCCGGCATGGTCAATAACCCTCGGAAGTTGGTTTAGCGATTGCTAAGGCGCGACGTCTCACACGTTCGTAGTCGGATCGTCAAGGTCGACTCCCACAGAAAACGATAGCCACCATCTCATCGAAACATCGGGACACCTTAGACTCTATCAAGTGGTATCAGAGCCAGGTTGCTCGGTGAGATTTTACAGTTTTTCGTAGATTAGATCGAGTCTGTTCTTCATACCTACAGTCCACGAAAAAGCCAGAAAAAAAATTAGGGTTAGTTCATCATATCCGAACCAATCTGAGCCTTTGCATAATCTTTTTAGGGTTTTTGCTTTGTTGAATTTGCGGTTGCATCGTCGTGTCAAGTTGCTGGTCTTAGAGTCTAGTCTTTTAGAGTTTCGAGTTCTGGTCATAAGTTGTCACGCCGCCGCCGCACCATCATCATCGCCCATCTAGCACTTTTGCTTATCCGCCACCGCTCTGAATCCATATCCATATACCACCACCAATTCGTATCCATATACCACCACCAATCTGTATCCATATACCACCACCGCTGCCATATACCAGAACCATATATCCACCACCAATTCGAGTTCTTCTAATATTAGGTTTGTTCTTGAGATCAATCTAAATTCTGATTCGTGTTTCCTTGCCTGCATAGGTTTCGAAAAAAAAGAGTCTGAAGACCCCCGGGCAGTTTTTAGGCCAAAATTTTCACAGGAAATTTTTTTCCCTATCCTATTTTTAGGCTTTTCTGAGTCTTTTGAGCCACGCGCCATCATAGTGATTTTTTGTCGCACTTTTTCGTCGTCGCTGCCCTGATTTCCGAAAAAAGTGAAAAAAAAATCCCGTCCCATCCTATTAGTTTGACGAGGGAAGAGTTTTGAGACACTCGCCATTATAGTGATTTTTCACAAAAAAAAAGAGGAGCGCAAAAAAAAGGAGCGCAAAAAAAAGAGTTCCAGAGTGTGCTTTTCCCTTATTTACGTGCAGCGCCGTGATTTTGTTAGTGTTCTAGGCTCGCGTCTCTAGCACGGTCTAGCCTAGGACAAGCACAGTACCGTCGTTGAGCGTTTATTCAACTTTGCATCTCTGAATTGATTATTGCTGGCCCTTTTTGCTACCATACTATAAGCCTTCCCAGCTCCACATACATCTACGTCGTGTGTTTGACTCTCCCTGGCAATCGCTCTATCCAAGCTTTTGAGAGTTTCGACTACAACGGTTGCTGATCACCGCCTGCTGCTGGGTAAGAACTGGTAAGAATTTGAGATTTGCTTGACGGATTTGTGACACCCGCCATGATAGGGGCTAAGGTGTCCGGATGTTTCAATGAGATGGTGGCTATCGTTTTCTGTGGGAGTCGACCTTGACGATCTGACTACGAACGTGCGAGACGTCGCGCCTTAGCAATCGCTAAACCAACTTCCGAGGGTTATTGACCACGCCGGAGCACGATCAACCTGACCACGAGGGTCTGTTTCCTGCGAGCAAACGAAGAACAAGCAAGAAACTGAGATTGCAATCGGGATATTGCGAATATAAGATGAAAGCTTTATTGATCAAGGTGGGGTTCTGTGACGTCTTGGTCTGGTCGTTGGACACAAACGAAGTACGCGAAGTTGCAGCTATGGCGAACGTTTAATCTAAACAAAACCCAAAGTCTAAACGACGCCCTAAGGGCTGTATATATGGAGGAAGAGGGGGGAATTTCGTGGCCCTTGAGGGTGGGGTCCGAAACCAACCCTAACTCTTGTTTCCCCACACATACGGACTCTAAAAATAGCCTATACTTAAGTATTTCGAAATTACATGGGCCTGGCCCATTAATAAGGTGACGCAGCACCTAGAATAGCCTATGGACGAATATTATGAAGTGGCATCTTGTATATTTCGTCCAAGGCTTCATGCACTCCTTATGGCGGCTTCAAAGTCCTGAAATCATCACTTGTAACTCCGTTCTTGATCCCCTTGCGCATGCCATCAACTCCATGCGTGTTCTTGCTCCAATGTTCATCCTTCTCCAAGCTAGGCCCTTCATTTGTAAGCAAAACAAATGTATCCAATTTAGGCAGCATCATAATCTCATGAACATTAGAATCATTACCAAGAAACGAAAGTACCTGGTAATTTAATTGGCGTGCGCGAGCTCTAGTAATTGGTCCAGTATATGTAACAGTAGGGGCTGTGGGTGTAACAATGGTATTGATGTCCTCATCATCCTCCCCTTCTTGAAATGAAGTCGTCCTCGACGGAAGCGCATCTTCCTCACCCAAATAAGGCTTCAAATCTGCAATGTTAAAAGTGGGACTAACCCCAAAATCTACAGGTAGCTCAAGTTTATATGCATTATCATTTATTTTCTCTAACACCTTAAAAGGACCATCAGCACGTGGCATTAGCTTTGATTTGCGCAGATTAGGAAATCTATCTTTACGCAAATGTAACCAAACAAGATCTCCAGGCGCAAACACAACATGTTTTCTACCCTTATCTCCAGCAAGTTTATATTTAGCATTCATACGCTCAATGTTTTCCTTAGTTAACTCATGCATTTTTAAAATCAATTCAGAACGTTCTTTAGCATCAAAATTAACCTTCTCTGAAGATGGAAGAGGCAACAAATCAATAGGTGCACGAGGTAGGAAACCATACACAATTTCAAAAGGGCACATCTTAGTAGTAGAATGCAATGAACGATTATAAGCAAATTCAATATGAGGCAAGCATTCTTCCCACATTTTCTTGTTATTCTTCAAAACAGCCCTAAGCATAGTAGACAATGTTCTATTGACTACTTCAGTTTGTCCATCAGTTTGGGGGTGACAAGTAGTACTAAAAAGCAGCTTAGTCCCCAACTTAGCCCATAAACATCTCCAAAAGTGGCTAAGAAATTTAGTATCACGATCTGAAACAATAGTATTTGGCACACCATGTAAGCGAATAATTTCACGAAAGAACAAATCAGCAACATTAACAGCATCATCGCTTTTATGACATGGTATAAAGTGTGCCATTTTCGAGAACCTATCCACGACAACAAATATGCTATCCCTCCCCTTCTTTGTTCGAGGTAAACCTAAAACAAAGTCCATAGATATATCCTCCCAAGGAACACTAGGTACAGGCAAAGGCATATATAAACCATGAGGATTGAGTCGTGACTTAGCTCTTTGACATGTAGTGCAGCGAGCAACAAAACGCTCAACATCCCGTCTCATCTTTGGCCAAAAGAAATGTGTAGCAAGTATATCCTCCGTCTTCTTGACGCCAAAGTGTCCCATTAATCCTCCTCCATGCGCCTCCTGCAACAACAAAAGACGAACGGAGCTAGCTGGAATGCATAGCTTGTTAGCACGAAACACAAATCCATCGTTAAGAACGAACTTGTTCCAAGTTCTCCCTTCCTTACAATTCTGCAATACATCTTTAAATTCAGCATCATGAACATATTGATCTTTGATGGTCTCCAAACCAAATATTTTAAAGTCAAGTTGTGAAAGCATAGTATAACGACGAGACAAGGCATCAGCAATAACATTTTCTTTACCCTTCTTGTGTTTAATGACATAAGGGAAAGTCTCAATGAATTCAACCCATTTAGCATGTCTACGGTTCAGTTTTGCTTGACTTTTAATGTGTTTCAAAGATTCATGATCAGAATGTATAACAAATTCCTTGGGCCATAAATAATGTTGCCATGTTTCTAAGGTCCGAACAAGAGCATATAATTCTTTATCATAAGTAGAATAGTTCAGACTAGGCCCACTCAATTTTTCAGAAAAGTATGCAACAGGTTTTCCATCTTGTAATAACACACCTCCTAATCCAATTCCACTAGCATCACATTCAAGCTCAAAAGTCTTATTGAAATTAGGAAGTTGGAGTAAAGGAGCATGTGTCAACTTATCTTTCAATACCGTGAAGGCTTCTTCCTGTGCGGTACCCCAAACAAAAGGCACATCCTTCTTTGTAAGCTCGTTGAGAGGTGCAGCAATGGTGCTGAAATCTCTCACAAAACGCCTATAGAAACCAGCGAGGCCAAGGAAACTCCTCACTTGTGTGACCGTTTTGGGCTGCGGCCAACTCTCAATAGCTTCAATCTTGGCTTTATCAACTTCAATTCCCTGTGGAGTAACAACATAGCCAAGAAAAGATACTCGGTCGGTGCAAAAGGTGCACTTTCCAAGGTTTCCAAACAAACGTGCATCACGTAGAGCAATAAAAACAGCACGTAAATGTTCCAAATGTTCCTCCAAAGATTTGCTATAAATCAATATGTCATCAAAGTAAACTACCACAAATCGTCCAATGAAAGCACGTAAAACTTCGTTCATTAACCTCATGAAAGTACTAGGTGCATTAGTTAACCCAAAAGGCATGACTAACCACTCATATAATCCAAACTTAGTTTTAAATGCTGTTTTCCATTCATCACCCAATTTCATACGAATTTGATGGTATCCACTACGCAAATCAACTTTGGAGAATATTGTAGAGCCACTCAATTCATCAAGCATATCATCTAGCCTAGGAATAGGATGACGATAACGAATAGTAATATTATTAATGCCTCTACAATCAACGCACATACGCGACGTACCATCCTTTTTCGGCACTAAAATGATAGGAACAGCACAAGGACTAAGGGATTCGCGTATATAACCTTTGTCGAGCAGTTCTTGTACTTGACGCATAATCTCCTTCGTCTCCTCTGGATTGGTACGGTATGGTGCACGGTTGGGTAGCGAAGCACCGGGAATTAAGTCAATTTGATGCTCAATCCCTCGAATAGGTGGTAATCCCGGTGGCACGTCTTGTGGAAAGACGTCAGCGAACTCCTGCAAAATGTTAGTGACAGCAGGGGGCAAAGAGGAAGGCACGTCCTCGAATGAAAATAATGCCTCTTTGCACACAAAAGCATAGCAAACAGATTTGCTAAAATCTAGCTCATCAATATCAGATTTGGTGGCAAGTAAACATGCACTTTTCAATTTAATTTCAGAAACAACAGTAGATGGTTTATTATTAGGCTTCATTTGGTGCTCAAATTCTTTTGCCACAATCTGATTTTCACTCTTATTTGTCTCCTGTTTTGCTTTATTAGCTCTATTAATATCATCTTTCAAAATGGAATCAGGAGTCATAGGAAGCAAAGTAATATTTTTATCGTTATGAACAAGAGTATACTGATTGTTTCTACCATGGTGTACAGAATTTTTATCAAATTGCCATGGTCTACCAAGTAATAAGGAACATGCTTGCATAGGTACCACATCACAATCAACATAATCAGCATATGTAGAGATACTAAAATGCACACGAACAGTACGTGTTACCTTAACCTTGCCGCTGTTGTTGAACCATTGGATGTAGTAAGGATGTGGATGTGGTCTTGTGGTGAGAGATAGCTTCTCCACCATCTCCATGCTAGCCAAGTTATTGCAGCTCCCTCCATCTATGATCACGCGAACAGAACGTTCCTTCACAACTCCCTTTGTATGGAACAAATTATGCCTCTGATTTTGCTCAGCTTGTGTAACCTGCACACTCAAAACACGTTGAGCAACTAAACATTCATACCTGTCAGCATCTTCAGGAGCCATGTATTGCGTCTCATGATCAGAATCGTCTCCACCGTGTTCTTCACGTGTAATAAGAGCCAAAGTCTCCTCATCATAGTCACTAGCGGACTCATACCCACCATCCTCAGTAACAATCATCACACGCTTAGATGGGCATTCTCTCGCATAATGACCTCCACCCTTGCAACGTCGACAAATAATATCATGTGTTTGCCCTGTTGATGCCATGGATGAAGAAGAGCTCTTTGCAGGCCCAGAAGGTGTGCTCTTGGCAGATAGTGGTGATTGTGCCTGCTTTATTGTATCACGGTTGGAGGTGGCAGCCGACGGAGGCGCCGGTGTAGCAGAACGTGTGGAAGTAGATGATGCACGTGGTGTCCATGATGAAGGTCGACCTGCAGAAAAGTTAGTCCGCGCCAATGCCTGTCGATCCTGCACTTCACGTTCAGCTTTACAAGCAAGATGGAATAAACGAGTGATATTAGTATACTCCTTATACTCTAGAATCGTCTGAATCTCTCTATTTAATCCACCCATAAAACGTGCAAGCATAGCTTCATTCTCCTCAACAATACCACATCTAATCATGCCAGTTTGTAATTCCTGATAATATTCTTCTACAGAATTTTTTCCCTGTCTTAAGCGCTGCAATTTTTGAAGTAATTCACGTTGATAATATGGTGGAACCCAACGAGTACGCATAGCAGTTTTCAAAGCAGCCCAAGTAGCCGGAATAGGATATAATCTACAATGCTCAGACCACCAAACACATGCAAAACTAGTGAATGCACAAACAGCAGCAGGAACACGTCTCTCCTCGGGATATTGTAAACATGTAAATCGTTGTTCAGTTTCTAACTCCCAAGTAAGATATATATCAGGAACATATCTACCCTCAAATGGTGGAATATTCAATTTTAGTTTAGGGAGATGGTCATGATCTCGTACCTGAGGGTGAGCCCTACCATTGCCATTATTTGCATGTGGACGACCTGGTGGTTGCTGTGCTGGTGGTGGCACGTAGTTCTGATTTTGATCAACCTCATCCTCATAATCTCCCACATAATCATCCTCCTCCACATCAGCAGTAGGAGCCACAGAAGTATCAACAGCAGCACCAGCAGTTTGGCCCGACTGAAGAGGGACACGGCTCGCTCGGCGGAGGGCTGTTTCCCGACGTGGAGGTAGTCGTGTTGTTGCTGTTGTTGCAGAGGTGCGGCAGGAGCAGCCGGTGGTGGTGGTGGAAAACGCGAAAGCAATTCAGCAAACTTGTTATCGAGCTTTGTTTCAAACGTCTTCTCCATGCCATCTATCTTCTCCATGGCCTCTTCAAATCTGTTTATCACATCTTGCACCTGTACACTCATCATTTGCTGAAACGTATCATGAAGCTCCTTGTTCGTCAAGTTCTCCCAGTCAGTCTCGTCGGCTTGTGATCCTGGCATGGTTAGCAGCAATAGAAACACACAAGAATATGATCCTACAGACTACTAACAAGTGGTGGTGGTGGCGGGTGTCACAAATCCGTCAAGCAAATCTCAAATTCTTACCAGTTCTTACCCAGCAGCAGGCGGTGATCGGCAACCGTTATAGTCAAAACTCTCAAAAGCTTGGATAGAGCGATTGCCAGGGAGAGTCAAACGCACGACGTAGATGTATGTGGAGCTGGGAAGGCTTATAGTATGGTAGCAAAAAGGGTCAGCAATAATCAATTCAGAGATGCAAAGTCGAATAAACGCTCAACGACGGTACTGTGCTGGTCCTAGGCTAGACCGTGCTAGAGACGCGAGCCTAGAACACTAACAAAATCACGGCGCTGCACGTAAATAAGGGAAAAGCACACTCTGGAACTCTTTTTTTTCGCTCTTTTTTTCTGCGCTCCTTTTTTTGCGCTCCTCTTTTTTTTGCGAAAAATCACTATAATGGCGAGTGTCTCAAAACTCTTCCCTCGTCAAACTGATAGGATGGGCACGGAATTTTTTTTCACTTTTTTTGGAAATCAGGGCAGCGACGACGAAAAAGTGCGACAAAAAATCACTATGATGGCACGTGCCTCAAAAGACTCCGAAAAGCCTAAAAATAGGATAGGGAAAAAAAATTTGCCCGTGAAAATTTTGGCCTAAAAACTGCCCGGGGGTCTCTAGACTCTTTTTTTTTCGAGACCTACGCAGGCAAGGAAACACGAATCGGAATTTAGATTGATCTCAAGAACAAACCTAATATGAGAAGAACTCGGATTGGTGGTGGATATATGGTTGTGGTATATGGCAGCGGTGGTGGTATATGGTAGCGGCGGTGGTATATGGATACAGATTGGTGGTGGTATATGGATACGGATTGGTGGTGGTATATGGATATGGATTCAGAGCGGTGGCGGATAAGCAAAAGTGGTAGATGGGCGATGATGATGGTGCGGCGGCGGCGTGACAACTTATGACCAGAACTCGAAACTCTAAAAGACTAGACTCTAAGACCAGCAACTTGACACGACGATGCAACCGCAAATTCAACAAAGCAAAAACCCTAAAAAGATTATGCAAAGGCTCAGATTGGTTCGGATATGATGAACTAACCCTAATTTTTTTTTGGCTTTTTCGTGGACTGTAGGTATGAAGAACAGACTCGATCTAATCTACGAAAAACTGTAAAATCTCACCGAGCAACCTGGAAATCTGATACCACTTGATAGAGGCTAAGGTGTCCCGATGTTTCGATGAGATGGTGGCTATCGTTTTCTGTGGGAGTCGACCTTGACGATCCGACTACGAACGTGCGAGACGTCGCGCCTTAGCAATCGCTAAACCAACTTCCGAGGGTTATTGACCACGCCGGAGCACGATCAACCTGACCACGAGGGTCTGTTTCCTGCGAGCAAACGAAGAACAAGCAAGAAACTGAGATTGCAATCGGGATATTGCGAATATAAGATGAAAGCTTTATTGATCAAGGTGGGGTTCTGTGACGTCTTGGTCTGGTCGTTGGACACAAACGAAGTACGCGAAGTTGCAGCTATGGCGAACTTTTAATCTAAACAAAACCCAAAGTCTAAACGACGCCCTAAGGGCTGTATATATGGAGGAAGAGGGGGGAATTTCGTGGCCCTTGAGGGTGGGGTCCGAAACCAACCCTAACTCTTGTTTCCCCACACATACGGACTCTAAAAATAGCCTATACTTAAGTATTTCGAAATTACATGGGCCTGGCCCATTAATAAGGTGACGCAGCACCTAGAATAGCCTATGGACGAATATTATGAAGTGGCATCTTGTATATTTCGTCCAAGGCTTCATGCACTCCTTATGGCGGCTTCAAAGTCCTGAAATCATCACTTGTAACTCCGTTCTTGATCCCCTTGCGCATGCCATCAACTCCATGCGTGTTCTTGCTCCAATGTTCATCCTTCTCCAAGCTAGGCCCTTCATTTGTAAGCAAAAGAAATGTATCCAATTTAGGCAGCATCATAATCTCATGAACATTAGAATCATTACCAAGAGACGAAAGTACCTGGTAATTTAATTGGCGTGCGCGAGCTCTAGTAATTGGTCCAGTATATGTAACAGTAGGGGCAGTGGGTGTAACAATGGTATTGATGTCCTCATCACGCCACCACCACCACTTGTTAGTAGTCTGTAGGATCATATTCTTGTGTGTTTCTATTGCTGCTAACTATGCCAGGATCACAAGCCGACGAGACTGACTGGGAGAACTTGATGAACAAGGAGCTTCATGATACGTTTCAGCAAATGATGAGTGGACAGGTGCACGATGTGATAAACAGATTTGAAGAGGCCATGGAGAAGATAGATGGCATGGAGAAGACGTTTGAAACAAAGCTCGATAACAAGTTTGCTGAATTTCTTTCGCGTTTTCCACCACCACCACCGGCTGCTCCTGCCACACCTCTGCAACAACAGCAACAACATCGACTACCTCCACGTCGGGAAACAGCCCTCCGCCGAGCGAGCCGTGTCCCTCTTCAGTCGGGCCAAACTGCTGGTGCTGCTGTTGATACTTCTGTGGCTCCTACTGCTGATGTGGAGGAGGATGATTATGTGGGAGATTATGAGGATGAGGTTGATCAAAATCAGAACTACGTGCCACCACCAGCACAGCAACCACCAGGTTGTCCACATGCAAATAATGGCAATGGTAGGGCTCACCCTCAGGTACGAGATCATGACCATCTCCCTAAACTAAAATTGAATATTCCACCATTTGAGGGTAGATATGTTCCTGATATATATCTTACTTGGGAGTTAGAAACTGAACAACGATTTACATGTTTACAATATCCCGAGGAGAGACGTGTTCCTGCTGCTGTTTGTGCATTCACTAGTTTTGCATGTGTTTGGTGGTCTGAGCATTGTAGATTATATCCTATTCCGGCTACTTGGGCTGCTTTGAAAACTGCTATGCGTACTCGTTGGGTTCCACCATATTATCAACGTGAATTACTTCAAAAATTGCAGCGCTTAAGACAGGGAAAAAATTCTGTAGAAGAATATTATCAGGAATTACAAACTGGCATGATTAGATGTGGTATTGTTGAGGAGAATGAAGCTATGCTTGCACGTTTTATGGGTGGATTAAATAGAGAGATTCAGACGATTCTAGAGTATAAGGAGTATACTAATATCACTCGTTTATTCCATCTTGCTTGTAAAGCTGAACGTGAAGTGCAGGATCGACAGGCATTGGCGCGGACTAACTTTTCTGCAGGTCGACCTTCATCATGGACACCACGTGCATCATCTACTTCCACACGTTCTGCTACACCGGCGCCTCCGTCGGCTGCCACCTCCAACCGTGATACAATAAAGCAGGCACAATCACCACTATCTGCCAAGAGCACACCTTCTGGGCCTGCAAAGAGCTCTTCTTCATCCATGGCATCAACAGGGCAAACACATGATATTATTTGTCGACGTTGCAAGGGTGGAGGTCATTATGCGAGAGAATGCCCATCTAAGCGTGTGATGATTGTTACTGAGGATGGTGGGTATGAGTCCGCTAGTGACTATGATGAGGAGACTTTGGCTCTTATTACACGTGAAGAACACGGTGGAGACGATTCTGATCATGAGACGCAATACATGGCTCCTGAAGATGCTGACAGGTATGAATGTTTAGTTGCTCAACGTGTTTTGAGTGTGCAGGTTACACAAGCTGAGCAAAATCAGAGGCATAATTTGTTCCATACAAAGGGAGTTGTGAAGGAACGTTCTGTTCGCGTGATCATAGATGGAGGGAGCTGCAATAACTTGGCTAGCATGGAGATGGTGGAGAAGCTATCTCTCACCACAAGACCACATCCACATCCTTACTACATCCAATGGTTCAACAACAGCGGCAAGGTTAAGGTAACACGTACTGTTCGTGTGCATTTTAGTATCTCTACATATGCTGATTATGTTGATTGTGATGTGGTACCTATGCAAGCATGTTCCTTATTACTTGGTAGACCATGGCAATTTGATAAAAATTCTGTACACCATGGTAGAAACAATCAGTATACTCTTGTTCATAACGATAAAAATATTACTTTGCTTCCTATGACTCCTGATTCCATTTTGAAAGATGATATTAATAGAGCTAATAAAGCAAAACAGGAGACAAATAAGAGTGAAAATCAGATTGTGGCAAAAGAATTTGAGCACCAAATGAAGCCTAATAATAAACCATCTACTGTTGTTTCTGAAATTAAATTGAAAAGTGCATGTTTACTTGCCACCAAATCTGATATTGATGAGCTAGATTTTAGCAAATCTGTTTGCTATGCTTTTGTGTGCAAAGAGGCATTATTTTCATTCGAGGACGTGCCTTCCTCTTTGCCCCCTGCTGTCACTAACATTTTGCAGGAGTTCGCTGACGTCTTTCCACAAGACGTGCCACCGGGATTACCACCTATTCGAGGGATTGAGCATCAAATTGACTTAATTCCCGGTGCTTCGCTACCCAACCGTGCACCATACCGTACCAATCCAGAGGAGACGAAGGAGATTATGCGTCAAGTACAAGAACTACTCGACAAAGGTTATATACGCGAATCCCTTAGTCCTTGTGTTGTTCCTATCATTTTAGTGCCGAAAAAGGATGGTACGTCGCGTATGTGCGTTGATTGTAGAGGCATTAATAATATTACTATTCGTTATCGCCATCCTATTCCTAGGCTAGATGATATGCTTGATGAATTGAGTGGCTCTACAATATTCTCCAAAGTTGATTTGCGTAGTGGATACCATCAAATTCGTATGAAATTGGGTGATGAATGGAAAACAGCATTTAAAACCAAGTTTGGATTATATGAGTGGTTAGTCATGCCTTTTGGGTTAACTAATGCACCTAGTACTTTCATGAGGTTAATGAACGAAGTTTTACGTGCTTTCATTGGACGATTTGTGGTAGTTTACTTTGATGACATATTGATTTACAACAAATCTTTGGAGGAACATTTGGAACATTTACGTGCTGTTTTTATTGCTCTACGTGATGCACGTTTGTTTAGAAACCTTGGAAAGTGCACACAAGTGAGGAGTTTCCTTGGCCTCGCTGGTTTCTATAGGCGTTTTGTGAGAGATTTCAACACCATTGCTGCACCTCTCAACGAGCTTACAAAGAAGGATGTGCCTTTATTTTGGGGTACCGCACAGGAAGAAGCCTTCACGGTATTGAAAGATAGGTTGACACATGCTCCTTTACTCCAACTTCCTAATTTCAATAAGACTTTTGAGCTTGAATGTGATGCTAGTGGAATTGGATTAGGAGGTGTGTTATTACAAGATGGAAAACCTGTTGCATACTTTTCTGAAAAATTGAGTGGGCCTAGTCTGAACTATTCTACTTATGATAAAGAATTATATGCTCTTGTTCGGACCTTAGAAACATGGCAACATTATTTATGGCCCAAGGAATTTCTTATACATTCTGATCATGAATCTTTGAAACACATTAAAAGTCAAGCAAAACTGAACCGTAGACATGCTAAATGGGTTGAATTCATTGAGACTTTCCCTTATGTCATTAAACACAAGAAGGGTAAAGAAAATGTTATTGCTGATGCCTTGTCTCGTCGTTATACTATGCTTTCACAACTTGACTTTAAAATATTTGGTTTGGAGACCATCAAAGATCAATATGTTCATGATGCTGAATTTAAAGATGTATTGCAGAATTGTAAGGAAGGGAGAACTTGGAACAAGTTCGTTCTTAACGATGGATTTGTGTTTCGTGCTAACAAGCTATGCATTCCAGCTAGCTCCGTTCGTCTTTTGTTGTTGCAGGAGGCGCATGGAGGAGGATTAATGGGACACTTTGGCGTCAAGAAGACGGAGGATATACTTGCTACACATTTCTTTTGGCCAAAGATGAGACGGGATGTTGAGCGTTTTGTTGCTCGCTGCACTACATGTCAAAGAGCTAAGTCACGACTCAATCCTCATGGTTTATATATGCCTTTGCCTGTACCTAGTGTTCCTTGGGAGGATATATCTATGGACTTTGTTTTAGGTTTACCTCGAACAAAGAAGGGGAGGGATAGCATATTTGTTGTCGTGGATAGGTTCTCGAAAATGGCACACTTTATACCATGTCATAAAAGCGATGATGCTGTTAATGTTGCTGATTTGTTCTTTCGTGAAATTATTCGCTTACATGGTGTGCCAAATACTATTGTTTCAGATCGTGATACTAAATTTCTTAGCCACTTTTGGAGATGTTTATGGGCTAAGTTGGGGACTAAGCTGCTTTTTAGTACTACTTGTCACCCCCAAACTGATGGACAAACTGAAGTAGTCAATAGAACATTGTCTACTATGCTTAGGGCTGTTTTGAAGAATAACAAGAAAATGTGGGAAGAATGCTTGCCTCATATTGAATTTGCTTATAATCGTTCATTGCATTCTACTACTAAGATGTGCCCTTTTGAAATTGTGTATGGTTTCCTACCTCGTGCACCTATTGATTTGTTGCCTCTTCCATCTTCAGAGAAGGTTAATTTTGATGCTAAAGAACGTTCTGAATTGATTTTAAAAATGCATGAGTTAACTAAGGAAAACATTGAGCGTATGAATGCTAAATATAAACTTGCTGGAGATAAGGGTAGAAAACATGTTGTGTTTGCGCCTGGAGATCTTGTTTGGTTACATTTGCGTAAAGATAGATTTCCTAATCTGCGCAAATCAAAGCTAATGCCACGTGCTGATGGTCCTTTTAAGGTGTTAGAGAAAATAAATGATAATGCATATAAACTTGAGCTACCTGTAGATTTTGGGGTTAGTCCCACTTTTAACATTGCAGATTTGAAGCCTTATTTGGGTGAGGAAGATGCGCTTCCGTCGAGGACGACTTCATTTCAAGAAGGGGAGGATGATGAGGACATCAATACCATTGTTACACCCACAGCCCCTACTGTTACATATACTGAACCAATTACTAGAGCTCGCGCACGCCAATTAAATTACCAGGTACTTTCGTTTCTTGGTAATGATTCTAATGTTCATGAGATTATGATGCTGCCTAAATTGGATACATTTGTTTTGCTTACAAATGAAGGGCCTAGCTTGGAGAAGGATGAACATTGGAGCAAGAACACACATGGAGTTGATGGCATGCGCAAGGGGATCAAGAACGGAGTTACAAGTGATGATTTCAGGACTTTGAAGCCACCATAAGGAGTGCATGAAGCCTTGGACGAAATATACAAGATGCCACTTCATAATATTCGTCCATAGGCTATTCTAGGTGCTGCGTCACCTTATTAATGGGCCAGGCCCATGTAATTTCGAAATACTTAAGTATAGGCTATTTTTAGAGTCCGTATGTGTGGGGAAACAAGAGTTAGGGTTGGTTTCGGACCCCACCCTCAAGGGCCACGAAATTCCCCCCTCTTCCTCCATATATACAGCCCTTAGGGCGTCGTTTAGACTTTGGGTTTTGTTTAGATTAAAAGTTCGCCATAGCTGCAACTTCGCGTACTTCGTTTGTGTCCAACGACCAGACCAAGACGTCACAGAACCCCACCTTGATCAATAAAGCTTTCATCTTATATTCGCAATATCCCGATTGCAATCTCAGTTTCTTGCTTGTTCTTCGTTTGCTCGCAGGAAACAGACCCTCATGGTCGGGTTGATCGTGCTCCGGCGTGGTCAATAACCCTCGGAAGTTCGTTTAGTGATTGCTAAGGCGCGACGTCTCGCACGTTCATAGTCGGATCGTCAAGGTCGACTCCCACAGAAAACGATAGCCACCATCTCATCGAAACATTGGGACACCTTAGCCTCTATCAATAACGAACTATGTTCGAGGAGAACATCCACGAGTAAACATTGAGCAAAATGTGCACCTAGAAGGATGGACTTAGGTAGCATGATCAATGTTAGAATGGTGATTCGATAACCAATGGTCTAAGAATGAAATGTCGACCATTAACTTCAAAGCAATAGGGTTGCTAAAATTTTTGAATTCGCGCATCATAGTTCAATTGTCAGTTTTCCGGTTAGAAACAACACGGGGACCAAGGAATGAATGGAGATGGCAAGAAGTATCACTTGTGTCAAGAATTCTTAAGATGTGGTGAAATTATCCTGACATTCTTGACATAAAATATGGTAATACTCCAAGGTAAAGAAGAACAAATGCTGTATAGCAAGGAACTCAAGGTATAACACAAAACACGAACAAGTTTGTGTTGAACGGAAGGCAATAAAGTGGTCAATGGTAACACAAATCATCGAGGGCAAGGATGCTATTTCTCATCATGAATTCAATTGATATCCTGGAAGAGTTCAGAATGCTGATGATGCAAACTTTTAATAAATCCAAGCAACCCTTTCATAAATCCAAGCAAACTTTTCGTAAATTCAAGCAACCTTTTCGTAAATCTAAACAACCTTTTCGTAGGCGTCCCCGGATTGGCCCGGGAGATCGAATTGATTATAGAAACATGAGTTTAATCAATAGATTTATTAGTGAACAAGGAAAAATATTATCGAGATCATGACACATTTGTCGAGATATTTTGTGAAGAGGTAATCGACTGGCGATGACATCAAGTCAAAGAATAATGAAGCGAAAGGTTATTGGAACCATGGGTACAAAAAAAACTCAAAATCGAGTTTACTGTTCAAGGAGAAATGATATGATGAGGAAGATCGAAGTAAGATTAGCTCACCGTCAAAATTTGTGCTCCGGGAAGAAGGACCAGGTAGCACAATCTAAAGTTAGCACGATAATGATGGAGCCGATCAAGCTAGGAATGACACGATGGAGTATTAAACTTGTAAGCAATGAAGATTCCTAATACTTGTTGAATCGCAGTGCGGACTCGATTCCGTTATCGGTGTCCTCGAGTATCTAACAACTCAGAACCCGGGGAAAAATTGGAATCGGTGAGAAATAATAGTAGATGAAAAACTCATAAGGAGTTATGTAGTTCCGTGATATTCTCGAGATACCAGATGATAGAGGCGAGGGTGTCCTGATCTTTCGATGAGATGATAACTATCGATTTGGTGGAGACGACTTTGACGATCCGACTACAAACGTGCACGACGTTGCGCCTTAGCAATCGCTAAACCAATCTCCTGAGGTTACTGACGATGCCGGAAGCACGGGCAGCCTGACCACGAAGGTCTATTCCTGCAAGCAATTGAAGAACGAGCAAGAATATGATAAAGCAATCTGAATATTGCAAATATATATGAGGTATTGATAATGGTGGGGATCCGTAAGCGGTCTTGGTCTGGTCGTTGGACACAAACGAAGTACACGAAGTTGCAATGGCTAACTTTTAACTAAACAAATCCAAAGTAAAAAGCTACTAGATGGATCTACTTATATAGGAGCTAGGGGTGGCGGCCAAGGAGGTGGGAGAACGTCCAAAGGCAGCCTAAAACTAACCCTAGGTCGTACAAGGCTCATGGGCCCAAGTGGAGGTGATGCAACACCTTTGGGCTTGTAGTTTGACTCGGATTCTGCTGCAACGTCAGATTGTTTCGTCCGTAACTCAACGCTGCGGACGAATTTGAAGGTGAATCCAATTGGGATGGAAAGAGCACGAAATCTAGTTTCCAACAAAAAAAGAATCACCCAATTCGGAGTCCGTATGAAAAAGTTGATGGCGTTTTTAGTCGGGTATGTCTGTGCAGTCCGAATCTGAATCCAGAACGTGAGAGACTTGGACTCTATCTTCTCTTGGCCCAAAAGTGACGTGAGAGGACTTTTTGAACACAACCTAAACATCTCCTTTTCCCTTATCTTCATATGTGGTGATAGAGGCAAAGGTGTCCCGTCTTTCGATGAGATGATGGATATCACTTTGGTGGCAGTCGACTTTGACGATCCGACTACGAACGTTCGAGGACGTCGCGCCTTAGCAATCGCTAAACCAACTCCGAGAGGTTATTGACCACGCCGGAGCACGATCAACCTGACCACGAGGGTCTGTTTCCTGCGAGCAAACGAAGAACAAGCAAGAAACTGAGATTGCAATCTGGATATTGCGAATATAAGATGAAAGCTTTATTGATCAAGGTGGGGTTCTGTGACGCCTTTGTCTGGTCGTTGAACACAAACGAAGTACGTGAAGTTGTAGCTATGGCGAACTTTTAATCTAAACAAAACCCAAAGTCTAAACGATGCCCTAAGGGCTGTATATATGGAGGAAGAGGGGGGAATTTCGTGACCCTTGGTGGAGGGGTCCGAAATCAACCCTATCTTTTGTTTCCCCACACATACGGACTGTAAAAATAGCCTATACTTATGTATTTCGAAATTACATGGGCCTGGCCCAATAATAAGGTGACGCAGCACCTATAATAGGCTCGAGACGAAGTTTATGAAGTGGCATCTTGTATATTTCGTCCAAGGCTTCATGCACCCATTATGGTGGCTTCAATGTCCTGAAATCATCACTTGTAACTCCGTTCTTGTTCCCCTTGCGCATGCCATCATCTCCATGCTTGTTCTTAATCCAATGTTCATCCTTCTCCAAGCTAGGCCCTTCATTTGTAAGCAAAACAAATGTATCCAATTTAGGCAGCATCATATGCTCATGAACATTAGAATCATTACCAAGAAACGAAAGTACCTGGTAATTTAGTTGGCGTGCGCGAGCTCTAGTAATTGGTCCAGTATTTATAGCAGCAGGGGCTGTGGGTGTAACAATTGTATTGATGTCCTCATCATCCTCCCCTTCTTGAAATAAAGTCGTCCTCGACGGAAGTTCATCTTCCTCACCCAAATAAGGCTTCAAATCTGCAATGTTAAAAGTGGGACTAACCCCAAAATCTGCAGGCAGCTCAAGTTTATATGCATTATCATTTATTTTCTCTAAAAGCTTAAAGGGACCATCAGCACGTGGCATTAACTTTGATTTGCGCAAATCCGGAAATCTACCCTTACGCAAATGTAACCAAACAAGATCTCCAGGTGCAAACACAACATGTTTTCTACCCTTATCTCTAGCAAGTTTATATTTAGCATTCATACGCTCAATGTTTTCCTTAGTTAACTCATGCATTTTTAAAATCAATTCAGCACGTTGTTTAGCATCAAATTAACCTTCTCCGAAGATGGAAGAGGCATCAAATCAATAGGTGCACGAGGTAGGAAACCATACACAACTTCAAAAGGGCACATCTTGGTAGTAGAATGCAATGAACGATTATAAGCAAATTCAATATGAGGCAAGCATTCCTCCCACATTTTCTTATTATTCTTCAAAACAGCCCTAAGCATAGTAGACAACGTTCTATTGACTACTTCAGTTTGTCCATCAGTTTGGGGGTGACAAGTAGTACTAAAAAGCAGTTTAGTCCCCAACCTAGCCCATAAACATCTCCAAAAGTGGCTAAGAAATTTAGTATCACGATCTGAAACAATAGTATTTGGCACACCATGCAAGCGAATAATTTCTCGAAAGAACAAATCAGCAACATTAACAGCATCATCGCTTTTATGACATGGTATAAAGTGTGCCATTTTCGAGAATCTATCCACGACAACAAATATGCTATCCCTCCCCTTCTTTGTTCGAGGTAAACCTAAAAGAAAGTCCATAGATATATCCTCCCAAGGAACACTAGGTACAGGCAAAGGCATATATAAACCATGAGGATTGAGTCGTAACTTAGCTTTTTGACATGTAGTGCAGCGAGCAATAAAACGCTCAACATCCCATATCATCTTTGGCCAAAAGAAATGTGTAGCAAGTACGTCCTCCGTCTTCTTCACGCCAAAGTGTCCCATTAATCCTCCTCCATGCGCCTCCTGCAACAACAAAAGACGAACGGAGCTAGCTGGAATGCATAGCTTGTTAGCACGAAACACAAATCCATCGTTAACGACGAACTTGTTCCACATTCTTCCTTCTTTACAATTCTGCATTACATCTTTAAAATCAGCATCATGCACATATTGATCTTTGATGGTCTCCAAACCAAATATTTTGAAGTCAAGTTGTGAAAGCATAGTATAGCGGCGAGACAATGCATCAGCAATAACATTTTCTTTTCCCTTCTTGTGTTTAATGACATAAGAAAAAGTCTCAATGAATTCAACCCATTTAGCATGTCTACGATTCAGTTTAGCTTGACTTTTAATATGTTTCAAAGATTCATGATCAGAATGTATAACAAATTCTTTGGGCCATAAATAATGTTGCCATGTTTCTATAGTCCGAACAAGAGCATATAATTCTTTATCATAAGTAGAATAATTCAGACTAGGCCCACTCAATTTTTCAGAAAAGTATGCAACAGGTTTGCCATCTTGTAATAACACACCGCCTAATCCAATTCCACTAGCATCACATTAAAGCTCAAAAGTCTTATTGAAATTAGGAAGTTGGAGTAAAGGAGCATGTGTCAACTTATCTTTCAATACCGAGAAGGCTTCTTCCTGTGCGGTACCCCAAAGAAAAGGCACATCTTTCTTTGTAAGCTCATTGAGAGGTGCAGCAATGGTGCTGAAATCTCTCACAAAACGCCTATAGAATCTAGCGAGGCCAAGAAAACTCCTCACTTGTGTGACCGTTTTGGGTTGCGGCCAACTCTCAATAGCTTCAATCTTGGCTTTATCAACTTCAATTCCCTGTGGAGTAACAACATAGCCAAGAAAAGATACTCAGTCGGTGCAAAAGGTGCACTTCCCAAGGTTACCAAACAAACGTGCATCACGTAGAGCAATAAAAACAGCACGTAAATGTTCCAAATGTTCTTCCAAAGATCTGCTATAAATCAATATGTCATCAAAGTAAACTACCACAAATCATCCAATGAAAGCACGTAAAACTTCGTTCATTAATCTCATGAAAGTACTAGGTGCATTAGTTAACCCAAAAGGCATGACTAACCACTCATATAATCCAAACTTCGTTTTAAATGCTGTTTTCCATTCATCTCCCAATTTCATACGAATTTGATGGTATCCACTACGCAAATCAACTTTGGAGAATATTGTAGAGCCACTCAATTCATCAAGCATATCATCGAGCCTAGGAATAGGATGACGATAACAAGTAGTAATATTATTAATGCCTCTACAATCAACACACATACGTGATGTACCATCCTTTTTCGGCACTAGAATAATAGGAACAGCACAAGGACTAAGTGTCACACCCTAGCTAGTCATGCATTAGAGTGTTGCATCATGTTTACTCATTCATCAGAAACTTGAAATGGGGATGACAGAACCCCCAGTCCCCTCTGAAACCAACTAGGGTTACTAAAATAATTTTTCAATGAACCTGAAATGCCCTTCTAAAATGCCCATCATTTTTGTCTTGGTTCAGAACCTCTGCCAAAAATGGTGCACATTTTCCTAGGCCATCCTAGGGTTTTTGAATTAAATCATAAATATTTGAATTTGGGCATTTAAAATAATATAAAATATTTAAATGCTCAAATATCTCCAAACTAAAATGTTTCATGTTGGAAATAATCCAACTATGGGCCAGGAATAGTTTGGTGATTTTTGAAGTTGCCTAGGTATTTTATTTAATTCAACAAAGTTGCAGATATATTAAATAAAACAGAAAACAGAAGAAAAAGGAAAAAACTTACCTGGGCTCCTCCCTGTGCGGCCCAGCCAGCTGGCCGGCCCAGCCAGCATCGACCCAGCCCAGCACTGTAGCCCTCCGTCGTCTTCCTCCCCTCGCCCCGAAGCTGCTGCGTGCTCGCGCGCGCACGGCCGCGCGGCCACCTCCTGCTTGCCGACGACCTCCTGGCCGCGTGGACGACGCCCGCAGCCCGTCCCGATCCCCCTGCTCTCTCTCACTCTCCCCGGCTCTTTCCTTCCTCTCCCTCGCTCTCTCTCTCTCACGGCCGAACACCACCGTCGCCGCCGTTCGCCACAGCAGCCATCTCCGGCCACCCCTCGCTTCCCCGACTAGCTCAGAAGCTCCGCCACAACTCCCTCTTCCTCCCCACCGCTCCACGGGTCCCCGGAAGCCCTGCATCGCCGCCACGTCGCCGTTCCCCTCTTCGGCTCCGATCATCGTCGCCGTCGAATTCGTCGTCTCCAGCACGTCCCCGAGCCCGCTTCGACGCCCACTGCAACCGCGGTGAGCTACGCCACCGTTTCCCCCTCTTCTCCCCCTCGTTCCCTCACCATAGCCTCCTCCCCACCACGGCCGAACCTCCGCCGTCGCCGAGCTCGCCGTCGACGCAGCTCCGGTGACCATTTGGTCACCCCGGCGAGTCCAACGAGTTCGCAAGACCCCGTAGAGCATCCCTAGCGCCTCGCTTCGCTCGACTTCGAGCTCCAACCCCGTTCCCGTGCACGACCGAACCCCGGCGGCCGCAGCCGAGCTCGCCGCCGTCGACTCCGGCCACCCCGACCCCAACGGACTCCGCCAAGAGCTGCGGGTTGTCCTCAGCTCCACTCCGGTGGTCTCCGCAGTCCGTTTGGTGGCCGAAATGACCAAAACCACTTCCGCCGCCGCGTCGGGCTCGCCGGCGACTAAACGCCGGCAGCCGACTTTGACTTTGACCACGGGTGGGCCCTGGTTGACTCCCCTGAGTCAATGACAGGTGGGGCCCAGCCCTGTTAATTAAACAGGATTAGTTTTAATTAACTTTTAATTAAATTAATCACCCTGACATGCGGGACCCACTGTCAGGTTTGACCCAGACCTGTTCCGTTGACCTGCTGACGTCACACTGACGTCAGGCTGACGCAGTAATTGATTTTCTGGATTTAAATTAAATCAGGAAATTCCAGAATGTTAATTAAACTTCAAAAATTCATAACTTTTATTCTGTAACTCCAAATTGGACAAATTATATATGAAAAATGATCAGAAAAATCCAATCTATCCATCTGTACTATTTTCATGCATGATCAAACAAGTTAAATTGATGTTTTAAGCAGAATAAGGAAAAGCACTTAAAGAGGCCATGTTTGAGTTTGAAATTTGAATCCTTGATTCAAATTTGTTCAAACCCCTCTGGTTTTAGTTGCATTAGCCCAACACACTCATATTGCCATGTTTCATGCATGCATCATATTGTTGCACATTGTTTGGTGATGCTTGTGTATCGATGTCCTTTGCGACAGGTTCTGTCTCTGAGGAGTACCGTGATTACCCTAACGAAGAATCATATCCGAGCATCGAACCATCAGGCAAGCAACCAACCATTTGATCATATCGATACAATCCCATGTTCTCGCTCCTGCTCTCTTTTACTGCATTAAGACAACGCGATTCAAACTGCTGTGTGCTACGGTAGTTGAACCCATTTCCTCTGCATGACCTGTCATTGCCACAGTAACTAGATGAAACCCACTAGCATGTGTAGGAGTTGATTGAGCCATGTGTATGTGTTGTTCCTACCTTGCTATGCCTGCTATGCTTAGAGTCGTGTCAGGTCTGGTTCATCTGGGTGATGGGCTAGAGTGAAATGATTATGTCGGTAATGAGAGTGGTGTGGTGAACACGATTTGGTAAAGGTATCGATGAGAGGCCATGTAGGAGTACATGGTGGGTTGTTTCATTGAAGCCGACCTTAAGCACTGAGATCTGTATGTGTGATTTAAGATACAGCTACTACCATGCATTGGGCCCTGAAATATGACCCCGCTCGACTTCTTATTCACCCTAGCTCTCTGTCCAGGAGTTGCAAGTAGTTTCTGGTGTTTGTAGCCTACTGGAGGCCGTGGACAGCGCTGACCGTAGGGGTGGGCTGTGATGCGGTAGGTACGTGGCCGGGTGTACCGAATACCCGTTAGGTATCTCGGGAACCCTGTTCACATCGTTCGGGGCCGTATGGGAAACCTCGGCCGGACTCCCTGCGGATGGAACCTGAATAGGCGATAAACCTGGACTAGAGGCTTAAGTGTTTAGGTAGGTCGTGGTCTACACCCACGTCGGCTTTCGCTTGAAGTCTGCCGAGCACATGTCGTGTGCAGACGCTAAGTGGTGGAAACATGTATGAAGAAGTACACCCCTGCAGGGTTATCATGATCTATTCGAATAGCCGCGTCCGCGGTAAAGGACTACTTGGTTGCCTATACAGTTCATAGACAAGTAAATGGAAACCACTAAAAGCCTCAAGATAAGTGTGAGTGCCGAGGATGGCTCTTCCGTAGGAAGACGGAGGTGGATCCTCGGTAGTGTATTGAAGTGGTGAGTAGTGGACTCGTGTGCGCAAAACATTTCAAGTTGGAGTATCGTAGGATAGTCTAGCCAAGAGTCAAAGCTGGCTTGCTGCAATAACTCCACCAACCATTCTTGATACTATGCATGTATGTAGGATCTGATGTAAGTCTTGCTGAGTACCTTTGTACTCATGTTGCTATAATTTACATTTCTTTACAGAAGACACTGCAACCCCTTCTGATGGGTTCTATGTAGACGTTGACATCAACGAGTAGGCTAAAGACCCAGGTGGTGACCCTGAGCTTGTGATGGACCACGTAGTATAGTTAGGCTTCCAAGCCTCTTTTATTTTACTAGTTGTCTGTACCCAGACAATGTACTTCCGCTGCTGGCTTGTATGACTGTATGACTTGTATGTTGGGTCGTGAGACCCGTACCTTTGTGAATGTTATGTATGGCTCCCTGAGCCTTAAATAAAGTACTTGTGTCATAGAGTCATGTTGTGATGCTTCGTTGTATTTGCACATATCGAGCATATTGTGTGTATGATTGAAATGCTTGGTATGTGTGGGATCTGACTATCTAGTTGTTTATCTTTAGTAGCCTCTCTTACCGGGAAATGTCTCCTAGTGTTACCGCTGAGCCATGGTAGCTTGCTACTGCTCTGGAACACTTAGGCTGGCCGGCATGTGTCCTTCTTCGTTCCTGTGTCTGTCCCTTCGGGGAAATGTCACGCTTTGAGTACCGGAGTCCTGTTAGCCCGCTACAGCCCGGTTTACCGGAGTCCTGCTAGCCCAGTGCTACAGCCCGGACCCACTTGCTGATGACCGACACGTTCGAAGCTGGGTCATGGATGCCTGTCCCTGTAAGTCTGTGCCACTTTGGGTTTACGACTAGTCATGTCAGCCCGGGCTCTTTATCATATGGATGCTAGCGACACTATCATATACGTGAGCCAAAAGGCGCAAACGGTCCCGGGAAAAGGTAAGACGACACCCGTGGGGATACCGTGCGTGAGGCCGCAAAGTGATATGAGGTGTTACCAGCTAGATCGATGTGACATCGAGTCGGGGTCCTGACACTAAGGGATTCGCGTATATAACCTTTGTCGAGAAGCTCTTGTTCTTGACGCATAATCTCCTCCGTCTCTTCTAGATTGGTACGGTATGGTGCAAGGTTTGGCAGTGAAGCACCGGGAATTAAGTCAATCTGATGCTCAATCCCTCGAATAGGCGGTAATCCCGGTGGCACGTCTTGTGGAAAGACGTCAGCGAACTCCTGCAAAATGTTAGTGACAGCAGGAGGCAAAGAGGAAGGCACATCCTTGAATGAAAATAATGCCTCTTTGCACACAAAAGCATAGCAAACAGATTTGCTGAAATTTAGCTCATCAATATCAGATTTGGTGGCAAATAAACATGCACTTTTCAATTTAATTTTAGAAGCAACACTAGATGGTTTATTATTAGGCTTCATTTGTTGCTCAAATTCTTTTGCCACAATCTGATTTTCACTCTTATTCTTCTCCTGTTTTGCTTTATTAGCTCTATTAATATCATCTTTCAAAATGGAATCAGGAGTCATAGGAAGCAAAGTAATATTTTTATCCTTATGAACAAGAGTATAGTGATTGTTTCTACCATGGTGTACAGAGTTTTTATCAAATTGCCATGGTCTACCAAGTAATAAGGAACATGCTTGCATAGGTACCACATCACAATCAACATAATCAGCATATGTAGAGATACTAAAATGCACACGAACAGTACGTGTTACCTTAACCTTGCCGCTGTTGTTGAACCATTGGATGTAGTAAGGATGTGGATGTGGTCTTGTGGTGAGAGAAAGCTTCTCCACCATCTCCATGCTAGCCAAGTTGTTGCAGCTCCCTCCGTCTATTATGACGCGCACAGAACGTTCCTTCACAACTCCCTTGGTATGGAACAAATTGTGCCTCTGGTTTTGCTCAGCTTGTGTGACCTGCACACTCAAAACACGTTGAGCAACTAAACATTCATACATGTCAGCGTCTTCAGGAGCCATGTATTGCGTCTCATGATCAGAATCATCTCCACCATGTTCTTCACGTGTAATAAGAGCCAAAGTCTCCTCATCATAGTCACTAGCGGACTCATATCCACCATCCGCGGTAGCAATCATCACACACGGAGATTTGCATTCTCTCGCATAATGACCTCCTCCCTTACAACGACGACAAATAATATCACTTGTGTGCCCTGTTGATGCCATGGAAGAAACAGAACTCTGTGCAGGCCCAGCAGGTGCGCTCTTGGCAGATAATGGTGGTTGTGCCTATTTTCTTGTATCACGACTGGAGGAGACACCTGATTGAGGTGCTGGTGCAGTTGAAGTAGAAGATGCACGCGGTGTCCATGATGAAGGTTGGCCTGCAGAAAAGTTAGTTCGCGCCAATGCTTGTCGATCCTGCACTTCACGTTCAGCTTTACAAGCAAGATGGAATAAACGAGTGATATTAGTATACTCCTTATAGTCTAGAATGGTCTGAATCTCTCTATTTAATCCACCCAGAAAACGTGCAAGCATAGCTTCATTCTCCTCAACAATACCACATCTAATCATGCCAGTTTGTAATTCCTGATAATATTCTTCTACAGAATTTTTTCCTTGTCTTAAGCGCTGTAATTTCTGAAGCAATTCACGTTGATAATATGGTGGAACCCAACGAGTACGCATAGCAGTTTTCAAAGGAGCCCAAGTAGTTGGAATAGGATATAATCTACAATGTTCAGACCACCATACACATGCAAAACTAGTGAAAGCACAAACAGCAGCGGCAACTCGTCTCTCCTCGGGATATTGTAAACATGTAAATCGTTGTTCAGTTTCTAACTCCCAAGTAAGATATACATCAGGAACATATCTACCCTCGAAAGGTGGAATATTCAATTTCAGTTTAGGAAGATGGTCATGATCTCGTACCTGAGGGAAAGCCCTACCATTGTGATTATTTGCATGTGGACGACCTGGTGGTTGTGGTGCAGGTGGTTGCACATAGTTCTGATTTTGAGCAACCTCATCCTCGTAATCTCCCACATAATCATCCTCCTCCGGATCAGCAGCAGGAGCCACAGAAGTATCAACAGCAGCACCAACAGTTTGGCCAAACGCAAGAGGAACACGGCTCACTCGGCGGAGATCTGTTTTGCGACGTGGAGGTAGTCGTTGTTGTTGTTGTTGGAGAGGTGCGTTAGGTGTAGTGGGTGGTGGTGGTGGAAGACGCGCGAGCAATTCATTAAACTTGTTATCGAGCTTTGTTTCGAATGTCTTCTCCATGCCATCTATCTTCTCCATGGCCTCTTCAAATCTGTTTAGCACATCTTGCACCTGTCCACTCATCATTTGCTGAAATTTATCATGCAAATACTTATTCGTCATGTTCTCCCAGTCAGTCTTGTCGACTTGTGATCCTGGCATGGTTAGCAGCAATAGAAACACACAAGAATATGATCCTACAGACTACTAACAAGAGGTGGTGGTGGGTGTCACAAATCCGTCAAGAAAATCTCAAATTCTTACCAGTTCTTACCCAGCAGCAGGCGGTGATCGGCAACCGTTGTAGTCAAAAAACTCTCAAAGCTTGAATTGAGCGATTACCAGGGAGAGTCAAACGCACGACGTAGATGTATGTGGAGCTGGGAAGGCTTATAATATGGTAGCAAAAAGGGTCAGCAATAATCAATTCAGAGATGCAAAGTTGAATAAACGCTCAACGACGGTACTGTGCTGGTCCTAGGCTAGACCGTGCTAGAGACGCGAGCCTAGAACACTAACAAAATCATGGCGCTGCACGTAAACAAGGAAAAAGCACACTCTGGAAATTTTTTTCGCTCTTTTTTTTTGCACTCTTTTTTTTGCGCTGCTTTTTTTTTGCGAAAAATCACTATAATGGCGAGTGTCTCAAAACTCTTCCTAGGTCAAACTGACAGGATGGGCACGAAATTTTTTCGACCAATTTTTTTTTTCATTTTTTCGACTGCCCGGACCCAAAAACGGGAAACGGGTCAAAAAAAACTTCCTATAATGGCACCTGTCTCAAAACACTCAGAAACACCTAAAAATAGGATAGCCAGAAATTTTTTCGAAAAATGCGTTTTTGAATTTTTTTTCGTTTTTTTTTCCGAAACCTACTCCGGCAAGGAAACACGAATCGGAATCTAGATGGATCTCAAAAACACACCTAATATGCAAGGAACTCGGATTGGTGATGGATATATGGTGGTGGTATATACCACCACCGATCCATATCCATATATTACCACCGCTGCCATACCACTTGATAGAGGCAAAGGTGTCCTGTCTTTCGATGAGATGATGGATATCGCTTTGGTGGCAGTCGACTTTGACGATCCGACTACGAACGTGCGAGGACGTCACACCTTAGCAATCGCTAAACCAACTCCGAGAGGTTATTGACCACGCCGGAGCACGATCAACCTGACCACGAGGGTCTGTTTCCTGCGAGCAAACGAAGAACAAGCAAGAAACTGAGATTGCAATCTGGATATTGCGAATATAAGATGAAAGCTTTATTGATCAAGGTGGGGTTCTGTGACGCCTTTGTCTGGTCGTTGAACACAAACGAAGTACGCGAATTTGCAGCTATGACGAACTTTTAATCTAAACAAAACCCAAAGTCTAAACGATGCCCTAAGGGCTGTATATATGGAGGAAGAGGGGGGAATTTCGTGACCCTTGGTGGAGGGGTCCGAAATCAACCCTATCTCTTGTTTCCCCACACATACGGACTCTAAAAATAGCCTATACTTATGTATTTCGAAATTACATGGGCCTGGCCCAATAATAAGGTGACGCAGCACCTATAATAGCCTCGGGACGAAGTTTATGAAGTGGCATCTTGTATATTTCGTCCAAGGCTTCATGCACCCATTATGGTGGCTTCAAAGTCCTGAAATCATCACTTGTAACTCCGTTCTTGTTCCCCTTGCGCATGCCATCATCTCCATGCTTGTTCTTAATCCAATGTTCATCCTTCTCCAAGCTAGGCCCTTCATTTGTAAGCAAAACAAATGTATCCAATTTAGGCAGCATCATATTCTCATGAACATTAGAATCATTACCAAGAAACGAAAGTACCTGGTAATTTAGTTGGCGTGCGCGAGCTCTAGTAATTGGTCCAGTATTTATAGCAGCAGGGGCTGTGGGTGTAACAATTGTATTGATGTCCTCATCATGTGGATTGTACAAATGTCCCATACACCTGCAATTAGACAAAACACAAAAGTGTGTGAAGTATTTTTGTTCTGGATAACATAAATAGACTATTGAATAGTTTGCATTAGAAATTACCTAACAAATATGCATGTATGCAATATTTTTGGTTGTATCCAAGGTAGTCATGTCCTCATCATCCTCCCCTTTTTGAAAACAAAGCCGTCCTCGGCATTGCTTAATCTGAAATGTGGCTAACAAAAGAGACAAGGTGTACATGTTGTATATGTATATGTCATCCATTTTAACTTCCCTTGATTTTTGCACATATGTCACATGTATACATGAGTAACTTTCATTGTTCATAAAATCTAAAGCCAAAAAATTATCACAAGAAGTAGAAGGCATGAAAATATTGCAACTCAGTTTGCACATATAAGTGAAGCTCTTATTCACTTCAAAAGATTGGCAATGTTCATCATTAAACCATCCTAACTTCGATGAATAAACCTTACTTGCATCAAATTTACATGCTACAAAATGCTTAAATAAGAAAACATGCAATAAGTCATTGGACACAGAATCATCATCAAGATTGGAGGTCATATCAAAATGATTAAACATTGGTTCTTTTGCATCAACAGTTAATTCAATGGGTGCACTCAAAATTGTTGATATTTCAGTTGTTTGATCACATGACGCATTCATGATAGTAAAAAGAGTCTCTAAAATAGGTGGTGTGCTCAAATCAACAGGTAACTCAACACATGATGCATTCAAGTTAACTAGGCATGCTTCATTCTCATGTGAAGTTATATCATCAAGACCTTTACTGTTACCTCGCAGAGATGTAGCTGATGTAGGTACGGACGTTGACAATGTACCATACTCTTGAGATGATATCGCGCTCACAATCCGAGGTGGGGCTGCTCTAGTAGGTGCAATAGTGGAGTAACCAACCGGCGGTGGTGAGCATGAACTGGAATAGTAGTTGTTGTAGTCACCCAATGCATCCTCCTGTATTTGTCTCTCAAAGGTACAAGCACGGACATACATACCAGTAATGCAACGAGGAATATACTGAAATCTTGCCTGAATATCATGGTTCAAACCACCAAAAAATCTATTCATTGTATCATCCTCAGATTCTTCTATGTCACAATGATGCATATAAGATTTGAACTCTTGGTAGTAAGGATGAACAGTGTTACTGCCTTGTTTTAATTGCTCCAATTTGCGACGCAATTCACGACGATAGTAAGGAGGAAAAAATTGTTGTCTCATTACAGCTTTCAAAACTTTCCAAGTTGTGGGTTGGTTATCAATGTTTTTCTTACAATATACACTCCACCAAACAGAAGCAAAACCAGTAAATGCTCTAATGGTAGCTCGTACTCTCTCAAGTTCAGAAAAATCATGGTGACTAAAAACTTGTTCTACTTCAAGCTCCCAAGCTAGATAAATAGCAGGATTAAATCTACTCTCAAATGATGGTAAAGAGATAACCTGACCATATGCTTGTGTGTGTTGTCCCAACTCTCGTGATGGTGAAGATGTGTCCGTCATCCAAGAACTTCTATCTCTGGAACCTGTCATGATTAGTAGAAACAAGAACCAAAATTCGAGAATAATGTTCCTATGAACTACTAGGATGTGGTTGTAAAGTGCTCACAGTAAAGCAAATATCAATATCTTACAAGTTCTTACCATGCGGCAGGTGGTGACAGGCAACCAGCGGTGTCAAATAACTCCGAAGATTGTGTAAAACGATTACCAGGGGAACGTACGTATACACGGTGTAGAAATATGTGGAGCTGGGTTGGCTATATATGGTAGCAAAAGATTAGCAATAATCAATTCAGAGATGCAATGTTGAATAAATGCTCAACGACGGTACTGTGCTGGTCCTAGGCTAGACCAAACTAGAGACGCGAGCCTAGAACACTAATGAGGTCACGTCGTAGCACAACTAGCATCAATAAAGGATATGAAGTAGCTTTGGACAGCAAGATATAAGTGAAGATCACAATAGCAGTAGACCTATTTAGAAGCTGATGTTGAGGTGCCAAATACTGAACTAGCTTCTGCAACTATTTAGATGCGGCTCGTCGCTAGCTTTCATTTGAGTACTCGCGGAGCCAAAACAGACTTCATATGAGGAAGTTATGCCTGTTTTACTGAACAGTGCACAAAACAGATTCCAATCCGAATTCAACTACGAGATTGAGTCTAGATAGATCCGAATTTTTTTTCTCCTCTCTTTTTTTTTCTCTGACTTTTTTTTACTTTTTTTCTCTCATTTTTTCTCTATCTTTTTTTTCTCTCTCCCTCTTTCCAAAACAAACTAGATAAGATGTAGATTGGATCAAGCGAAGATGGGAATGATCTTAACTATGATTATGACAATGAACGGTGGGTAGCACGTGGAGGAAATTGATGGATGGGTGGTGGACAGCGGAAGGGATAATGATGCAGCGGCGACGTGACTAATGTGAACAGAACTCGAAACTCTAAACGACCTAGACACTAAGACCAGCAACTCGACACGACGATGCAACCGATAATTCAACTATGCAAGCAATGAAAAGAAAATTGCAAAGGCTCAGACTGGCTTGGACAAATCATGAATAGATCTAACTCTTTTTTGTGGATTTTTCTTGGACAATAGGTAAGAAAATAAATCTAATCTAGGAAAACTGGAAATTCTCATCGAGCAACCTGAAAACTGATACCACTTGATAGAGGCGAGGTTGTCCCGATCTTTCGATGAGATGATAACTATCGATTTGGTGGAGACGACTTTGACGATCCGACTACAAATGTGCACGACGTTGCGCCTTCGCAATCGCTAAACCAATCTCCTGAGGTTACTGATGATGCCGGAAGCACGGTCAGCCTGACCACGAAGGTATATTCCTGCAATCAATCGAAGAACGAGCAAGAATATGATAAAGCAATCTGAATATTGCAAATATATATGAGGTATTGATAATGGTGGGGATCCGTAAGCGGTCTTGGTCTGGTCGTTGGACACAAACGAAGTACACGAAGTTGCAATGGCTAACTTTTAACTAAACAAATCCCAAGGAAAAAGCTACTAGATGGATCTACTTATATAGGAGCAAGGGGTGGCGGCCAAGGAGGTGGGAGGACGTCCCAAGGCAGCCTAAAACTAACCCTAGGTCGTACAAGGCTCATGGGCCCAAGTGGAGGTGATGCAACACCTTTGGGCTTGTAGTTTGACTCGGATTCTGCTACAACGTCAGATTGTTTCGTCCGTAACTCAATGCTGTGGACGAATTTGAAGGTGAATCCAATTGGGATGGAAAGAGCACTAAATCTAGTTTCCAACAAAAAAAAGAATCACCCAATTCGGAGTCCGTATGAAAAAGTTGTTGGCGTTTTGAGTCGGGTATGTCTGTGCAGTCCGAATCTGAATCCAGAACGTGAGAGACCTGGACTCTATCTTCTCTTGGCCCAAAAGTGACGTGAGAGGACTTTTTGAACACAACCTAAACATCTCCTTTTCCCTTATCTTCATATGTGGATTGTACAAATGTCCCATACACCTGCAATTAGACAAAACACAAAAGTGTGTGAAGTATTTTTGTTCTGGATAACATAAATAGACTATTGAATAGTTTGCATTAGAAATCACCTAACAAATATGCATCTATGCAATATTTTTGGTCGTATCCAAGGTAGTCATGTCCTCATCACCAGAGGGTAATACTCGATGTCAGACCAAAGTAGAGGTTGTACTGGGGTATTGCTCTTCAGAATACAAGTGCTTAAACTTGCATGAGAAATGGTATTTAAAGGAGAACATGGTTGGAACCATGATTGCAAAAGGCCAGAGCACAGATATAATTAATTTAGGATAAGCTTTAATGATAAGATCTACATCGTGTCCATGGGCATGAACACAAAGTTCAAGGTCGACTCCCACTTCTTCAGTGCATAACCTTTCATTCATTGCTCTACTAAAAATGATTTGAGTGCGAAGACCTACCCGGTGAATTAACAGAGGTGTATGAACCTTGAAAATCTTTCGGGTTCACACAGATTAAGGAAGGCATAGGTTCAACCCATCGGGGCATCTTAGAAACATATACCACAAGCTTCGAGAGTAATTATAACCAGTTTGAATGCAGAGCATGGTTTGCCAAATCAGAGAATAGGATTTACCAATGGCATTATGTGTCAAAGAAAGAACTTCTTGAGGTTTTTGTATGCGAAGGACTATGTCGTATGATAATTCAATAAAGGATCTGATGGTCCATAACAGAGCTGATGTGAGCATCGGCACACAACCAAAGGAAGAAACAATGCAAAGGCATTGGATTATAGAGGCAACCGACTAATTCAATGCTCAAATGACAAGGAATTATGATTTCCAAATCAAGGGAACAGAAGCAAACACTCAGATTAAGGACGGGTAAGCTGAATAGACTTAGGGGTACAATGGGCGGCAATTTGTATTTTTGAGAACCAGCTCCTGTTCAAAATGACGTATGAGCCGGAAGGTTGAATTCTAGGATTCGATTGAGGATTGTGAGCAACCACAACATATTGAATCAACGAACTCAAAATGATAATGACAAATCATGCCAGTAAGATTACTAGACTTATGGGATTAACCATAATGTAAGTAAGCAAGAATTTCAAGAGCAGTAGGCTGTTGACACTTTCGGAAAGTCGAATGGTATTTGGAAGACTTTTCTAAAACACATGAATAAGTGGGATGAGCGGATACTAGGTAAGTGCAAGGAATTAGCTATAGGGGTATTCGTGTGGCAAAGAACTTCAAGGCAGTGGCCACAAAGTATTCTTGGAACAATAGAGAGAATTTCGATGTATTTTGTAATAACAAGATCAACTAGGATGAATGTATGAAGGACAAATGTAGGTAGTTATCCATAAGGATATATCGGTGGTAGGGAATTGTAAAAGCGATGGTACATAGTCTCGAGAGAACATCGTAGAGTGTCTTCGGAATCTTTTGGTGAAGCAAGCGATCGTTCGGACCGAGGGGCTCTCCGGGAGAAAGTATTTACGAGAACCTAGAGTTAGAGTTAGCAAAATCATTTAACCTGAATAGGAGAGAGATCAAAGTCCCAAAGTATAGACGAGGAGTAAAAGATCCTAATACCACCCAATGGCGACGTGGGCCCGTATGACACACAACCATGTTAGTAAAAGTTTTGCAATGTCTACACTTGATTTCGGCCAAGGAGTGTGGAAGGGGTATTCCTACAGGCAGTCGGCTCGGATACAAACTTGTGACGCCCTCGATTTAATCGTACACTAACCATACACGCAAATGTGTAAGATCAAGATCAAGGACTCATGGGAAGATATCATAACACAACTCTAGACACAGATAAAATAATACAAGCTTTATATTACAAGCCAGGGGCCTCGAAGGCTCGAATACAAATGATCGAAGACACAAGAGTCAGCGGAAGCAACAATATCTGAGTACAGACATAAGTTAAACAAGTTTTCCTTGAGAAGGCTAGCACAAAAGTAGCAACGATTGAAAAGGCAAAGCCTCCTGCCTGGGACCTCGTAACTACTCCTCGAAGATGAAATCCACGTAGAAACTTCCTTGGGATCCTCTGGCTCCTAGACTCCGTCATCTGGTTGTGACATCCGAGAAAAAAGGAAAAGGGGGAAAAGAGGGAGCAAAGCAACCGTGAGTACTCATCTAAAGTACTCGCAAGCAAGGATCTACACTACATATGCATTGGTATCAATGAAATGGGTAGTATCTATGGACTGAACTGTAGAATGCCAGAGTAAGATGGGGCTAGCTAGTCCTGTCGAAGGCTACACTTCTGGCCGCCTCCATCTTGAAGCATATAGGAGAGAGTAGCAAGTGTAGCATCAAGTAGCAACACATAGCATAATACTACCCGATGAGCCTCTCCTCGTCGCCCTGTGAGAGAGAGATCACCGGGTTGTATCTAGCACTTGGAAGGGTGTGTTTTATTAAATATCTGGTTCTAGTTTTCATAAGGTTGAGGTACAACTCTGGGTCGTCCTTATACCGAGGGACACGACTATTCGAATAGATAAACTTCCCTGAGGGGGTGCACCACATTACCCAACATACTCGATCCCTCTGGTTGGACACACTTTCCTGGGTCATGCCCGGCCTCGAAAGATCAACACATCGCAGCCCTAGCTAGGCACAACAGAGAGGTTAGCATGTCGGTCTAAATTCTAAGCGCGCAGGGGTCTGGGCCCATCTCCCATTGCGCACCTCCATTACAAAGGAAGTTGCTTTACACAGTCCAACCTGGCGCGCGCCGCACTCAGTCGCTGATGTCAAAAAGGCTTCGGCTGATACCACGACATCGAGTGCCCATAATTGTTGCTGTGTAGTTGGTTAGTGCGCATAGGCCAGTGGACAGACTCAGATCAAATACCAAGATCTCATTAAGCATTTTAATTGAAGTATCCGCGGACGCCGACCATTGCTAGGCCCACCTCTCTCCTAGGTGGTGTCAACCTGCCCTATCGCTCCGCCACAAAGATCCACTTGGAGGGTCGTCGGGAAAAGTTTTCTTTCATCCCCCAATCCGTGAATCACTCGCGGGTACTCTACGAGCCGACCTGACTTTTGCCACCACATGTATCATATATTAGGTATATAAGTATATACCCGTGATCAACTCCCGAGTGATCACAGCCCGGTAGTATAACATGGCAGACGGACAAGAATTGAGGGCCATTGATGGAATGCTAACATCCTATACTAAGCATTTAGGATTGCAGGTAAAGGTAACAACAGTAGTAGCAAAGACAGGCTATGCTGCAGAGCAGGATTAATTGAAAGCAGTAACTTGGTACACTACTCTAATGCAAGCAGTAGAGAGAAGGAATAGGCGACATGGGGTTGATCAAGGGGGGGGCCCTGCTTGGCCTCTCTTCAACCTGGGCTTGGCCCATGGTGAGGCCACCCCTGAGCGCCCTCCCTTTTTTTCTTCCCCTGCTATCGGGCCAGCCAGATTCGGCCCGCTTACTCTTTTTTCCAGATCGGTGAATTTGTCTATTAACCAGGGTTTTGCGGTTTTACAGAAAACCCCTTGCACAACATGCATTTAATAACTCACAAACAGTGCATCTTTTTAAAATAAATTATATATGGAAAGTGCTTAGAATTGCATCTAGATTCATAATCTCCAACTTTCATCCATGTTTGAAATATTTATATGGCTGTTTGTTTAAATTTGCTCAAATGACATGTTAAAATGATTTAATTCATAACTAAATAACCGTAGCTCCAAACTTAACAAACTTTATATGTAAATGGGGTAGAAAAATGCATAGGTCATCATGGTAGCACTACTTTGCATGATTAACAACTCTAAAATATGGTTTAGGTCAGAACAGTACCAAATCTAATATAGGCTCATGAGGATTTCTCCGGAATTGTTGCTTGTTGTTCTGGCCTCATTTAAACTTGCCTAGATAGGTAGTTTTTCATTTGCTTCACCCTTTGCCATGTTAAGAACATTTAATATTGTTGGGTACATAAACGAGAGAGAACTAAATAAGTCATGTGGTGTTTCATCAATATGCAACTTGTTGCATATTGAGTTCCACTTAACTTGTAGTTTTGCTTGTGCACTTTGCCATGCCAAGCCTCATTAAACCGGACATGCATCATACTTGTTTGCGCATCATGCCATGTTTATGTGATGGTTGTTTACTATGGTGTTTGCTTCTTTCCGGTGTTGCTTCTTCGGGTTAGTTCCGATAACGTCGCGTTGGTGAGGATCCGTTCGACTATGTCCGTTGGTCTTCTTCATGGACTCGTTGTTCTTCCTTGCGGGATCTCAGGCAAGATGACCATACCCTCGAAATCACTTCTATCTTTGCTTGCTAGTTGTTCTCTCTATTGCTATGACGCGATACCTACCACTTGCTATATCATGCCTCCCATATTGCCATGGCAAGCCTCTAACCCACCTTTTCCTAGCAAACCGTTGTTTGGCTATGTTACCGCCTTTGCTCAGCCCCTCTTATACGTTGCTAGTTGCAGGTGAATATTGAAGTTTTTCCTTGTTGGAACATGGATATGTTGGGATATCATTATTATATCTTATTTACATTAATGCATCTATATACTTGGTAAAGGGTGGAAGGCTCGGCCTTATGCCTGGTGTTTTGTTCCACTCTTGCCGCCCTAGTTTCCGTCATACCGGTGTTATGTTCCTTGATTTTGCGTTCCTTACGCGGTTGGGGGAATGGGACCCCCTTGACAGTTCACTTTGAATAAAACTCCTCCAGCAAGGCCCAACTTTGGATATAACATTTGCCAACTAAGCCTTTTTCCCTCGGGTTTCCGGAGCCCGAGGGTCATCTTTATTTTAACCCCCCGGGCCAATGCTCCTCTGAGTGTTGGTCCAAACTAGAGCCCCTTGCAGCGCCACCTCGGGGAAACTTTAGGGTTGGTTTTAGTTGTACGGACTGCTCATCCGGTGTTCCCTGAGAACGAGATATGTGCATCTCCTATCGGGATTTATCGGCACATTCGGGCGGCTTTGCTGGTCTTGTTTTACCATTATCGAAATGTCTTGTAACCGTGATTCCGAGTCTGATCGGGTCTTCCTAGGAGAAGGAATATCCTTCGTTGACCATGAGAGCTTGTGATGGGCTAAGTTGGGACACCCCTGCAGGATTTTGAACTTTCGAAAGCCGTGTCCACGGTTATGTGGCAGATGGGAATTTGTTAATATCCGGTTGTAGAGAACTTGACACTTAACTTAATTAAAATGAATCAACCGCGTGTGTAGCCGTGATGGTCTCTTTCCGATGGAGTCCGGGAAGTGAACACGGCTTTGGTGTTATGCTTGGACATAAGTAGTTTAAGGATCACTTCTTGATCACTTCTAGTTCATGACCATTGTGTTGCTTCTCTTCTCGCTCTTATTTGCGTATGTTAGCCACCATATATGCTAGTACTTGCAGCAGCTCCACCTCACTACCCTTTCCTACCGATAAGCTTAAATAGTCTTGATCTCGCGGGTGTGAGATTGCTGAGTCCTCGTGGTTCACAGATACTTCCAAACAGTTGCAGGTGCCGATGGTACCAGTGTAGATGACACAACTAAGCTCAAGTGGGAGCTCGATGAAGATTGTCTTCATTGTGTTGTTTTGTTTCCAGTTGATCAGTAGTGGTGCCTAGTTGGGACGATCGGGGATCTAGCAATTGGGGTTGTCTTTCTTTATTTTGGTTCCGTAGTCGGGCCTTTGTTTGTACCTTGGATGATGTATGGATTATCTTATGTATTATGTGAAGTGGCGATTGTAAGCCAACTCTTTATCCCTTTCTTACTCAGTACATGGGATTGTGTGAAGATTACCCCTCTTGCGACAAACCTACCATGCGGCTATGCCTCTATGTCGTGCCCCGACACGTGGGAGATATAGCCGCATCGTGGGTGTTACACATTCGTTCCGGAGGCATTGTATTGTTGCTATATTCACCCATCATCTCGTTTTGTCAAAGATCATGTTCTTTTCGTGGTTATCCATTTAACCGGAGTGTCGTGCCCTCTTTTCAAGTTCTTTGTAACACCCACAATGCGGCTATATTTCCCACGTGTCGGGGCACGACTTAGAGGCATAGCCGCATGGTAGGCATGTCGCAAGAGGGGTAATCTTTACACATCCCATGTACTGAATAAGAAAGGGATAAGGAGTCGGCTTACAATCGCCACTTCACACAAATACAAGTGTGACGCCCCCGATTTAATCGTACACTAATCATACACGCAAACATGTACGATCAAGATCAGGGACTCACGGGAAGATATCACAACACAACTCTACAAAAAATAAGTCATACAAGCATCATATTACAAGCCAGGGGCCTCGAGGGCTCGAATACAAGAGCTCGATCATAGACGAGTCAGCGGAAGCAACAATATCTAAGTACAGACATAAGTTAAACAAGTTTGCCTTAAGAAGGCTAGCACAAACTGGGATACAGATCGAAAGAGGCGCAGGCCTCCTGCCTAGGATCCTCCTAAACTACTCCTGGTCGCCGTCAGTGGGCTGCACGTAGTAATAGGCACCTCCCGAGTAGTAGTAGTCGTCATCGACAGTGGCATCTGGCTCCTGGGTTCCATCGTCTGGTTGCAGCAATCGGCTATAGGAAAGGGGGAAAAGGGGAAGAAAAGCAACCGTGAGTACTCATCCAAAGTACTCGCAAGCAAGGAGCTACACTACATATGTATGCATTGGTATCAAATGGAATAAGGGTATCATATGTGGACTGAACTATAGAATGCCAGAATAATAGGGGGATAGCTAGTCCTTTCGAAGACTACGCTTCTGGTAACCTCCATCTTGCAGCAGGAGAAGAGAGTAGATGGTAAGTTCACCAAGTAGCATCGTGTAGCATAATCCTAACCGACGATCCTCCCCTCGTCGCCCTGTGAGAGAGCGATCACCGGTTGTATCTGGCACTTGGAAGGGTGTGTTTTATTAAATATCCGGTTCTAGTTGTCATAAGGTCAAGGTACAACTCCAAGTCGTCCTGTTACCGAAGATCACGGCTATTCGAATATATTAACTTCCCTGCAGGGGTGCACCACATCACCCAACACGCTCGATCCCATTTGGTCGGACACACTTTTCTGAGTCATGCCCGGCCTCGGAAGATCAACACGTCGCAGCCCTACCTAGGCACAACAGAGAAGTCAGCACGCCGGTCTAAATCCTATGGCACAGGGGTCTGGGCCCATCGCCCATTGCACACCTGCACGTTGCGTACGCGGCCGGAGAGCAGACCTAGGAACCTCCATTACAAAGGAAGTTGCGTTACACGGTCCAACCCCGCGCGCGCCGCTCAGTCGCTGACGTCACGAAGGCTTCGGCTGATACCACGACGTCGAGTGCCCATAACTGTCTCTGCGTAGATGGTTAGTGCGTATAGGCCAGTAGCCAGACTCAGATCAAATACCAAGATCTCGTTAAGCGTGTTAAGTATTTGCGAACGCCGACCAGGGACAGGCCCACCTCTCTCCTAAGTGGTCTCAACCTGCCCTGTCGCTTCGCCTCAAAGTAACAGTCAGGGGCCATCGGGAACTCAGGCCCACCACTACCTGGATGGAGCCACCTGCCCTTTCGGCCCCATCTCCAAACAGTATCACCAGTAATGTAACAGTGTAAAGTATATAGCATATGCCCGTGATCATCTCCCGAAGTGATCACGGCCCAGTAGTATAGCATGGCAGACGGACAAGAATGTAGGGCCACTGATGGTAAACTAGCATCCTATACTAAGCATTTAGGATTGCAGGTAAAGGTAACAGCAGTAGTAGCAAGGACAGACTATGCATCAGGATAGGATAACGGAAAGCAGTAACATGCTACACTACTCTAATGCAAGCAGTGTAGAGGAGAGTAGGCGATATCTGGTGATCAGGGGAGGGGGGGCTTGCCTGGTTGCTCTGGCAAGAGAGAGGGTTCGTCAAAACCGTAGTCGAATTGGGGGTCACCGGCAGCCTCGGGGTGTCTACCGGACAGAAGTAATGGAGGGCGAACACAATAAATAACAGAGCAAACAAAGTAACACAAAACGTAATGTGGCAATGCGCGGTGCTAGAGGTGACCTAACACAGTACTAGGTGATACCGGTGAAGAGGGAAACATCCGGGAAAATATCCCCGGTGTTTCCCATTTTTGGACAGATGAATCGAAGGGAAAAGTTTCATGTTCATCATGCTTGAGGTGTGTGGTAGGCAAATGAGTGGCATATTTGGATTCGTCTAATTTTTCTGATCATATTTCATATATAAATTATTCCGATCCGAGTTATGGATTATTTTCTATGGATTTTCAAAGTTTATTCAATTTTCTGAAATTTCTGCATTTATTTAATCAGATTGACCAAGTCAATTTGACTGGTCAAAAGGGGAGATGGTGGCCCACATGTCATAGGCTATACGTAAACAAATAACTAAAACTAGCTTAAATAAATGCGGGTCCACATGTAATAGGCTTAAACTAATTAATTAACCAACTAATCTAAACTAAATTAGTTTAGACCTAATTATACTAGGCCGGCCACAGACGGCTGTGGCACAGCCCACGCGCACACAGCGCACACACACAAAGCTAGGGAGAAACTCTATTCCTTTTAACACAAGATAGAATTTTGTGATTTTTGTAGGATTTAATCCATGCATTATCTGAAGCAAGTCCAATGGAACAAAATGAAGCTTGTTACGTCTACTTTTCGTTCATATAACTTTTACCGATGTTAGGATTTGTCTTATCACAGTTTAGTGGCAGTATAGAAGGCTAGTCATTGTAGAAATACAAAAGGTAGCTACTGCTATAGTAACTGAATCTTACTGTAGCAGTGTAGCATAGCAGCAGGAGCAGCAAAGCAGCAGCGAAGCAAGCGGCATGCATACGACCACGCGTGCTGGGCGCAAGGCAGGACGGTGAGACCAGGGGGAGGGCGAGGGGAGTGGGCGCGCTGGTCGCGGCGACGGCGAGCGCACGGCAGCGCTGCAGGCGGGCGGGCAAGCAGCGCGTGTGTGCGCGTGATGTAGGGCAGTAGCAGCGATGGCGGGCAGCAGGTAGCAGAGAAGAAGCAATCGCAACGCAGTAACAACAGGCAGCCAAGAGCAGCAGCAAAGAGCATCAGCAGCGGGCGTGCAGGTTACAGGGGGGCTACGGCTGCGGTGAGCCCGAGCTCGGGCAGCGGAGCAGCCGGGCGGAGCTCGCGTGGCTGGGCGCGCGTGAGGCGTAGTCAGGGCGGCGAGCGTGCGCAGGCGGGCGGCACAGCGGCCAGTGGCAAGCAGCAGGAAGAACGGCGAGGCGACGGGCGAACGCGTGGCCATGGGCGGTAGGGTAGCGGGCGTGGATGTGTTGGTGCTCGGGGAAGTGCGAGGCCAAGGAGGGGGTGGTGCGGGGCGCGGCCCGACGCGAGGTGACCGCGACGCGCATGGAGGCAGGATGCGGACGGTCATGATGATAGTGAGCATGGCGGCGGCGAGTTTCTGCCACGGTGGATTGAGAGATGGAGTACGCGAACGAGCATGGAGTGAGGGGGAATGGAAGAGAGGCTCACTGCGAGCCCGTAGTTGTGCAAAGCGTGCTCAAGGGAGGCTCGGTGTGGCCGGAATTGGATGGCGGCGGCGACTCCTTGAGGTTGAAGACGACCTCGTCCTGCACGAAGGAGAGGCACCCGGATCGAGACCGTTGGCGCAGGCGACGTAGGGGAGCAGGACGGAGCTGGCAGGAACTGCGGATGGATGCGGGGGCGTCGGTGGCCGTGGTGGAGCGCGGTGGCTGACGACGATGGCTGCGGGTGTGGACGGATCTGAGCGAGGGAGATGAGGGAGAGAGTGGGGGAGGAGCGAGAGGCGGATGCGGGAGAAATATCTGGAGGGGGGCCTTGGTGGAGGCCTTATCTTCTCCGAGCGTCGCCGACGAGGTGGTCGGGGGCAGCCATGCCCGTGTAGCGACCTGAGACCGATGAACAGGGAGGTGGGGAAAGCGACCGGGGGCTTCGTGCCCAGTTGGGCCGGCCCAGGGGAGGGGTTTTCTTTTGTATTAGCTATTTTATTTTTGTTTTATTTATTTCCTCTTTTCTGTTTTCTTTTATTGTTTTATTTTTAGTTTCTCTCTTATTTTAGTTTTACAAATTATAAAAGTAGCCCCTAAACTAGTGTTAATAAATATGCTATGACCCCAAACATTTTGGCATCTTAAATAAAGTATACTTCATTTATTATTATTTTAAATGCATTTTAAATAATTGTTTTATCGTTGTTATAATTAATTTAGTGCATTGGAACATTTTATAAATAGATGATTTCTCAACCAATATTACTTCCAATTTATTTGCCACGTTTCGAACACTTTAGTTTTCACTTTTGAAAACTTTAATTGTTTGACTTGATTTTAAATTTGAATTTTGACGGTATTTGGAATCATCGCAAGATTAACAACAGTAATCGTGGTGATGTGGCATCATTAATGAAGGGTTACTGTAGTTTGAATATCCGGGCGTCACAACAAGTTAAACATACATCATCTAGAGCACAATCAAGGTCCAACTACAGAACCAAACTAAAAGAAGACAACCCCAAATGCTAGATCCCCGATCGCCCCAACTGGGCCCCACTACTGATCAACATGAAACGAAACAACACAACGAGCACGATCTTCATCGAGCTCCCACTTGAGCTCAGTTGCGTCACCTGCACTGGTATCATCGGTACCTGCAACTGTTTGGAAGTATCTGTGAGTCACGAGGACTCAGCAATCTCTCACCCGCGAGATCAAGACTATTTAAGCTTATGGGTAGGAAAAAGGTAGTGAGGTGGAGCTGCAGCAAGCACTAGCATATATGGTGGCTAACATACGCAAAAGAGAGCGAGAAGAGAAGCAACATGACGGTCGTGAACTAGAAGTGATCAATAAGTGATCCTGAAACTACTTACGTTCAAGCATAACGCAAGAACCGTGTTCACTTCCCGGACTCCACCGGAAAGAGATCATCACGACTACACACGCGGTTGATTCATTTTAATTAAGTTAATTGCCAAGTTCTCTACAACCGGACATTAACAAATTCCCATCTGCCACAGAACCGCGAGCACGGCTCTCGAAAGTTTATACCCTGCAGGGGTGTCCCAAATTAGCCCATCACATGCTCTCACGGTCAACAAAGGATATTCCTTCTCCTGAGAAGACCAGATCAGTCTCGGAATCCCAGTTACAAGACATTTCGACAATGGTAAAACAAGACCAGCAAGACCGCCCGATGCGCTGACATCCCGATAGGAGCTGCACATATCTCATTCTCAGGGCAACACCGGATGAGACATCCTACGAGTAAAACCAAACCTCAAGTTTCCCCAAGGTGGCCCCGCAGTCTACTCAGTTCGGACTAACACTTAGACAAGCACTGGCCCGGGGGGTTAAAATAAAGATGACCCTTGGTTTGGCCGACCCAAGGGAGGGGTAGTAGGTTGTTAGGCAAATGTAAAACCAAGGTTGGGCCTTGCTGGAGGAGTTTTATTCAAAGCAAACTGTCAAGGGGTTCCCATAACACCCAACCACATAAGGAACACAAAATCAAGGAACATAACACCGGTATGACGGAAACTAGGGCAGCAAGAGTGGAACAAAACACCAGGCATAAGACTGAGCCTTCCACCCTTTACCAAGTATATATATGCATTAATTAAAATAAGAGATATTGTGATATCCTGATACGTCTCCAATGTATCTATAATTTTTGATTGCTCCATGCTATATTATCTACTTATTTGGACTATATTGGGCTTTATTTTCCATTTTTATATTATTTTTGGGACTAACCAATTAACCGGAGGCCCAGCCCAGAATTGTTTTTTTTGCCTATTTCAGTATTTCGGAGAAACAGAATATCAAACAGAGTCCAAACGGAATAAAACCTTCGGGAACGTGATTTTCTCACCGAACGTGATCGAGGAGACTTGGACCCTACTCCAAGGAGCCAAAGAGGCGGTCACGAGGGTGGGGGGCGCACCCAGGGCGCGCCCCCTGCCTCATGGGCCCCTCGGTGCTCCACCGACGTAATCCTTCCTCCTATATATACCTACGTACCCCCAAGCAATGAGAACAGGAGCCAAAACCCTAATTCCACCGCCGCAACTTTCTGTATCCACGAGATCCCATCTTGGGGCCTATTCCGGAGCTCCGCTGGAGAGGGCCGTCATCACGGAGGGCTTCTACATAATCATAGCCCCTCCAATGAAGTGTGAGTAGTTTACCTCAGACCTTCGGGTCCATAGTTAGTAGCTAGATGGCTTCTTCTCTCTTTTTGGATCTCAATACAAAGTTCTCCCCCTCTCTCGTTGAGATCTATTCGAGGTAATCTTCTTTTTGTGGTGTGTTTGTTGAGGCCGATGAATTGTGGCTTTATGATCAAGTCTATCTATGAATAATATTTGAATCTTCTCTGAATTCTTTTATGTATGATTAGTTATCTTTGCAAGTCTCTTCAAATTATCAGTTTGGTTTGGCCTACTAGATTGGTGTTTCTTGCCATGGGATAAGTGCTTAGCTTTGGGTTCGATCTTGCGGTGTCCTTTCCCAGTGACAGAAGGGGCAGAAAGGCACGTATTGCATCGTTGCCATCGAGGATAACAAGATGGGGTTTATTTCATATTGCATGAATTTATCTCTCTATATCATGTCATCTTGCTTAAAGCATTACTTTGTTTTCAACTTAATACTCTAGATGCATGCTGGATAGCGGTCGATGAGTGGAGTAATAGTAGTAGATGCAGAATCGTTTCGGTCTACTTGTCACAGACGTGATGCCTATATACATGATCATGCCTAGATATTCTCATAACTATGCTAAATTCTGTCAATTGCTCAACAGTAATTTGTTCACCCGCCGTAGAATACTTATGCTCTTGAGAGAAGCCACTAGTGAAACCTATGGCCCCTGGGTCTATTCTCATCATATCAATCTCCATCACTTTAATCTTGTTTTGCTTTTTTACTTTGCCTTTTACTTTTCACTTTGCATCTCTATACCAAAAATACCAAAAATATTATATCTATCAGATCTCACTCTCGTAAGTGACCGTGAAGGGATTGACAACCCCTAATCGTGTTGGTTGCGAGTAGCCATCGTTTTGTGCAGGTACGAGGGACTTGAGCGTGGCCTCCTACTGGATTGCTACCTTGGTTCTCAAAAACTGAGGGAAATACTTACGCTACTCTACTGCATCATCCCTTCCTCTTCGGGGAAATCCAACGCAAGCTCAAGAGGTAGCAAAAAGAATTTCTGGCGCCATTGCCGGGGAGTCTACGCAAAAAGTCAACATACCAAGTACCCATCACAATCCCTATCTCTCGCATTACATTAGTTGCCATTTGCCTCTCGTTTTCCTCTCCCCCACTTCACCCTTGATGTTTTATTGGCCATCTCCTTCTCCTTCCCTTTCTCCGTTTGCCTTTTTTCTCGCTAGCCTTTTTTGTTTGCCCGTGTGTTGGATTGCTTGTTTGTCGCGATGGCTCAAGATACTACCAAATTATGTGACTTCACCAATACCAATAATAATGATTTCTTTAGCACTTCGATTGCTCCTCTTGCCAATACTGAATCTTGTGAAATCAATACTGCTTTGTTGAAACTTGTTATGAAAGATCAATTCGCCGGCCTTCCTAGTGAAGATGCCGCTACTCATCTAAATAGCTTCGTTGATTTATGTGATATGCAAAAGAAAAAAGATGTCGATAATGATGTCATTAAATTGAAGCTATTTCCTTTTCTGCTTAGAGATCGTGCTAAAGCTTGGTTCTCGTCTTTGCCTAAAAATAGTATTGATTCTTGGAACAAGTGCAAAGATGCTTTTATCTCTAAGTATTTCCCTCCCGCTAAGATCATCTCTCTTAGAAATGATATTATGAACTTTAAGCAACTTGATCATGAACATGTTTCACAAGCTTGGGAGAGAATGAAATTAATGATACGTAATTGCCCTACTCATGGTTTGAATTTGTGGATGATTATACAAAAATTTTATGCCGGATTGAATTTTGCTTCTAGAAATCTTTTAGATTCGGCCGCGGGAGGCACTTTTATGGAGATCACTTTAGGAGATGCTACTAAACTCCTAGATAATATTATGGTTAATTATTCTCAATGGCATACTGAAAGATCTTCGAATAAAAAAGTGCATGCGATAGAAGAAATCAATGTTTTGAGTGGAAAGATGGATGAACTTATGAAATTATTTGCTACTAAGAGTGTTTCTTCTGATCCTAATGATATGCCTTTGTCTACTTTCATTGAGAATAACAATGAATCTATGGATGTGAATTTTGTTGGTAGGAATAATTTTGGTAACAACGCTTATAGAGGGAATTTTAATCCTAGGCCATATCCTAGTAATTCTTCTAATAATTATGGGAATTCCTACAACAACTCTTATGGAAATTATAATAAGATTCCCTCTGAATTTGATAATAGTGTTAAAGAGTTTATGAATTCACAAAAGAATTTTAATGCTTTGCTTGAAGAGAAATTGCTTAAAGTTGATGATTTGGCTAGGAACGTTGATAGAATTTCTCTTGAGGTTGATTCTTTAAAGCTTAGATCTATTCCTCCTAAGCATGATATCAATGAGTCTCTCAAAGCCATGAGAATTTCCATTGATGAGTGCAAGGAAAGAACCGCTAGGATGCGGGCTTGCAAAGATGCCTTTATTAAAGCGTGTTCTTCCAATTCCTATGAAAATCAAGATGAAGATCTAAAAGTTATTGATGTGTCTCCTATTAAATGTTTGTTTTGCAATATGAATCTTGATGAAACTGAATATGATCTTCCTTTACCTAGAAGGCGTTCTAAAAATTCGGAGTATTAGATCTTTATGATGAAATTGATGAAAGTGGGATTGAAAGAAATAAAAATCTAGATGTTGCTAAACCCACTATATTGGATTTCTAGAATTTAATTATGAGAGTTTCTCTTTAATTGATTGTATTTCCTTTTTGCAATCCATGCTAAATTCTCCACATGCTTATAGTCAAAAGAAAGCCTTCACCGAACATATTGTTGATGCCTTGATGCAATCTTATGAAGAAAAACTTGAGTTGAAAGTTCCTATTCCTAGAAAACTCTATGATGAGTGGGAACCAACTAATAAAATTAAAATTAAAGATCATGAGTTTTATGCTTTGTGTGATTTGAGTGCTAGTGTCTCCACTATCCCCAAAACTTTGTGTGATTTGCTAGATTTCCGCAATTTTGATGATTGCTCTCTAAACTTGCATCTTGCGGATTCTACTATTAAGAAACCTATGGGAAGGATTAATGATGTTCTTATTGTTGCAAATAGAAATTATGTGCCCGTAGATTTCATTGTTCTTGATATAGATTGCAATCCTTCTTGCCCTATTATTCTTGGTAGACCTTTCCTTAGAATGGTTGGTGCGATTATTGATATGAAGGAAGGGAATATTAGATTTCAATTTCCATTAAAAAAGGGCATGGAACACTTTCCAATAAATAAAATAAAATTGCCATATGAAACTATCATGAGAGTCACTTATGGATTGCCTACCAAAGATGGCAATACCTAGATCTATCCTCGCTCTTATGCCTAGCTAGGGGCGTTAAACGATAGCGCTTGTTGGGAGGCAGCCCAATTTTATTTTTATTCCTTGCTTTTTGCACCTGTTAGGTAACAAATAAATTATTTAGCCTCTGTTTTGGTTGTGTTTTTTGTGTTTAATTAGTGTTTGTGCCAAGTAGAACCGTTTGGAAGACTTGGCGAAAGTCTTGTTGAACTTGCTGTAAAAAACAGAAACTTTAGAACTCACGAGAACTGCTGTCATTTTTATTTGGCGAGTGATATTTAGTTAATTCTTTTTGCACATGAATAATAGATAAATTCCTCATGTCCAGAAATTTATTTTAGAATTTTTGGGGTTCCAGATATTGCGGTAGCTACATATTACTACAGACTGTTCTGTTTTTGACAGATTATTTTTTTCGTGTGTTGTTTGCTTATTTTGATGATTCTATGGTTAGTAATATTGTTTATAATCCATAGAGAAGTTGGAATACAGTAGGTTTAACACCAATATAAATAAAGAATTAGTTCATTACAGTACCTTGAAGTGGTTTTTGTTTTCTTTCGCTAACGGACCTCATGAGTTTTCTACTTTAAGTTTTGTGTTGTGAAGTTTTCAAGTTTTGGGTGAATTCTTGTGATGGATTATGGAACAAGGAGTGGCAAGAGCCTAAGCTTGGGGATGCCCGTGGTACCCCCAAGATAATCCAAGGACACCAAAAAGTCAAAGCTTGGGGATGCCCCGCAAGGCATCCCCTCTTTCATCCACTTCCATCGGTAATTTACTTGGAGCTATATTTTTATTCACTAACATGATATGTGTTTTGCTTGGAGCGTCGTGTATTATTTGTGTCTTTGGTTGCTAGTGTGCCACAATCATCCTTGCTGTACACACCTTTTTAGAGAGACATACATGAATTAGAATTTTATAGAATACTTTATGTGCTTCACTTATATCTTCTTGAGCTAAGTAGTTTTGCTCTATGTGCTTCACTTATATCTTTTGAGCGCTATAATTTTGCTCTATGTGCTTCACTTAGATTTTTTAGAGCACGGTGGTGGATTTGTTTTAAAGAAACTATTGATCTCTCATGCTTCACTTAAATTATTTTGAGAGTCTTAATAGCATGGTAATTTTCTTAATAATAACATGCTTGGTATTCAAGATTTGTGAAACTTTCTTTCGAGTGTGTTGAATACTTAGAAAAGTTGGATGCTTGATAATTGTTTTGAGATATGGAGGTAGTAATATCAAAGTCATGCTAGTAGAGTAATTGTGAATTTTAGAAGTTCTTGAGTTAAAGTTTGCAAGTCCCGTAGCATGCACGTATGGTAAACGTTATGCAACAAATTTGAAACATGAGGTGTTATTTGATTGTCCTCCTTATGAGTGGCGGTCGGGGACGAGCGATGGTCTTTTCCTACCAATCTATACCCCTAGGAGCATGCGCGTAATACTTTGGGTTTTGATGGCTTGTAGAGTTTTGCAATAAGTATATGAGTTCTTTATGATTAATGTTGAGTCCATGGATTATACGCACTCTCACCCTTCCATCATTGCTCCTCTACGGTACCGTGCATTGCCCTTTCTCACATCGAGAGTTGGTGCAAACTTCGCCGGTGCATCCAAACCCCGTGATATGATACGCTCTTTCACACATAAACCTCCTTATATCTTCCTCAAAACAGCCACCATACCTACCTATTATGGCATTTCCATAGCTATTCTAGGATATATTGCCATGCAACTTTCCACCATCTAGTTTATCATGACACATCCATCATTGTCATATTGCTTAGCATGATCATGTAGTTGACATAGTATTTGTGGCAAAGCCACCGTTCATAATTTTTTCATACTTGTCACTCTTGATTCATTGCATATCCCGGTACACCGCTGGAGGCATCCATATAGAGTCATACTTTGTTCTTGTATCGAGTTGTAATCATTGAGTTGTAAATAAATAAAAGTGTGATGATCATCATTCAATAGAGCATTGTCCCAAAAAAAAGAGAAAGGCCAAAGAAAAAAAAGAAGGCCCAAAAAAAGAGAAAATAAATAGAAAGGGGCAATGCTACTATTCCTTTTTCCACACTTGTGCTTCAAAGTAGCACCATGTTCTTCATATAGAGAGTCTCTTGAGTTATCACTTTCATATACTCGTGGGAATTTTCATTATAGAACTTTGCTTGTATATTCCGACAATGGGCCTCCTCAGGTGCCCTAGGTCTTCGTGAGCAAGCAAGTTGGATGCACACCCACTTAGTTTCTTTTATTGAGCTTTCATACATTTATAGCTCTAGTGCATCCGTTGCATGGCAATCCCTACTCCTTGCATTAACATCAATCGATGGGCATCTCCATAGACCATTGATTAGCCTCGTTGATGTGAGACTTTCTCCTTTTTTGTCTTCTCCACATAACCCCCATCATTATATTCTATTCCACCCATAGTGCTATATCCATGGCTCAAGCTCATGTATTGCGTGAAAGTTTATGAGTTTGAAATTATTAAGGTATGAAACAATTGCTTGGCTTGTTATCGGGGTTGTGCATGATGAGAGCATTCTTGTGTGACGAAAATGGAGCATGACTAATCTATATGATTTTGTAGGGATGAACTTTCTTTGGCCATGTTACTTTAAGAAAACATAATTGCTTTGTTGGTTTTCTTGAAGTATTATTATTCTCCATGTCAATATGAACTTTTGTCTTGAATCTTCCTAATCTGAATATTCATACCACAATTAAGAAGATTTGCATTGAAATTATGCCAAGTAGCACTCCGCATCAAAAATTCTCTTTTTATCATTTACCTACTCGAGGACGAGCAGGAATTAAGCTTGGGGATGCCTGATACGTCTCCAATGTATCTATAATTTTTGATTGCTCCATGCTATATTATCTACTGTTTTGGACTATACTGGGATTTATTTTACACTTTTATATTTTTTTGGGACTAACCTATTAACCGGAGGCCCAGCCCAGAATTGTTGTTTTTTGCCTATTTCAGTATTTCAGAGAAACATAATATCAAACGGAGTCCAAACGGAATAAAACCTTCGGGAACGTGATTTTCTCACCGAACGTGATCCAGGAGACTTGGACCCTAATCCAAGGAGCCAAAGAGGTGGTCACAAGGGTAGGGGGCGCGCCCACCCCACTAGGGCGCGCCCCCTGCCTCATGGGCCCCTCGGTGCTCCACCGACGTACTCCTTCCTCCTATATATATCTGCGTACCCCCAAACGATCAGAACAGGAGCCAAAAACCTAATTCCACCGCCGCAACTTTCTGTATCCACTAGATCCCATCTTGGGGCCTATTCCGGAGCTCCACCGGAGAGGGCCGTCATCACGGAGGGCTTCTACATCATCATAGCCCCTCCGATGAAGTGTGAGTAGTTTACCACAGACGTTCGGGTCCATAGTTAGTAGCTAGATGGCTTCTTCTCTCTTTTTGGATCTCAATACAAAGTTCTCCCCCTCTCTCGTGGAGATCTATTCGATGTAATCTTCTTTTTGTGGTGTGTTTGTTGAGACCGATGAATTATGGTTTATGATCAAGTCTATCTATGAATAATATTTGAATCTTCTCTGAATTCGGTTATGTATGATTAGTTATCTTTGCAAGTCTCTTCGAATTATCAGTTTGGTTTGGCCTACTAGATTGTCTTTTCTTGGCATGGGAGAAGTGCTTAGCTTTGGGTTCGATCTTGCGGTGTCCTTTCCCAGTGACAGAAGGGGCAGCAAGGCACGTATTGCATCATTGCCATCGATGATAACAAGATGGGGTTTATTTCATATTGCATGAATTTATCTCTGTACATCATGTCATCTTGCTTAAAGCGTTACTCCGTTTTAACTTAATACTCCAGATGCATGTTGGATAGCGGTCGATGAGTGGAGCAATAGTAGTAGATGCAGAATCGTTTCGGTCTAGTTGTCACGGACGTGATGCCTATATACATGATCATGCCTAGATATTCTCATAACTATGCTCAATTCTGTCAATTGATCAACAGTAATTTGTTCACCCACCGTAGAATACTTATGCTCTTGAGAGAAGCTACTAGTGAAACCTATGGCCCCCGGGTCTATTCTCATCATATCAATCTCCATCACTTTAATCTTGCTTTGCTTTTTACTTTGCCTTTTACTTTTCACTTTGCATCTCTATACCAAAAATACCAAAAATAGTATATCTATCAGATATCACTCTCATAAGTGACCGTGAAGGGATTGACAACCCCTAATAGCGTTGGTTGCGAGTAGCTATCATTTTGTGCAGGTACGAGGGAGTTGAGTGTGGGCTCCTACTGGATTGATACCTTGGTTCTCAAAAACCGAGGGAAATACTTACGCTACTCTGATGCATCATCCCTTCCTCTTCGGGGAAATCCAACGCAAGCTCAAGAGGTAGCGTATACCATCATAACCATGTTCCAACATGGAACAAACTTTAGCGTCACCTGCAACTAGCAACGCTATAAGAGGGGCTGAGCAAAGCGGTAACATAGCCAAACAACGGTTTGCTAGGAAGGTGGGTTAGAGGCTTGACATGGCAAAATGGGAGGCAAGATATAGCAAGTGGTAGGTAGCGCGGCATAGCAATAGAGCGAACAACTAGCAAGCAAATATAGAAGTGATTTCGAGGGTATGGTCATCTTGCCTGAGATCCCGCAAGGAAGAAGAACGAGTCCAAGAAGAAGACAAACGTACGAAGTCGAACGAATCCTCACAAACGCGATGTTATCGGAACTAACCCACATAAGCAACACCATAAAGAAGCAAACCACATGGTAAACAACCATCACATAAACATGGCATGATGCACAACCAAGTATGATGCATGTCCGGTTTAATGAGGCATGGCAAAGGCACAAACAATACTACAAATTAAGTGGAGCTCAATATGCAACAAGTTGCATATTGACGAAACACCACGTTCAAGATATTTAATTTGGTCTCGTTTATGTACCCAAGAATATTAAATGTTGTTAAACATGGCAAGAGGTGAAGCATAAGAAAACTACCTATCTAGGCAAGTTTAAATGAGGCCGGAACAACAAACAACAATTCCAGAAAAATCCTCATGAGCATATATTAGATTTGGTACTATTCTGTCCTAAAGCATATTTTAGAGTTGTTTAACATGCAAAGTAATGCTACCATGTTAAACTATGCATTTTTCTACCCCATTTACGTATGAAGTTTGTTAAGTTTGGAGCTACGGTTATTTAGTTATGAAATAAAGCATTTTAGCATGGCAATATGGCAAATTTAAACAAACAACATCTTAAACATTTTAAACATTCATGAAAGTTCCATATTATGAAACTAGATGAATTTCTAGTCAATTTTCATATATAATTCATTTTAAACCGATGCACAGATGATGAGTTATAATATGCATGAAGTCTAGGGGGCTTTTTGCAAAACTGTTTAACACTGGAATAATAGCTAAAATCGCTGGAACAGGAAATAAACGTATCGGGCCGAAATTGACTAGCCCAACAGCAGGAAAAAGGTGGGGCACTGGGGGTGTGGCCTCACCCAGTGGGCTGAGGCCCAGTCGGTGCTGCAGCAGGCCGGCGGGTCGGGCTGGACTGGCGAAGGGGAGGCAGGCTGGGCCTTGGAGGTCGTGGTCAACAAAGCGGGCTGAATCCAGCGGGACTTGGCGCTGCGGTCACCGTCCTCACGTGCTCGCACGCAGAAACAGGGGAGGCCGGCGAAGGACTTGGCGCTCTCCGGTGGGGCAGCATGGCGATCTGGAGGCGGGGACGGGGTCCTTGACCGGCGCGTGAGAAGAGGCAGCTCCGGCGTGGGGCTCATCCTTGCGGCAGCGGGGTTGGAAGCATATGGTCACCGCGAAGTGGAGGACGCCGGGGCTTGCTGCGGCTAACGAAGAGGCACGGTGGCGCAGGTATTGACGGCGACGGACGGGAAGCACACGCAATGCGGAAATCCCTCGCGGTTCAAGGACTCGAGAAGATCTTGGCCAACATTGAAGCTTTGGCCAGTCGACAGCTTGAAGACAACGTCTCCATGGTCTCCTGTTCGAACATGCAGAGCAAGAGAGAGAGATGAGACAGGGAAAGAAGAAGGGAAAGAAGGAGGTAGCGCGAGGGGGGCTCGGGCGTCAATGGTGGTGGACGCCAGAGTCGTCGGCGAAGATTGGCGGTGGTCATAGATGAGGCAGAGGCGCGCACGATCGGGAGCTCCTCTCTTGATCGGGCTCATGTGTGGCCGATGAAGCAACGGAGGGAGGAGGCGCATGGGGGAGCCACTGGCGCCCACGGTGGTGTCCTCCTGGACGGCTGGATAGAGGGGGCTTGGGCGCACTGGTCCAAAGGGCGGCACGGCTACGGCTGATCCGAGGAGGAAGGAGAGCAGTGCGCGAGGCACTCATCTCTGGCACGGTGGTTCTCCAAACGGCGGCGATGGCGCTCGTTCTAGTTGGAGGAGGAGCTCGGACGCGCGAGGGAGCCGGTATCCGGTGAAGCACAGGCGCGTCAGAGGGGGTCCACAGCGCGTGGGCTTGAGGCCACGGGGCCCTGGTGGCGCGGTCGTCGGCGATGTTGGAGGCGCTGGCTTGCTGGTCTTGGTCGTCGGCGGGGATGGCGGGGCTTGATGGCGAGGCAGGAGAGACATGGCACGGCGAGGGATGTAGGGGGGGCGCTTGCGAGGCTGCTTGCGGGGAGGGCCAAGTGGATCGCTGGGATGGATGGAGCAGAGGGGATCGGGCGATGCTCTGGTTGGCTCGATGGAGAATACAAGGGAGAGTGGTTGGCGGGTGGAGGTTGGGCAGCGCGGATCCCCAAGAAGATGGTGGCGGCGGCGGACACGGAATGGGTGGGACATAATCCTAGATTCTAGGGTTGCTCCGATTATATAGCAGGTGGATTTGGGGTGCAACTGGGCCCTCCAATTCAAATTAGACGGTCGAGAAAATTAGGCTATGAGCGTCCAAATAAGATACCAAAGATGTTTTAGGGACGATTGGGGATGATCCGGAACCAACGGTCATGACTGCTCGGGTCGGGTTCAGGTAAGTTTTTGGACGCGCGAGGGGGTCTGAGAACTGTGCGGAGAGAGGGGGTCTGACAAAAGGCCACGGAGGCAAGGGGGGGGGGTTCGGGGTCCTCCGATCACAATCGGATGGCTCCGGACAAAGAGGGACTAGATGGACTACAGGAGGGCTGTGCAGAGTGTGAAGAGCTGAGAGGAGAGAAGAGAAGGCAGCCCGGCAACGGTTTCCAGAGACCGAAAACGACCGACGTATGACCGGCTATATTGCCGCTATAGTTTAACGGTTGGGCTATCAAATGAACTCCGAATGGGATGAAATTTGACAGGCGTTCTATCTACGCTATAATAAGACCACACGCCAACTTTCAACCCATTCCGAGAACATTTTTTTGCCACTTATAAAAATAATATTTCAGACATGCCGCGGGCGCGTGCAAGTGTGTCTGGGCTCAGAACGGACAACGGAAAGAACGAGGAGACCGGGACGGATGCAAGTTTCGAAAACATGATGATTCAATGCACATGATGACATGGCAAGATGCAACACGCAAGCGAATGACAAGGCAACAACAACGAAAAACTGGAAGACACCTGGTGCAACGGTCTTGGGGCGTCAAATTCTACCCATTCTGTCAAGTTTTTGCCTCCCTTCTCAACCGGAGTGTTGTCTGAAATCATTCTTACCCATTGTGCCATTCTTTCAATAGTTTCAGAGGGAGTGTGTTGTTGATTTCATCAAGTATCATCCAATCTTCCCAAGTTCATATTCAATTCCTTTCATTTATAGTTGGAGTGGTATCCAAATTATATCATTCTTATTCCTTCTCTGTCTTGTTTTAACCAGAGTGTTGTGTCTATCATTCCTCTTCTAACCGGACTCTCATCCAAGTGTTTTCATTTTGCCAAGTTCATATTATTGCCTTACATTTCCAATCGGAGTGTTGTCGTAATTGATCTTTATCGTTCCTTGTACATCTCATTTCATCCGGAGTGCTTGCATGTACTTCTTGTTCTTGGTGACACTTTTCTTATGTCTTTCAACCTACAAGGTTCTAGTAATGTTCCTTGTTCCTCTTGTCTAACGGAGTGTTTGCAACTTTTCTCTTCTTTGTTGCATTCTTTCTTTCAATTTGTTCAACCTCTCAAGGCTCGTGGTTTCACTCGTTTGTCAAAGAAGCAACTTTGTTTTACCTCTTCTCTTCCTCTTCCGTTTCCCTCCGGTGCCATCCTAGATCTCGGGACGAGATCCTCTTGTAGTGGTGGAATGTTGTAATGCCCGGAGACCGATGCGCCAGGTGTCTTTCAGTTATTCGCTGTTGTTGCCTTGTCATTTCGATTGCATGTTGCATCTTGCCACGTCATCATCCGCATTGCATCTGCATGTTTTCAAAACTTGCATCCGTCCAGTCTCCCAGTTCTTTCCGTTGTCCGTTCTGAGCCCAGACACACTCGCACGCGCCCGCGGCACCTCTAAAATATTATTTTATAAGTGGCCAGAAAATGTTATTGTAATGGGTTGAAAGTTGGCATGCGGTGTTGTTATAGTGTAGATAGTCCACCTGTCGAATTTCATCGCATTCGGAGTCCGTTCGATGCCCCAACGGATAACTATAGCGACAATATAGTCGGTCAAATCGTCGGACGTTTTCGGTCCCCAAAAACCCATGTCGGGCCGCTTTCTCTTCTCTCCTCTCAGTCCAAGCCCTTCTTCACAACCCACATGCAGCCCACCTAGTCCCCCTTCTGCCCGGAGCCGCACGATCGCGATCGTATGGTCCGAAAAATGGCCTAAACCCTAGCATCTGTCTATATATAGCTCCTACCCCTACCAAAAATGGCCTAAACCTCCTTCCCCCGCAGCCGCCGTCGTCTCCTACCTCGCTTTCAGCGCCCAGCCAGCACCCCGCCACCACTTGTTGCCGCCAGAGCCACCCAGCGCCGCCGCCACGTCAGCCGCGCCGCCCCTGCGCCCACTCCCGCATCGCCACGTGTCCTCCCCTGCGCCCCACTTCGCCGCTGCACTCAGAGCACATGGGAGGCCCGCCCCGGGTCAGATCTGGGCCCGACCCCGCTGACCACGCCTGCTCCCGCTTGAGCCTCGTGCCGCTCGACCCCGCCGCTTCGTGCCTTGCCTCCTTCACCACCGGAGAGCGACACCGCCTCCGCATCCGACGAATCGCCCTTCCCCATCTCACTCGCTCTCACCCAAACCCTCTCTCCCCTCCGTAGATCTCCGCCGCCTCTTGGGGTCGCCGTCGCAGTTGCCGGAGCTCGCCGGAGTGATGGACGTCGTTGGTTTCGGCCTCCGTTTACTGCGCCGACGATGGATCCGAGTTGTCCTACCCCGGATACGCCCATTTTCCATGCTTCCTCGCTGTTTCGGTCGCCAGAAGCCTTGCACCTCCTCGCCCCAATGTTGCCGGCGGCCAAGTACAGCGCCGCTTCGTCCTCTGCTTCGGGCTGGGAGGCACTCAGCGCCTGGGCCAGCAGCCTCCAGGCCCAGCGCCCCTTCCGGCATACCTCTCCACTGACCGGGCCAGGCCCAATGTGAGCTCCGCCCAGCCCTTTTGACTGTGCATAGTTGGGCCAGCCACTTTCGGCCCAACTTCTATTTTTTTAACAGACGATCTGTCTATTTATCCAGAGGTTACCGTTTTGCCGCGAAGTCCCTAAACTCCATGCATATTAAAACTCAACAACCATGCATCAGATGTAAAAACATTATATATGAAAGTTGCTTAGAATTTCATCTAGTTTAATAATATGCCACTTTCATCCATGTTTAACATGTTTAAAATGTTGTTTGATTAATTTTGCTCATATGCCATGTTAAAATGCTTTAATTCATAACTTAATAATTGTAGCTCGGTTTTTAATAAACTTTATATGTAAATGGGGTAGAAAAATGCCTAGTTTAACTTGGTGCAATCATCTTGCATGTTTAACAACTCTAAAATAGGGTTTGGGGAAGAACAATAACAAATCCATAATTTGCACATGAGGATTTACCGAAATTGTTGTTCGTTGTTTCCGGCCTCATTTAAACTTTCCTAGATGGGTAGTTTTGTTGTGCTTCACCTCTTTCCATGTTAATCAACATTTAATATTGTTGGGTACATAAACGAGCTCGAACTAAATAACTTGAATGTGGTATTTCGTCAATATACAACCGAGTTGCATATTAAGCTCCACTTAATTTGTAGTATTGTTTGTGCACTTTGACGTGCCATGCCTCTTTAAACCGGACATGCATCATAATTGTTTGCGCATCATGCCATGTTATGTGATGGTTGTTTACTATGTTGTTTGCTTCTTTCCGGGTTGCTTCCCTCGTTAGCTTCGGTTCCCTTCCGGAGTTGTGAGGATCTGTTCGACTACGTCCGTTTGTCTTCTTCATGGACTCGTTCTTCTTCCTTGCAGGATCTCAGGCAAGACGACCATACGCTTGAAATCACTTCTATCTTTGCTTGCTAGTTCATCGCTCTATTGCTATGTCGCGCTACCTACCACTTGCTATATCATGCCTCCCATATTTCCATGCCGAGCCTCTAACCCACCTTGTCCTAGCAAACCGTTGTTTGGCTATGTTACCGCTTTTGCTCAGCCCCTCTTATAGCGTTGCTAGTTGCAGGTGAAGATGAAGTTTGTTCCATGTTGGAACATGGTTATTGTTGGGATATCACAATATCTCTTATTTAATTAATGCATCTATATACTTGTGATAGAGGCGAGGGTCCCGATCTTTTGATGAGATGATAACTATCGATTTGGTGGAGACGACTTTGACGATCCGACTACAAACGTGCACGACGTTGCGCCTTAGCAATCGCTAAACTAATCTCCTCAGGTTACTGACGATGCTGGAAGCACGGTCAGCCTGACCACGAAGGTCTATTCCTGCAAGCAATCGAAAAACGAGCAAAAATATGATAAAGCAATCTGAATATTGCAAATATATATGAAGTATTGATAATGGTGGGGATCCGGAAGCGGTCTTGGTCTGCTCGTTGGACACAAACGAAGTACACGAAGTTGCAATGGCTAACTTTTAACTAAACAAATCCCCAGGAAAAAACTACTAGATGGATCTACTTATATAGGAGCAAGGGGTGGCGGCCAAGGAGGTGGGAGGACATCCCAAGGCAGCCTAAAACTAACCCTAGGTTGTACAAGGCTCATGGCCCAAGTGGAGGTGATGCAACACCTTTGGGCTTGTAGTTTGACTCGGATTCTGCTGCAACATTAGATTGTTTCGTCCGTAACTCAACGCTCCGGACGAATTTGAAGGTCAATCCAATTGGGTTCGAAAGAGCACGAAATCTAGTTTCCAACAAAAAAAGAATCACCCAATTCGGAGTCCGTATGAAAAAGTTGTTGGCGTTTTGAGTCAGGTATGTCTGTGCAGTCCGAATCTGAATCCTGAACGTGAGAGACTTGGACTCTATCTTCTCTTGGCACATATAAGTGAAGCTCTTTTTCACTTCAAAAGATTGACAATGTTCATCATTAAACCATCCTAACTTCGATGAATAAACCTTACTTGCATCAAATTTACATGCTACAACATGCTTAAATAAGCAAACATGCAATAAGTCATTGGACACAGAATCATCATCAAGATTAGAGGTCATATCAAAATGATTAAACATTGGTTCTTTTGCATCAACAGTTAATTCAATGGGTGCACTCAAACTTGTTGATATTTCAGTTGTTTGATCACATGACACATTCATGACAGTAACAAGAGTCTCTAAAATAGGTGGTGTGCTCAAATCAACAGGTAACTCAACACATGATGCATTCAAGTTAACTAGGAATGCTTCATTCTCATGTGAAGTTATATCATCAATACCTTTACTGTTACCTCGCAGAGATGTAGCTGATGTAGGTACGGACGTTGACAATGTACCATACTCTTGAGATGATATCGCGCTCACAATCCGAGGTGGGGCTACTCTAGTAGGTGCAATAGTGGAGTAACCAACCGGCGGTGGTGAGCATGAACTGGAATAGTAGTTGTTGTAGTCACCCAATGCATCCTCCTATATCTGTCTCTCAAAGGTACAAGCACGAACATACATACCAGTAATGCAACGAGGAATATACTGAAATCTTGCATGAATATCATGGTTCAAACCACCAAAAAATCTATTCATTATATCATCCTTAGATTCTTCTATGTCACAATGATGCATATAAGATTTGAACTCTTGGTAGTAAGCATGAACAGTGTTATTGCCTTGTTTTAATTGCTCCAATTTGCGACGCAATTCACGATGATAGTAAGGAGGAAAAAATTGTTGTCTCATTACAGCTTTCAAAACTTTCCAAGTTGTGGGTTGGTTATCAATGTTTTTCTTACAATGTACACTCCACCAAACAGAAGCAAAACCAGTAAATGCTCTAATGGTAGCTCGTACTCTCTCAAGTTCAGAAAAATCATGGTGACTAAAAACTTGTTCTACTTCAAGCTCCCAAGCTAGATAAATAGCAGAATTAAATCTACCCTCAAATGATGGTAAAGAGATAACCTGACCATATGCTTGTGTGTGTTGTCCCAACTCTCATGATGGTGAAGATGTGTCCGTCGTCCAAGAACTTCTATCTCTGGAACCTGTCATAATTAGTAGAAACAAGAACCAAAATTCGAGAATAATGTTCCTATGAACTACTAGGATGTGGTTGTAAAGTGCTCACAGTAAAGCAAATATCAATATCTTACAAGTTCTTACCATGCGGCAGGTGGTGAGAGGCAACCAGCGGTGTCAAATAACTCTGAAGATTGTGTAAAGCGATTGCCAGGGGAACGTGCATATACACGGTGTAGAAATATGTGGAGCTGGGTTTGCTATATATGGTAGCAAAAGATTAGCAATAATCAATTCAGAGATGCAATGTTGAATAAACACTCAACGACGGTACTGTGCTGGTCCTAGGCTAGACCGAACTAGAGACGCGAGCCTAGAACACTAATGAGGTCACGTTGTAGCACAACTAGCATCAATGAAGGATACTAAGTAGCTCTGGACAACAAGATATAAGTGAAGATCACAACGGCAGTAAAGATAATGATGTGAAACAACAGCCAAGCAGGATATATCAACAACTTTGTCTCCAACTTTCCTCTGAAAAAGTTTGTGCCGATTTTTTGATTTTTTTTTCAAGAATGGTATTGACTCAAGCTTTCAAACAAAAAAGGAATAACTCAATTCCGAGTTGATATGAGGAGTCAAAAAATTCGAAAACTGTCCTGAAAAACTGAAATAAGATGTGTTCAAGAACTTCGGAGGGCAAAAAGACCTATTTAGAAGCCGATTTTGAGGTGCCAAATATTGAACTAGCTTCTTCAACTATTTAGATGCGGCTCGTCGCTAGCTTTCGTCTGAGTACTCGCGGAGGCAAAACGGACTTGGTATGAGGAAGTTATGTATGTTTTACTGAACAGTGCACAAAACAGATTCCAATCCGAATTCAACTACGAGATTGAGTCTAAAAAGATCCGAATTTTGTTTTTTTTCTTCTCTCTTTTTTTTCCTCACACTTTTTTTCTTTGTCTCCTTTTTTTTCTCTGACTTTTTTTTCTCTTTTTTTTCTCTTTTTTTTTCTCTTGTTTTTTTTCTCTCTCTTTTTCTCCCTCTTTCCAAAACAAACTAGATAAGATGCAGATTGGATCAAGTGAAGATGTGAACGATCTCAACTATTATTATGACAATGAATGGTGGGTTGCATGTGGTGGAAATTGATGGATGGGTGGTGGACAGCGGAAGAGATAATGATGCATCGGTGGCGTGACTAATGTGAACAGAACTCGAAACTCTAAACGAACTAGACACTAAGACCAGCAACTTGACACGACGATGCAACCGATAATTCAACTATGCAAGCAATGAAAAGAAAATTGCAAAGGCTCAGACTGGCTTGGACCAAGGATGAATAGATCTAACTCTTTTTTGTGGTTTTTTCTTGGACAATAGGTAAGAAAATAAATCTAATATAGGAAAACTGGAAATTCTCACCGAGCAACCTGAAAACTGATACCACTTGATAGAGGCGAGGGTCCCGATCTTTCGATGAGATGATAACTATCGATTTGGTGGAGACGACTTTGACGATCCGACTACAAACGTGCACGACATTGCGCCTTAGCAATCGCTAAACCAATCTCCTGAGGTTACTGACGATGCTGGAAGCACGGTCAGCCTAACCATGAAGGTCTATTCCTGCAAGCAATCGGAGAACGAGCAAGAATATGATAAAGCAATCTGAATATTGCAAATATATATGAAGTATTGATAATGGTGGGGATCCGGAAGCGGTCTTGGTCTGGTCGTTGGAAACAAACTAAGTACATGAAGTTGCAATGGCTAACTTTTAACTAAACAAATCCCCAGGAAAAAGCTACTAGATGGATCTACTTATATAGGAGCAAGGGGTGACGGCCAAGGAGGTGGGAGGACGTCCCAAGGCAGCCTAAAACTAAGCCTAAGTCGTACAAGGCTCATGGGCCCAAGTGGAGGTGATGCAACACCTTTGGGCTTGTAGTTTGACTCGGATTCTGCTGCAACGTCAGATTGCTTCGGCCGTAACTCAACGCTCCAGACGAATTTGAAGGTAAATCCAATTGGTTGGAAAGAGCACGAAATCTAGTTTCCAACAAAAAAAGAATCACCCAATTCGGAGTCTGTATGAAAAAGTTGTTGGCGTTTTGAGTCAGGTATGTCTGTGCAGTCCGAATCTGAATCCAGAACGTGAGAGACTTGGACTCTATCTTCTCTTGGCCCAAAAGTGACGTGAGAGGACTTTTTGAACACAACCTAAACTTCTCCTTTTCCCTTATCTTCATATGTGGATTGTACAAATGTCCCATACACCTGCAATTAGACAAAACACAAAAGTGTGTGAAGTATTTTTGTTCTGGATAACATAAATAGATTATTCAATAGTTTGCATTAGAAATCACCTCACAAATATGCATGTATGCAATATTTTTGGTCGTATCCAATGTAGTCATGTCCTCATCAACTTGGTAAAGGATGGAAGGCTCGGCCTTATGCCTGGTGTTTTGTTCCACTCTTACCGCCCTAGTTTCCATCATACCGGTGTTATATTCCTTGATTTTGCGTTCCTTACGCGGTTGGGTGTTATGGGAACCTCTGGACAGTTCGCTTTGAATAAAACTCCTCCAGCAAGGCCCGACCTTGGTTTTACCATTTGCCTCACCACCACCTACTTTCCCCTTGGGAGTCGTGTAACATCCCAATTTTATTAAATTTGGATGTTAATACAATCATTCAATGCATCTCATATTTCTTTGCATTTTGGAGTTTTTGAAATATTCAAATAATAGGTTTCCACTCGAGAAATACAAATGAGAGGGGATAAGATGACTTCCTCAAAATATAAAAAGAGTGGGAAATTTTATTTTGAATATTACTTTACGTTTTGGAGTTGATTGGTATTTATTTTATTTGCAAAAAGTGCATTAGTTGCATTCGGAAAATTATTTTCAAAATATTCTGTGCTTAAGTTAATGTTCATTAGGCTCTAAATATTATGTAGTTATTTTAGAAATTTATTTGGTGTTTTTAGAAATTCTTTTGAATTAGTTATGAGCACTTTAGTCTCTAGTTAAAAAAAACACACACACGCACGCAGCCTAGACCGGAACTGGGTTCGGCCCAGGAGCGCCCGACCGGCCCAGCTGGCCATTTCGGCCCAAGGCCGCCAGTGCGCCCGAAACCGCTCGCACCGATCGACCACCCGCAGCCCCCCTCGCTCGCTAACGCCGTCGCCACTGACTGGTGGGCCCCACTCCACCTCATCTCCCCCAACCTCCCGCTTTCCCTGCTTGGGTGAGCTCGCCACCGCGCTCCCGCAACCGCCGGGCGACGCCCTTGCGGATAATGCATATCCGCGGCACCCGCACGCCCTCCCCTCGCCAATAAATGCCCTGAGATCCCCTTTGTCGACCTCGCCGTCCCGCTTCTCCCCACGCCGCCCATAGCCGCCACTGTCGCTGTTTGCATCTTGCCAGAGCCGCGCCGCTCCGTCGTCCCTTCCGTCACCAGTAAGCCACCATGACCTTCGCTTTCTTCGTCAAATGGCTCCCCGTGGCAAAGCGCACCCGTTTGACATCTTTTCCTCGCCTAGGTCCCGCCGGAGATGACGCCCCGACGACGCCCGACATCGCCGGAGCCCACGGAGCGCCGCCGCCTTCACCTCGCCGACCCCGACGCCCCTGAGGAGCCCCGCCGCCGCCATCGGAATGCCCAAGCCGCGCCGCACCTCCCCGTCTTCATCCCCATCGACGAGGACCACCGCAGCCGCCGCCCCCTCCGTCAGCGACGCCGCGCCGCCGTCCTCTGCTCGTCACCGACGTCGCCAGCCGCTGTAAGCCGCCGCACCTCCCCTCATTCGTTAGATCGAAGATCCACGGCCCAGATTAGATTACGTCCGTTTTTTTATTTCGCGAAGAGGTACGCGGTTAACCGCGGTTCCCTTAGACCATGCGGTTTATTTAAACTGAGCGTTGGTTTTTCATTAATTAGCCACCGCCGTTGTTTTTTTATTTAGCAGCCGTTCGCCGTATAGCCTCCGCAGCGGACGCTGCTCAGCCAGCTAGGAGCTGCCACGTGGCCAGGGACTTGTTTGTGATAGTTCTTTCTCTGTTTAGTCCCTATAAATAGCAGATTAGTCCCTGATCTTAGATTAGCCATAACTTTTTACCCGTAGATCCAAACTCGATGAAACCAGCGGCAAATTCTTCGTACTGTTTAGATCTATCCAGTAGCATAGTTTTTGCAAACTTTTGTCAGATTCAAATTTGAATTTATTCAGATTCGAATTCGAACTTCAAATAGCCATATCTCCCAAACCGTAGCTCCAATTAAGTTGATTCCTTTTGCATGCTGTCACCGTAGCAAAACCCTATCACCTGGACCTTTGTCACAATAACTTTCACACACTAGAATCTGCCCTTTAATATTATTACTAGTATGCATAGTATGCACTATATTTCACATCACTCTTTGAACCATAGGCCTATGTTCTTTTGCACTTAGAATATTTTTGTAGTAGCCTAGTGTGTTGTATGTTCATTTGGTTTTTCCGAGACTTTTTGCTATGCATGTTCTTTTGGCTCTCTAGAATGTTTGTTTATGTTTGCTTATCTTCTTTGCGATAGATTGCCCGGAGTGCGAAGCAGAATATTATCAGTCTTTAGAATTCAACCAGCAATACCAAGGCAAGTTGCATCTTGATCATGTTTCATTACATATGTTTTTATTATGCGCTTAGTTCTTTGCGGTAGGACTGCGTGGTAGGAAACTGGTGCCGCATGACTTTGCTTTTCAAGAGGCCGTATCAAATGCCTGCTAATGATTTGGAGGAAGTCAAGAAACAGATTAAGGAGTTACTAGAGAAAGGGTATATTCACCCGAGTTCATCACCCTGGGGAGCCTCAGTACTCTTAGTGGAGAAGAAGGATGGAACCTTGAGAATGTGTGTGGATTACCGCTCTTTGAATGAGGTGACCATCAAGAACAAGTATCCCCTACCGATGATCAATGACTTGTTTGACCAGCTAGAAGGAGCTAGTGTTTTCTCCAAGATCGATCTTCGATCGGGTTATCACCAGTTGAAGATTCATGAGAAGGATATACCCAAGACAGCTATTACCACAAGGTATGGGCTTTATGAGTATACTGTCATGTCCTTTGGTTTGACTAATGCCCCTGCCTATTTGATGAACATGATGAACAAAGTATTCATGGAGTTCTTGGATAAGTTTTTTGTGGTATTCATTGATGACATATTAGTTTACTCCAAGAATGAGGAGGAACACGCTGAACATCTGCGTTTAGTTTTGGAGAAGCTCAGAGAACATCAACTTTATGCCAAATTCAGCAAGTGTGAGTTTTGGCTCAAGGAAGTCGGATTTCTGGGACATGTAGTGTCAGGTGAAGGGATTGAAGTGGACCCTACCAAGGTAGAGTCAGTCACGGAATGGAATGTGCCCACCTTAGTTGGCGAGATTCATAGTTTCCTTGGACTTGCAGGATATTACCGGAGATTTATTGAAAATTTATCCAAGATTGCCAGGCCCATGACAGCGTTGTTGAAAAAGGACACCAAGTTCGTTTGGACTGAAGAGTGTGAAGCCAGCTTTCAAGAGTTGAACAAGCGTTTGGTTACAGCCCCAGTGCTAATCCTGCCTGACGTACACAAGGACTTTCAGGTGTATTGTGATGCTTCACGTCAGGGACTTGGAGGTGTTCTTATGCAAGAGGGAAAGGTTGTAGCTTATGCTTCACGATAGCTTCGACCTCATGAGTTGAACTATGCCACACATGATTTGGAGTTGGCAGCTATAGTGCATGCACTCAAGACATGGAGACACTATCTTATTGGGAATCGTTGTTATATTTACACGGATCACAAGAGTTTGAAGTATATCTTTACATAGAAGGAGTTGAATCTCAGGCAAAGGAGATGGTTGGAACTTATAAAGGATTATAACATGAGTCTGCATTATCATCCAGGAAAAGCCAATGTTGTGGCAGATGCTTTGAGCCGTAAGAGTTATGTTAATACCCTTACAGCAGGAGGTTTACCTTAGGAGTTATGTGATGAGCTTAGAGACCTTCAATTGGAAATAGTTCCAAGAGGTTATGTTGCCGCACTCGAGGTGCAGTCCACCTTGTTGGGAAGAATTAGAGAAGCCTAGAAGTTGGACCAAGGTATTGCTGAGATCAAAGAAATGATGAGCAAAGGGAAAGCAAAAGGATTCCGTGAGGATGAACATGGAACCATATGGTTTGAGCAACGGATTTGTGTACCCAATGACCCGGAGATCAGGAAGTTGATTCTTCAGGAGGCTCACGACTCACCATATTCGATACACCCAGGCAATAGCAAGATGTATTTGGACTTGAAGGAAAGTTTTTGGTGGGCCGGTATGAAGAGGGAAATTGCCGAGTATGTGGCAATATGTGATGTATGTTAGAGAGTAAAGGCAGAACATCAGAAACCAGTAGGATTACTTCAGCCGTTGCCGATACCTGATTGGAAATGGGATAAACTTGGTATGGACTTTATCACGGGGTTACCCAGGACCCGTTCAGGTTATGATTCCATTTGGGGTGATAGTTGATCATTTGAACAAGGTTGCTCACTTCATTCCAGTGAAGACCACCTATACAAGTGCTAAGCTGGCAAAGATATATATGACCAGGATCGTATGTCTGCATGGAGTTCCAAGGAGCATCATATCAGATAGAGGAACACAGTTTACCTCAAGTTTTGGAAACAGTTACACGAAACTTTGGGTACCAGGCTAGAGTTCAGTATAGCCTTCCACCCACAGACTGATGGGCAGACAGAGAGAGTCAATCAGATTCTAGAGGACATGTTGAGAGCTTGTGCGCTAGACTATGGGTCTAGTTGGGACGATAACTTACCCTACACAGAGTTCTCATACAACAACAGCTACCAAGCCAGTTTGCAGATGGCCCCTTTCGAGGCATTGTATGGAAGGAAATGCAGGACACCTTTGATGTGGAATGGAGTTGGAGATCGCAAATTGTTTGGACCTGATTTGATCAGGGATTCTGAGGAGAAGGTCAAATTGATTCGTGACAGACTTAAGATAGCCCAGTCAAGGCAGAAATTATGCCGATGCTAAACGCAAGGAAGTGATCTATGAAGTGGGAGATAGAGCATATCTTCGAGTGTCTCCACTTCGAGGTATTAAAAGATTTGGAGTCAAAGGAAAGTTAGCACCACGATTTGTGGGACCATACAAAGTTCTGGAACGTAGAGGAGAGGTTGCATACCAGTTGGAATTACCAGAGGCTTTGTCGGGAGTTCATGATGTGTTTCATGTTTCCCAGCTGAAGAAGTGTCATGCAGAGATGGCGGACATTCCTTTGAGAGATACAGTGCCACTCGAGGCAATTCAGTTGGAGAATGATCTGACTTATGAGGAGAAGCCTATTAAGATTCTTGAGACTGCAGAGAGAATCACTCGTACCAAGATCATCAAGTTCTGCAAGGTTCAATGGAGTCACCACACCAAGGAGGAAGCCACTTGGGAACGAGAGGAAGATCTTAGGCACGACCATCCGCACCTTTTTGCTGGCCAACCCGAATCTCGAGGACGAGATTCATCTTAAGGGGGGTAGGTTTGTAACATCCCAATTTTATTAAATTTGGACGTTAATAGAATCATTCAATGCATCTCATATTTCTTTGCATTTTGGAGTTTTTGAGACATTCAAATAATAGTTTTCCACTCGAGAAAAACAAATGAGAGGGGATAAGATGACGTCCTCAAAATATAAAGAGTGGGAAATTTTATTTTGAGTATTACTTTAAGTTTTGGAGTTGATCGGTATTTATTTTATTTGCAAAAAGTGCATTAGTTGCATTAGGAAAATTATTTTCAAAATTTTATGTGCTTAAGTTAATGTTCATTAGGCTCTAAATATTATGTAGTTATTTTACAAATTTATTTGGTGTTTTTAGAAATTCTTTTGAATTAGTTATGAGCACTTTAGTCTCAAGTTAAAAAACACACACACGCACGCAGCCTGGACCGAAACTGGGTTCGGCCCAGGAGCGCCCGACCGGCCCAGCTGGCCATTTCGGCCCAAGGCCGCCCGCGCACCCGAAACCTCCCGCACCAGTCGACCGCCCGCAGCCCCCCTCGCTCGCTAACGCCGCCGCCACTGACTGGTGGGCCCCGCTCCACCTCATCTCCCCTAACCTCCCGCTTTCCCCGCTCGGGTGAGCTCGCCGCCGCACTCCCGCAACCGCGGGGCAAGGCCCTCGCGGATAATGCATATCCGCGGCACCCGCATGCCCTCCCCTCGCCTATAAATGCCCCGAGCTCCCCTTTGTCGACCTCGCCGTCCCGCTTCTCCCCATGCTGCCCATAGCTGCCGCTGTCGCCGTTTGCATCTCGCTGGAGCCGCGCCGCTCCGTCGTCCCTTCCGTCGCCAATAAGCCATCATGGCCTTCCCCTTCTTCGTCAAATGGCTCCCCGCGGCAAAGCGCACCCATTTGACACCTTTTCCTCGCCTAGGTCCCGCTGGAGACGATGCCCCGACGACGCCCGACCTCGCCGGAGCCCACGGAGCGCCGCCGACTTCACCTCGCCGACCCCGACGCCCCTGAGGAGCCCCGACGCCGCCATCCGGACGCCCAAGCCGCGCCGCACCTCCCCGTCTTCTTCCCCGTCGACGAGGATCACCGCAGCCGCCGCCCCCTCCGTCACCGACGCCGTGCCGCCATCCTCTGCTCGTCGCCGATGTCGCCAGCCGCTGTAAGCCGCTGCACCTCCCCTCGTTCGTTAGATTGAAGATCCACGACCCAGATTAGATTAGGTTCGTTTTTTTATTTCGCGAAGATGTATGTGGTTAACCGCGGTTCCCTTAGACCGTGTGGTTTATTTAAACCGAGCGTCGGTTTTTCTTTAATTAGCCACCGCCATTGTTTTCTTTATTTAGCGGTTGTTCGCCGTATAGCCTCCGCAGCAGACGCTGCTCGGCCAGCCAGGAGCTGCCATGTGGCCAGGGACTTGTTTGCGATAGTTCTTTTTCTGTTTAGTCCCTGTAAATAGTAGATTAGTCCCTGATCTTAGATTAGCCATAACTTTTTAACCGTAGATCCAAACTCAATGAAACCAGCAGCAAATTCTTCGTATTGTTTAGATCTATCCAGTAGCACAGTTTTTGCAAACTTTTGTCAGATTCAAATTTGAATTTATTCAGATTCAAATTCGAACTTCAAATAGCCATATCTCCCAAGCCGTAGCTCCGATTAAGTTGATTCCTTTTGCATGTTGACACCGTAGCAAAACCCTATCACCTGGACCTTTGTCACAATAACTTTCACACACTAGAATCTGCCCTTTAATATTATTACTAGTATGCATAGTATGCACTATATTTCACATCACTCTTTGAACCATAGGCCTATGTTGTTTTGCAATTAGAATATTTCTGTAGTAGCTTAGTGTGTTGTATGTTCATTTGGTTTTTCCGAGACTTTTTGCTATGCATGTTCTTTTGGATCTCTGGAATGTTTGTTTATGTTTGGTTATCTTCTTTGTGATAGATTGCTGGAGTGCGAAGCAGAATATTACCAGTCTTTAGAATTCAACCAGCAGTACCAAGGCAAGTTGCATCTTGATCATGTTTCATTACCTATGTTTTTATTATGCGCTTAGTTCTTTGCGGTAGGACTGCATGGTAGGAAACCGGTGCTGCATGACTTTGCTTTTCACCCAGTAGTTCATTGAGGTAGGTCTGAACCATATAACTTTGTCACCATCGTTTTACTTTATGTTGCTATGCTAAGTAGACGTGGATTGGGAGTGATCATTGTAAAGTTTAAGTGACAATGTAGTAAATAGGACCTAAGTTAATTAATGAACTACCTGGGCAGAAACTTGTGGGAATGGTGGCGAAGTACAGTGGGGCACGCATGGGAACTCCATGGTGGTGCACCACTAGTGGACCATCCGCTCAGGCTCAAAGAGATCAATCGTATTCCCATGTCTAGAAGCTTATGTGTGCAGCCACAAGCCAATATGGACTCTGGCTTAGTTGAGTAGTTAGTGTGACCCCTTCCGGGATGAGCTAGCAGATGTAGAATGATGTGGGTGTACCAGCCTATCTGTGGGTTAAGGGGGAGCATTTTCGAAAGGCTATGCCTCGATCTTCCGATCATGGAGGTGGTCGAGTCTTGTGGGTAAAAGTGCGCAACCTCTGCAGAGTTTCAACCTAATCGATTAGCCGTGTCCCCGGTTGCGGACAACTTGAGCATCTAGTAGTGGAAATGCCGGGAGATCTCCTCACCTTTAATTAAATAGTTGGGTTTTAAATGAAACTTGGGAACGAATGGAGTTGGGTTTGCCAACTCATCCTATGCAAATGTGTAGTAGTAGAATAACATCTTTTATAATAGGGAAAAACTAGTTGTATGCAAAAACTAAACTTAGAGCTTTCCACCAGCCAAATTGCATGTAAAAGTAGGTTCATTACACTATGATGTGACTTGCTAGTACATTCAATGTACTGACCCTTTTGGCTGCAACTTATCACATTGCAGATATATCCGACGAGGATTAATGTGCGATAGGTCGATGTTCTATAGTCAACCTTGCTCGTGGAGTTGGACTCATTTACTTCTTTGCTTCCGTGGTATTTGCTTATTGGCTCTATGCCCTATTTTGTAATAAATGTATTGCTCCTGGACTATCAATGTAATAAAGAGATGTGTGTTATATTTTAACCCCTAGGGCCTGTGCTTCTCTAAGTGTTGGTCCGAAACAGAGCCACTTGCAGTGCCACCTCGGGGAAACTTGTGGGGTGTGTTTTTAGTTGTACGTAGTGTTCATCCGGTGTTGCCCTGAGAATGAGATATGTGCAGCTCCTATCGGGATGTCGGCACATCGGGCGGTCTTGCTGGTCTTGTTTTACCATTGTCGAAATGTCTTGTAACCGGGATTCCGAGGCTGATCGGGTCTTCTCAGGAATATCAATTTGTAACACCCACAATGCGGCTATATCTCCCACGTGTCGGGGCACAACTTAGAGGCATAGCCGCATGGTAGGCTTGTCGCAAGAGGGGTAATCTTCACACATCCCATGTACTGAATAAGAAAGGGATAAAGAGTTGGCTTACAATCGCCACTTCACACAAATACAAGTTAAACATACATCATCCAGAATATAATCAAGGTCCGACTATGGAACCAAAATAAAAGAAGACAACCCCAAATGCTAGATCCCCGATCGTCCCAACTGGGCTCCACTACTAATCAACGGGAAAAGAAACAAAACAACGATCAAGATCTTCATCGAGCTCCCACTTGAGCTGGGTTGCGTCTCCTGCACTGGTATCATCGGCACTTGCAATTGTTTGGAAGTATCTATGAGTCACGAGGACTCAGCAATCTCACACCCGCGAGATCATGACTATTTAAGCTTATGGGTAGGAAAGGGTAGTGAAGTGGAGCTGCAGCAAGCACGAGAATATATGGTGGCTAACATACGCAAATAAGAGTGAGAAGAGAAGCAACACAATGGTCGAGAAGCTAGAAGTGATCAAGAAGTGATCCTGCAACTACTTACGTTCAAACATAACACAAGAACCGTGTTCACTTCCCGGACTTTGCCGGAAAGAGACCATCACGGCTACACTTGCGATTGATTCATTTTAATTAAGTTAAGTGTCAAGTTATCTACAATCGGATATTAACAAATTCCCATCTGCCACATAACCGCGGGCACGGCTCTCGAAAGTTTAAACCCTGCAGGGGTGTCCCAACTTAGCCCATCACAAGCTCTCACGGTCAATGAAGGATATTCCTTCTCCCGAGAAGACCCGGTCAGTCTCGGAATCCCGGTTACAAGACATTTCGACAATGGTAAAACAAGACCAGCAAGACCGCCCGATGTGCCAACATCCCGATAGGAGCTGCACATATCTCGTTATCAGGGCAACACCGGATGAACACTACGTACAGCTAAAACCAGGCCTCAAGTTTCCCCGAGGTGGCGCCGCATGTGGCTCTGGTTCGGACCAACACTTAGAGAAGCACTGGCGCGGGGGGGGGGGGGTTAAAATAAAGATGACCCTTGAGTCTGCAGAACCCAAGGGAAGGTGGTAGGTTGTTAGGAAAATTTAAAACCAAGGTTGGGCCTTGCTGGAGGTGTTTTATTCAAAGCAAACTGCCAAGGGGTTCCCATAACACCCAACCGCGTAAGGGACGCAAAATCAAGGAACATAACACCGGTATGACGGAAACTAGGGCGGCAAGAGTGGAACAAAACACTAGGCATAAGGCCGAGCCTTTCACCCTTTACCAAGTATATAGGTGCATTAAAGTAAATAAGAGATAATAATGATATCCCAACAATATCCATCTTCCAACAAGGAACAAACTTCAGCTTCACCTTCAACTAGCAACGCTATAAGAGGGGTTGAGCAAAAGCGGTAACATAGTCGAACAACGGTTTGCTAGGAAAGGTGGGTTAGAGGCTTGACATGGCAATAGGGGAGGCATGATATAGAAAGTGGTAGGTAGCTCGGCATAGCAATAGAGCGAACAACTAGCAAGCAAAGATATAAGTGATTTCGAGGGTATGGTCAGCAAAGCTCTCAGAGTTGACGAAAGCTTGATCCTCGTTAGCGTACTCAACAGGTTCCTCGATCACGTACTCGTCTACCGGCTCTACCCAAACCAAGAACACAAGCAAAGGACCAACAATCAAACACGGTGCAATGCACAATCAACATGATGCAAAGACATGGCATGATATGCAAGACATGATATGCAATGCATATGCGTGCTCTGGAAGGGAAAGAAAGATCAAGGCATCAACTTGGCAAACCAAGTGTGCCACTAGAAAGATGAGATGATTTCGGTCGAAATCGATATAAGGATCACCGGAAACGGATGCACGGTTTGCAAATGGCAAGCAAAACAATGGCACAATTCTGCGATTAACAACATGATGCCATCTAGAATGCAACAAGAAACTAAGCTACTGCACTCCTCCATAGCAACAAAGCTCATGACAGTGATGTACACAAGATTCTTGACAAAACATGAACACTAAGCTACAGCTAAATCACACAAGAGGAGGTTCAAACAAGCATGGCAAAAGTGCAAAAGATATCAGCTTCACATACTTTGTGAAAAATACTAACATGCCAGAAATAACATCAGGAAGCAATGTTTCGGGCAAGCAAACAACATGCTACAGGAAAATATCATAGCAAACAAAGGCACGTCATGAATCTAGTAAATGCATAGAACAAAAGTCCCTTACTGATCATGAGCCAAAAAGGCATAGAAGATATGATGGCACCCATGTAAACATAGCAAGTTTTATTAATAGTTTCAGACTTAGCAGAAAACAGAGCTTGGCATAAACAGAATTATGAAGGCATCTTTGCGAGCTCAAATCACTCACCACAAGGCATTGCATGATAAGATAAGCATAGCATCAGAAAGAATACATGTTCAAGAAGCTAACCATGGCAAGAGCAAGTTCATAGCATGCATGGATCAATAGCAACAACCATGGCAAAATTGATTAACATGTAAACAATCTGCCAGGAACATTTTATAGCAAAAGTAGAGCTAGATTGAGACATGCTAGGGCACTCCATAATTGCAAACAGGGGCATGGATGGATAGAGCACAACCATATGACCAAAACATCCTTACTGAAGGTACTCAAAACAAGCATGAATCTCACTGTAGCATCAACTTTACATGACATAAAAATAACAACAGAACAAGGACTTAGCAAAATCCCAAGTCACTGAAAACAACAATATCACGAAGGCTACTTTGCATGCTTGTGCTAGTCACCACATTGATCACAAAAATACATGGCAAGCGCCCCTGTAAAGATGGCATGGCATAGATCAAAACACATGTAGAGCTCATGCTCATATGAAGCACCCATCAAATGTGAAAAAATGACAAATCACCCTAAACTGATAAGTAGCAGCAGTAAACTGATAAGGTACTCAAAACAAGCAAGAATCTCACAGTAGCATCATGGTTACATGGCATCAAAATAACAACAGGAAAAATAACTTAGTAAAATCCTAAGTCCCTAAAATTAGCAATATCACGAAGGCTACTTTGCATGATTGTGCTAGTCACCACATAGATCACAAAAATACATGGCAAGCACCTCTGTAAAGACGGCATGGCATAGACCAAAACACATGTATAGCTCATGCCCATATGATGCACACAACAAATGTGGTAGAAATGACAAAACATCATAATCTGCTAAGTAACAGGAGCAAACATTTTATAGCACTCTTTCATCAATGATTTGGGCATCAATATGGACTGAAACAAGCATGCCACAATGGAATGAAATGAAGAGCATCTCCCAATGAACAGTTTGATATATCATGCACATGAAACGGAGCTACGATCATAGAGTTATGATGCAATGAATAGAGGAATAAAAATCATCACAGAAAATACTTAGAGGAATTTCGGGGGGGGGGGGTCAACCTGTCAGATCTCAGATCTAGGGTTCGTGCATGCTTCCCGATGTTGACCAGAGATGTCGCCGGAGAAGCTTCGTGCGACGGCCGGAGAGGAGGGAGACGGATCCGGAGACGGGGGCTGACGGAGATGGGCTTGCCAGCGACGAGCGGCGTGGAGGAGATGGCGGTGGTGCCGACCGGCAATGGCGCCGCGGTGGCGCGGCTGGGCGGCGTCCGGCGACCGAGGCGGCGGGGCGAGGCGTTGGCGGTGGCGGGCAAGGCGCGAGCCGGGAGGGCCGACGACGAGCGTCGCGGGCCTGCGTTAGAGGCAGCGAAGTGGGATGGCGCGGTGGACACGTGGCGCGCCCGATTGGCCACGGGCGGCGGCGGATCCTGTCCGGCGAGGCCGGACGTGTCCGGTGGCGGCGGGGGAGGATTTTCTAGGGTTTGGACCCGAAATTTGAGGGGGGGTGCACATATAAATAGCTAGGAGGAGGTAGGAGTGTCCAAATGGAGTGTAGTTTTCGCCCACACGATCGTGATCCGACGACGGAGGACTTGGGAGTGGTTTGGATGGGTTATTGGGCCGTTTTGGAGGGGTATTGTGCTGCAACACACACGAGGCCTTTGTGGTTCCCCGGTTAACCGTTGGAATATCAAACGGACTCCAAATGGCACGAAATTTGACAGGCGGTCTACCGATGGTGTACCAAGGCCACTTGGCAAATCTCGGTCCATTCCGAGAACATTTAACACCCGCTCATGAAAAGAGGCAAGAGGGGTGCGCCGGTGCATGTAGAAGTGTCGGATTGCGAAACGGACAACAGGGAAAATGCTCAGATGCAAGAGATGAACACGTATGCAAATGTGATGCACATGATGACATGATATGAAATGCATGATATGAACAAAATGCAAAACAAAGACAAAACCCAACCACGAAGTGAAATCTCATAACTTAAAGCCGAAAATGGCAGAGTCGGAGTACAAATATGGCAAGTTACTTCCGGCGTGTTACAACACTGCACCAGTACGAAAGGATCTCGTCCTGAGATCTAGGACTGAAAGAACTCCGGATATTCGGAACAGAGGTGATCCTCGCGTTCCCAGGTGGCTTCTCGGTCGGAATGTTGTGACCACTTCACTTTCAGGAATTTGATAGACTTGTTGCGAGTCTTGCGCTCGGTTTATTCAAGAATTGCAATGATATGCTCAGGATAAGACATGTCTTCTTGGAGATCAATCTCTTCGAAGTTGATGGTGCACTCAGGAGTCTTGAAGCACTTGCGAAGCTGTGACACGTGAAACACATCGTGCACATTTGTGAAGTTGGACGGAAGCTCAAGTTGATAGGCGAGGTCGCCTCTTTTCCCAATGATCTTGAAAGGACCCACGTATCTAGGGGAAAGCTTCCCTTTGATACCGAAGCGACGAGTGCCTTTCATTGGAGAGACGCAGAGGTAGACATAGTCTCCAATCTCGAAAGCCAAGTCACGGTGCTTGCTATCATAGTAACTCTTCTGGCGCGATTGCGCGGCTTTGAGATTTTCACGTATGACTTTGCACATTTCTTCAGCCTCTGTGATTAAGTCATTGCCAAGAAGTTGGCGTTCACCAGTCTCTGCCAATTAAGAGGAGTACGACACTTTCTGCCATAGAGAAACTCGAATGGGGCCTTGCCCGAACTCGCTTGGAAACTGTTGTTGTAGGAGAACTCGGCATATGGAAGACAACCTTCCCACTTCATACCAAAGGAAATGACACAAGCCCTGAGCATATCTTCAAGGATTTGATTGACTCGCTTGACTTGTCTAGTAGTTTGAGGATGGAAGGTTGTGCTGAAGCGAATGTTGGTGCCCATGGCCTTCTGAAAGGAGTCCCAGGAAGTAAAGATGCTTCCACGGTCTGAAGATATCAATTGCGGAATGCCATGCAAGGAGACAATCCTGGAGGTGTATAGCTCTTCCAGCTGAGCTGCTGTGATAGATTCTTTGATTGGAAGGAAATGAGCCACTTTAGTAAGCTTGTCGTTGACAACGAAGATAGCATCATTTCCACACTTGGACTTGGGAGATCCATTCACGAAGTCCATCTCAATATGGTCAAACTTCCATTCTGGAATAGAAAGAGGTTGGAGGAGACCAGCTGGCCGTTGGTGTTCTGCTTTCACCCTTCTGCAGACATCACATTCATTCATGAATTGAGCAATTTCTCGCTTCATTCGAGTCCACCAATACGACTGCTTGAGGTCATGGTAGATCTTCGTACTTCTAGGATGAATGGATAGAAGGGAATTGTGAGCCTTGTTCATAATGAATTTCCTTAGCCTGCCTTTAGGAACCACAATTCGATCCTCAAAGAATAGAGTGTCTTTGTCATCAATGCGATAGCACTTGTACTTGGGTTGGCTCTTGGCAATCCCATTTTTCACCTTCTTCACCACGGCATCAAGAAGTTGTGCCTCACGAATTTGATCTTCCAAAGTAGGAGAGACTTAGAGGTTGGCAAGAAAGCCTTGAGGAACAACTTGGAGATTCAGTTTGCGAAAAGCTTCACAAAGGTCCGGTTGGAAGGGCTGCTGCTTGGACCTACCTGAAAGCATCAAGAAACAAATAAACAAATACTTCGGACTTGTCTATGGACTTGACCTGACCCTGAAGACCACAAAGCTTCTATGGTGGCATGGATTATAGTATGAACACCCAAAAACCAGGGAAGACTAGGGATCAAGGACATCAATGTCCAAAACAAGGCTCTATTACTCAAGAATTTGCACAAGTTCTTTAATAGACCGGATATTCCTTGGGTGCACCTGGTCTGGAAAACCTATTATCAAAATAATCAGCTTCCTAGACAACAGTTAGAAGGTTCCTTCTGGTGGAAAGCTAATATGAAAATGATTGACCTTTTCAAATCCTTGACAAAATGCAACCTGGGTGATGGAAAATCTGCTTTCTTTTGGACCGACCTCTGGCACTCAAACTGCTTGCATATAAGGTTTCCCCACCTATTCTCTTATACTATAAATAGTGAGATTTCATTTCATAGTGCATTACAAGCTGAATTTATAGAAGACATGAAAGATAAATTGAGGCTGCCTTTCTTCATGGAGATTGTGATCCTAGCTGCCTGGGCAATATGGATTACAAGAAACAACCTTATCTTCCAACAGATTCAGTCCTCTTTTCAGAAGTGGAAAGACACTTATTTTGAGGAGCTCGAATGGCTGAAGTTTAGGATCAAGAGGAAGCATGCTCCACTCTTCAATGTCTGGTTGGATGGCCTGTTGTAAATTGTTTTTCTTTTTCTCTTTCTTCTTTCTTATTTTTGTTCTTCTTTTTCTCTTTTTCCTCTTTCCTAGTTATTTCTTTCTTTAGCTTTAGCTTTTAGTTATTAACCTTCAGTCCTCTTTTTTTGTCCTGGCTTAGCTCAAGCCTTGTAAGAATTCCTTGTTGTTTCTCAACTTCTTGATAATGAAATTTTTTGCAGTGGGGCATTGCCTTGTTGTGTATAATCAAAAAACTGGTGCTCGCCAATTACTTCCTGCTGGCCCTCAAGACAAATGTGAGGTCTTGGCTGATGCACCTGCTAGAAGATTTCATTTCCTCCTGGGCCGACCCGTTGATACGTCTCCAACGTATCTATAATTTTTGATTCTTCCATGCTATTATATTATCTATTTTGGAAGTTTAATGGGCATTAATATGCTCTTTTATATTATTTTTGGGACTAACCTATTAACTGGAGGCCCAGTGCCATTTTTTGTTTTTTTGCCTATTTTAGAGTTCCGCAGAAAAGGAATACCATCAACACTTATTATCATCAACACCTTTGTAACCATAAGGTGCATTTGTCATTTGTGCGCTTAAGTTTTGTATCATCAACACTTTTGTAATTATAAGATGCATTTTTCATTTGTGCACATAAGTTTTATATCATCTTGCAGTACACTTTTATAATATTATCATCAACACTTTTGTAATACTATGTTCTATGATCAATGAAGAGTTTGTCCATGGATACCCTATCAATGGTGCTGGATTCTGTTAAGACCTTACAAATCAGTGTGTGGTGTTCTGATCTGAACACGATTATCGGCTTGCTGCGATGCTTTCCATGTCTGGAGAATTTGTATATACAGGTGATGATTTCAAGCACATTGAAAGCCCATATATAATTTACTAGAATTAACTGTTTAGCTGTCGCACTTGCGACATACTCTTTTCTTAGACATTAACTATTTTCAATCTTCATGTCTATTTAGGCAAAAGAACATGGACAAAAAAGCATAACCAATCGGTGGAATAAGAAGCACCGAGATTTCCTCAGTTCACATGACATTCGTTTGTGGACAATAACGCTGGAAGGATATGCATCCAACCATGCAAACATTAGCTTTGTCACATTCTTCCCGTTGAATGCGAGGGTGCTATTGTTCATGAGGATTAAGGTTTTGAACAAAACTATATCATGGATGGACATGTTGAACAACATAAAAAGAAGTTTCAGGTGGACAAAAGGGCCAGTAGATTTTCTGGCCCAGGATCTTGATTTTATGGATCAGAGCGATCCAATTGATTATGACTGCTGAAAACTTTGGTTGAGTTAGATGTTATTGTCCTGTTCAATCTTGATTTTGGGTAAAGCTGATGAACAATTAATCATCATGCTTTTGTACATTTTGTAAGCTGGAGTTATATATTGTTGCCCTTTTCAACTCGGCTTTGACCTATATTTTTCTTTCATACAAACCAGAGCTTCTATCAAGAAGCCTCATGGTTCCGAGAGGGAACTTGGTCACCTGATCTATGTGCGAAATGACATACGCTGTCTCTTCCCGGCCTGATTTATTTTACAGAGGCAACATGCAACTATCCTAAAAATATGACATTATTCAGGGTTCGTTTAGCCTTCTTATACATTGACTTTCCTAGGCATTTTAACAAATAGCCACCACATCATTATCGCAAACGGTCGTATTAGTCCAACTGTGGGCGTTCAGCTAACCATTTACTACCGTGGGTAGCTGTTTGATTAGACGGGACGACTGCGAGCAGTACACCATGCACGCTCGTCGTACCAGGAAGCGAGCCACGAGCACTGCAATTTATTGCTGGTTTTGCACTTTTGTTTCGGCCGGCTCGGGAAGGTACGTAGAACAGTCCACCGTTCTCATCTAGAAGCGCCGCCGTCGAGGATTGCCGCCTACTACGAGATGAAGGATGTCCCAACCAACAAGTGGGGCAGGTCGAGCTAGAACCACAAGAGCCTCCGCCGAACATGGACTTCATTAGCAACCTCCCCAACGAGATGTTGGTAACCATCATATCCCACCTCGCCTTCAAATCTGGCTTGCGGACCACTGTCCTCTCGCGGCGGTGGCGCCCCCTCTGGCACTCCAGCCCCTGGACATTTGCAGCGGGGAACGGAAATGCCTAGATGCATTGTCCCACGTCCTTTCCATGCACCCTAGGCTAGTTAGACCCCTTGCTATCAGCAGGTTCAGTTCCCACTGTGTCGCGGGAAACCACGGCCACCTATGGGACCAAAGGTCCCTTGTTGGTTCGGCGGGGGGTTGGCACATTGCAAAAAGAGTAGAGGAGCATGGGGCAGCACTACCGAGATCACACGGGCAGTTTACCCAGGTTCGGGCCGCCGTCATGCGTAAAACCCTACTCCTACTTTCGTGGATTAATGGTGGAAAACTGGTGGTGGTCATAGCATGTTTGCCTGGCAGGGTTACCTTAGGGGAAACGGCTACGTGCATATGAAATGCGAGGGGGTGGATTCACTAACACAGGGTCCAACCATTTTTACGGTCGCCTTGGGCCACCTTTTATAGACTAAGGGGTCACCAGAGTGGCAAATCAGTTATTATGAACTAATAAGATAGGAAATAGTGCTATCATACCAAACTGTACAGGCTAACAGAGCGCATTAAATGCGCCGCCTAACATCACATCGTTGCTTGCCCTGCAAACCTTGCGGGGCTGTTTTGCCAGCTTCACGCGTGCTTGCTCGACACGTCGCATGATGGGTGTCATTTGTGGGTACTTCCTATAGAAAGAGGCTGCCATGTGGCGAATGGCTACCACTTAGTCACTTTGCGGCTCGACATCATAGTGATCGACGACGTGTGTCATGGTGAAGTAGTTTGGTGAGGTAGCTCCGTCTTCCGTGAGTCCCGGCAGGCCCTGCCGGGGCGTCTTGGAGGTTTTCTTCCAGGGGTGACCCAGTCCTTGCCAGGCTCGTCTACCTAGCAAGGGAGATTTCTCTCTTGGCAGTATCTGACTCCTCTGTCTTGGTCTTGGTCCTGCTGATCTGCATGTTGGTCCTTAGAAAATCTTGATCTCTCATACTTTAACATGATCATGGTGATGTAATCTTGCTCTCGTGCCTCTGACAGTCTGGGCAATGAACCCAGGGTTTGTTGCACCGACAGAAGCCCCTGGGCCTTCCCCAAACACGCTGCCAAGTGTCATTGGGGTAGGCCCTAATAAGTGCACAGGTAGGGTGTGGAAGAGGCTTGTCTCCTGAGGTCTTCTTTGCTTCTTCAATAATCTCGAGTCCGGGCCGGTTTCTGGTTTTCCCGCATCTCGTGCGTAATGTTAGAGAAAACTTAGATCGTGGTCCGTGGGTTACCCATGCCCCCCGATCACGGGGCAAAAACTGCCATCCCACTTGCTCCCCGCTTTATGCGTCCCCTCCACGTGTACCTCATGCATTGGGATGGGTAGGTGGTGGATGTGGAGAGTGCGGGGGGGGGGGGAGGGGGGGAGGGGACTGCCATGGTAGAAAACCAGACATTGATGGTTGTAGCAAAGGGTCGGCCTTGATTCCCAAAGCTACTAAAGGCGCAAGGTGGCTGCATTGGGGGAGTTGGGCGGCCGCTCCCTGTGTGAGAGGGCAGCCTCTCACACACACTTCTCCTTTCCTCTCCTCAATCTTTCCTTTCCTCGCCATGGTGTGGGGGCGACGGCGCCGTGGTACCCTAGTGGTGGCGACGAGAGTTTCTGTTCGATAGCGCATCCCTCCCCCTCCAGACCCCGCAGTGGCGGAACCCGCCGTGAGAGGAGGAGGAAGGGGGCGAGGTCGTGGTCGCTGTGGCGCTCGAGGAAGAGATGGACGGGGCCATGCTTTGGCCGCGCCTCCACCGGCGGCTCCTCCTCCGATGAAGGCCATGTTGGAGATCAGCCTCGAGAGTTTGTCATCAGGCTGTACGAACGTCTATGCGGCCACCTTCGTCTCCCTACTCCATTCGCACGGGAAATGGAGCTCGAACTGCCACACGCTCTGAGGCTGCACATGAGGGGCTGTGGGAACAGCGAGATGTGGGTCGATGTCGACTTCCCTACTCCTCATGGCATGTATCTTCGTCATTGCTGGAAGATTTGAGCCCATAGCTTGTCGCAGGGGCACGTTCTCCAATTGAAATTAATGGAGAGCGGCCTGCTCTATGTCATGATTTTTGGGCGCTCAGGAACTCGCTTAGGGTGCTGCGCGGATGGCTCCACTAACGAAGAAAGCTCCTCCTCGAACGAAAGCGACAAGGAGGATAGTGACGACAATGACGATGGTAGTGGGCGGGAGGGCGTCGACTCTGACTCTAGCTGTGCGTCACCCTAACCATCTTCATAAGGTGGCAGCACCATCATATGTACCTGCATCTCCTTCCCAGCAAGGCGATCTTCTAGGGAGTTGGATGCAGAGGTGGGGATGGTGCTTCCTTGCTTCCTCTAGCAGCCTTCCAGCTAGACCCTGGCACGCTTCCTCTCGGGCTGCGGCTCTGTGAGCCGTGTCTTGCCCTACTGGCCCTGGTGGTGGTAGTTGACGGGTCGCCTCCGCCATGCTCTCCATCGACGCGTTTGCCGGCGTCCTCCTGCCCCCGCCAGGCTACCTCTCCTCGAGCCCGACGGGGTCAGGCTGGGCTTCTGCTCAGGCGCTCCTTTTGCTCCCTTCACCTTCTACCGCCGTGCCTAAGAGGAGAGGGACAAGAAAGGGCATTACGGGGCACTTATCTTTTTCAATCTTAAACCTACAGGTACTTGCCAAATTTTAGTTCAAACAATGTAATCTCTCGAGTCCATGTCTGTGTTCTGTAGGGTCTATACTTGTATAATCAGCATATTAATGAAAAAGATGAATTTTGTCGGTATGTCAATGTAGAGGTGGAATGCCTCTTTACTTTAAATAAACGAGTTTTTCCCGGCAGGCTACCATGCCGGTACCCTTTTATTTTGTTGCCAGAGAACTGAGCCTACCGAGCATAAATAAAGGGACCAGCCCCTCCGCCCATCTCTTTTCACCAAAGGCCACTGCGACCATCCTGGCCGAAGCTATGTTCGAGTCCAAGGATGGGAGCACCTAAGCATCGAAGAGCGGTGAGGTTTTCTTATGCACAAGTTTCAACTTACAGAACACTTATGGACAAGAGGCAGAACTTATCTGTTTGGCTTGCTGGAGATCACAGCGCTGGTTCATCTTCCCAATTCCCGGTAGAGGCCAAGCTCACGGCAGGAACCTACAGCCTTACGCAGATGAATATGATGCAAGATGCGACCTTATCTATATGCATATGCAATGCTCATGAAATGCTTATGCAATGCTCTTGAAATGATCATGCATGCATGCAACTTGTCGGAGGCCCCCAACGCATCGTTTATTTCTCTATTGCTCAGGGTTTGCGCCTGGCCTTGCACAAAGGGTTACATGCAGCTGAGGCAAGGCCTATACAAAAGCATGGCTGCCAGGTAGGTCCCGACAGTCATGCCTTATGGTAGAACTTACGGAGATGCTCAATATTCCATGAGTTTTGTAATTGAATGCCTTCTCCGGTCTCCAGACAGACTGCGCTAGGTCTGGTGACTCGAACTACCCGGTAAGGGCCTTCCCACTTTGGCGTCAACTTGTTTGTAACCTTGGTGGACCGAACGTGCCTAAGGACAAGGTCGCCTTCCTCAAAACACAAGGCATGAACCTCGTGGCTATGGTAGCGACACATAGGTTGCTGATAGCGTGCAGCAAGCGTAGCAGCCCAGAGATGGTTCTCCTTCATTAGCACAGCATCGTCGCGCCAGTGCTGATCTTGCACTACTTCATCGTAGGCAAGCACTCGAGATGACCCATAAATGAGTTCCGTGGGGATAGCTGCATCGTCCCCATTGACTAGGGAGAAGGGGATCTGCCCGGTAGCTCGATTTGGTGTCATTCTGAGGGACTAGAGAACTACTGGTAGCTCAGCGATCCACCGCCTGTCGTGCTTCTGCGGCATATCAGAGGTTCTTGTCTTGAGTCCCCACAACACTTCACAGTTCTCCCTCTCGGCTTGCCCATTGTTTCTGGGATGTGCGACAGAGGCAAATGAGATCTTGCTTTTGAGGGCATGAACATATTGCATGAAGGCGCGGCTCGTGAACTAGGTGCCGTTGTCGGTAATGATCCTTACTAGGACTCCAAAATGGCACACCAATTCTTTCAAGAACTTGATAGCTTATTGAGCAGCCACCTTTCTCACGGTAGCTACTTCTGGCCACTTTGTAAACATGTCGATAGTGACGAACAAGAATTCAAAGCCCCCGACAGCTCGGGGGAAAGGGCCAAGGATATCGAGCCCCCAGAACGATAATGGCCATGACAAAGGGATTGTCTGGAGAGCTTGTGCAGGCAGGTGGATGTTTTTGGAATGGATCTGGCAGGCTTCACATTTGGTGACTAGCTCAACCGCATCTTGGAGCGCTGTGGACCAATAGAATCCTTACCAGAATGCTTTCCCAACTAATGCCCTTGATCCAACGTGGGACCCGCACATGCCTTTGTGTATCTCATCAACAGTTACTTTCCTTCTTCTCGGCAGATGCACTTCAATTTCACACCGTTGGGCCTCGTTCTATATAGAGTGTTATCGACAAAATGATACATACTGGCCCTCCGGGATACTCTTTCATCTTCATCTTGGTCATTGGGAAGTTCTCCGGTTTGGAGGAAATGGACTATGTGCCTTGCCCAAGTTGGAGCCTGGGGCTTGGCAACAAGAACTGGCGGCACCTCCTCAACTGCGGGAGCACGTTCCTCGTTTGCGGGGACCAAAGGCCCGACTGGAGGGTGCGGTTTGGCAAGTGATGGGGAGTTGTTTCCGGCAGGGTCCCTACCTGGAGCCCCGGGAGGCTCTACCGGGAGAGTCTTACCGGAGTCCATCTTTCTCCTTTTCCGGGCCATTGTTGCTGGGGTTACGGAGGGATGAGTAAGATGGAGAACAAAAGTTCCTGGTTACACAGGAAGCTTCTGCTCAACACACTTTGATAGATGATCAGCTATGTTGTTTTCTGCACGAGGTACGTGCTCTGTTTGTAATCCGTCAAAGTGCTCCTCCAATCGTCTCACTTCCTCAATGTATGCCTCCATCAATGGACTTTGGTAATCCTTGTTGACTTGTCTCACCACAAGTTGTGAATCTCCTCGAATGATCAGCTTCTTGATCCCCAATTCTGCAGCAATCCTGAGCCCGACAAGGAGCCCTTCATACTCTGCTGTATTGTTGGTCGCCTCTTCCCGGGCAAAGTGCATCTGCACAACATACTTCAAGTGCTCCCGAGACGGAGCAACGAGAAGCACGCCAGATCCTACACCTTGTAGGTAAAAGGCGCCATCGAAATACATGGTCCATTCTTGGGGCGCTTTCTTGTCGGGGATAACTGTTTCCAACACTTCCTCATCAGGTGTTGGCGTCCATTCTGCAATAAACTCTGCCAATGCGCTGCTCTGAATTGTTGGTGTGCTCTCAAACTTCAGACCAAAGCTGGATAACTCCAAAGCCCACTCCACTATTCTGTAGGTAGCCTCAGGGTTTCGGAGTATCCTTTGCAACGGAAAGTGAGTGACAACCGTGATCTTATGGGCTTGGAAGTAGTGGCGCAGTTTCCTTGAGACCATGATGAGACCAAAGATCAATTTTTGCACACCAGAGTACCTCGATCTAGCTCCTTGTAGAAGGGAACGAAGTGTACTAGGCCCTACATCACTTTCTTCTTTGCCGTGTCCTTGGGGTCACCCTCGCTGTCGTGCTCATTTCTGTCCTGACCCGTATCTGATTCTGCCGGACCTTTCTCACATTCTAATTCTTCCTCTTCCCGCTATGCCACTAAGGCTACACTAACCACTTGACTGGTTGCCGCCAAGTATAGCAGCAACGGCTCTTGTGGTTTAGGGGCAACCAAGGTGGGCACAGATGAAAGTAGGCCTTCAGCTTCTGGGGTCCACTTCATGGGCCCTGCCTTCTTCAGGATTTTGAAGAACGGCAAGGCGTGCTCGGCAGACTTGGAAATGAATCTTCTTAGTGCGGCAACGCACCCTATCAGACGCCTCACATCCTTGACTGTCCTGAGCGCCTGGATCTGCTCGATAGATTTGATGTTGTCAGGGTTGGCTTCGATCCCCCGATGGGATATGAAGAACCCAAGTAGCTTGCCGGAGGGAACGCCAAACACACACTTATCCAGTTTGAGCTTCAAGTTGATCTTGCACAGATTAGCAAATGTCTCCTCTAAATCCCTTATAAGGGTCGCTCTGTCCTTGGTCTTGACCACAATATCATCCATATAAGCCTCAATGTTTCTGTGCAGTTGTGGCTCCAAACCAATCTGGACTGCCCTTGCAAAAGTAGACCCGACACTCTTTAATCCGAACGGCATGCGGACAAAGCAGTACGTACCGCATGGGGTGATGAACGAGGTCTTCTCTTCGTCTTCTTTGGACATGAAGATTTGGTGATATCCAGAATATGCATCCAAAAAGTAGAGCAAATCGCAACCTAAAGTGGAATCCACAATCTGATCGATGTGCGGCAAGGGAAATGGGTCTATCGGGCAAGCTCTGTTGAGATCTGTGAAATCTTTGCAAAGCCTCCATTTACCGTTAGCATTGCGAACAACCACTCGATTAGCTAACCATGTTGGATGTTGCACTCCTCTGACCAAACCAGCTGCCTCAAGCTTCTTAATCTCCTCTGTAATAAACTACTTACCCTCCAAGGTCTGCTTCCAAATTTTCTGCTTGACAGGTCGGCATGACGGCAGACAACAAGGTGGTTCTCGATTACCTCCCTGGGAACACCGGGGATATCAGATGGTTTCCAGGCAAACACATCAATATTCGTCCACGGGAAGGCAACGAGCACACTTTCCTGTTTGTCATCAAGGGTGGCGCTGATAGTGAAGGTACCATCAATGCTAGCCAGCCCGACCAGGATCCTCTTCACTTGTGGTGCAGCAACCTTGGAGCTCTTGCTGTTGGAACTCTTCGGGAAGTCATCAACAGGCGCATTGCACTCCGAAGAGGCACGCTTCCCAGATTCCGTGCTGCCTCTCCCGCGACCGCGTCCCGATACATCTTCTCCATGCAAATGATTGCGTCCTTCTCATCTGATGGAATGGAAATGACTCCAATCGGCCCAGGCATCTTCAAGGTGTTATGGGCATAGTGGGATGCCACCATGAATTTACCAGGGCTAGGCATCGAACGATCCCATTGTACGGCAGGAGGAGGTCGGCCACATCAAACACAATCTTCTCAGTCCGGTAGTTCAATTCTCCCCAAAATGTCACTGGCAACGTGATCTTTCCCTTAGGATGACTCCTGTCGGGTGATACGTCCATTTTGCATCATGCTTTTATATCGATATTTATTGCATTATGGGTTGTTCTTACACATTATGTCACAATACTTATGCCTATTCTCTCTTATTTTACAAGGTTTACATGAAGAGGGAGAATGCCCGCAACCAAGATTTTGTGCTGGAAAAGGAGCAAATATTAGAGACCTATTCTGCACAGCTCCAAAAGTCCTGAAACTTCACGGAAGTTATTTCCAGAATATATAAAAAATACTGAGCGCAAGAAGTACCAGAGGGGGGCCACCCACCAGCCACGAGGGTGGGGGGCATGCCCCTTGCCTCGTGGGCCCCCTGGTAGCCCTCCGATGCCCATCTTCTGCTATATGGAGTCTTTCGTCGAGGAAAAAATAATAAGCAAGCTTTGAGTAAGAAACTCTGCCGCCACGAGGCGGAACCTTGGCGGAACCAATCTAGGGCTCCGGCAGAGCTGTTGTGCCGGGGAAACTTCCCTCCGGGAGGGGGAAATCATCACCATCGTCATCACCAACGATCCTCTCATCAGGAGGGGGTCAATCTCCATCAACATCTTTAACAACACCATCTCATCTCAAACCCTAGTTCATCTCTTGTATCCAATCTTTGTATCCAAACCTCAGATTGGTACGTGTGGGTTGCTAGTAGTGTTGATTACTCCTTGTAGTTGATGCTAGCTGGTTTACTTGGTGGAAGATCATATGTTCAGATCCATTACGCATATTAATACCCCTCTGATTATGAACATGAATATGCTTTGTGAGTAGTTACGTTTGTTCTTGAGGACATGGGAGAAGTCTTGCTATTAGTAGTCATGTGAATTTGGTATTCATTCGATATGTTGATGAGATGTATGTTGTCATCCCTCTAGTGGTGTCATGTTAACGTCGACTACATGACACTTCACCATTGTTTGGGCCTAGAGGGAGGCATTGGGAAGTAATAAGTAGATGATGGGTTTCTAGAGTGACAAAAGCTTAAACCCTAGTTTATGCGTTGCTTCGTAAGGGGGTGATTTGGATCCATATAATTCATGCTATGGTTAGGTTTACCTTAATACTTCTGTTGTAGTTACGGATTCTTGCAATAGGGGTTAATCATAAGTGGGATGTTTGTCCAAGTAAGGACAACACCCAAGCACCAGTCCACCCACATATCAAATTATCAAAGTACCGAACGTGAATCATATGAACGTGATGAAAACTAGCTTGACGATAATTCCCATGTGTCCTCGAGAGCGCTTTCCTTCATATAAGAGTTTGTCCAGGCTTGTCCTTTGCTATAAAAAGGATTGGGCAATATTGTTGCACCTTATTTATACTTGTTACTTGTTACTCTTTACCAATTACCTTATCACAAAACTATTTGTTAACGATAATTTCAGTGCTTGCAGAGAATACCTTGCTGAAAACCGCTTATCATTTCCTTCTGCTCCTCATTGGGTTTGACACTCTTACTTATCGAAAGGACTACGATAGATCCCCTATACTTGTGGGTCATCAAGACTCTTTTCTGGCGCTGCTGCCAGGGAGTGAAGCGCCTTTGGTAGGTTGAATTTGGTAATGAAAAATTTATATAGTGTGCTGAAATTTACTGTCACTTGTTACTATGGAACATAATCCTTTGAGGGGTTTGTTCGGGGTATCTTCACCTCGTATGGAACCACAATTAGTTACCCCTCAACCTGCTGAACCTACTGAAAATGTTTACTTTGAAATTCCTTTGGGTATGATAGAGAAACTGGTAGCTAATTCTTTTGCAGGAGATGAAACATTGCATCCCGACTTACACTTAATCTATGTGGATGAAGTTTGTGGATTATTTAAGCTTGGAGGTATGCCCGATGATGTTATCAAGAAGAAGGTATTCCCTTTATCTTTGAAGGGAGATGCATTGACATGGTATAGGCCATGTGATGATATGGGATCGTGGGACTATAAGTGATTGAAAGTGGAATTCCATGAGAAGTTTTATCCTATGCATCTTGTTCATCGTGATCGTAATTATATATATAATTTTTGGCCTCACGAAGGAGAAAGCATCGCTCAAACTTCTGGGAGGCTTAAGTCAATGTTATATTCATGCCCCATTCATGAGCTCTCAATAGAAATGATTATTCAAAAAAATTATGCTCGGCTTTCTGACAACAATCGCTCCATGCTCGATACTTCTTGTACTGGTTCCTTTATGATGAAGACTATTGAATTCAAATGGAATTTATTGGAGAGAATTAAACGCAACTCTGAATATTGGGATCTCGACGAAGGTAAGGAGTCAAGTATAACACCTAAGTTTGATTGTGTTAAATCTTTTATGGATACCGATGTTTTCCGTAAATTTAGCACTAAATATGGACTTGACTCTGAGATAGTAGCTTCTTTCTATGAATCCTTTGCTACTAAGGAGAAGTGGTTTAAATATAATCCTCCCATTGAAGTAAAAGTAGTTGCACCTATTAAAGTTGAAGAAAATACTATCACTTATAATGATCCTATTGTTCCTACTGCTTATGTTGAGAAACCACCTTTCCCTGTTAGAATAAAGGATCATGCTAAGTTTCAACTGTAGTCAACAAAAGTAATATTAGAACTTATACACCTCCTGAGCAAGTTAAAGTTGAACCTAATATTGCTATGGTTAAAGATCTCTTGGCCGATAATATTGATGGGCATGTTATTTACTTCTGTGATGAAGCTGCCAGAATTGCTAGGCCTGATACTAAAAATAAACATAGACCTGTTGTAGGCATGCCTGTTATTTCTGTTAAAATAGGAGATCATTGCTATCATGGCTTATGTGATATGGGTGCTAGTGCAAGCGCAGTACCTCATTCCTTATACAAAGGAATTATGCATGATATTGCACCTGCTGAGATAGAAGAGATTGATGTCACAATTAAGCTTGCCAACAGAGAAACTATTTCACTAGTTGGTATTGTTAGAGATGTTGAAGTCTTGTGTGGGAAAGTTAAATATCCTGCTGATTTCCTTGTTCTTGGTTCCCCTCAAGATAGCTTTTGTCCCATTATAATTAGTAGACCCTTCTTGAATACTATTAATGCTAAGATAGATTGCAAGAAGGATGTAGTTACTATTGGTTTGGATGATATGTCTCATGAGTTTAATTTTTCTTGCTTCTATTGCCTAGTAAAGATGAAATTATTGGTCTTGCTTCTATTGCTGTGCCTCCTAATGATCCTTTTGAACAATATTTGCTAGACCATGAGAATGATATGTTTATGAATGAAAGAAGGGAAATAGATGAAGTATTCTTTAAACAAGGGATCCATTCTGAAACACAATTTGCCTGTTGAAATCCTAGGGGATCCTCCTCCACCCAAGGGTGGTCCCGTGTTTGAGCTTAAACCATTACCTGATACCCTTAAATATGCTTATCTTGATGAAAAGAGGATATATCCTGTTATTATTAGTGCTAACCTTTCAGAGCACGAAGAAGAGAAATTATTGAAAACTCTGAAGAAGCACTGTGCTGCTATTGCATATACTCTTGATGATCTTAAGGGCATTAGTCCCACTCTATGTGAACACAAAATAAATTTGGAGAAAGACGCCAAACCAGTTATTGATCACTGTGGGAGTCCTGGATTAGGGGGTCTCCGGACAGCCGGACTATCTCCATGGGCCGGACTGTTAGACTATGAAGATACAAGATTGAAGACTTCGTCTCGTGTCTGGATGGGACTCTACTTGGCGTGGAAGGCAAGCTAGGCAATACATATATGGATATCTCCTCCTTTGTAACTGACCTTGTGTAACCCTGACCCTCTCCGGTGTCTATATAAACCGGAGGGTTTTAGTCCGTAGAACAACAATCACAACATACAATCATACCGTAGGCTAGCTTCTAGGGTTTAGCCTCTCTGATCTCATGGTAGATCTACTCTTGTAACACCCATATCTTCAATATTAATCAAGCATGACGTAGGGTTTTACCTCCATCAAGAGGGCCCGAACCTGGGTAAAACTTCGTGTCCCTTGCCTCCTGTTACCATCCGGCCTAGACGCATAGTTCGGGACCCCTACCCGAGATCTGCCAGTTTTGACACCGACATTGGTGCTTTCATTGAGAGTTCCTCTGTGTCGTCGCTGTTAGGCTTGATGGCTCCTACTATCATCGGTAGCGATACGGTCCAGGGTGAGACTTTTCTCCCCGGACAGATCTTCGTATTTGGCGGCTTTGCACTGCGGGCTAATTCGTTTGGCCATCTGGAGCAGATTGAAAGCGACGCCCGTGGCCATCAGGTCAGATTTGGAAGTTTGAACTACACGGCTGACATCCGCGGAGACTTGGTCTTCGACGGATTCGAGCCACAGCCGGGCGCACCGCACTGTCTCGATGGGCATGACCTAGCTCTGCCACCAGACGGTACTCCAGAGGCCGCGCCCACACCAGCTCCGACCCTTAGCTCGGAGCCAGCTGCACCAATCAAGGACGGGTGGCTAGACACCGCCTCAGGGGCTGCAGTCTCAACGGCGATCGAGCCGAACACCAGCATAATCCTCTGCGCAGCCCGTGACTCCAAGGTGCCGGACTCTCCTCTGGACCCCGAACCATCCGCGCCCCTGCCAATCGAATCCGACTGGGCGCCGATCATGGAATTCACCGCTGCGGATATCTTTCAGCACTCGCCCTTCGGCGACATTCTGAATTCACTAAGGTCTCTCTCTTTGTCAGGAGAGCCCTGGCCGGATCATGGCCAACAGGACTGGGATGCGGACGACGAAGAAATTCGACGCCCACCCACCACCCACTTTGTAGCCACTGTCGATGATTTAACCGACATGCTCGACTTCGACTCCGAAGACATCGACGGTATGGACGACGATGTAGGAGACGAACATGAACCAGCACCTATAGGGCACTGGAAAGCCACCTCGTCGTATGACATATACATGGTGGATACACCCAATGAAGGCAACGGCGACGAGATAGCGGAGGATGACCCCTCCAAGAAGCAACCCAAGCGCCGACGTCAGCGGCGCCGCTCTAAGTCCCGCCAAAGCAAAAGTGGTGATACCGGCACAGGAGATAATAACACTCCGGATAGCGCCGAAGACAACGAAAACCCCCTCCAGCAAGAGTTAGATCAGGAGGATGAAGGAGCCAGCTCTCCTGAGAGAGCGGCTGGCGGAGAGGAGGAGGATGACAATTACATGCCCCCCTCCGAAGACGAGGCAAGCCTCGGCGACGATGAATTCGCCGTACCAGAGGATCCCGTCGAACAAGAGCGCTTCAAGCGCAGGCTTATGGCCACGGCAAATAGCCTGAAGAAAAAGCAGCAGCAGCTTCAAGCTGATCAAGATCTGCTAGCTGACAAATGGACTGAAGTCCTCGCAGCCGAGGAATATAAACTCGAGCGTCCCTCCAAGAGTTACCCAAGGCGCAGGTTACTACCCCGACTGGAGGAAGAAGCGTATGATACGGCTGATCGGCCACCTCGTGGCCGCGATAGAGAGGCATTCATGCCGAAAGCTCAGCCTCCACCCCAACGCCATCCAAATAAAAAGGCATGGGGAGATACGCCAGACCTGCGAGACATATTGGAGGACAAAGCAAAGCACTCAAGATCGATCTACGGATCACGAGGGCGCACCACTCTACGAGACGGTAAACGTCACGCCGGATACAGTAAAAGCAAATCCGGCCGGGCCGAACACAGCGGGCAGGACCCATACGAGCTGCGTCGCGATATAGCCCAATACAGAGGCGCCGCACACCCCTTATGCTTCACAGACGAAGTAATGGAACATCAATTCCCAGAAGGTTTCAAACCTGTAAACATTGAATCATACGACGGCACAACAGATCCCGCGGAATGGATTGAGGACTTCCTCCTCCACATCCACATGGCCCACGGTGATGACTTACATGCCATCAAGTACCTCCCACTAAAACTCAAAGGACCAGCACGGCATTGGCTTAATAGCTTGCCAGCGGACTCCATTAGCTGTTGGGAAGATCTGGAAGCCGCATTCCTCGACAACTTTCAGGGCACTTATGTGCGACCACCAGACGCCGATGACTTGAGCCACATAATTCAGCAGCCAGAAGAATTGGCCAGGCAATTCTGGACTCGGTTCCTTACAAAGAAAAACCAAATCGTCGACTGTCCGGATGCGGAGGCCTTAGCGGCTTTCAAGCACAACATCCGAGACGAGTGGCTAGCCCGGCACCTTGGTCAGGAAAAGCCGAAATCTATGGCAGCCCTCACGACGCTCATGACCCGCTTTTGTGCGGGAGAAGACAGCTGGTTGGCTCGCAGTAACAACATATCAAAGAACCATGGTACCTCAGATACCAAGGACGGCAACAGCAGGTCACGTCGCAACAAGCATAAGCGCCGCATTAACGGCGAAAGTACTAAGGATACGGCAGTCAATGCCGGATTCAAAGGCTCTAAACCCGGTCAGCGGAAAAAGCCATTCAAACAAAGTACGCCGGGTCCGTCCAGCTTGGACCGTATACTCGATCGCTCGTGTCAAATACACGGCACCCCAGACAAGCCAGCCAATCACACCAACAGGGATTGTTGGGTGTTCAAGCAGGCCGGCAAGTTAATTGCCGAAAACAAGGACAAGGGGCCGCATAGCGATGACGAGGAAGAACCCCGGCAGCCGCACACTGGAGGACAGAAGAGGTTTCCCCCGCAAGTGAGGACGGTGAACATGATATACGCAACCCACATCCCCAAGAGGGAGCGGAAGCGTGCGCTCAGGGACGTATATGCGCTGGAGCCAGTCGCCCCGAAGTTCAACCCTTGGTCCTCCTGTCCGATCACCTTTGATCGCAGGGACCACCCCACTAGTATCCGTCACGGCGGATTCGCCGCACTGGTCCTAGACCCAATCATCGACGGATTTCACCTCACTCGAGTCCTCATGGACGGCGGCAGTAGCCTGAACCTGCTTTATCAGGACACAGTGCGCAAAATGGGTATAGACCCCTCAAGGATCAAACCCACAAAGACGACCTTTAAAGGCGTCATTCCAGGCGTAGAGGCCCACTGCACAGGCTCAATTACACTGGAAGTGGTCTTCGGATCCCCGGATAACTTCCGAAGCGAAGAGTTAATCTTCGATATAGTCCCGTTCCACAGTGGTTATCACGCACTGCTCGAACGAACCACATTCGCTAGATTCAATGCGGTACCACATTATGCATACCTCAAGCTCAAGATGCCAGGACCTCGCGGAGTTATTACAGTCAATGGAAACACAGAGCGCTCTCTCCGAACAGAGGAGCACACCGCGGCCCTCGCAGCAGAAGCGCAAAGCAGCCTTTCAAGGCAATCTACCAGTTCGGCGTTTCAAAGCCCGGACACCTTCAAGCGCGCTTGGGGCAATCGGCAAACAGACCGCCTAGCATGATCTGAGCTCGCGTAGCAATATGGCGGCCACCCCAACCCCAGCCCAACGACGTTGTTCGTGCCGCGCGTACATCATTACGCATTAAAAACACCATGGGCACAGATGGGGAGGGGGAGGCACAACTACGACACGTCCCAAAACGCGGCCTAAACCGCACCAGGGGCTTCCCGATTGGTTATTTTTCTTTTTCTTTCAGGACTTCAATCTTTGGAAACACTGTCCGGCAGCTCTATTGCCGAACACATGATACAGCAACCAAGGAGGCCGACGACTACGGAATTCCCAGGCGGATTACAGATTTCACATAATTCCTCAGCTCGCCCTTGGATGGGACATAGTCCTACTCTTTTGCTCATTACAATATCTGTATCACTCTGCTTTAATGCAATTTTTTAATATACAATGCGTGACATTACGACTATTATCGCATTTTTGTTATATGTATACATATCTATGTGTTCATTAATGACGCCTAGCAACCGTACACTCTGGTACGGCCAATGCACCAGGGGCTTACGTACCCACAATATGGTGTGAAAAGTCCGAACACTTTCACAAGTGCGGCACCCCGAACTTATAGCATTATATGCATCAGCTCCGAATCATGTCTTTGGTCAAATGTTGGGTTTGCCCGGCTCCTATGTTTTGGTACCTTACGTTCCGCTCTATCGGCTAAGGTAGCGCTAGGAGAACTACTGCGATTGTGCCCCGGTTCTGCCGGGCCGAGCACCTCAGTAGAGAAAGCTAAAACTGACTGTCATGATAAGGCGAGAGACTGGTCGCTGTTCGGCGAGGTTTTTCGAGTCCCTAAAGACTTATGCCGCTTAGGGCGAGGGGCCGGCTCCGTCCGGCTTACAGGCGTGTATCGCGCCCCGAATTCGGCCTTCCGAATACCAGGGGCTTCGCCGAAATTTAAAATTATAGAATTCTATGGCTAAGTGAGAGTGATAAAGCATTATTAGTCCGGTTGCCTTGTTCGTTGTGCTGAGCACCTCCCTCGAAGGACCCAAACATGGGAACAAGAGTGCTCAGGTTTATCCCGAACACCCCGGCACTCGTGGCATGGGGGCAGAAGCCGAGGACTAGCCATCTCTCAGATTGGATAAACAGCCAAACAGAAGGTAATATTTTAAATTCACACAAGCGTTGCATAGCGCATATGAAACAAGTTTTCATTACACAGGATAAAAAACGAGCAAGTCTCATTCAAATATTACATTTTGTGAACACTCATCCGCGATAAGACGGGCGCCCGGCAGAACACCCTCGTAGTACATCTCGGGGTGGCGGTGCTCCTTGCCCTCCGGCGGCCCCTCCTTGATAAGCTTCACGGCGTCTAGCTTGACCCACTGCGTTTTCACACGGGCGAAGGCCCGGCGTGCACCTTCAATGCAGACGGATCGCTTGACGACCTCCAGCCGTGGGCAGGCATCCACAAGCCGCCTCACCAGGCCGAAGAAGCTGTTCGGAAGGGCGTCGCCAGGCCACAACCGGACTATGAAGCCCTTCATGGCCTGATCGGCCGCCTTATGTAGCTCGGCCATCTGCTTCAGCTGGTCGCTCATTGGCACCGGATGTTCGGCCTCAGCATACTGAGACCAGAACAGCTTCTCCGTCGAGCTTCCGTCCTCGGCCTGGTAGAACAGTGCGGCATCGGACACACTGCGGGGCAAATCTGCGAATGCTCCTGAAGAGCTCCGGATTCGGGTAAGTAATCGGTAATTCACCTTTACATGCTTGCTTTGCATATAGAAAGCCTTACCCGCCGCTATCTTCTTCATCGCGTCGATCTCCTGAAGGGCCTTCTGGGCCTCGGCCTTGGCACTCTTCGCGCTCTCACGGGCCGCGGCAAGCTCAGACTCTCTCGTCTTCAAGTCAAGCTCCAACGCCTCGTGCTTGGTCACGAGAGCCTGGAGCTCTTACTGCACCTCGCCCACCCGAGCCTCGTGCCTCTCTCGCTCGGTGCACTCTTGGGCCGCCTTTTCTTCGGCCTGGGACAACGATTGCTTCAGGGTCGCCACCTCGGTCGTAGCCCCTGGCAAACATACAATGATCCTGTCATTTAGCAATCGCGTCCTTTTTCTCATCTACAGACGGGGTATCACTTACCCTTGTTCTCCTCGAGCTGCCTCTTAGCAAGGCCGAGCTCCTTCTGGGACCCCTCGAGGGCCTCATTCAGTACGGCGACCTCCGCAGTTAGTGCGGCGGATGCCAGCAGCGAAGCCTGCACATGCATATTGACATATTTATATTAGACTCTTGCGATATTATTTGATCCTCTGTTCGGCTTTTCTTTGTGAACATCGAACAAAGCATCAGGGGCTACTGTCTATGCGGTAACACTTCTACTACATTTTAAAATACTTACCTCGAAGCCTGTTAGAAGGCTAGTACAGGCTTCAGTCAATCCGCTCTTGGCGGACCGAACCTTCTGGATCACCGCACTCATGATAGTGCGGTGCTCCTCCTCGATGGAAGCGCTGCGAAGCGCTTTCAACATAGTGTCCGGCGCCTCTGGGTGGACAGAGGTGACTGGCACATGCGTTTCACCTTCCTTAGAAGGTGACCGCCTACCCGAGCTCGGAGCCGTTGGAGGGTCCGGCGCGGTGTTCGGCTGAGGGCCGAACTCGGAGCTCTCGGGGACCCCATCCCCTCGGCTCCCGGAGTCCGAAAGGTCGCCTTGCGGTGCCTCCGGGACTGTCCCCCCATGATCCGGTGCCTCTTGAGACAGCACCTCGGTGTCGTCGGCTGGATGAGGGGAGGTGGCCATCGGGACTGGATCGCTATCCTTGTCCGACGAAGCCAGGGAGCCATCCGAGGATACCTCGATATTGGCTCGGGCGGCCTGTACAATTGAGTTCGGCATTAGGGAAAGCAACGCGACAAAGGAATCCTATGGGTTACTTTGGTATCCGAACACTTAAGATCTCCCCGGGGGCTTGCCCTTGGGCAACCACTCGTCTTCACTTTCGTCGGCGGCGGTAGCGCTGTCCGGAGGGAGCGTCCTTTCCTTCTTGGACCCTTCGGCCTCCCCAGTTGGCGCGTCCTTCCTTTTCTTGTCTCCCCCAGTCGGTGGGGGAGCCTCTTCTTCCTCTTCCTCGTCTTTGGGGGGAAGAGTGTGCCACAGAGTCATCAGACAGTGAGTCCGACGACGCCTGGCGTCGGGAACTCTTTCGAGCTCGCTTGGCCTTCTTGGTCTTCTCCGGCACCTTATAGGGGGCCAGAGTCAGCATCTTCGTCAGAAGAGCGTCTGGGGGGCCTTCTGGCAAGGGAGCCGGACAGTCGATCTGTCCGGCCATCTTCTGCCAGTCCTGTTAACGGCACGGGAGTTTAGATCCCGCATAGAGCCAATCTATATATATAAAACAAATATCCTGTAAGAGGTAAAACAACTTACCGCACTAGCGTGGCGCTTCGCGCTGAATCCGCGATCCTCTGTAATGGGGGGAGGGACCGCGACGCCCTTGAACAGCACCCTCCAGGCATCTTCATGAGTCATGTCGAAGCGCCTGTTCGGAGTTCGGTGATGCGCCGGATTGAACTCCCACAAGGTAAACTCCCGTTGTTGGCACGGGAGTATCCGGCGAACGAGCATAACCTGGACTATGTTGACAAGCTTGAGCTTCTTATCCACCATGTTCTGAATACATGACTGGAGTCCGGTCAGCTCTTTTGAATTACCCCAGGACAGGCCCTTCTCTTTCCAGGAGGTGAGCCGCATGGGGATGTCGGATCGGAACTCGGGGGCCGCTACCCATACGGGGTCGCACGGCTCGGTGATATAGAACCACCCCAATTGCCACCCCTTTATGGTGTCCACGAAGGTGCCCTCGAGCCATGTGATGTTGGGCATCTTGCCCACCATGGCGCCTCCGCACTCCGCCTGGCGGCTGCTCACTACCTTCGGCTTGACATTGAAGGTCTTCAGCCATAAGCCGAAGTGGGGCTTGATGCGGAGGAAGGCCTCGCACACGACGATAAACGCCGAGATGTTGAGGATGAAGTTTGGGGCTAGATCATGGAAATCCAGGCCGTAATAAAACATGAGCCCCCGGACGAAGGGATGGAGAGGGAATCCTAGTCCGCGGAGGAAATGGGTGAGGAATACCACCCTCTCATGGGGCTCGGGGGTGGGGATGAGCTGTCCCTCATCTGGGAGCCGGTGCGCGATGTCGTCGTGCAGGTATCCGGCTCTCCTCAGTTTCTTGATGTCTCCCTCCGTGACGGAGGAGACCATCCACTTGCCTCCCGCTCCGGACATGGTTGGAGAAGGTTGAGATGGAAGTGAGGACTTGGGCGCTAGAGCTCGAGTATGCGGGAGCGGATGAGCAGAGGAGGAAGAAGGCGTGGATAGAAAGGTGAATCCTTATCCCTTTATATGGGCGGACAAAATTAAACGTCCCCACTTGCCTAGTAAAACTCGCTTATCCCCCAAGCGCCGCAATTGATGGCGCGGTTGGGTTACCCACGCCCGTATTGATGAGAATCCCGTAATAAGGGGACACGATCTCTGCTTTGACAAGACGTGTCGAAAAACTGCCTCGCGTTATGTGCGGGGCTGGTTAAAAGAAACGGTTCGAATAATCACCGGGCCATGACATAACGTCATGCTGTCAAAACAAGCCAGCAAATTAGATCTGCGAAAAAACATTATTCTCTCTACGGTGAAATGTGGGACTTATTTTGCAGGGTCGGACACTATCCTCGTATTCAACTTCTTCTGTAATGTATTCGGAGAAGGAACCCGCCTTGCAATGCCGAAGACAACTGCGCGCCGGACTCATCGTCATTGAAGCCTGGTTCAGGGGCTACTGTGGGAGTCCTGGATTAGGGGGTCTCCGGACAGCCGGACTATCTCCATTGGCCGGACTGTTAGACTATGAAGATACAAGATTGAAGACTTCGTCTCGTGTCCGGATGGGACTCTACTTGGCGTGGAAGGCAAGCTAGGCAATACGTATATGGATATCTCCTCCTTTGTAACCGACCTTGTGTAACCCTAACCCTCTCCGGTGTCTATATAAACCGGAGGGTTTTAGTCCGTAGGACAACAATCACAACATATAATCATTTCGTAGGCTAGCTTCTAGGGTTTAGCCCCTCTGATCTCGTGGTAGATCTACTCTTGTAATACCCATATCTTCAACATTAATCAAGCATGACGTAGGGTTTTACCTCCATCAAGAGGGCCCGAACCTGGGTAAAACTTCGTGTCCCTTGCCTCCTGTTACCATTCGGCCTAGACGCACAGTTCGGGACCCCCTACCCGAGATCCGCCGGTTTTGACACCGACAATCACCAACAACGGCTGAATCCTAAGATGAAAGAAGTGGTAAGCAAGGAAATATTAAAAATCCTTGAGGCAGGTATAATTTATCCTGTTGCTGATAGTCAGTGGGTAAGTCCTGTCCATTGTGTCCCTAAGAAGGGAAGTATTACTGTTGTTCCTAATGATAAAGATGAATTGATTCCGCAAAGAATTATTACATGTTATAGGATGGTAATTTATTTCCGCAAATTAAATAAGGCTACTAAAAAGATCATTACCCCTTACCTTTTATTGATCAAATGCTAGAAAGATTATCCAAACATACACATTTTTGCTTTCTAGATGGTTACTCTGGTTTTTCTCAAATACCTGTGTCAGCTGATGATCAAGCAAAGACCACTTTTACTTGCCCTTTCGGTACTTTTGTTTATAGACGTATGCCTTTTGGTTTATGTAATGCACCTGCTACCTTTCAAAGATGCATAATGGCTATATTATCTGACTTTTGTGAAAAGATATGTGAGGTTTTCATGGACGAGTTCTCCATTTATGGATCCTCATTTGATGATTGCTTGAGAAACCTTGATCGAGTTTTGTAGAGATGTGAACAAACTAATCTTGTTCTGAATTGGGAGAAATGCCACTTTATGGTTAATGAATGTATTGTCTTGGGGCATAAAATTTCTGATAGAGGCATTGAAGTTGATAAAGCTAAAGTTGATGCTATGAAAAGATGCCATGTCCCAAGGACATTAAAGGTATAAGAAGTTTTCTGGGTCATGCCGATTTTTATAGGAGGTTCATTAAGGATTTCTCAAAAATTTCTCGGCCTCTGACTAACCTATTACAAAAAGATATTCCTTTTATCTTTCATGATGATTGCGTAGAAGCATTTGAAATACTTCAGAAAGCATTGATTTCTGCACCTATTGTTCAGCCACCTAATTGGAATTTACCCTTTGAAATTATGTGTGATGCTAGTGATTATGCTGTAGATGTTGTTCTAGGGCAGAGAGTTGATAAGAAATTAAGTGTTATTCAATATGCTAGTAAAACTCTAGACAATGCCCAGAGAAATTATGCTACTACTGAAAAAGAATTTTTAGCAGTTATTTTTGCTTGTGATAAGTTCAGACCTTATATTGTTGATTCTAAAGTAACTATTTAGATTGATCATGCTGCTATTAAATACCTTATGGAAAAGAAAGAAGCTAAACCTAGACTTATTAGATGGGTTCTCTTGCTACAAGAATTTGATTTGCATATTATTGATAGAAAGGGAGCTGAGAACCCCGTTGCATACAACTTGTCCAGGTTAGAAAATGTTCTTGATGACCCACTACCTATTGATGATAGCTTTCCGGATGAACAATTAAATGTCATAAATGCTTCTCGAACTGCTCCATGGTATGCTGATTATGCTAATTATATTGTTGCTAAATTTATACCACCTAGTTTCACATACCAGCAAAAGAATAAGTTCCTCTATGATTTGAGACATTACTTTTGGGATGACACACATCTTGATAAAGAAGGAGTAGACGGTATTACTAGATGTTGTGTACCTGAGCATGAACAGGAACAGATCCTACGCAAGTGTCACTCCGAGGCATATGGAGGACACGATGCTGGACATAGAACTGCACATAAGGTATTGCAATCCGGTTTTTATTGGCCTATTCTCTTCAAGGATTCCCGTAAGTTTGTCTTGTCTTGTGATGAATGTCAAAGAATTGTTAATATTAGTAGACGTCAAGAAATGCCTATGAATTACTCTTTTGTTATTGAACCATTTGATGTTTGGGGCTTTGATTATATGGGACATTTTCCTTCCTCTAACGGGTATACACATATTTTAGTCGATGTTGATTACATTACCAAGTGGGTAGAAGCTATTCCAACTAGTAGTGTTGATCATAAGACCTCTATTAAGATGCTTAAAGAAGTTATTTTCCTGAGGTTTGGAGGCCCTAGAAATTTATTGACGGATGGTGGTTCACATTTTATTCATGGTGCCTTTCGTAAAATGCTTGCTAAGTATGACGTTAATCATAGAATTGCATCTCCTTATCACCCACAATCTAGTGGTCAAGTAGAATTGAGTAACAGAGAGCTCAAATTAATTTCGCAAAAGACTGTTAATAGATCTAGAAAGAATTGGTCCAAGAAACTTGATGATGCATTATGGGCCTATAGAACTGCATACAAAAATCCTATGGGTATGTCTCTATATAGAAAGGTTTATGGTAAAGCATGTCACTTACCTCTTGAATTAGAACATAAGGCATATTGGGCTATTAAAGAGCTCAACTATGACTTCAAACTTGCCGGTCAGAAGAGGTTATTTGAAATTAGCTCACTTGATGAATGGAGAACCCAAGCCTATGAAAATGCCGAGCTGTTTAAAGAAAAAGTTAAAAGATGGCATGACAAAAGGGTACAAAAGCGTGAGTTTAATATAGGTGATTATGTATAGCTATACAACTCTCTTTTAAGATTTTTTTAGGAAAACTTCTCTCTAAATGGGAAGGTCCTTACGTTATCAAGGAGGTCTATCGTTCCGGTGCCATAAAAATCAACAACCTCGAAGGCACAAATATGAGGGTAGTGAACGGTCAAAGAATCAAACATTATATCTCAGGTAATCCTATAAATGTTGAAACTAATATCATTGAAACCATAACCCCGAAGGAATACATAAGGGACACTTTCCAGAACGTTTCAGACTCCGAAAAGCAATAGGTATGTGGTACGGTAAGTAAACCGACTCCAAAACAGTTCTAATGACAATTTTTCTCCATTTTGGAATACTTAGAAAAATAGGAAAATAAGAAGCAGACCGGAAAGGACACGAGGCTTCGACGAGGGTGGAGGACGCGCCCTACTCCCCTGGGCGCGCCCCCCAGCCTCATGGGCACCTCGTGTGCTCTCCGGACTTCGTTTTCTTGCACGATACTTCTTTTGGTCGGTAAAAATTCATTATATAATCTCCCGAAGGTTTTGGCCATCGTATCACACAAAAATCTCTTGTCTTTGTTTCAAGGTGTTTTTCTGACAGATCCAGGTCGTAATGTCGTCTTCAAGTGCGCCCAAGGACAAGTTCTTCAAGAAGGTCAATAACCCCTACCTCACGGATGTGCTGCAACACCCTCAAACCATTGAGATGCGTGAGGGGTTGTTGCACATCCGCGATGTTAAGGGACCAAGGAGGACCGGAAGCAAGGAGGCAAGGCTCGAGGCATTGGAGCAACAAGTTTTCAAGTGCCAGGAGATGGTGGAGCGCGGACTCGACTCCAATCACATTATGATCACAGAGTTCACCAACAACCACAAGCTGGACGTCAAGGACATTGGGGAGGCCATCTTCAAGCTTCATGAGAAAATCGAGCACCTCCAAGCCAAGATCTATGACCTACAAAATCAAAACTGTGAGTAGGAATATAGATTCAAGAGGATGAGTTTGGCTGCAGATTTGAGGATTCAGGAGATTTGATCATCCTTCTATGATGGTGAGCCAATGCCTTGGAAGAGGGACGACAAGCCTACATCATCAACAACTCCACCTTCTTCACCAACAAAGAAGAACTGAGTATCTGGTATGGGCACTCCCCTTGGCAACTGCCAAGCTTGGGGGAGTGCCCTAGTATCGTATCACCATCACTTTTATCTTTACTGTTTTTCTTAGTTCGGTCCTTTTGATAATATCTTGATCTAGTAGAATAAAGTTTTAGTATGATCTAGTTGTGAGTTTTGCTTTGTGATCCCTCTATGTAATCGAGTCCGTGAGCTATATAATAAAGATTAGTGTTGAGTCAAGGGATTGATTATTTTGCTATGATCTTGAGGGAATTAAATAAATAAAAGATAAGAAATAAAAAGAAATAAAGAGATCATATGGATCTTATGGAGAGTAATGAGCTCACATATAAAGAGTATGATGAATAAAGGTTGATGAGAGTTGACAAACATAGTTTTGGTCTTTGTTGCAATTAATAGGAAGTAATAAAGAAAGAGAGGTTGACATATAAATATACTATCTTGGACATCTTTTATGATTGTGAGCACTCATTAAAGTTTGATATGCTAAAGAGTTGACGTTGGACAAGGAAGACAACATAATGGGTTATGTTTTCTTTCATCTGAGATAAATTATATTGCCATGGATCATCCAACATGCTGAGCTTGCCTTTCCCTCTCTTGCTAGCCAATTCCTTTGCACCAAGTAGAGATACTACTTGTGCTTCCAAATATCCCTAAACCCAGTTTTGCCATGAGAGTCCACCATATATACCTATGGACTGAGTAAGATCTTTCATGTAAGTTGTCATCGGTGCAAGCAATAAAAATTGCTCCCTAAATATGTATGACTTATTAGTGTGGAGAAAATAAGCTTTATACGATCTTGTGATGTGGAAGAAATAAAAGCGACAGACTGCATAATAAAGGTCCATATCACAAGTGGCAATATAAAGTGACGTTCTTTCGCATTAAGATTTTATGCATCCAACCATAAAAGCGCATGACAACCTCTGCTTCCCTCTGCGAAGAGCCTATCTTTTACTTTTATCTTCTACCTTACATAAGAGTCATGGTGATCTTCACCTTTCCCTTTTTATATTTTATCCTTTGGCAAGCACAATGTGTTGGAAAGATCATGATATATATAGCTAATTGGAAGTGAGTCTTCATGAACTATTATTGTTGACATTACCCTTGAGGTGAAATGTTGGGAGGCAAAACTATAAACCCCTATCCTTCTCTGTGTCCGATTAAAACTTTGTACCCATAAATACTGCGTGAGTGTCAGCAATTGGGAAAGACTAAAAGATGGTTGAGTATGTGGACTTGCTGAAAAGCTCTTATATTGACTCTTTCCTATGTTATGGTAAATTGCAATTGCCTCAATGACTGAGACTAGAGTTTATTGGTTCTCAATGAAGTTTATGATTCATATTTGAAATTGTGATTTAATTGTTACTTTAGCATAAGAGATCATATGACAATATATATATATATATATATATATATGTTGTTGTTGTTCTAAGAATGATCATGATGCCCTCATGTCCGTATTTTATTTTTATCGACACCTCTATCTCTAAACATGTGGACACATTTTTCGATTTCGGCTTTCGCTTGAGGATAAGCGAGGTCTAAGCTTGGGGGAGTTGATACGTCCATTTTGCATCATGCTTTTATATCAATATTTATTGCATTATGGGCTGTTATTACACATTATGTCACAATACTTATGCCTATTCTCTCTTATTTTACATGGTTTACATGAAGAGGGAGAATGCCGGCAGCCGGGATTCTGGGCTGGAAAAGGAGCAAATATTAGAGACCTATTCTGCACAGCTCCAAAAGTCCTGAAACTTCACGAAAGTTATTTCCAGAATATATAAAAAATATTGAGCGCAAGAAGTACTAGAGGGGGACCACCCACTAGCCACGAGGGTGGGGGGCGTGCCCCCTGCCTCGTGGGCCCTCTGGTGGCCCTCCAATGCCCATCTTCTGCTATATGGAGTCTTTCGTCGATGAAAAAATAATAAGCAAGCTTTGAGGAAGAAACTCCGCCGCCACGAGGTAGAACCTTGGCATAACCAATCTAGGGCTCCAGCAAAGCTGTTTTGCCGGGGAAACTTCCCTCCGGGGGGGGGGGGATCATCACCATCGTCATCACCAATGATCCTCTCATCGGGAGGGGGTCAATCTCCATCAACATCTTCACCAGCACCATCACATCTCAAACCCTAGTTCATCTCTTGTATCCAATCTTTGTATCCAATCCTCAGATTGGCACCTGTGGGTTGCTAGTAGTGTTGATTACTCCTTGTAGTTGATGCTAGTTAGTTTACTTGGTGGAAGACCATATTTTCAGATCCATTATGCATATAAGTACCCCTTTGATTATGAACATGAATATGCTTTGTGAGTAGTTACGTTTGTTCCTGAGGACATGAGAGAAGTCTTGCTATTAGTAGTCATTTGAATTTGGTATTTGTTCGATATTTTGATGAGATGTATGTTGTCATCCCTCTAGTGGTGTCATGTGAACATCGACTACATGACACTTCACCATTGTTTTGGCCTAGAGGGAGGCATTGGGAAGTAATAAGTAGATCATGGGTTGCTAGAGTGACAGAAGCTTAAACCCTAGTTTATTCGTTGCTTCATAAGGGGCTGATTTGGATCCATATGATTCATGCTATGGTTCGGTTTACCTTAATACTTTTGTTGTAGTTGCGGATGCTTGCAATAGGGGTTAATCATAAGTGGGATGTTTTTCCATGTAAGGACAGCACCCAAGCACTGGTCCACCCACATATCAAATTATCAAAGTACCGAACGTGAATCATACGAAAGTGATGAAAACTAGCTTGACGATAATTCCCATGTGTCCTCGGGATTGCTTTCCTTCATATAAGAGTTTGTCCAGTCTTGTCCTTTTCTATAAAAAGGATTGGGCCCTCTTGCTGCACTTTATTTACACTTGTTACTTGTTACTCGTTACCAATTAACTTATCACAAAACTATTTGTTACTGATAATTTTAGTGCTTGCAGAGAATACCTTGCTGAAAACCGCTTATCATTTCGTTCTGCTCCTTGTTGGGTTTGACACTCTTACTTATCAAAAGGACTACGATAGATCCCCCATACTTGTGGGTCATCATCGGGATTAACTCCTTGGAACGTGCCTGTGACCTTTGGCTCTCCTTCTGCTATCTAAAGTTTGTTGATGACCTTTGGGGAAATCAAGTTCAACCCGGCCCCGCCGTCAACCAACATCTTCATGACCTTGAGGTTGCTAATTTTTGGAGAGACCAACAATGGCAAACATCCTATCCTAGTGATACGGTCAGGATGGTCCTCTTTGTCAAAGATGATGGGCGTGCGTGACCATTTGAGCGGCTTCCGAGCCTCTACCGCTGGCTCCATGGCATTGACCTCACGTGCCCACCGTTTGAGCTGGCGGTGAGAGGAATGCAGGGATGCACCCCCAGCAATGCATAGGGCATCGGTAGCCTTCTGGAACTCCTGCTCACTAGTTTCCTCTTCATCCCCTCCATCACTCTCATCATTGCAAGCTTCCTTCTCTCAACCCCTGGCAGGTTTTCCTTGTTTACGGAAGGGTTTGCTGGGGCGATTTGCTTCACCGCCTCGGCCCTTCTTGCCAGCGGCATTCTAACCTTTTTCCTTATCACGCTTGACATATTATGCTCTATGCCTCTTGACAAGCTGCTGAACATGATAACACTCTTGAAGATCATGGCCCTTGGTCCCATGAATCTTGTAGTACGGCCCATCACCTTTCCCACCTTCTCGGCAGCCGCAGCCTCCCGGCAGTCAGCACACATAGCAGCCTCCTTGCTAGGAGCTTCAGCTTTAGCCTTCTTTCTCGTACTAAGTGTGCTCGATCCTTCGACAGTCATCACTGCCTTATCCTTGCGCTTCTTGCTCTTCTTCTGACTGGTGGATTCGTCGTCATCCTCAGAGTCGACATTGACGCAATCCTCTTCACCTGGGAGTTTCCTTCCCTCCTCCATCCGAGCACACTTGTCCACTAAGGTGTAAAGCTCCTTCACAGTCTTGGGCAACCACACGTTCATCTTGGAACGAATCCTGCGGTTGCGCATTTTGGATTGGAAGGCAGCTATCACAGCTGCTGGATGCATATTTGGGATGTTTCCGTGGACTCTGCCGAATCTATGTAAGTACTTTCGGAGAGTCTCTCCTTCCTTCTGCTGGAGAAGCTGCAAGTCGTTGGGCCGCCCTGGATCTTGATGGCCGCCAGTGAAGACACCAATGAACTCATGGCATAGGTCAACCCATGATGAAATGGAGCTCTTTAGCAGGTGCATCAGCCAAGACCTCATGTTGGACTTGAGCGCCAAAGGGAAGTAGTTGGAAAACACCTTCTCACCCCTTCCCCCGGCAGCTTGAACAACAATGGTGTAGATGCTCAGAAAATCTACCGGGCTTATCCTCCCATCATACTTCTCGGGTGTCTCTGGCTTGAACATGTGAACGGACGGCCAACGGACTTGCCACAACTCACGAGTAAAGGCAAGGCACCCAACCTCGAAAGGTAGGTACCCGCCAACCTCGATCGCAGGCTCATCAACATCGGGACCATCACACCCATCGGTCCGACGGTGGTCGTCGCGGCGTCGCTCAATGACGATGCGCGCGTCTCCCCTCCGGTTGTCCTCCGGGGCTTGCCGTTGGCCTGGACGTGCTTGAGAGTCAGATGAGGCCATCAAGACATCATCCGCTTCTTGATTCTGCTGCTCTCGCGCTGGTTGTTGTGGTGGGGACTGTACCGTGGGGGTGGCCCCTTTCGTACGACCATCAGCACGAGTGGTCCTCGTCGCTTGGGGAGGCCGTGGCGGGTCGGCTCGCTGTGAGCCCCCAGCCTTGGTGAAACCAAGCAGACTCTGGATGGTGGCACGCCACTCATCCATTTGCTCGGTCACTGATGGAAACATCAATAACAACTGAGCCCGCACCATGGCCTCCGTAGCAGTGCTTGGCATGGGTGATGATGATGTGGACCGCGTCATCGCTCGGCTTCTGATGGTGCCAACGACGATAGAACCACGTCCTCGCTGTTGCGAGGCGGCCATTTGGGTGGCATGGTGACGTGGCGAGGGCACTTGAGGGCCAGCGGCTCCGTTGGGCACAGCGACCTGGTCAACTCGTCCCGGGGGAGGTGCACGCGTTGCGGTCGCTCCCGTGGCGGGGCGGCCGGAGGGCAGCGATTTGCCTCGGACCGAGCGCCATCATTGTGGCTGTGCCCGTCGGTAAGAGGAAGGGGCACAGATGGAATAACCCCTTCACCCGTACCTCGCGGAGCATGGCCACCGGGATGTTGCTGATGCTACTCTCCTTTGGTGTCCTCTACTCCTGCTTTGGCCGCAGGGGAGGTGGTGACATTGTTGCTTGCTTCGACCACATCCCAAGTAGCATCCACATCCTCATCTGCCTCCACATCTCTCGTGGCATTGGTGGCTGTGGGTGGCGGAGCCTTCGAGGTGGACGAGTGAGCTAAAGCGCCGGTTTTCTTCTTGGGCTCCATGGTCGATGGCGTCGTCGAAGATGAAGATGACGCGATGTTCACACTTTCAGGTTTGCGCAAGTGATCCCCCTACCTGGTTCACCAAAGATATCGCGGGAAGCCATGGCCACCTATGGGACCAAAGGTCCCTTGCTGGTTCGACGGGGGGATGGCACGTTGCACAAAGAGCAGAGGAGCGTGGGGCAACACAGCAGAGATCGCTCGGGCTGTTTACCCAGGTTCGGGCCGCCGTGAGGCGTAAAACCCTACTCATGCTTTGGTGGATTAATGGTGGAAAACTGGTGGTGGTCATAGGACGTTTGCCCGGAAGGGTTGCCTTAGGGCAAAACGGCTACGTGCATATGAAATGCGAGGTGGTGGATTCACTAACACAGGGTCCAACCCTTTCTATGGTCTCTTTGGGCCTCCTTTTATAGACTAAGGGGTCACCAGTGGCAAATCAGTCATTATGCGCTGATAAGATAGCAAATAGTGCTATCATACCTAACTCTTGAGGCTGACAGAGCGCATTAAATGCGCTGTCCAACGTCACATGGTTCCTTTCCCGGCAAGCCTTGACGGGCTGTTTTGCCAGCTTCGCACCTGCTCGCTTGACACGTCGCATGACGTGTATCGTCTGTGGGTACTTCCTGTAGAAAGAGGTTGCCATGTGGTGAATGGCTGTCACATAGTCACTTCACGGCTCGACACCGCAATGATCGACAATGAGCGTGGTTGTGAAGTGGTTTGGTGAGGTGGCAATGTCTTCTGTGAGCACGGGCAGGTCCTGCCGGGGCGTCTTGGTGGTTTTCTTTCAGGGTGACCCCGTCCTTGCCAGGCTCGTCTGCCCAGCAAGGGAGGTTTCTCTCTTAGCAGTATCTAACTCCTCTGTCTTGGTCATTGAGGGTGTCCTGGATTTGGGGGTCCTCAGACAGCCGGACTGTTGGACTATGAAGATACAAGATTAAAGACTTCGTCCCGTGTCCGGATGGGACTCTCCTTTGTGTGGAAGGCAAGCTTGGCGATTCGGATGTGTAGATCTCCTCCCTTGTAACCGACTCTGTGTAACCCTAGCCCCTCCGGTGTCTATATAAACCGGAGGGTTTTAGTCCGTATGACAACAACAATCCTACCATAGGCTAGCTTCTAGGGTTTAGCCACTCCGATCTCGTGGTAGATCAATTCTTCTAATACTCATATCATCAAGATGAATCAAGCAGGAAGTAGGGTATTACCTCCATCGAGAGGGCCCGAACCTGGGTATACATCATGTCCCCCGCCTCCTGTTACCATCCGCCTTAGACGCACAGTTCGGGACCCCCTACCCGAGATCCGTCGGTTTTGACACCGACATTGGTGCTTTCATTGAGAGTTCCACTGTGTCGTCATCATAAGGCTTGATGGCTCCTTCGATCATCGGCAACGATGCGATCCAGGGTGAGGTTTTCCTCCCCGGACAGATCTTCGTATTCGGTGGCTTTGTACTGCGAGCCAACTCGCTCGGCCATCTGGAGCAGATCGAGAACTACGCCCCTGACCATCAGGTCAGGTTTGGAAGCTTGAACTATACAACCGACATCCGCGGAGACTTGATCTTCGATGGATTCGAACCTATGTCAGGTGTGCCGCACAGTCACGATGAGCATGATTTAGCTCTGCCATCGAACAGTGTTCAGGAGATCACACCTGTAGCTACCCCGTCCCTCATTCCGGAACAGATCGCGACGTATGATGACGGGTGGATGGACCCCGCCATGGAGGCCGCATACTCAGCGGCGATAGAGCCGAATACTGACTTCACCTCCTATGAGACCTGTGTTGCCGGACACTCGGATTCGTCCCCGGCCACAGACTCCAAACAGCTCGCCTCCGTGCCCATCCAATCTTATTGGGACCGATCATGGAGTTCACCTCCGCGGTTATCTTTCAGCACTCGCCCCTAGGCAACATGCTAATCTCATTACGGTCTCTCTCCTTGTTAGGAGACCGTTGGCCGAACTATGTCCGGCTCGAGTGGGAAGCGGCCGGCGAAGAAATTCATTCCCCACCCACCACCCACTAAGTAGCCACTGTCGACGACCTAACCAACATGCTCGACTTCGACTCCGAAGACATCGACGGTATGGACGACGATGCAGGAGACGAACAGGAACCACCGCCCACAGGGCACTAGACTGCCACCTGATCATATGGTATATACATGGTGGACAACCCCAAAGAAAGCGATGGCAATAAGGCAATGGAGGATAATCCCTCCAAGAAGCAATCCAAGAACCGCCGTCATCGGCGCCGCTCTAAGCCACGCCATAGCAAAAAAACAGCGATATCGGCACAAGAGACAATAATGCTGCAAATAGTGCCGAAGACGAAGACAATCCCCTCCAGCCAGGCTTTAAGCAGGAGGATGGGCAAGCCAACCCTAAGGAACAGGCAGCAGACGAAGAATCAGAGGATGACAATTACATGCCTCTCTCCGAAGACGAGGTGAGCCTCAGCGACGAAGAATTCATCGTGCCTGAGGATCCCGTCGAACAGGAGCGCTTCAAGCGTTGGCTTATTGCCACAATAGAAAGCCTGAAGAAAAAGCAACAACAGCTTCAAGATGAGCAAGATCTGCTAGCAGATAGATGGACTGAGGTCCTGGCAGCTGAGGAACACGAACTCGGGCGCCCAATAAAAAGTTTCCCAAAGCGCAAGTTGCTACCCCAACTTGAAGAGGAAGCATTAAAGCCTGCGCTTCCAGCATATGATGCGGCAGACCGGCCACCTCGTCGCCGAGACAAGGTGGCATATAAGCCCGAAGTCCAACCCGCACCCCATCGCTAGTCAAACAAAAGCAGCAAGGCCTGGGGTAACATACAGGACCTGCGAGACGTATTGGAAAACAAAGCAGGACACAGAAGGTCGATCTTCGGATCACGAGGGCGCGCCCCAACACATGACGATGACCGTCATGCCGGATATACCAAAAGCAAATCTGGCCGGGCCGAACACAGCTGTAGGATCGAAAGTATGTCTAGAGGGGGGGGGGTGATTAGACTACTTGACCAAATAAAAATCTAGCCTTTTCCCAATTTTAGTTCTTGGCAGATTTTAGCAACTTTGAACAAGTCAAGCAATCTTAACACAATTCAAGCAAGCACGCAAAGAGTAGATGAGCAGCGGAAAGTAAAGCATGCAACTTGCAAGAATGTAAAGGGAAGGGTTTGGAGAATTCAAACGCAATTGGAGACACGGATGTTTTGTCGTAGTTCCGATAGGTGGTGCTATCGTACATCCACGTTGATGGAGACTTGAACCCACGAAGGGTAACGGTTGAGCGAGTCCACGGAGGGCTCCACCCATGAAGGGTCCACGAAGAAGCAACCTTGTCTATCCCACCATGGCCATCGCCCACGAAGTACTTGCCTCACTAGCGGTAGATCTTCACGAAGTAGGCGACTTCCTTGCCCTTACAAACTCCTTGGTTCAACTCCACAATCTTGTCGGAGTCTCCCAAGTGACACCTAGCCAATCTAGGAGACACCACTCTCCAAGAAGTAACAAATGGTGTGTTGATGATGAACTCCTTGCTCTTGTGCTTCAAATTATAGTCTCCCCAACAATCAACTCTCTCTCACGGGATATGGATTTGGTGGAAAGAAGATTTGAGTGGAAAGCAACTTGGGGAAGGCTAGAGATCAAGATTCATATGGTAGGAATGGAATATCTTGGTCTCAACACAAGTGTAGGTGGCTCTCTCTTAGAAAATATAGGTTGGAAGTGTAGGTTTGTTATGATGGCTCTCTCCACGAATGAAGAGGAGGTGGGGGGGTATATATAGCCTCCACACAATATCTAACCGTTACACATAACTTCCAAACTCGGTGGGACCGAATGGTTAAACTCGGTCGGACCAATTCAGCAAACCTTGTGATCGTTAGGGTTTTCGGTGGGACCGACATGCAACTCGGTAGCACCAATATGATTAGGGTTAGGGCATAACGTAATCTCGGTGAGACCGATTACACAAACTCGATGAGACCGATTACACAAACTCGGTGAGACCGATTTTGGTAATAAGCTGACCAGAGAGTTGTTCAGGTAAACTCGGTGGGACCAATCGCTCATTTCGGTGAGACTGAAACGTTACAAAGGGAAAACAGATAGTTTACATTGAAATCTTGGTGGGACCGATCGCTCATCTCGGTGAGACCGAAATGTTACGAAGGGAAACAGAGAGATTACAACCCCATCTCGGTGAGACCGAGATCCCTATCGGCGAGACCGATTTGCCTAGGGTTTGTGGCAGTGGCTATGACATTTGAAACTCGGTGGCGTTGGATAGAAAGAATCGGTGGGGTTACCACTTTTACATAAAGCGTTGTTGTGTTCACACCATTAGAGTTGCTTTAACTCAATTGTTAGAGCAAAGCTCCCCCTAGATGTGATATCCCCCCTAAGTGGGATGAACTAACCTTGGGTTTTGTCGATGATGACTTCATGTAGGTGTTGAAGATGTGGATGCTCTAAGTTGATGTAGATCATTCGGAGCTATCCTTTGGAGTGAGTTGCACTTTCAATACCTACACGGGTTAGTCCCACAAGGAACAAACAAGGATATCCATAGACATAGAGTGATGCACACACAAGATGATGTCTATGAGAGCATTAGGTTACCTTGTCCCTTGTCTTACCAACAAGAGGGTTTGTGACTCCTTGAACTAGTGCAAGATGTGGAAGTTGATTGCACTTGTTCTTGCCAAAATGATAAGAGTGAAGTATGTTGGCAGAGTCACCCTCAAGAACTCTCTAGTTCTTCTTATTCGGGATCCACACCATCTTGATGGGAATCCTCGGAGTTGTAGTTGTACTTGATGAAGTGGAACTTGATGTAGTCTTGGGAACCCCCTTGACCAAGGCCTTAGGAGCTTCTTCAAATGCATCAATTTCCTCTTGAAGCTTGTCCTTGCCTTTTTCCTTGTGGTCTTGTGGTGGAAGATCATCTTGAGCTTGTGTCCCCTTGAAAGAAGTAGGATCATACTTCTTTTGTTGAGGAACAAATTTCGTCTTGGGGTATTGATCTTCTTCTGACTCAACTCCATTGGCATTGAACTTTCATTCAAAGCCAATACCTTGATTCTTCCAGTGCCTTCCTTGCTTGCATACAATTTCCTCAAATTGCTTACTCCCGGCAAGGCTCTTGTAAACACCTTTCTCTATGATTCCCTTTAATAAGCTATTTTCTTGCTCAAGTGTAACTTGGCTAAGAGAATCATTAGTGGTATCAAGAGAACTACTAGAAGCAACAATATTGGATTTAGCATGATTATTGTTACTACTAGAAGAAGAATCCTTCTTGTTCTTGTTACTAGACTTGACTTGAGGCATGTAAGTGGATAAGAGTAAATGCTTGGAAATGAAAGAAGAACTTTTCTTGCGAAGATCATCATTGATTGCCTTTAAGAACTCATGCTCTTACTCAAGACTGAGCTTCTCAAAACATAATTTCTCACGAGTCCATAAAAGTTCTCGATGATCTCCTAAGATAGTTTCATGAGCTAACTTAAGAGTGTTTAGTTCTTTAGTTAGAGACTCAATCTTCTCCTTATCATTGTCATTCGTTTCATCTTGATTAGCATGATTAATTGACGTTTCATCATAGTAATCATCACTAGAGTTATCAACAAGTAAATCATCATCACCTAACAAGTCATCTTATCACTATTGAAATCCACATACTCGGGGTGTGATACCTTTGGGCATTTAGCCATGAAGCATCTTCCAATTCCTTCATTTGGTGAATCAAATATGTCGTAGGAGTTGGTTGACACAAGTGCTAGACCGGCAACACCTTCATCTTGAGTATATTCGGAGTCGGAATGATAGCTTCTCTCGGAGTGACTGTCAGAGTCGGAGCCGGATACCCATTCACCAACATGAGCTTGATGTCTTCATTTTCTGTAGCTCCTTGATGACTTGTCCTTCCTTTCCGAATCCTTGCTTCTCCGGGAGGGTCTTCATTTATAACAATCATCCCTACTCCTTCTCTCCCTCGATGGTGATTCTTCTCTTCTACTTCTTCTTTTCGGAGAATCTTCTCTTCTCTTGTGGGGAGCCGTACACTCATTGGAGTAGTGTCCGGGTCTTCCACAATTGTACAGTTTCGCTCTCGACTAGAAGATCTTTTGTCATTGTAGGACCTTGACTTGGAACTTCTATTTGCTTCTATTCTTGTAGAACTTGTTGAAGTTCTTCACCATTAGGCTCAATTATTCATTGAAGGTTTGTTTCTCACTTGATGATGTGGGAGCTTCACACGAGGCTTTGTAAGCACCACTTGACTTGTTATGGAGATTCTCCTTATCCTTGAGTGACATCTCATGAGAAACAATTCTTCCAATGACTTCCGTTGGCTTGAGATCTTTGTAATTTGGCATCATTTGGATCAATGTGCACACGGTATCATATTTTCCATCCAAGGCTCTTAGGATCTTCTTGATGACGAATTTGTCGGTCATCTCTTCACTTCCTAAGTCGGCAATCTCATTTGTGATAAGAGCAAGCCTAGAGTACATTTCAGCGACACCTTCACCATCCTTCATTTTGAACTTGTCAAGTTGACTTTGAAGCATATCCAACTTGGATTCCTTGACGGAGTTGGTACCTTCGTGCATATCAATTAAAGTATCCGAAATTTCATTTGCATTTTCAAGACTGCTGATTTTTTTAATTCGTCGGGGCACAATCCATTGAAGAGGATATCACAAGCTTGAGCATTGTGTTGCAGCATCTTCAACTCTTCCACGGTAGCTTCATGATTTGGTTCTTTCCCATCAAAGAATTCACCTTGCAAGCCAACACACACAATAGCCCAAACAGCGGGGTTATGTCCAAGAATATGCATTTTCATCTTATGCTTCCAACTAGCAAAATTAGTACCATCAAAGTAAGGACCTCTATGGTGGTAATTTCCCTCGCTAGACGCCATACTCACCTAGGTTGTGAAACCAAGGCTATGACCTCCAAAAGCTATGAAAATCAAGGCAAATGGAGACCAAAGCTCTGATACCACTTGTAGGATCGAAAGTATGTCTAGAGGGGGGTGATTAGACTACTTGACCAAATAAAAATCTAGCCTTTTCCCAATTTTAGTTCTTGGTAGATTTTAGCAACTTTGAACAAGTCAAGCAATCTTAACACAATTTAAGAAAGCATGCAAAGAGTATATGAGCAGCGGAATGTAAAGCATGCAACTTGCAAGAATGTAAAGGGGAGGGTTTGGAGGATTCAAACACAATTGGAGACACGGATGTTTTGTCGTAGTTCCGATAGGTGGTGCTATCGTACATCCACATTGATGGAGACTTGAACCCACGAAGGGTAACGGTTGAGCAAGTCCACGGAGGGCTCCACCCACGAAGGGTCCACGAAGAAGCAACCTTGTCTATCCCACCATGGCCATCGCCCACGAAGTACTTGCCTCACTAGCGGTAGATCTTCATGAAGTAGGCGATCTCCTTGCCCTTACAAACTCCTTGGTTCAACTCCACAATCTTGTCGGAGGCTCCCAAGTGACACCTAGCCAATCTAGGAGACACGACTCTCCAAGAAGTAACAAATGGTGTGTTGATGATGAACTTCTTGCTCTTGTGCTTCAAATGATAGTCTCCCTAACACTCAACTCTCTCACAGGATATGGATTTGGTGGAAAGAAGATTTGAGTGGAAAGCAACTTGGGGAAGTCTAGAGATCAAGATTCATATGGTAGGAATAGAATATCTTGGTCTCAACACAAGTGTAGGTGGTTCTCTCTCAGAAAATATAGGTTGGAAGTGTAGGTTTGTTCTGATGGCTCTCTCCACGAATGAAGAGGAGGTGGAGGGGTATATATAGCCTCCACACAATATCTAACCATTACACATAACTTCCAAACTTGGTGGGACCGAATGGTTAAACTCGGTCGGACCGATTCAGCAAAGCTAGTGATCGTTATGGTTTTCGGTGGGACCGACATGCAACTCGGTAGGACCGATATGATTAGGGTTAGGGCATAACGTAATCTCGGTGAGACCGATTACACAAACTCGATGAGACCTATTACACAAACTCGGTGAGACCGATTTTGGTAATAAGCTAACCAGAGAGTTGTTCAGGTAAACTCGGTGGGACCAATCGCTCATTTCGGTGAGACTGAAACGTTACAAAGGGAAAACAGATAGTTTACATTGCAATCTTGGTGGGACCGATCGCTCATCTCGGTGAGACCGAAATGTTACGAAGGGAAACAGAGAGATTACAACCCCATCTCGGTGAGACCGAGATCCCTATCGGCGAGACCGATTTGCCTAGGGTTTGTGGCAGTGGCTATGACATTTGAAACTCGGTGCCGTTGGATAGAAAGAATCGGTGGGGCCGAGTTTGACTTTTGGTTTAGGTCATATGTGGATGTGAGAAATTAGTTGAGGGTTTTGGAGTATATCACTAAGCATTTTGAGAAAGAGCCTCATTAAGCAACACATCATCCCTCCTTGATAGTATTGGCTTTTCCTATAGACTCAAATGTGATCTTGGATCACTAAAATAGAAAATTTTGAGTCTTGATCTTTGAGCTTGAGAACCGACACTCAGGCTTGGTCTTCAGGTGGTGGTGTTACCAAAAAGTTACCAAAAAGTGATGGTGTAGACAGAACTAGTTACCAAGATAGAAAATGTGATCTTTGATCTTTGAACAAGTTACCAAAAAGTTCATAAAAATGCATAGTGCTAAACCGACACTCAGGCTTGGTCTCCAGGTGGTGGTGTAGACAGAACTTCAATAACGAAGGCATCAGTCGATGTAGATGGAGCTGGTGGAGTAGATGCTGGAGCCGGTGGCACTAAAGCTGTAGCTGGTGCAGATGAAGTAGCTCTGGTGTTTGGAATAGGCACTGCAGCAGACCTCTGACCTCTGGGCACTCTAGCAAAAGCATCAGTGGTTGTCTTGCCCTTCTTCTCCTCCACTTCATCCTAAAGTTTCTCAACGACTGATTGGATCTCAGTGACCTTCACATCTAAGTCATAGAACTTCTGCTCCATGATCCTCTCCAAGCTATCCTGGTTTTGAGTCAGGGAGGATAGGCCCTTCTCAATCCTCAGAGTAGAGGCAATCAAATAGCCAAGCTGATCTTGCTTGCTCTTCGGAAGATACTGAGATGCTTCTTCAGTAGTTGGCATCCTTGCAGCCTTTTCAGCCTTTGCCTTCTCCTTCTTGGCTTGTGCGTGTACAGAAGATGGTTCATTTTCATCCATCACCACAGTGTTGTCCTCAAAGTCTGGGTAGATGGGCAGGTGCTCCTTGTCCAGCACATATGTGCCAGTGCCCATCTTGGAGTTAATAAGCTCCTGAATCTGTGGGGCATATCCACAACTCATCTTCTGATCTGCACCTGTCCTCTTTATGGTTTCCACTATTAGGCTCAGGACTTTGAACTTCTGTGGAACATCAAAGATGTGAAGCAAGTTAATTGCATGGCCTCTGATCATCTTGTGATCACCTGACTTTGGCAAGAGAGTGTGCCCGAGGATCCAGTTGATAGTTGGCAAGCCTGGCAAAAGGTAATGTACAGATCCAAACTTGTGTGTCTCAAGAGCAGCATCTGGGATCTCCTTGTACATGTGTGCCATCGTGCTGTGATCCTTCTTCTTCTTGGCATAGACATCCAAGTCATCTTCATGTTCTTTTGGGGCATTGATCAACTTAGCCCATTTTGCAACTGCTGACTGGTACCTAGTGGCTTCATACATCCAGACAATCCTTCCATCTGGGTAGAAGTGAGTTGTGGAGTAGAACTGCATGATGAGCTCATCATTCCATTTTGTGAGCTTCTGAGCCACAAACTCATCAACTCCACAAGCCTTGAAGCTGTCATATACACCAGGGAAGTGATCCTCATTTTCCTCAATGAATTTCCAATCAACCCATCTCATGTCACACACTATTGGATTCTTGTCAAGCAAGATGGTCTCATAGAAGTCCTGTTGTTCCTTTGTATGGAACCTGTAGTCCACAGCAGTCCTTCTCCTTGTGGCATATGGATCTGACTCTCTCCATAGCCTCAATCCCGAATCCCTTCCTTATCTTCATGTTCTCAGCTACTGGATGAGCATCATTGTGATCTGGAATTTTTGGCTTCAATTTCCTCAAGACAACAGAATCATCTTCTTCTTCCATTGCAGCTTTAGGCATTGGGGCCTTGTTTTTCTCTACTGCTGGGATGTTCCTGGTGCTCCTCTTGGGTGCAGTTTTGGGTTTTGGAGCAGCTGGCTTAGAAGTTCCTTTGGGCTTAGATGGGGAAGCCCCTGATCTTATGGCATCTCCCATAAGCTTTTGAGCTTTGGGTGCTGGTGTAGCATCCTCTCCCTCTTCCTCTTCTTCAGAGTCTTTCACAATTCAAGCAAGCATGCAAAGAGTATATGAGCAGCGGAAAGTAAACCATGAAACTTGCAAGAATGTAAAGGGATGGGTTTGGAGGATTCAAACGCAATTGGAGACACGGATGTTTTGTCGTAGTTCCGATTGGTGGTGCTATCGTACATCCACGTTGATGGAAACTTGAACCCACGAAGGGTAACGGTTGCGCGAGTCCATGGAGGGCTCCACCCACGAAGGGTCCACGAAGAAGCAACCTTGTCTATCCCACCATGGCCATCGCCCATGAAGGACTTCCCTCACTAGCGGTAGATCTTCACGAAGTAGGCGATCTCCTTGCCCTTACAAACTCCTTGGTTCAACTCCACAATCTTGTCGGAGTCTCCCAAGTGACACCTAGCCAATCTAGGAGACACGACTCTCCAAGAAGTAACAAATGGTGTGTTGATGATGAACTTCTTGCTCTTGTGCTTCAAATGATAGTCTCCCTAACACTCAACTCTCTCACAGGATATGGATTTGGTGGAAAGAAGATTTGAGTGGAAAGCAACTTGGGGAAGTCTAGAGATCAAGATTCATATGGTAGGAATAGAATATCTTGGTCTCAACACAAGTGTAGGTGGTTCTCTCTCAGAAAATATAGGTTGGAAGTGTAGGTTTGTTCTGATGGCTCTCTCCACGAATGAAGAGGAGGTGGAGGGGTATATATAGCCTCCACACAATATCTAACCATTACACATAACTTCCAAACTTGGTGGGACCGAATGGTTAAACTCGGTCGGACCGATTCAGCAAAGCTAGTGATCGTTATGGTTTTCGGTGGGACCGACATGCAACTCGGTAGGACCGATATGATTAGGGTTAGGGCATAACGTAATCTCGGTGAGACCGATTACACAAACTCGATGAGACCTATTACACAAACTCGGTGAGACCGATTTTGGTAATAAGCTAACCAGAGAGTTGTTCAGGTAAACTCGGTGGGACCAATCGCTCATTTCGGTGAGACTGAAACGTTACAAAGGGAAAACAGATAGTTTACATTGCAATCTTGGTGGGACCGATCGCTCATCTCGGTGAGACCGAAATGTTACGAAGGGAAACAGAGAGATTACAACCCCATCTCGGTGAGACCGAGATCCCTATCGGCGAGACCGATTTGCCTAGGGTTTGTGGCAGTGGCTATGACATTTGAAACTCGGTGCCGTTGGATAGAAAGAATCGGTGGGGCCGAGTTTGACTTTTGGTTTAGGTCATATGTGGATGTGAGAAATTAGTTGAGGGTTTTGGAGTATATCACTAAGCATTTTGAGAAAGAGCCTCATTAAGCAACACATCATCCCTCCTTGATAGTATTGGCTTTTCCTATAGACTCAACTGTGATCTTGGATCACTAAAATAGAAAATTTTGAGTCTTGATCTTTGAGCTTGAGAACCGACACTCAGGCTTGGTCTTCAGGTGGTGGTGTTACCAAAAAGTTACCAAAAAGTGATGGTGTAGACAGAACTAGTTACCAAGATAGAAAATGTGATCTTTGATCTTTGAACAAGTTACCAAAAAGTTCATAAAAATGCATAGTGCTAAACCGACACTCAGGCTTGGTCTCCAGGTGGTGGTGTAGACAGAACTTCAATAACGAAGGCATCAGTCGATGTAGATGGAGCTGGTGGAGTAGATGCTGGAGCCGGTGGCACTAAAGCTGTAGCTGGTGCAGATGAAGTAGCTCTGGTGTTTGGAATAGGCACTGCAGCAGACCTCTGACCTCTGGGCACTCTAGCAAAAGCATCAGTGGTTGTCTTGCCCTTCTTCTCCTCCACTTCATCCTAAAGTTTCTCAACGACTGATTGGATCTCAGTGACCTTCACATCTAAGTCATAGAACTTCTGCTCCATGATCCTCTCCAAGCTATCCTGGTTTTGAGTCAGGGAGGATAGGCCCTTCTCAATCCTCAGAGTAGAGGCAATCAAATAGCCAAGCTGATCTTGCTTGCTCTTCGGAAGATACTGAGATGCTTCTTCAGTAGTTGGCATCCTTGCAGCCTTTTCAGCCTTTGCCTTCTCCTTCTTGGCTTGTGCGTGTACAGAAGATGGTTCATTTTCATCCATCACCACAGTGTTGTCCTCAAAGTCTGGGTAGATGGGCAGGTGCTCCTTGTCCAGCACATATGTGCCAGTGCCCATCTTGGAGTTAATCAGCTCCTGAATCTGTGGGGCATATCCACAACTCATCTTCTGATCTGCACCTGTCCTCTTTATGGTTTCCACTATTAGGCTCAGGACTTTGAACTTCTGTGGAACATCAAAGATGTGAAGCAAGTTAATTGCATGGCCTCTGATCATCTTGTGATCACCTGACTTTGGCAAGAGAGTGTGCCCGAGGATCCAGTTGATAGTTGGCAAGCCTGGCAAAAGGTAATGTACAGATCCAAACTTGTGTGTCTCAAGAGCAGCATCTGGGATCTCCTTGTACATGTGTGCCATCGTGCTGTGATCCTTCTTCTTCTTGGCATAGATCTCCTTGTACATGAAACTTGCAAGAATGTAAAGGGATGGGTTTGGAGGATTCAAACGCAATTGGAGACACGGATGTTTTGTCGTAGTTCCGATAGGTGGTGCTATCGTACATCCACGTTGATGGAGACTTGAACCCACGAAGGGTAACGGTTGAGCGAGTCCACGGAGGGCTCCACCCATGAAGGGTCCACGAAGAAGCAACCTTGTCTATCCCACCATGGCCATCGCCCACGAAGTACTTGCCTCACTAGCGGTAGATCTTCACGAAGTAGGCGACTTCCTTGCCCTTACAAACTCCTTGGTTCAACTCCACAATCTTGTCAGAGTCTCCCAAGTGACACCTAGCCAATCTAGGAGACACCACTCTCCAAGAAGTAACAAATGGTGTGTTGATGATGAACTCCTTGCTCTTGTGCTTCAAATGATAGTCTCCCCAACACTCAACTCTCTCTCACAGGATATGGATTTGGTGGAAAGAAGATTTGAGTGGAAAGCAACCTGGGGAAGGCTAGATATCAAGATTCATATGGTAGGAATGGAATATCTTGGTCTCAACACAAGTGTAGGTGGTTCTCTCTCAAAAAATATAGGTTGGAAGTGTAGGTTTGTTCTGATGGCTCTCTCCACGAATGAAGAGGAGGTGGAGGGGTATATATAGCCTCCACACCAAATATAACCGTCACACATAACTTTCCAAACTCGGTGGGACCGAATGGTTAAACTTGGTTGGACCGATTCAACAAAGCTATTGACTGTTAGCATTTTCGGTGGGACTGACATGCAACTCGGTAGGACCGATATGATTAGGGTTAGGTCACAACTAATCTCAGTGAGACCGATTACACAAACTCGGTGAGACCGATTTTGGTAATAAGCTAACCAGAGAGTTGGTCAGGTAAACTCGGTGGGACCGATCGCTCATTTCGGTGAGACCAAAACGTTACGAAAGGAAAACAGAGAGTTTACATTGCAATCTCGGTGGGACCGATTGCTCATCTCGGTGAGAACGAAATGTTACAAAGGGAAATAGAGAGATTACAACCCCATCGCGGCGAGACTGAGATCCCTATCGGTGAGAACGATTTGCCTAGGGTTTGTGGCAGTGGCTATGACATTTGAAACTCGGTGGCACCGGATAGAAAGAATCGGTGGGGCCGAGTTTGACTTTTGGTTTAGGTCATATGTGGATGTGAGAAAGTAGTTGAGGGTTTTGGAGCATATCACTAAGCATTTTGAGCAAGAGCCTTATTAAGCAACACCTCATCCCTCCTTGATAGTATTGGCTTTTCCTATAGACTCAAATGTGATCTTGGATCACTAAAATAGAAAATGTAGAGTCTTGAGCTTTGAGCTTGAGCCAATCCTTTGTCCTTAGCATTTTGAGGGGTCCACTTTTCTCATCCATGACATGCCAATCATTGAGCTTTCCTGAGATATTAATCTTGAAGTAGCATTAGCTCAATGAGTTATATGTTGTTAGGAATTACCAAAACCACCTAGGGATAGTTGCACTTTCAACAGTAGACAAGACTCATACGAACTACGTCGTGACATAGCCTGGCACAGAGGCGCCACACACCCCCTATGCTTCACTGATGAAGTAATGGATCATGAATTCCCAGAAGGATTTAAACCTGTGAACATTGAATCATACGATGGTACTACTGACCCCGCGGTATGGATAGAGGATTTCTTCCTCCACATTCATATGGCCTGCGGGGATGATCTACACGCCATCAAGTACCTTCCGTTAAAACTTAAAGGACCAGCTCGACATTGGCTAAATAGCTTGCCAGCAAACTCCATCGAAACTTGGGAGAACCTGGCAGACGCATTCCTGGACAAATTCCAGGGCACTTATGTGCGACCACCAGATGTTGATGATTTAAGTCACATAACACAACAGCCCGGAGAGTCAGCCAGGAAATTTTGGACTCGGTTCCTAACCAAAAAGAACCAAATTGTAGATTGTCCGGATGCCGAAGCCCTAGCGGCCTTTAAACATAACATCCATGACGAGTGGCTCGCCAGACATCTTGGCCAAGAGAAGCCAAAGTCCATGGCATCCCTCACAACACTCATGACCCGCTTCTGCGCGGGCGAGGATAGCTGGTTGGCCCGTAGCAACAACACATCAAGCAACCCTGGCACATCGGAGGCCAGAGACAGCAACAACAAGCCACGTCGCAACAAATACAAGCGCCGCAACAATGGCGACAACGCCGAAGACACGACAGACAATGCCGGATTTAGTGGCTCCAAACCGGTCAGCGGAAAAAGCCGTTCAAAAGAAACAATCCGGGCCCGTCCAGTTTGGACCGCATACTCGACCACTCGTGTCAAATTCACGGCACCCCCGATAAGCCAGCGAACCACACCAATAGAGAATGTTGGGTGTTCAAACAGTTAACGGAAACACAGAACGCTCGCTCCGCACGGAGGAGCACACTACGGACCTTGCAGCACAAATGCAAAGCAGCCTTTTGAGGCAAACCGCCAATTTGGCGACAAGGTCCACAGACACATTCAAGCGAGTCCGGAATAACCTGCAATAGAATCGCCAGGCGCATTTAGAGCTCGCCTAGCAATTCGGCCTCCGTCCTAGTCCCAGTCAAGCAATGAAATTTACGGCGCACGTACATAACTACGCACTAAAGATACCATGGGTATAGGCAGAGGCATGGCTATGGCGCATCCCACAATGCGGTTCAACCGCCTTAGGACCAGTATATCTTTATAATTTTCTTCCTTTCAGGACCCTATTCTCTAGACGCCCTCTCCGATAGCTAGATCATCGGACCCATCATGGGAGGAAAGTACCAAGGGAGCAAGAAGCTTTGACGTACAAGGGAATACCTAGGTGGTCTCTCATATCGATCGTTATACTTGTTTTACATACCTGCACGCAGCTCGCCCTTAGATCGGACATGTCAGATAGTCCTATTTTTGCTTATTGTACTACTTATACACATACGCTTTGACGTATCTTATAAATAACAATGCACAGCGTCAGCTTATTATTACTTTCTTCATCTTCCTTTTTTCTTTTCCTTGTTTGTCTATTCACGACAAGTTGCTCCCGTACATTCTGGTACGTTTAGTATGCCAGGGGCTTCAGTGTACCCCATAACACGGCAAGAAAAGTCTGAACACTTTCGACAGTGCGACACCCCGAACTTATAGCATTATATGCATCAGCTCCGAATCATGTCTTGGGTCAATAGTTGGGTTTTCCCGGCTGCCATGTTTTGGTGCCTTACGTTCCGCTATATCGGCTAAGGTAGCACTCGGAGAACTACTGCGATTGTGTCCCGGTTCTTCCGGACGAGCTCCTTAGTAGAGAAAGCTGAAAACTGACTGTCATAATGCGGCGAGTGTTGGTCGTTGTTCGAGAGGTCTCAAATCCCTAAAGATTTTTTCCGCTTCAGGCGAGGAGTCAGCCTTATCCGATTTAGGCGTTCATGGTGCCCCAAGTTCGGCCTTCCGAATACTAGGGACTTCACCAAAATTTAAAATTGTAGACTTCTATGCCTAAGTGAGAGTGATAAAGCCTTATAGTCTGATTGCCTGGTTCGTTGTGCTGAACACCTCCTTCGAAGGACCCAAAACTGGGATAAAGAGTGATCAGATTTATCCCGAACACCTCAGTACTAGCTACATGAGGGCGGAAGCCGACGACTGGCCAACTCTCAGATTTTATAAACGCCCGCACAGAAGGTAATATTTTAAATCAACAAGCGTTATACAGCGCAGACGAACTCATTTTTCATATTACAGGATCACATGAGTACATTCATTCAAATATTACATCCTTAGAACATTCCTCCGCCACAAGGCGGGCACACTTCAAGACGTTGTCATAATAATTTTTGGGGCGGCGATGCTCCTTGCCCTCCGGCGGCCCCTCCTTCACTAGCTTCTCGGCGTCCATCTTCGCCCAGTGCACTTCGCTCGGGCAAAAGCCCTGTGTGCAACCTCAATGCAGACGGACCGCTTTATGACTTCAAGGCGTGGGCAGGCATTCACAAGCCGCCTCACTACGCCGAAGTAGCTGCCACGCAGGGGCTCGCCAGGCCACATTCGTACTATGAAGCCCTTCATGGCCTGTTCGGCCTCCTTGTGGAGCTCGACCAATTGCTTCAACTGGTCGCTCAAGGGCATCAAATGTTCGGTCCCAGTATACTGAGAGCAGAACAACTTCTCCATCGAGCTCCCTTCCTCGGCCCGGTAAAATTCCACGGCATCGGACACACTGCGGGGAAGATCTACGAACGCTCCTGGAGAGCTCCGAACTCGGATTAGTAAAAGGAAAGTTTCCTTCACATGCTTGCTTTGCATAATGAATTCCTTACCCGCTGCTATCTTCTGGACCGCCTGAAGCTCCTGGAGGGCCTTGTGGGCTTCGGCCTTGGCATTTTTTGCGTTCTCAAGAGCCTTCGCAAGCTCAGACCCTTGCGTCTTAGAGTCACGCTCCAAGGACTCGTATTTTTTGACAAAATCTTGGAGCTCTTGCTACACCTCGCCGACTCGAGCCCCTTGCTTCTCGCGCTTGGTGCGCTCCTTAGCCGCTTTGTTTCGGCCTCGGACAGCGCCTCTTTCAGGGACGCCACTTCGGCTATGGCCCCTAGCAAAATTCATGAAGATCCTATGACTTAACAACCATATTCTTTTTTATTCCTTATCAATATACGGATGGGTATCACTTACCTTTGTTCTCTTCGAGCCGCCTCTTGGTAAGGCCGAGCTCTTTTTCGGACCGCTCAAGGTCCCGCTTAAGTGAGGAGACCTCGAAAGTGCGAGCGGCAGCGGCCAATAGCAAAGCCTTCTTATTCACATAAGACACATTCTGATTAGACTCCTGTGATTATTATTTGATCCTCTGTTCGGCCTTTCTTTGCGAATGCCAAACAGAGCATCAGGGGCTACTGTCTATGCTATAGCATTTTCTTATAAATCGATTACTTACCTCAAAGCCTGTTAAGAGGCTGGCACAGGCTTCAGTCAGTCCGCTTTTAGCGGACTAAACCGTCTCTACAACCGCACTCATGACAGTGCGGTGCTCTTTGTCAATGGAAGCGCCATGAAGCGCTTCCAGCAAGTTGTCTGGTGCCTCTGGATGGACAGAGGCCATCGTCATAGACGGCTCGCCCCCCTTTGTGAGGGGTCGCCCAACAGAGTCCAGAACCACGGGAGGTTCCGGCGCAGTATTCGGCCGGGGGCCGGACTTGCTGCCCCCGTCATTTGAGCTCATGGGAGCCTTGCCTCCCATGCGCCCGGTGTCTGGGAGGTCTCCTTGGAGTGGTCTGGTCGGGAGCAAATCACTGTTCATCTCCGACCGGCCCAGAGACCCATCCGAAGAGGATACGTCGAGACGGTCCTTGGGTGGGCTGCATGATCATGTTCGGCATGATAAGAAACAATAAAATGAAATATACCAGAACTGTTATGGTATCCGGATACTTACGACTTTGCTAGGGGCTTGTCCCTGGGCAACCACTCCTCGTCGTTGAATGCGGTCGTGGTGGAGCGGCCCGGAAGGAGGGCTCTTCCCTTCTTGGACCCTTCGGCCTCCCCGGATGGGGCGGCCTTCCTTTTCTTATCCCTCGGCTTGATGGGGGGAATTTTCCTCTTCCTCCTCATCGTCTTCGAGGGAGGAGGGCATCTCGGTGTTATCGGACGACGATTCCGATACAACCTTGCGCTGGAGACCTTTCCTGGTCCCCGCGGCCTTCTTCCTGGCCTTCTTCTCCGGCGCCTCATAGGGCGCCGGAACCAGCATCTGCGTCAGGAGAGTACTCGCTGGATCTTCGGGCGTGGGGCCGGACAGTCGATCCGCTCCACTGTCGCGACCCATTCCTATCAAATAATATGGAGACTCAGATCCCTCGCATAATTATACTAGGGAAAGAAACACCTTATGAGATATAAGGAGCTTACCGGATTAGCAGGGCGCTTTGTGCTAAGTCCGCGGTCCTCCGTAAGGGGAGGACGTACCTCGGCATACTTGAACAGCACCCTCCAGATGTCCTAGTGCGTCGTGTCGAAGAGCTCTCGCAGGGTCTAGTGCTTTGCTGAGTCGAACTCCCACATATTGAATGCCCGTCTTCGACACGGGAGGATCCGGCGGAAGAGCATGACCTGGACCATGTTGACAAGCTTGATTTTCTTGCTTATCATGTTTTTAACACAGTTCTGGAGTCTGGTCAGCTCCACCGATGAACCCCAAGATAAGCCCTTCTCTTTCCAGGAGGTTAGCCACATGGGGATGCCAGATCGGAATTCAGGGGCCGCCACCCAGTTGGTATTGTGCGGCTCGGTGATGTAGAACCACACCGATTGCGACCCCTTCACGGTCTCCACATAGGAGCCTTCGAGCCAGGTGACGTTGGGCATTTTGCCCACCATGGCGTCTCTGCACTCCGCTTGCTGGCCGACCACCACCTTCGGTTTGACATTGAAGGTCTTCAGCCACAGGACGAAGTGGGGCTCGATGCGGAGGAAAGCCTCGCACACGACGATAAACGCCGAGATGTTGAGGATGAAATTGGGGGCCATATCATGGAAGTCCGGCCCATGGTAGAACATAAGCCCGCAAACAAATGGGTGGAGGGGAAATCCCAGCCCGCGGACGAAATGGGTAAGGAATACAACCCTTTCATAGGGCTTGGGGGTAGGAACGATCTGGCCCACGCTTGGGAGCCGGTGCGCGATATCCGTGGCCAGGTATCCAGCTTCCCGGAGCTTCGTGATGTTCTCCTCCGTAACGGAGGAGGCCATCCACTTGCCTCCCGCTCCGGACATGTTCGAGTTTTTTTGCGGAGAAGATGCAAACTTGGGCGCTAGAGCTCAAGTGCGCGAGAATGGATGCGCAGGAAAGAAGAAGGCGTGGGTAAAAAAGAGGAGTCCTTATCCCTTTATAATGGTGGTAGAAACTGCGTGCCTCCCAACTTGCCTGGTAAAACTTGCTTATTCCCCAAGCGTCGTGATTGACGGCGCGGTTGGGTTACCCATGCCCGTATTGATGAGAATCCCGTGATAAGGGGACACGATCTCTGTTTCGACAAGACGTGCCAAGAAAATTGTCTCACAATATGTGCAGTAGCTTGTTGAGAAAAATGGTTCGAATAATAACCGGAGCCATGGCGTGATGTCACGTTATGAAAAGTTGTCAGCAGATTAGATTTGTGGAAATATTATACTCTCTACGGTGGTATGTGGAATTTGTTTTGCAGAGTCGGACACTATCCTTGTGTTCAAAATCTTCTATGGAGTATTCGGAGGAGGAACCCGCCTTGCAATGCCGAAGACAATCTGCGTGTTGGACTCGTCGTCATTGAAGCCTGGTTCAGGGGCTAGTGAGGGAGTCCTGGATTAGCGGGTCCTCGTACAGCCAGACTATATCCCTTGGCCGGACTGTTGGACTATGAAGATACAAGATTGAAGACTTCGACCTGTGTCCGGATGGGACTCTCCTTTGTGTGGAAGGCAAGCTTAGCGATTCAGATGTGTAGATCTCCTCCCTTGTAACCGACTCTGTGTAACCCTAGCCCCTCCGGTGTCTATATAAACCGGAGGGTTTTAGTCCGTAGGACAACAACAATCATACCATAGCTAGCTTCTAGGGTTTAGCCTCTCTGATCTCGTGGTAGATCAACTCTTGTAATACTCATATCATCAAGATCAATCAAGTAGGAAGTAGGGTATTACCACGCACAGTTTGGGACCCCCTACCCGAGATCCGCCAGTTTTGACACCGACAGTCATGGTCCTCTTGATCTGCATGTTGGTCCTTAGAAAATCTTGATCTCTCGTCCTTTGACCTGATCTTGGTGCTGTAATCTTGCTCCCGTTCCTATGCACAGTCTGGGCAACGGACCCAGGTTTTGTTGCACCGACACACTACAAGGACGAACCCAGGTTTCACTACTAGTTCATATCCCCCGCCCTAGATCAGGTAGAGGAGCTCAACTTTATTGCTGGGCATCCGTGCTCGCTGCGCCGTCCATGTTCCGCCTTGCGCCCATGCTCCACCGCGCTACATTGAGGCAGTGCAATTTTCCCCCTGTTTGATGTCGCACACGCTCTTCATCTCCCTAAACTTAAGCACCTTGAGCTCATAGTCGTCCGCATCTCGGAGGAGGATTTGGAGCGCCTGCTCGTCGGCCGTACAACTCTCGAGTACCTTCGTCTTCATGCGATGGATGGGTTCAATAGCCTCCAAATCACCTCAAGGAATGCACGTGCGATTTATGTGCATTGCTGGTGCCGCCCAAGTCTGTCAGTTGAGGTGTTTCATGGTATGGTCATTGAGAATGCGCCTTTCCTCGAGATATTGCACGTACTTGATAAATCAGGTCCAGCAAAAATCAAGGTCATTCACGCACCGAAATTGATAGTGTTGGACTATTCGTTTGCTGAATTCAACGAACTTGTTACTAGATCATTATCCGTTCAGGTACACCAGTCTTCTTCTTCTCCTTCTTATATATCATTGGACAACACATTTTATCTAATTTTTGTAGATCTATATGTTCTCCTATCATCCAGAAAATGATTCCCACTAGCTTGACCCGGCCTCTGCGCATAGTGAAGATCTTGGTACTACAATCTATCGGCCCCGATCTGTATGACATTGTTATATTCCTTAGATGCTTTCCTTGCACGGAGAAGCTATACATCAAGGTGATGCTCCTTTCCTGTTAATTTTTAACCACAATGGAGCTCATTTTGTTGTTACTTTTACCAATGATTACAAAGATAAAAGTAGAATGATTTCTAAAGGAAATTTGGAGGATTTCAGTACATATATTTTTTGAGATGTTAATCATGAAAGATTGAAGGTGACATTTCACTCTTTTCGTGTATTTTAGAAATCCTGCAATTAAAGAGGCCTGAAGTGTTCAAATCTGCAGCTAGGCACTAATATGTTGTCTTCGTTTGCAGATACTAGGTGGCCCAAAAGTAGAAAATCTTGGGGAATTTAACAATCCTATTGAATGCCTGGATATTCATCTCATAGAAATTACTTTTAACGAGTACCGAGGCACCACACTAGAAATTAAATTCACAAGGTTCTTTGTTGGGAAAGCATGGTTGCTGAAGGTAATGAGGTTTGCCCTATATTTACTGCGCAGAAGTGAATGGATTGCTAAAGAGCGCAATCGTCTACAGCTGAATGGAAAAGGCTCTGCACAAGATGAATTTTAGTTTGTAACTTCATATGGAAAATTATTTGGAAGTCACTATATCGAGCCGCTATATGACTTCATGGTGGATGATCCTTTCACAGAAATAATGCATGAAAAAGATTATGAAGAATATGAATTTTATTTATCAGAATAATTTGAACCTTGTAATCTTTGAATTTGGGCCTCCCAGTGCTAGAATTTGAACCTTGCAATATTTATGGTATTTTTTATATAACGTAATTGAATGTTTAATTTGGTTTTGCAATCATGTCCTTTTATAAGTATTTATGGTATTTGTAATTGGAGTGTGTTGTTCTTCTGTAGATAGAGCATAGATGTTGTGTAAACGAAGCATGTCACATCACACGCGGACCACAGTAGGGAACCCATCGATGTTGAATTCATCAATCGCAGACGGTTGTATACCAGCAGGAGTTTGCCCACAACACACGGCTTATTCTATCACAAATAGCTCAGATGGATCAACTATATGCCACGTATCGCACACGCAACTCAAATTTGAATCGGGCTTGATGTCTCCGCCATCGTTCGCACAGTTCCTCTTATATGCCACGTATCACTGTGCCACCCTTTGCTTGCATCCCTCAGCGTTCTTTGCTTGCCGTTAGGCACCGTAGAGCGCTCTGTTCGCATCCCTCGGTTCGCTCTGCTCGCTGTTAAGCGCCGCAGCGTGCTCTACTTGCGTCCCCCGGCACACTCTGCTCACGTACCTACACGCAGACGGCTTGTCGACAACTTTTCCTTGCATGTTCAACTACTATATGCATATATATGGTTGCTCACCATTGAGGCGGCTGCGGAGCGCTCTGCTCGCGTTCCTCTGCGCTCGCTCTGCTAGCGGTTGGGCCAGTGCACTATCTCATCGGGGGCACCATATGCATGTGGTTGTGCAGCGCGCGTCACCATGATGCAGTTACGTGCGACACGATGGAGTTACGTGCTGCAATTAGAACTGCCATCCGGGCGTGGCGATTAGGTCGTCCGGCTTCCCCATTAATTCCCACGACCATTATAACATTAGTATCTTCAACATTTCGATTGCGCCCCACCACACAACAAGCACACCCATGACGACACATACAGAGAGGATATCTAGCGGCGCTCCAATGGAGTTCGGCGAGCATAAAGTGGAGACCCACGCGAGGGAGATAGATCTCTCGGTGGTGTACACCATCGACCCGGCCGTGGTGGAGGACTACATCAACACCGTGCAGCAGTTGCTTGCTCGAGACAAGTACAAGGTGGTCAGCATCGGCCTCCAGTACACCGACGATCATCCCACTTCCTACCTGTTCGTGAGAGTATAACCGCTAGCCAGCTAGCTGACTTGTACATCTCCCGAATAGTGTCTCTTCATGGTGTCCCATTGGAAATTAACTCAGACCATGGAAGTCTCTTCACTTCTCGATCTTGGGAAAGTTTCCAAAATGCTATGGGAACTCGTCTCTCTTTTAGCACCACCTTCCACCCCCAATCAAGTGGTCAAGTAGAAAGAGTCAATCAAATTCTAGAGGATATGCTCCGAGCTTCTTTCATCTCTTTCGGTATGGATTGGGAGAAATGCCTACCATTCGCGGAGTTCGCTTACAACAATAGTTATCAAGCTAGCTTGGGCAAAGCTCCTTTCGAAGTTCTCTATGGACGAAAATGTCGAACGCCCCTTAACTGGTCAAAAACCGGGGAAAGACAACTCTTTGGCTAGGATATGATTCACGAAGCAGAAGAGCAGGTTCACGTTATCCGTGAGAAACTGAAAACAGCCCAATCTTGTCAAAAGAGTCAATATGACCGCAAACATAAGCTCATGACTTATGAAGTCGGCGAGAAAGCTTACCTTCGGGTTACTCCTTTTAAGGGAACCCATCATTTCGGTTTCAAAGGAAAATTGGCTCCTTGTTACATTGGACCCTTTCGCATTCTTGCCAAACGAGGAGAAGTTGCCTACCAATTGGAACTACCTCCGCATCTTTCCAGAGTTCACGATGTCTTCCACATTTCTCAACTCAAGCGTTGCTTCGCGGATCCTATCCGTGGAGTGGACCACGAAATGCTTGACCTCCAAGATAATCTCACATATCAGGAATATCCCGTTTGTATCCTTGATCAAGCCGAGCGTACCACTCGACGCCATAACATCATGTTTCTCAAGGTTCAATGGTCACACCACTTTGAGAAAGAAGCCACTTGGGAAAGGGAGGATCATCTTCGACTTGAGTACCCCCACCTTCTTTCCAACGGATCCTAAATCTTGGGACAAGATTCTTTTGAGTGGGGGTGAGTTGTCACGCCCTAGCTAGTTCATGCATGAGAGTGTTGCATCATGTCTACTTTTCCAGAACTTGAAACGGGGATGACAGAACCCTCAGCACCCCCTGGAAACAACTAGGGTTTACTAAAATCATTTTCAATGAATCTGAAATGCCCTTCTAAAAAGTCCACCCTTTTTGTCTTGGGTTAGAACCTCTGATAAAATGGGTTCACATTTTTCTAGGACACATAAGTACATTGGATTAAATATTTATCTATTTGCATTTGGGCATTTAAGTGCTATAAAATATTTCAAATGCCCAAATAATTCTGGAAATAAGTGTGGGCTGTTGGAAATAATTCAAACAGAGCCCTTGATTATTTTCAGGATTTTTGGAAGTGCCTAACTATTTTTAATAAAGCCACACAGTTAAAGAAAATAGAAAAACAAAAACAGAAATAAAAGAAACCGCTTACCTGGCTGCAGCCCACCTCCCGGCCCAACTGGCTGAGATCCCTTTCGCCGTCTCCGCCGCACCAGCTCGTCCCCGACCGCGTCATCTGCACCGTCGTGTTCGCCGTGAGCTGCTGCACCTCTCCATCCCTCCCGTCCTTGTTCTCGCGCTTCGTAGCAACCGCACTGAGCTCGGCCGCATCCATCGCCGCCATCGCACGTCGCCATCGTGGCCACAGCCACTTGGGATTGATTCCGAGCACGTCACCATCTTCACCGCACTCGCAGGAGCCCAACGCACCACCCCGCACTGCCCCGCCGCGTCTGGCCTCACGACGGTTAAACGCCGACGAGTTTGACCCCGTTTGACCCTGGTTGACTCCGTGTGGGCCCAGGTTGACTCCTCCCTGAGTCCATGATAGGTGGGGCTCGTCTGCTAATTAAGTTAGGTTTAGTGCTAACTAAAAATTAGTTAGGCTAATTACACTGACACGGGGGACCCACTGGTCAGGTTTGACCTGGACCGGCCCCGTTGATCTCTGACATCACCATGATGCACTACTGACGCAATAACTATTTTCTGGATTTACTTTTATATAAGAAATTCCAGAAAAAACTACAAACTTTAAAAATTCATAACTTTTAATCTGTAACTCCAAATGCAAACATTTATATATGAAATTTGATCAGAAAATTTCAATCTTTCCATCTGTAATGGTTTCATGCATGAAAGAACAATTTAACCCTGCAGTTTAGGTGAAACAAGTTAATGCACTTATATGACTAAATAACATGTCACACCCTGATTTTCATGCCACAACACTTAAGCTAACAATCATGATAAAATGTGGTTTGACAAAAACTTTTGAGTGTTTTGGACCTTGCCTTGATTGGATTTTTGTCTGTTGTTTGCAAGTGCTCTAAAAATCAAATAAATCCTCCAACTCCTATACTTCATCTCCTTTCTCCAAACTCTTGAACCAATGATCATGCCATGTGTATAGGACATAAAAATAATTTCTTGCAAAATAATTTGGCCCAACAGTATTTTCAAAAATTAGTTTTCCAAAAACCCCTGAGTTAAGGCTTGCACTTCAAGTACTTAATTAAGGGCAGTAAAAATCTTTCCAAAAATATATTTGACTCTTATTAGATATAGGATACCCAAAATCCACAAAAATATAATTTTGAAAGTTATTTTCCTATTTTATTTAAAAGCTTTTTCTTAAGGCAAGAAATGGTCTTTAATAGGAAAAAATATTTTATTGTTTCAAAAATATTTGACAAAAATCAGGGAAACTCAGTGGACATATATTTTCCATATATAAGAGTTTCAACACATGGTCATGTTCAAAATATTGGTAAAATCCCTTAAAAACCCTTTCTGGATATTTCAAGGATTTGAAATATTTCTATAGGAAATATTCCCCAACAATTCCAAGAAAATTCTAGCATGTCACATATGACATGTTTGATGATCTTGCCAAGTCTCATGTCATGGAGAACAGTATAACCCCATGAAACCCTCTCAAACCCACTTCTGTCCTTTTTCAAGTTTGAACAACTTTGCACTGTCAAACATGTCCAAATGCTCTCAAACTTGGTGCACATGCTCAAATGGTGTAATAATGCATCTAGACCAAATGGCACAAGTTGGAGAGAATGTTATCTTGATCAAAGTGCCCCAAAACCCTCTCTGTCCAGAACCAAATTTGAACATGTTTACATTGGCTACTTTCTCATTTTGATCTCAACTTTTGTGGACATGTTCAGAACCTCAAATGATGACACTACACTAAGTGGTGCATCAAGGAGAATAGATTTGCATGACTAAATCTTGGAAAGTCTATTTCTGTTGATTTCTAGGGTTTACCAAAGTTACATTGGCTACTTTGCCCAAATGAGCTCAAACTTGGTCGAACATCCTACTTCTATGTGCCATTCCATCCTATTAATTCTCATGGCAAGTGGAATTAATTTTCTTGCCCAAACCAACAACAAACACCTTCTGCCATTTTCCCAAAATCATCATTTTGACCTCTTCCACTAATCTCCATGAGCCCAAGTTTTTACCACAGCTGCCCCAGGTCACCTTCTACCTCCAGTAAGTCTTGCCAGCTCTCAGATCAATCATGGAATAGGGTAAAACCCCACTTTCTCTCTCTGGACATCACATTTCTCTCTCTCTCTCTCAACCCCACCTCTCTCCTAGTGGTTCACCAGGGCATCCAAGGCCACCTCCCCTTTGTTTACTCACCCCACAAAGCCTCAGACACTAGTGGACACGCCCCTGGCACATAAACAATGCCATGGCATGTAGAGCTCACGCTCTGGAGCATGCTACAGTGCTCTCTGGCACTGGAGCACACCCATTCCAAGGCCTCCCGTCGACCTTGGGCTCCGGAATCGTGTCCCCCGAGGACGCCTCGGTGTCCACGACACGCAACACTGTCGGCCCCTTCCTCCCTCGCCCTCCTTCTCCCCTCTACAGGCTCACCCGAGCGCGTCCGTGGACACTGCCCACGGTGCACCACCGCCACGCCCTTATAAGCAACTCCCGACCTCTTATCTGGCCTCTCATCGCTCTCCCTCTCCCACACGAACCTCCCAGACAACATCCCTCTCCCTCCCATGCTCTCTTTCCCTCTCCATGGCAGCCATGGTCGCCGCCTGCCTCCGCCCCGCTTCGGCGAACCAGAGCCTCCCCTCCTCTCCTTTGACCACCAGGGGAAGCGTCGCAGGCCAGCGGAGCCCTCCCGCTCCTTCTCCCCCCTGCCATTGTGCTCACGGTGTCGCGCCCATCCACTCCAGATGCCGCCCGCCATCTCCAGGGTCGCCGTCGCCCCAGATCCTCCCAGCCCGCGCGAAGCCCCTGGATGTAAGCGGCTCGACATACCGAGTCCGTCGGTGCACCGGACGCCACCGGGGACGGCCGGAGTCACCGGGGATCAACGCCGGCGTGTGCTCGGCCTCGCCTCCCCTGACGCTCCTCTACCTCGGGCGCGAGGTAGAGGACGACCACCCCGCCAGCTGGCAGGGGGCCCGCCTGTCAGCAGCAGAGGCGACCGAGCCGGCCCACCAGTCGGGTTAAGTGGACACGGCTTCACGCTAATCTGCTTGCCCCGCTGGGTGGTGCACTCCCGCAATGCGCCTTCGGCTTCACCACCTCCCTCGCGCAGCTGAGCCACTGGGCTGAGCCCAGTAGGCGTGTTTAGTTGGGTTTTGCCCAGTGCGCTGTATAAGGTTGACTCCTTTTCTTCCTTTTTCTTTTCCAGAAATGTTGTAAAATCCATAATCAATTCAGTTCAACTCCAAATTAGGTGATTCAAATTTCTAGTGACTCCATAAATCATGATCTATCACATGGTGCTATTTGCACATTTTTCCAGAAACTTTCTCTTCATAAATATTTATCAAAATCCTATTTTTCTATTTCTGTGTTAAACTTTAGAAAATCACATAGAGCTCAAATTTGATCCAAATGCCATGATTCAAGTTTTTAGATAGATCTAATTTCATAACTTAGGTTATGAACATTTTTCTTAATACTTTCTGTACTCCACAAAATAATGAGCCATTTCTTCATATTTCTCAACTTTGCAAATTCATAAGTAATTCATTTGAACTCCAAATCGAGTGAAACCAACTCCCAGATGCTTCTAAAATCATGATTTGCTAATGGGTGCCTTTGCTCATTTTTCAAAAATAGATTTCTATACACTTCTTGCAAATCCATAAACCCCTTTATTCCATCATATTGAAATGTTCAGAAATATTCAGTAATCCAATTCCAGTGAAACCACCCTGGTTATTTTTCGTATGACCAGGGAAGTCCTAGAAAAGTCAAATCCGTATTTTTAGAGCAATTTTATTTCCTGCCTTGTTGTGTTGCTTATTATGGTTGCTTTTAACGATAGTTGACGAAGTAGACGAAATGCTTGGAGTTGGACCAGAGATATTTGAAGACCTCGAAGACTTTGTTAAAATAGGCAAGCAGCCCTTTCACCATGATGAACCATTTTACATCATGACAGCATTTTCGTTGCTTCACTAAGTGCATGATATACCTTGAATGGTGTAACACCCCGGATGTAATTTACCTTATATGTACTCCAACTCTTGCCGTTTCCGGCACTAAGTTATTTTATTTCCTCGGGTTTGGGTTTTTGTCTCCATGTGTTGTTGCCTTTGTCATGCATCTCATATCATGTCATCATGTGCATTGCATTTGCATACGTGTTCTTCTCATGCATCCGAGCATTTTCCCCGTTGTCCGTTTTGCATTTCGGCGCTCCTATCTCCTCCGGTGGCACTTTCTACCTCTTTTCGTGTGTGGGGGTTAAACATTTCCGGATTGGACCGAGAATTGTCATGCGGCCTTGGTTTACTACTGGTAGACCGCCTGTCAAGTTTCGTGTCATTTGGACTTCGTTTGATACTCCAACGGTTAACCGAGGGACCGAAAAGGCCTCGTTTGTGTTGCAGACCAACACCCTTCCAATTTGGCCCAAAACCCACCTAAACCCTCTCCATCCCCTACAGCGTTCCATCACGATCGCGTGGCTGAAAACCGCACTCCATTTGGAGCTTCCTAGCTCCCTCTATGCCTATATATAGATCCTCTCCCGAAATTCCCGGATCTCTTCGAAGCCCCAAACCCTAGATCTTTCCCTCTCGCCGCGCCGGACACGTCCGGTCCGGCCGGACACCACCGCGCCGCCACCCCTCACCAGTGGCATCCCGCCACATGGCACCGCTGCCCTCCTCTGCTGCGAGGCCCAGCGTCGGCCCCCGCGGCCCACGTCGGGCGCCGCCATCTTCTCCATCCCGCCGCCTGGTCTCCTCGCGCGCCGCCCGAGCCTGGCTGCCGCCACCCTGTCCCACCTCGCCGTCGGCCGCCTCCACCGCCTCACCGCACGCCAGCGTCATCTCCAGTCGCTGGTCGCCACCGCCACCTCGCCGAGCACCGCGCCGCCCGGTCTCCTCCGCCGTCCTCACCGCCCCTCATAGATCCCGGCCGGCCACCGCGTCCCGGCAACTCCGGCAAGCTTCATCGACAACTCCGGCAAACAGTGAACCCAGCGAGTGCCTTGAAGTCCGCGCCCTGCTACAGTGTTGCTACAGTAGATCTCAGATCTGAAATTTCGGTTGACTTTATTCCCCGAAACCCTAATTTTTAGCAATTTTCATCATGTCGTAACTCTGCATCTGTAGCTCCGATTTGTGCGTGTAGCATATCAAAATGTTCATCTAAACTAATACATAATTTCATCTTATTGCATCATTTTCATTTGAGCTCATCTTGATATCCGAAATGCTATTGGAAGAAGGCTATGTGATAAAATTGCCAGATCTGTTTCATCAAATAGATATTTGTCATTTTTGCCATGATTAATGTGTGCATGATATGCTCCTGAGCTCTACATGAGTTTTGTTATATGACATGCCATCTTTACAGAGGTGCTTACCATGTATTTTTGTGATATGTGTGGTGACTAGCACAAGCTTGCAAAGTAGCGTATTCGGTAATGCTGATTTCGTCGTTATGCCATATGTTCATGTTGTTTCCTAGTGATCCGTGCCTCTTTTGAGAATGATCTTTAAGGATGATTTGTTAACATTGTGGTGCTCTATCCATCCATGTCTTTGTTTGCATTTATGGAGCGATCTAGCTTGAGTCAATCGAGCTCTACTTTTGCTATTTCGTGAATCCTGGCAGATTGTTGACTTGTTAGCGATTTTGCCGAGGATGTTGCTATTGATCCGTGCATGCTATGTTGTTGTTCTTTCCATGTCTAGCTTCTATGCCATGTATTCTTGATGGGTGTATACTTAGTTTGTCATGCCATGATCTGTAGTGAGTGCATCGAGCTCGTAAACATGCCTACTCGTTAACAGATTTGCATGCTCCAGTTTTTCACTAAGTCTGTAATCTGATTATGTTTTTGCCATGTTCACATGCTTGCAATTGTATTTTATGATCCCTTTTGGCTCAAGGTCACTAAGGGACTTTTGTTAAGTGCTTTGAGTAGATTCATGTCATGCCTTTCTTTTCCATGTTATGTTCCTGTAGCATATACTTTTCATGCTCCAAAGTGTGCTACCTGATGTTAAATTCCAGACTTGTGTTAATTTCACCAAGTCTGAAACCTGTTATCATTTGCACTTTTGCCATGCTTTCTTGAACCTGTTAATGGATGAATTAGCCGTAGATCAGTGTTCATCTTTTGTCAAGCATCATGAGTAAATACTTGCCATGTTTTTTGTTGTCATGTTTGAGTGCTGTAGCATAATTATCTTGATGCTTTTAGATGCCTACTTGCTGATTATCGCAGACTGGTGCCATATTTGTTTTGCTTGCCATTTCCAAACGGTGCATCCGATTCCGGTGATCTTTATATCGATTTCAACCGAAATCACCTCCCATTTCCATTGGAACTCTTGTATTTCCAAGTTGAGGCCAGGTTCAATCATTCCTTGTCAAATCTTGCATATGCATCACATACCGCATCCCGCATAGCATACCATGTTTGCATCATGTTTGTTTGAGCGTTGCACGTAGTTGATTGTGTTCCTTTTGCTTGTTTGTCTTGTTTATGTAGAGCCGGGAGACGAGTTCGCTAACGAGGGGCCTGTTGAGTTTTCTTACGAGGATCAAGTCAACTCTGACAACTTTGCTGGCAAGATGATCATGCCCTCGAAATCACTTCTATCTTTGCTTGCTAGATGCTCGCTCTTTTGCTATGCCTATGCTACGATGCCTACCACTTGCTTATCATGCCTCCCAAATTTCCATGTCAAACCTCTAACCCACCATGTCCTAGCAAACCATTGATTGGCTATGTTACCGCTCTGCTCAGCCCCTCTTATAGCGTTGTTAGTTGCAGGTTAAGATTGGAGATTGTTCCTTGTTGGAACATTGTTTATTGTTGGGATATCACTATATTATCTTGTTATCTTAATGCACCTATATACTTGGTAAAGGGTGGAAGGCTCGGCCTTTTGCCTAGTGTTATGTTCCACTCTTGCCACCCTAGTTTCCGTCATATCGGTGTTATGTTCCTGGATTTTGCGTTCCTTACGCGGTTGGATGATAATGGGAACCCCTTGACAGTTCGCCTTGAATAAAACTCCTCCAGCAATGCCCAACCTTGGATCTACCATTTGCCACCTACCCTCTTTTTCCCTTGTGTTTCCGGAGCCCAAGGGTCATCTTTACTTAAACCCCCCCTAGGCCAGTGCTCCTCTGAGTGTTGGTCCGACCGAGTAGACTGCGGGGCCACCTTGGGGAAACTTGAGGGTTGGTTTTACTCGTAGGATGTCTCATCTGAGTGTGCCCTGAGAACGAGATACGTGCAGCTCATATTGGGATTTGTCGGCACATTCGGGCGGTGTTGCTGGACTTGTTTTACCATTGTCGAGGAAGTCTTGTAATCGGGATGCCGAGTCTGATCGGGTCTTCCCGCTAGAAGGAATATACTTCGTTGACTATGAGAGCTTGTGATGGGCTAAGTTGGGACACCCCTGCAGGGATTTGAACTTTCGAAAGCCGTGCCCACGGTTATGGGTAGATGGGAATTTGTTAATGTCCGGTTGTAGATAACATGAAACTTAACTTAACTAAAATGAATCAACCGCGTGCGTAACCATGATGGTCTCTTCTCGGCGGAGTCCGGGAAGTGAACACGATGTTGGAGTAATGTTTGACGTAGGTTGTTATAGGATCACTTCTTGATCATAGTTCTTCATTCGTGCTTCGCCTTCTCTTCTCGCTCTCTTTTGCGAACAGGTTAGCCACCATATATGCTAGTCACTTGCTGCAGCTCCACATATTACCTTGACTTACCTATAAGCTTAAATAGTCTTGATCGCGAGGGTGCGAGATTGCTGAGTCCCCGTGACTCACAGATTACTTCCAAACCAGATGCAGGGACCGATGATACCGCTCCAGATGATGCGCTTTAGCTGAAGTGGGAGTTCGATGAAGACTCTCATCGTTACTATGTGTCTTTCCCAGATGATCAGTAGAGGTGACCAGTTGGGGAGATCGGGGTCCATGTCGCATGTGGGGTTGATCTTTTATTTTGGTACCGTAGTCAAACTATGAGTGTATTGGATGATTGTAATGTTATTCATGTATTTGTGTGATGTGGCGAGTATAAGCCAACTATGTACCTTTTCCCCTATTATCTATTTACATGGGTTGTTGTGAAGATTACCTTACTTGCGACATTGCTTTCAATGCGGTTATGCCTCTAAGTCGTGCTTCGACACATAGGAGATATAGCCGCATCGAGGGTGTTACAAGTTGGTAATCAGAGCCTTCCCCGACCTTAGGAGCCCCCCTGCTTGATCGAATAGCTGGCGTTGTTGAGTCTAGAAAAATGTTTTGAGTCATTTAGGAATTATATATCGGAGAGTTTAGGAATTCTTTTTACTCCCTAGTCCCTTCATCGCTCTGGTAAGGCATCCTGACATAGAGTTTTGACTCTTCTCTTCTCAAATTTCACTAAAAAAATTTTAGGATTACGCGGGTATCTTGGAATCGTTCCGATCGATTTGTGACGAGAACATTATTCTTGGTGCCTCCTGTCATTTAGGGGTTGTGGCAGTGTCCCGGGGAGTTGAGCTCCAAGGTGTTGTCGTCACAATTTTATCGTTGCAGTTCTGGAATACCTGAGTTTAGTTTTGCCGACATCAAAAATTTCTTTTATGCAGTTGTTGGTGAGATAACCTCGACGCCACCCAGTACTAGAGCGGGAGTTCGGGAGTATTGCCATAACTTGTATAACGGATGCTTTTCGAAGGTTGAGGTAGACGCTTTCCGAAGTTTTTCTCGGTTATGTGTTGAAGGATGGATACAGCTGGATGTAGGATTTGCTAGATTTGGGTGAGATATTATGCTTCCCCTGTATCCCCAACACCTGATTGCATAACCGGAAAGGTTCGGGAGTTTCATAGGTGGGAATTCTTGTAGCTCTAGTTCTTCTTCCACGGATATTTGGTTTGGGATTGGGTGATCCTTACCGAGTATTCGTTCTTGTTCCGTACCTTGTTGTTTTTCTTCTACCTCAATTCTAAGTGGCTTCTCAATTTATGGATATGTGACCATTTCAATTGGAATGCATTCGTTCATTTTGTTCGGATGTGAAGACTATATGTTGCAATTTCAACCCGTTTGATTCAGCTTCAATATTTGTCTGTCAATGTGCTAATGGATGTCAACCTCTTCAGGATGGCTCCTCCAACGCGCACGACTCCGAATCCTGATCCGCCACCACAACCTCCACCTCCGGAGGCATGGCAAGCTGTGATGGCCGCTACCAATGCAAACACGCAGTTAATCATGCAACTTCTTCAAGAGCGCAACCAAGGGAACCAGGGTCAAAGCAACAATCAGAATCACTTTGCTACACTCAACCAGTTCCTTGCTAACCAGCCAAAGACCTTCAGCAATTGTGTTGAGGAAACAGACGCTGATGATTGGCTCGTGGACATATGCAAGCATTTCGAGTGCAGTAACATTAGGCCTGAGGACTTTGTCAAGTTCGCCTCCTTCCAACTCAAAGACCAAGTTGCAGAATGGTTTCAGCAGTACAAAGATTCCAGAGGAGGCCGTGTGATTACCTGGGATGAATTCCGTCAAGACTTCAAAGCTCATCATATTCCTCAGAGCGTGGTTGAGAGCAAGCGTGAGGAATTCCGCAACCTGAAGCAAGGCTCTATGTCTGTCTACGAGTACAACAAGATGTTTCAGAAGCTCGCCCGTTTGCTAAGCAGGACGTCCCTGACAAGAAGAGCATGATATATCAGTTCAGGGGTGGTCTGAGAGAATAAATCCAGCTAGCTCTCGTTCTCTTTGAGCCCAAGAGGTACGATGAGTTTTACAACATGGCAATGAAGCAAGAGACTGCTCAACTGAAGTGCGATGCTTCCAAGAATCGAGTCAGAGATGCAACTCCTTCTTCCTCAACTCAAGTGGCTAAGCAGTAGAAGTATTGGCTTCCTCCTCCTCCATTCCGTTAGCCTTATCAACAGAAGAGCAAAGGTGGCAGTGGATCTTCCCACCAACCCAACCCTGGCTTTCAGAACAAGACTTTGTCTCAAGCTCCAAGATCGAGTGCTCCGTATCACCGTCCGCTCTCGGAGGTCACGTGCAACAAGTGCCAACAGAAGGGTCACTATGCCAACAAATGCTTCAATCAGAGGCATCTCCCTCCTCCTCCTCCTGTGAGATCGGCAAGTACAGCTGTGGTCAAGCATAACCACAAGCACGCCAAGGTCAATTTGATGAATGCAGCCCAGGCAGAGGACTCGTCAGATGTCATCATGGGTAACCTTCCTGTTAACGATGTTCCTGCAAAAGTACTTTTTGACACCGGTGCATCGCATTCTTTCTTGGCATTCCCATTCGCATCGAAGCACAATGTTGATACTGAGGTTATGCCCAAAGTCATGCAAGTTGTTTCTCCCAGCAAGCTTTTGACTTCTAGTTTGGTTGCTCCTGATGTCTCTATCACGTTGGGCGACTACAAGTTTCTGTCCTCTCCAGTGGTCCTTGGTAACTCGGATACTGATCTTATTCTCAGAATGGATTGGCTTTCTAAGCACAAGGCTCATCTTGATTGTGCTGCCAGGCAGATTCAATTGACTCATTCGTCTGAGGATGTAATTGTCTTTGCTGCTCGTGATGATACCATCCGTCTGTTTTCTCTCAACGAGAAGGGTGAACTAGATGCCATCTCTAAAATTCCAGTCGTTTGCGAATATCAAGACATCTTTCCAGAAGAGCTTCCAGGAATGCCTCCGCACCGGCCAGTTGAATTCATCATCGATCTTGAGCCTGGCAAGGAACCTGTTTGCAAACGTCCTTACAAGCTTGGACCGAAGAGTTGAAGGAGCTGAAGAAGCAACTCGATATCCAAGAGCGAATGGGACTCATCCGACCTAGTTCTTCTCCGTGGGATTGTGGAGTTCTTTTTGTGAAGAAGAAGGATGGAACGGGCCGACTTTGTGTTGACTACCGTCCATTGAAAAAGAAGACTATAAAGAACAAGTACCCACTTCCCAACATCAACGAGCTGTTTGAAAAACTAAAAGGTGCTCAAGTATTCTCCAAGCTTGATCTCCGTATGGGCTATCACCAGATTCGAATTCGTGAGCAAGATATTCCCAAGACGGCGTTCAGAACAAGCTATGGTTCATATGAATACACTGTCATCTCTTTTGGCCTCGTCAACGCTCCGCCGACTTTCTCTCGCATGATGAACTTCATCTTCAACGCCTACACAAATGACTTTGTCTTGGTCTACCTTGATGATATTTTGGTCTTTTCCAAGAACAAGGAAGATCATGCCAAGCACTTGCGTTTGGTGCTCGATAAGCTCAGAGAACATCAGTTCTACGCCAAGTTCTCAAAGTGCAAGTTTTGGCTCGATGAGGTTCTCTATCTTGGGCATATCATCTCTGCCAAGGGCATAGCGGTGAATCCTGAGAAGGTGTCTGCAATTGTGAATTGGGAACCACCTCAAAACGTGAAGCAACTCCGCAGCTTCCTTGGTCTCGCAAGCTATTGTCGAAGGTTCGTTGAGAACTTCTCAAAAATCGCGAAGCCTCTTTCAAACCTTCTCCAGAAGCACATCAAGTACGTTTGGTCTCCGGAATGTGACATTGCTTTCAACACCTTGAAAGATAAATTAGTCACTGCTACAGTTCTGACTCCTCCTGATGAATCCAAACCGTTCGAGGTCTTCTGTGATGCCTCTCTTCAAGGTCTTGGTGCAGTGTTGATGCAAGAGAAGAAAGTTGTGGCCTATACTTCTCGCCAGTTGAAGCTCAACGAGAAGAACTACCCCACTCATGACCTCGAGTTGGCGGCAGTTGTGCATGCTCTTTTGACTTGGAGACATCTCTTATTGGGAAGGAAATTGGACATCCTCACTGACCACAAGAGTCTCAAGTACATATTCACTCAGCCTAATCTCAACCTCAGGCAGACTCATTGGGTCGAAATGATTCAAGAGTATAATCCGAGCATCGAATATACTCCAGGCAAGGCCAATGTAATTGTTGACTCATTGAGTAGGAAGGCTTACTGCAACAGTCTGATTCTCAAGCCTTACCAACCCAAGCTTTGTTATGCTTTCCACAAACTCAATCTGCAAGTTGTTCCTCAAGGTTTCCTCGCCAACCTTCAAGTCTCTCCTACTTTGGAAGATCAGATTCGTGAGGCTCAACTTCTTGATGCTATGGTGAAGAAGGTGAAGATTGGGATTGCCAAGAGTGAACCCAAGTACAAGTGCTATGGCCTTGATGACAAGGATACTCTCTTCTTCGAGGATCGCATTGTTGGGCCTAAAGGTGACCTTCGTAAAGTCATTATGAATGAGGCTCACAATTCTCTCCTCTCCATCCACCCTGGGAGTACAAAGATGTACCAGGACCTCAAGAAGGCTTATTGGTGGACTCGAATGAAGCGCGAGATTGCTCAGTTCGTGAATGAATGTGATGTCTGTAGAAGAGTGAAGGCAGAACACCAACGATCAGCTGGTCTCCTCCAACCTCTTGCCATTCCAGAATGGAAGTTTGACCAAATTTAGATGGACTTCGTGACTGGGTTTCCAAAGTCCAAGCATGACAATGATGGTATATTCGTCGTCATCGACAAACTCACTAAAGTGGCTCACTTTCTGCCTATCAAAGAGTCTATCACTGCAGCTCAATTGGCGGAGCTGTATACCTCTCGGATTATCTCTCTGCACGGCATTCATAGTTGATCTCTTCAGACTGTGGCAGCATCTTTACCTCCAAGTTTTGGGATTCTTTTTAGAAGGCCATGAGCACCAACATCCGTTTCAGCACAGCTTTTCATCCTCAAACTAGCGGTCAAGTCGAGCGTGTTAATCAGATTCTTGAAGATATGCTTAGGGCTTGCGTTATCTCTTTCGGTATGAAGTGGGAAGATTGTCTTCCATATGCCGAGTTCTCCTACAACAACAGTTTTCAAGCAAGTTCGGGCAAGGCCCCATTTGAAATTCTTTATGGCAGGAAGTGTCGTACTCCTCTTAACTGGTCAGAGACCAATGAACGTCAACTTCTCAGAAATGACTTGATCACAGAGGCAGACGAAATGTGCAAAGTCATTCGTGATAAACTCAAAGCAGCGCAATCGCGCCAGAAGAGCTACTATGATAGTAAGCATCGTGATTTGGCTTTAGAGATCGGAGACCATGTTTACCTCCACGTCTCTCTAATGAAAGGTACTCGTCGCTTCGGTATCAAAGGGAAGCTTGCCCCTAGATACGTGGGTCCTTTCAAGATCACCAGCAAGAGAGGTGATCTCGCCTATCAACTCGAGCTTCCTTCAAACTTTGCAAATATGCACGACGTGTTCCATGTTTCTCAACTCCGCAAGTGCTTCAAGACCCCTGACCGCACCATCAACTTTGAAGACATTGATCTCCAAGAAGACCTTTCTTATCATGAGCACCCGGTTGCTATTCTTGAAGAGACTGAACGCAAGACTTGCAATAAGTTAATCAAATTCCTCAAAGTAAAGTGGCCACACCATTCCGACCGTGAAGCCACCTGGGAATGCGAGGATCACCTCCATTCTGAGTACCCGACGTTTTTCCAGTCCTAGATCTCGGGACGAGATCCTTTCATAGTGGTGGAGTGTTGTAACACCCCGGATGTAATTTACCTTATATGTACTCCAACTCTTGCCGTTTCTGGCACTAAGTTATTTTATTTCCTCGGGTTCGGGTTTTTGTCTCCGTGTGTTGTTGCCTTTGTTATGCATCTCATATCATGTCATCATGTGCATTGCATTTGCATACGTGTTCGTCTCATGCATCCGAGCATTTTCCCCGTTGTCCGTTTTGCATTCCGGTGCTCTAATCTCCTCCGGTGGCCCTTTCTACCTCTTTTCATGTGTGGGGGTTAAACATTTCCGGATTAGACCGAGACTTGTCATGCGGCCTTGGTTTACTACCGGTAGACCGCCTGTCAAGTTTCGTGTCATTTGGACTTCCTTTGATACTCCAACGGTTAACCGAGGGACCGAAAAGGCCTCGTTTGTGTTGCAGCCCAACACCCTTCCGATTTGGCCCAAAACCCACCTAAACCCTCTCCATCCCCTAGAGCATTCGATCACGATCGCGTGGCCGAAAACCGCACTCCATTTGGAGCTTCCTAGCTCCCTCTATGCCTATATATAGATCCACTCCCGAAATTCCCAGATCTCTTCAAAGCCCCAAACCCTAGATCTTTCCCTCTCGCCGCGCCGGACACGTCCGGTCTGGCCGGACACCACCGCACCGCCGCCCCGCACCAGTGGCATGCCACCACGTGGCACCACCGCCCTCCTCCGCCGCGAGGCCCGCGAGGCCCAGCGCCGGCCCCCGCGGCCCACGTCGGGCGCCGCCATCTTCTCCATCCCGCCGCCTGGTCTCCTCGCGCGCCGCCCGAGCCCGGCTGCCGCCGCCTTGTCCCACCTCGCCGTCGTCCGCCTCAGCCGCCTCACCGCACGCTAGTGTAGTCTCCAGTCGCCGGTCGCCGCCGCCACCTCGCCGAGCACCGCGCCGCCCGGTCTCCGCGGCCGTCCTCGCCGCCCCTCGTAGATCCCGGCCGGCCACCGCGTCTCGGCAACTCCGGCAAGCTTCATCGACAACTCCGGAGAACAGTGAACCCGGTGAGCGCCTTGAAGTCCGCGCCCTGCTACAGTGTTGCTACATTAGATCTCAGATCTGAAATTGCGGTTGACTTTATTCCCCGAAACCCTAATTTTTAGCAATTTTCATCATGTCGTAACTCTGCATCCGTAGATCCTATTTGTGCGTGTAGCATATCAAAATGTTCATCTCAACGAGTACATCATTTCATTTCATTGCATCATTTTCATTTGAGCTCATCTTGATACCCGAAATGCTGTTGGAAGAAGGCTATGTGATAAAATTGCCAGATCTGTTTCATCAAATAGATATTTGTCATTTTTGCCATGATTAATGTGTGCATGATATGCTCCTGAGCTCTACATGAGTTTTGTTATATGCCATGCCATCTTTACAGAGGTGCTTACCATGTATTTTTGTGATATGTGTGGTGACTAGCACAAGCTTGCAAAGTAGCGTATTCGGTAATGCTGATTTCATCGTTATGCCATATCTTCATATTGTTTCCTGGTGATCCGTGCCTCTTTTGAGAATGATCTTTAAGGATGATTTGTTAACATTGTGGTGCTCTATCCATCCATGTCTTTGTTTGCATTTATGGAGCGATCTAGCTTGAGTCAATCGAGCTCTACTTTAGCTATTTCGTGAATCCTGGCAGATTGTTGACTTGTTAGCGATTTTGCCGAGGATGTTGCTATTGATCCGTGCATGCTATGTTGTTGTTCTTGCCATGTCTAGCTTCTATGCCATGTATTCTTGATGGGTGTATACTTAGTTTGTCATGCCATGATCTGTAGTGAGTGCATCGAGCTCGTAAACATGCCTACTCGTTAACAGATTTGCATGCTCCAGTTTTTCACTAAGTCTGTAATCTGATTATGTTTTTGCCATGTTCACATGCTTGCAATTGTATTTTAGGATTCCTTTTGGCTCAAGGTCACTAAGGGACTTTCGTTAAGTGCTTTGAGCAGCTTCATGTCATGCCTTGCTTTGCCATGTTAAGTTCCTGTTGCATATAGTTTTCATGCTCCAAAGTGTGCTACCTGATGTTAAATTCCAGACTTGTGTTAATTTCACCAAGTCTGAAACCTGTTATCATTTGCACTTTTGCCATGCTTTCTTGAACCTGTTAATGGATGAATTAGCCGTAGCTTAGTGTTCATCTTTTGTCAAGCATCATGAGTAAATACCTGCCATGTATTTTGTTGTCATGTTTGAGTGTTGTAGCATAATTATCTTGATGCTTTTAGATGCCTACTTGCTGATTATTGCAGACCGGTGCCATATTTGTTTTGCTTGCCATTTCCAAACCGTGCATCTGATTCCGGTGATCTTTATATCGATTTCAACCGAAATCACCTCCCATTTCCATTGGAACTCTTGTATTTCCAAGTTGAGGCCAGGTTCAATCATTCCTTGTCAAATCTTGCATATGCATCACATACCGCATCCCGCATAGCATACCATGTTTGCATCATGTTTGTTTGAGCGTTGCACATGGTTGATTGTGTTCCTTTTGCTTGTTTGTCTTGTTTGTGTAGAGCCGGGAGACGAGTTCGCTAATGAGGGGCCTGTTGAGTTTGCTTACGAGGATCAAGTCAACTCTGACAACTTTGCAGGCAAGATGATCATGCCCTCGAAATCACTTCTATCTTTGCTTGCTAGATGCTCGCTCTTTTGCTATGCCTATGCTACGATGCCTACCACTTGCTTATCATGCCTCCCAAATTTCCATGTCAAACCTCTAACCCACCATGTCCTAGCAAACCATTGATTGGCTATGTTACCGCTCTGCTCAGCCCCTCTTATAGCGTTGTTAGTTGCAGGTTAAGATTGGAGATTGTTCCTTGTTGGAACATTGTTTATTGTTGGGATATCACTATATTATCTTGTTATCTTAATGCACCTATATACTTGGTAAAGGGTGGAAGGCTCGGACTTTTTCCTAGTGTTATGTTCCACTCTTGCCGCCCTAGTTTCCGTCATATCGGTGTTATGTTCCCGGATTTTGCGTTCCTTACGCGGTTGGATGATAATGGGAACCCCTTGACAGTTCGCCTTGAATAAAACTCCTCCAGCAATGCCCAACCTTGGTTCTACCATTTGCCACCTAGCCTCTTTTTCCCTTGGGTTTCCGGAGCCCAAGGGTCATCTTTATTTAAACCCCCCTTGGGCCAGTGCTCCTCTGAGTGTTGGTCCGACCGAGTAGACTGCGGGGCCACCTCGGGGCAACTTGAGGGTTGGTTTTACTTGTAGGATGTCTCATCTGAGTGTGTGCTAAGAACGAGATATGTGCAGCTCCTATCGGGATTTGTCAGCACATTCGGGCGGTGTTGCTGGACTTGTTTTACCATTGTCGAGGATATCTTGTAACCGGGATGCCGAGTCTGATCGGGTCTTCCCGCTAGAAGGAATATCCTTCGTTGACCATGAGCGCTTGTGATGGGCTAAGTTGGGACTCCCCTGCAGGGATTTGAACTTTCGAAAGCCGTGCACACGGTTATGGGCAGATGGGAATATGTTAATGTCCGGTTGTAGATAACATGAAACTTAACTTAATTAAGATGTATCAACCGCGTGCGTAACCGTGATGGTCTCTTCTCGGCGGAGTCCGGGAAGTGAACACGGTGTTGGAGTAATGTTTGACGTAGGTTGTTATAGGATCACTTCTTGATCATAGTTCTTCATTCGTGCTCGCCTTCTCTTCTCGCTCTCTTTTGCGAACAGGTTAGCTACCATATATGCTAGTCGCTTGCTGCAGCTCCACATATTACATTGCCTTACCTATAAGCTTAAATAGTCTTGATCGCGAGGGTGCGAGATTGCTGAGTCCCCGTGACTCACAGATTACTTCCAAACCAGATGCAGGGACCGATGATACCGTTCCAGATGATGCGCTTGAGCTCAAGTGGGAGTTCGATGAAGACTCTCGCCGTTACTATGTGTCTTTCCCAGATGATCAGTAGAGGTGCCCAGTTGGGGCGATCGGGGTCCGTGTCGCATGTGGGGTTGATCTTTTATTTTGGTACCGTAGTCAGACCATGAGTGTATTGGATGATTGTAATGTTATTCATGTATTTCTGTGACGTGGCGAGTGTAAGCCAACTATGTACCTTTTCCCCTATTATCTACTTACATGGGTTGTTGTCAAGATTACCTTACTTGCGACATTGCTTTCAATGCGGTTATGCCTCTAAGTCGTGCTTCGACACGTAGGAGATATAGCCGCATCGAGGGCGTTACAAATGGCAACCTTGCTAAGCTTACCTCCGTTGCATACTCCATTGATACTTGCATTGTTCATGACTCTATCCCTTGCTTAGAGTTGTGTTGGTGGGTTGTAGAAATATGCTATAGTAAATGGCTATGCAAAGTGGGTCAGGGTTATGCATGGAAAGAAACAAGTGTGGTTTGACATACTTGCAAATAGCCTAGTGGGTGCCACTAATGCCCCTGGGAGATGATGATGAACTAGGTCACTACTTGGTGGAGAGGTAGTGTACCGTGGCTCGATAAAAGTGTTTTTTACAGAGATGGATTAGATTTAAGATTTGTCGACTGTCCCAACCTTACATGTGCAACCACTCTACCCTTGTATGGGAAAGGGCATTATTGATTACCTAGGTCGATACTAGCTTGGAGCCCGCATTACTAGTGACGGGGGAGAGTTAGTGCTCTCTCTCGGGACGGGGTCGTGCCAGGTAGGGCAGCCATGACTGTTCTCACAGGGCACCGGATACACCGTTGTGTCCCCTCTCGGATGTTATGATCTCGAGTGAGTCTCGTACGTATGATGTACATCGTGAGGATATGGAACAACGAGTGGACTGCTTGTTAGTGTCGTCTAGGGAAAGATACTGATCAGGTGCTTACCCCGGGTACTTGAAGTACCGCGGGTCATGGATGACACGGAAGTTCCCTGGATCTTGTGGGTAAAGTGTGCAACCTCTACAGAGTGTAAAACTATTCGAATAGCCGTGTCCACGGTCAGGGACAGTTGGGTGGTGCTGCTTAGACTACGTCCATATGTTTCTGACAAACAACACGGTTTGGTAAAAATATTGACGTGATTCGTGAGGAAGTCACGATGAGCTTGAGCTTTAGTTGTTCATAACTCTCTCTCGATGTTGATGTCTGTAACCTCCTAATACTTGTTGCAGACGCATTCATATTCTTGATAAATGTTGATCATACTTGCATGAGAAAAAGTAGCTTTCCGCAAAAATGCCAAAATTAGAAGTAGTGCCTTGCATAATTATTCTGTTATCACCCTTGGGTTGCTTGCGAGTACATTCAAAGTACTCATTGGCTTGCCACTGGTTATTTTATTGTCCAGGCATGAAAGAACAAGACATAATGAAGAATACTTCAGCGATGAACATGCGAGCTAGCACGCTTCCCAGTCAGAATGCCTGTAGGGTTAAGGTAGATGGCATGGGTCCAAGTTGTTATTGAAGATTTCCGCTGCGATGATACACTCAAGACTTGACCATAATGGTCCTACTTGTGCAAAACGGTATGTATGGATGTAAGACTATTGTTATTCAGCTTCTGTGTGTTCAGTGAGCATTGATCTCCGGGATCACTGTACATGTGCATTCGGTGATCACAACTTATGAGTCGGGGTCCCCACGGAGCTGGCATGAAAGAACAAGACATAATGAAGAATACTTCAGCGACAAACATGCGAGCTAGGACGCTTCCAAGCCAGAATGCCTGTAGGGTTAAGGCAGATGGCATGGCTCCAAGTTGTTATTGAAGATTTCCGCTGCGATGATACACTCAAGACTTGACCATAATGGTCCTACTTGTGTAAAACGGTATGTATGGATGTAAGACTCTTCTTATTAATCTTCTGTGTGTTCAGTGAGCATTGATCTCTAGGATCACTGTACACGTGCATTCGGTGATCATGACTTATGAGTCGGGGTCCCCACAGAGCTGGTATCAGAGCCATCCTGACTGTAGGAAGCCTTAGTTAGCATGGTCGTTAGATAGGGTAAAGTTTTTTCTAAAACTATTACTAGTTTTCATAACTATCTATACGTCTCTTCCCTTCTCAGTTTTTCAAAAACTAAGGTATACTTTCCCCATCAATCTCTTCCCTTCAAAACTATTGCAAACGGTCGCTAGCACCCTCAAGGCCCTGACCACGGGATTCCTTGTAATTCACGTGGATAGCCTAGAAGGAGTACACCTTGCCAAATACTCACCCACCTCTTCTGAACCCAAGATTTGCAACACCACAACAAGATGATGCCAACAGAAGATACACCTTTGAAGAATGAGGACATGAAGACCCAGAGGATGGTGACACCTTTGAATTTGCCCTAGGATGGTGCAACCTTGTCCTATGACGATCAGGGTGTAAGATATGCAAGACCATGATAGACATCGCTAATAGAGCAATCATGTCCTTACCGTTGTTGTATCTGCAACCACCGGTGGATGAGAACCTCGCCATTTGGTCCGCCTCACTATAGTGAGTAGGAAAACGGTTCTCTTCATCCCCCGCTCTTGGTGTTGATGTTTTCATCAACGTAACTGACATGTTGGACCTCTACTATGCCTTGTTAATATCATTGCATAAGGGATTACCTACCTGGTACCGTCGATGCCTTGGAAGGCAAAAGGGGTCGTCATGATTAAAAAGACAATAGAAGACCGAGTCAATGCCTGCTACGAGGAGCCACCTTCACCCCATCACTTCAACAAGCGAGAAGTTGTTGAAGAATCTTCAGGCTCAACCCAGATTGTTTCATCGAACAACTACAAGAGACGTAGCAACCCCTGAGGAAAACCCAGAAGACTGCACGAGGCACGGAGCAAAGCACGACTACTGAATCCGAGAACCCCTAGGGTAGGATGAGTCGTGTACCCCCTATGCGCAGTCGAGTCCGTGTGATGGTTTGAATAGAACCATGATTGTGTGTTGCTTGTTTTATTAGTTCGTCTTTTGATATAGGTCGCACTTTTGCCCTAGGCAACAAGTACGCGACTATATCACCTTCCTTACCGTGTTTATTTGGTTTGGCCCATTTTGCACCTGTTTGTTTGCACTTGCACTGTAGATCCCCTTTTTTGGCATTCCCCTCTTCTATGCTACTTCTCCCTCTCATCTCTGAAGACCAGCAAGACAAAATGCACCAAGGATTCCACCTCGGCAAGCAACTGACATTGAAGACTTTTGCTACAGCCTCCTCGACCAAGTGCAATCCTGTAGTATTACCCCTCATAACTGGAAACCCCATCCCTAGACCCTTCGAGACTTCACGAGATACCCCAACTCGAGTCCTTAACCATGTGCTTAACCCACAGAATTGCAAGAGGACCAGTTAAGCCTCTATAAACCTTGTGCACCACTGGTTCATCATGGAACTAGCGGACATAGTGAACAAGCACATTATCATCCTAATATAGCACCAGAACTGACGATGTCATAGGGAAGACCAATTTGAGGATATAGGAATATAGGACAAATGACTTGATGAGTTTATATCAATGACCTTGAGGAATTATATGAGACTATTTGGTGGATTATGAGGCTTTCATGTTGGCAGATGAACTTGGTGGGATCATGTTGATGGAGTAGCATAACTTCCATTACCCTTGAGTAAACTGGATTTTAGTAGGACAATTATGATCGCAAGCTGGAATTCTTGGAAGTATATGGATTTAACTTAGCCATGGGATATTGATAGGAGACAGTTGATATTACGTAAATGACTTGCGGGAACATGTAGGAATTCTCGTTGGACAAGAGATTTGAACTTAAATAGGTGATCCTAGTTGAGTATAGATGCTGAGTGAGTCTGCATGGTTCGGAATAAATTGGAAGGATGATCTCAATCATGATACCATGTTTCTTGGAGGACAATAAACTAGGAGATTGGATTAATTGTCAGAGATGATACAAGCTTGACCTTGAAGTTTACTTGACCATGATAATGGAAATTGGTCGACTGACTATAGCAGAGATAGCCTTTTCAAGTATTTGGGGATTATAGGACTTCAGGAGATCATGTGGAACACCATGGACACTGGATTTGTAGAATTAAAGGATTATGTAGTGATTAATGGAAGTTAATGGGTTGTTGGAGTTGATTCATAGGAAGGAAACACGATTTTGGAGTGGCATATGATGTGTTTCCTTAGGATAGAGATACACTAACATGGACCTTGGAAGAATAGGATGGGCACTTGGATTATCATGATATATTCCCTCTTGGAGGCTTGTATGCTCTACCCATGGATTTTTAGGGGTAGCCATACATATAAATTTGGGGATCGTAGACATATATGATTTGTTAGACCTCCTCTCGGGAGTCATGAGTATATATAGATCACATGAGTGATGATTGGATTTGGTTTAATGAGATGATGCTTTCGATGGTATAAGGTTATTTGTTCGAAGGAATAGATAGACTATTGGCATCTCAGAAACCGTGCTTAAGGATAAGATAATAAAATGTTCACTCACACACTAGAATCCTTGAACCCTTAAACCCTACTAAGCCACTACATGGTCGGGTCATTACCATAGGTCTTGACTCTAAATCGAGAACACCTCGGACCATACTCAACTGTGACCACCACCAATACCCCCAACCTACTTTATGTAACCCGTGAACAAAGTTTTCATGGAGTGCTTAGACAAGATAGTTGTCATCTTTATTTTGGTAACATACTTGTCTACCTGAAGACGGAAGAAGGATCACTGAGCTGGTGAAGAAACATTTGAAGACCGCCATGCCAAGGAGGAAGAACTATACCAACCACCATCGTCAAGAAACAAACGTCCGCGTTGAAGACCAGGTGTATCTGCAAGCCACTTCTCTCAATGGGACCAAGCATTTCCATGCCAAGGGAACCCACACCAAGATTCATCAGACCCCTCCGAGATCACCTCAAGATGAATAGTAGACGGCTACCAGCTAGAGTTACCACCTGAGTTACCCATTGTGCACAGCATTTTCCACGCATCACACCCCGGAAGTGTTTCCAACTTCCTAACTTGCCCGATCTCTACGAGGGCATCGACCACCGAGCCATCGACCCCTAGCCCAATCTAACCTCCCGCAAGCTACCCATTAGCAACCTGGATCAAGAAGAACGTCATACACGAAGCCATATCATCAAGTACTTCAAGTTCAATGGAGCACCACGCGGAAGCAGAAGCATTATGAGGACGTGAAGAGTACCGCAGATTTAAGTTTTGTATTCCTTCCCGCGCCTAGTTTGGGAATCTCGGGGACGAGATTCTTGTAAGGGGGGTAGGTCTGTCACACCCTGATTTTCATTCCACAACACTTAAGCTAACAATCATGATAAAATGTGGTTTGACAAAAACTTTTGAGTGTTTTGGACCTTGCCTTGATTGGATTTTTGTTTGTTGTTTGCAAGTGCTCTAAAAATCAAATAAATCCTCCAACTCCTATACTTCATCTCCTTGCTCCAAACTCTTGAACCAATGATCATGCCATGTGTATAGGACATAAAAATAATTTCTTGCAAAATAATTTGGCCCAACAGTATTTTCAAAAATTAGTTTTCCAAAAACCCCTGAGTTAAGGCTTGCACTGCAAGTACTTAATTAAGGGCAGTAAAAATCTTTCCAAAAATATATTTGACTCCTATTAGATATAGGATACCCAGAAACCACAAAAATATAATTTTGAAAGTTATTTTCCTATTTTATTTAAAAGCTTTTTCTTAAGGCCGGAAATGGTCTTTAATAGGAAAAAAATATTTTATTGTTTCAAAAATATTTAACAAAAATCAGGGAAACTCAGTGGACATATATTTTCCATATAAGAGTTTCAACACATGGTCATGTTCAAAATATTGGTAAAATCCCTCAAAAACCCTTTCTGGATATTTCAAGGATTTGAAATATTTCTACAGGAAATATTCCCCAACAATTCAAAGAAAATTCTAGCATGTCACATATGGCATGTTTGATGATCTTGCCAAGTCTCATGTCATGGAGAACAGTATAACCCCATGAAACCCTCTCAAAACCAATTCTGTCCTTTTTCAAGTTTGAACAACTTTGCGCTGTCAAACATGTCCAAATGCTCTCAAACTTGGTGCACATGCTCAAATGGTGTAATAATGCATCTAGACCAAATGGCACAAGTTGGAGAGAATGTTATCTTGATCAAAGTGCCCCAATACCCTCTCTGTCCAGAACCAAATTTGAACAAGTTTACATTGGCAACTTTCTCATTTTGATCTCAACTTTTGTGGACATGTTCAGAACCTCAAATGATGACACTACACTAAGTGGTGCATCAAGTAGAATAGATTTGCATGACTAAATCTTGGAAAGTCTATTTCTGTTGATTTCTAGGGTTTACCAAAGTTACATTGGCTACTTTTCCCAAATGAGCTCAAACTTGGTCGAACATCCTACTTCTATGTGCCATTCCATCCTGTTAATTCTCATGGCAAGTGGAATTAATTTTCTTGCCCAAACCAACAACAAACACCTTCTGCCATTTTCCCAAAATCATCATTTTGACCTCTTCCACTAATCTCCATGAGCCCAAGTTTTTACCACAGCTGCCCCAGGTCACCTTCTACCTCCAGTAAGTCTTGCCAGCTCTCAGATCAATCATGGAATAGGGTAAAACCCCACTTTCTCTCTCTGGACATCACATTTCTCTCTCTCTCAACCCCACCTCTCTCCTAGTGGTTCACCAGGGCATCCAAGGCCACCTCCCCTTTGTTTACTCACCCCACAAAGCCTCAGACACTAGTGGACACGCCCCTGGCACATAGACAATGCCATGGCGTGCAGAGCTCGCGCTCTGGAGCATGCTACAGTGCTCTCCGGCACTGTAGCACGCCCATTCCAAGGCCTCCCGTCGACCTTGGGCTCCGTAATCGTGTCCCCCGAGGATGCCTCGGCGGCCACGACACGCAACACTGTCGGCCCCTTCCTCCCTCGCCCTCCTTCTCGCCTCTACAGGCTCACCCGAGCGCGTCCGTGGACACTGCCCACGGTGCACCACGGCCACGCCCATATAAGCTACTCCCGACCTCTTATCTGGCCTCTCATCGCTCTCCCTCTCCCCCACGAACCTCCCAGACAACATCCCTCTCCCTCCCATGCTCTCTTTCCCTCTCCATGGCCGCCATGGTCGCCGCCTGCCTCCGCCCCGCTACGGCGAACCAGAGCCTCCCCTCCTCTCCTTTGACTACCAGGGGAAGCGTCGCAGGCCAACGGAGCCCTCCCGCTCTTTCTCCCCCTGCCCTAGTGCTCACGACATCGCACCCATCCACTCCAGACGCTGCCCGCCATCGCCAGGTTCGCCGTCGCCCCAGATCCTCCCAGCCCGCATGAAGCCCCTGGATGGAAGCGGCTCGGCATACCGAGTCCGTCGGTGCACCCGACGCCACCGGGGACGGCCGGAGTCGCCGGGGATCAATGCCGGCATGTGCTCGGCCTCGCCTCCCCTGACGCTCCTATGCCTCAGGCGCGAGGTAGAGGACGACCACCCCGCCAACTGGCAGGGGGCCCGCCTGTCAGCAGCAGAGGCGACCGAGCCGGCCCACCAGTCGGGTTAAGTGGACACGGCTTCACGCTAATCCGCTTGCCCCGCTGGGTGGCGCACTCCCGCAATGCGCCTTCGGCGTCACCAACTCCCTCGCGCAGCTGAGCCCAGTAGGCGTTGTTTAGTTGGGTTTCGCCCAGTGCGCTTTATAAGGTTGACTCCTTTTCTTCCTTTTTCTTTTCCAGAAATGTTGTAAAATCCATAATCAATTCATTTCAAGTCCAAATTAGGTGATTCAAATTTCTAGTGACTCCATAAATCATGATCTATCACATGGTGCTATTTGCACATTTTTCGAGAAACTTTCTCTTTAGAACTATTTATCAAAATCCTATTTTTCTATTTCTGTGTTAAACTTTAGAAAATCACAGAGAGCTCAAATTTGATCCAAATGCCATGATTCAAGTTATTAGATACATCTAATTTCATAACTTAGGTTATGAACTTTTTTCTTAATACTTTCTGTACTCCACAAAATAATGAGCCATTTCTTCATATTTGTCAACTTTGCAAATTCATAAGTAATTCATTTGAACTCCAAATCCAGTGAAACCAACTCCCAGATGCTTCTAAAATCATGATTTGCTAAATGGGTGCCTTTGCTCATTTTTCAAAAATATATTTCTGTACACTTCTTGCAAATCCATAAACCCCTTGATTCCATCATATTGAAATGTTTAGAAATATTCACTAATCCAATTCCAGTGAAACCACCCTGGTTATTTTTCATATGACCAGGGATGTCCTAGAAAAGTCAAATCCATATTTTTAGAGCACTTTTATTTCCTGCCTTGTTGTGTTGCTTATTATGGTTGCTTTCAACGATAGTTGACAAAGTAGACGAAATGCTTGGAGTTGGACCAGAGATATTTGAAGACCTTGAAGACTTTGTTAAAACAGGCAAGCAGCCCTTTGACCATGATGAACCATTTTACATCATGATGGCATTTTCGTTGCTTCACTGAGTGCATGATATACCTTGAATGGCAACCTTGCTAGGCTTGCCTCCGTTGCATACTCCATTGATACTTGCATTGTTCATGACTCTATCCTTGCTTAGAGTTGTGTTGGTGGGTTGTAGAAATATGCTATAGTAAATGGCTACGCAAAGTGGGTCAGGGTTATGCATGGAAAGAAACAAGTGTGGTTTGACATACTTGCAAACAACCCAGTGGGTGCCACTAATGCCCCTGGGAGATGATGATGAACTAGGTCACTACATGGTGGAGAGGTAGTATACCGAGGCTCGAAAAAGTGTTGTTTACAGAGACGGATTAGATTTAAGATTTGTCGACTGTCCCAACCTCACATGCGCAACCACTCTACCCTTGTATGGGAAAGGGCATTATTGATTACCTAGGCTGATACTAGCTTGGAGCCTGCATTACTAGTGACGGGGGACAGTTGGTGCTCTCTCTCGGGACGGGGTCGTGCTAGGTAGGGCGGCCATGACTATTTTCACAGGGCACCGGATACACCGTTGTGTCCCCTCTCGGATGTTACGATCTCGAGTGAGTCTCGTACGTATGATGTACATCGTGATGATATGGAACAACGAGTGGACTGCTTGTTAGTGTCGTCTAGGGAAAGATAGTGATCGGGTGCTTACCACGGGTACTTGAAGTACCGCGGGTCGTCGATGACACGGAAGTTCCTCGGATCTTGTGGGTAAAGTGTGCAACCTCTATAGAGTGTAAAACTATTCGAATAGTCGTGTCCACGGTCAAGGAAAGTTGGGTGGTGCTGCTTAGACTACGTACATATGTTTCTGACAAACAACACGGTTTGTTTAGACTATGTACATATGTTTCTTACAACATTTTCTCATGCAGTAAAAATATCGACGTGATTCGTGAGGAAGTCACGATGAGCTTGAGCATGAGTTGTTCATAACTCTCTCTCGATGTTGATGTCTGTAACCTCCTGATACTTGTTGCAGACGCATTCATATTCTTGATAAATGTTGATCATACTTGCATGATAAAAACTAGCTTTCCGCAAAAATACAAAAATTAGCAGTAGTGCCTTGCATAATTATTCTGTTATCACCCTTGGGTTGCTTGCGAGTACATTCAAAGTACTCATTGGCTTGCCACTGGTTATTTTATTGGCCAGGCATGAAAGAACAAGACATAATGAAGAATACTTCAGCGGCGAACATGCGAGCTAGGACGCTTCCCAGTCAGAATGCCTGTAGGGTTAAGGCAGATGGCATGGGTCCAAGTTGTTATTGAAGATTTCCGTTGCGATGATACACTCAAGACTTGACCATAATGGTCCTACTTGTGTAAAATGGTATGTATGGATGTAAGACTCTTGTTATTCAGCTTCTGTGTGTTCAGTGAGCATTGATCTTTGGGATCACTGTACACATGCATTCGGTGATCAGGACTTATGAGTCGGGGTCCCCACATAACATGAGCTTCCATTTGAACCTTTGATGCAAATAGACTCAAACCAACATGTTTTACAATGCATTAGCCAGGACACATCATATTGCCATGTCATAGCATGCATCATATTGTTGCATATCGCCATGTGATGATTGTGTTCTGTGGTGTCTTTCGTGGTAGGTGATACGTCTCCAACGTATCTATAATTTTTGATTGCTCCATGCTATATTATCTACTGCTTTGGGAATTATTGGGCTTTATTATCCACTTTTATATTACTTTTGGGAATAACCTATTAACCGGAGGCCCAGCCCAGATTTGCTGTTTTATGCCTATTTCAGTGTTTTGAAGAAAAGGAATATCAGACGGAGTCGAACCGGAACGAAATCAATTGGAGAAATTATTTTTGGAAGGAAACACATCTGATGGACTTGGACCCCACGTCAGAAGATACGGGAGCTGCTCACGAGAGTGGGCCCCCCCCCAGGGCGCGCCCCCCTGCCTCGTGGGGCCCTCGTGGCTCCCCTGACGTACCTCCTGCACCCATATATACCTACGTGATCTAAAACTTCTAGAACGCAAGATAGATCGGGAGTTCCGCCGCCAGAAGCCTCCGTAGCCACCGAAAACCAATATAGACCCGTTCCGGCACCCTGCCATAGGGGGCAATCCTTCTCCGGTGGCCATCTTCATCATCCCGGTGCTCTCCATGACGAGGAGGGAGTAGTTCTCCCTCGGGGCTGAGGGTAAGTACCAGTAGCTATGTGTTTGATCTCTCTCTCTCTCTCTCGTGTTCTTGATTTGGCACGATCTTGATGTATCGCGAGCTTTGCTATTATAGTTGGATCTTATGTTTCTCCTCCCCCTGTTCTCTCTTGTAATGAATTGAGTTTTCCCCTTGGAGCAATCTTATCGGATTGAGTCTTTAAAGACTTGAGAACACTTGATGTATGTCTTGCCGTGGATATCTGTGGTGACAATGGGATACCATGTGCCACTTGATGTATGTTGAGGTGATCAACTTGCAGGTTTTGTGACATTGGGAACATATGCATAGGGGTTGGCACGCGTTTTCGTCGTGATTCTCCGATAGAAACTTTGGGGCACTCTTTGAGATTCTATGTGTTGGTTGAATAGATGAATCTGAGATTGTGTGATGCATATCGTATAATCATACCCACGGATACTTGAGGTGACATTGGAGTATCTAAGTGACATTAGGGTTTTGGTTGATTTGTATCTTAAGGTGTTATTCTAGTACGAACTCTAGGGCTGTTTGTGACACTTATAGGAATAGCCCAACGAATTGATTAGAAAGAATAACTTTGAGGTGGTTTCGTACCCTACCATAATCTCTTCGTTCGTTCTTCTCTATTAGTGACTTTGGAGTGACTCTTTGTTGCATGTTGAGGGATAGTTATGTGATCCAATTATGCTAGTATTGTTGAGGGAACTTACACTAGCGAAAGTATGAACCCTAGGCCTTGTTTACCATCATTGCAATACCGTTTACGCTCACTTTTATCACTTGCTACCTTGCTGTTTTTATTATTTCAGATTACAAAAACTATTATCTATTATCCATATTGCACTTGTTTCACCATCTCTTTGCCGATCTAGTGCACCTATATGATTTACCATTGTATTGGGTGTGTTGGGGACACAAGAGACTCTTTGTTATGTGGTTGCAGGGTTGCTTGAGAGAGACCATCTTCATCCTATGCCTCCTACGGATTGATAAACCTTAGGTCATCCACTTGAGGGAATTTGCTACTGTCCTACAAACCTCTGCACTTGGAGGCCCAACAATGTCTACAAGAAGAAGGTTGTGTAGTAGACATCAAGCTCTTTTCTGGCGCCGTTGCCGGGGAGGTTAGCGCTTGAAGGTATATCTTTAGATCTTGCAATCGAGTCTTTTAGTTTCTTGTTTTTATCACTAGTTTAGTTTATAAAAGAAAACTATAAAAAATGGAATTGAGTTTGTCTCATACACTTCACCTTTTTAATATCTTTCGTGAGTATGATGGAAAGGATAATTGTGCTCAAGTGCTAGAAGAAGAAATCTATAAAATGTTTGGCACTAAATATTTGAATGATGAGCATGATTGCAATGTTGTTAGTATGAATTCCTTGAATATACATGATGCTAATGATATGCAAAGCCACAAGCTTGGGGAAGCTATGTTTGATGAAGATGATATTTTTTGTCCCCCAAGTTTTGATGAGCAAATTTATTATGATGAAAGCATGCCTCCTATTTATGATGATTATATTGATGAAAGTGGATTTGGAGAGGTCATGACTTGATTTTGTGATGAATCCACTATTTCGGAAGAGGTTCAAATTGATTATGAGAACAAAGTTGCTATCTATGATGATTATTGTGATGACATGTATGCTATAAATAATAATGATATCCATGAAACTTGTCGTCGTGATTTTAGTTTTCAATTGGATTATGCCTCACGTGATAATTATTTTGTTGAGTTTGCTCCCACTATTATTCATGAGAAGAATTTTGCTTATGTGGAGAGTAGTAAATTTTCTTTGCTTGTAGATCATGAAAAGAATGCTTTAGGTTCTGTGATGAGGACATCAATACCATTGTTACACCCACAGCCCCTACTGTTACATATACTGGACCGATTACTAGAGCTCGCGCACGCCAATTAAATTACCAGGTACTTTCGTTTCTTGGTAATGATTCTAATGATCATGAGATTATGATGCTGCCTAAATTGGATACATTTGTTTTGCTTACAAATGAAGGGCCTAGCTTGGAGAAGGATGAACATTGGAGCAAGAACACGCATGGAGTTGATGGCATGCGCAAGGGGATCAAGAACGGAGTTACAAGTGATGATTTCAGGACTTTGAAGCCGCCATAAGGAGTGCATGAAGCCTTGGATGAAATATACAAGATGCCACTTCATAATATTCGTCCATAGGCTATTCTAGGTGCTGCGTCACCTTATTAATGGGCCAGGCCCATGTAATTTCGAAATACTTAAGTATAGGCTATTTTTAGAGTCCGTATGTGTGGGGAAACAAGAGTTAGGGTTGGTTTCGGACCCCACCCTCAAGGGCCACGAAATTCCCCCCTCTTCCTCCATATATACAGCCCTTAGGGCGTCGTTTAGACTTTGGGTTTTGTTTAGATTAAAAGTTCGCCATAGCTGCAACTTCGCGTACTTCGTTTGTGTCCAACGACCAGACCAAGACGTCACAGAACCCCACCTTGATCAATAAAGCTTTCATCTTATATTCGCAATATCCCGATTGCAATCTCAGTTTCTTGCTTGTTCTTCGTTTGCTCGCAGGAAACAGACCCTCGTGGTCAGGTTGATCGTGCTCCGGCGTGGTCAATAACCCTCGGAAGTTGGTTTAGCGATTGCTACGGCGCGACGTCTCGCACGTTCGTAGTCGGATCATCAAGGTCGACTCCCACAGAAAACGATAGCCACCATCTCATCGAAACATCGGGACACCTTAGCCTCTATCAAGTGGTATCAGATTTCCAGGTTGCTCGGTGAGATTTTACAGTTTTTCATAGATTAGATCGAGTCTGTTCTTCATACCTACAGTCCACGAAAAAGCCAGAAAAAAATTAGGGTTAGTTCATCATATCCGAACCAATCTGAGCCTTTGCATAATCTTTTTAGGGTTTTTGCTTTGTTCAATTTGCGGTTGCATCGTCGTGTCAAGTTGCTGGTCTTAGAGTCTAGTCTTTTAGAGTTTCGAGTTCTGGTCATAAGTTGTCATGACGCCGCCGCACCATCATCATCGCCCATCTACCACTTTTGCTTATCCGCCACCGCTCTGAATCCATATCCATATACCACCACCAATCCGTATCCATATACCACCACCAATCTGTATCCATATACCACCACCGCTACCATATACCACCACCACTGCCATATACCACAACCATATATCCACCACCAATCTGAGTTCTTCTCATATTAGGTTTGTTCTTGAGATCAATCTAAATTCTGATTTGTGTTTCCTTGCCTGCGTAGGTCTAAGTCTGGAGACCCCCGGGCAGTTTTTAGGCCAAAATTTTCACGGGCAAATTTTTTTCCCTATCCTATTTTTAGGCTTTTCTGAGTCTTTTGAGCCACGTGCCATCATAGTGATTTTTTGTCGCACTTTTTCGTCGTCGCTGCCTGATTTCCGAAAAAAGTGAAAAAAAAATTCCGTGGCCATCCTATCAGTTTGACGAGGGAAGAGTTTTGAGACACTCGCCATTATAGTGATTTTTCGCAAAAAAGGAGCGCAAAAAAAGGAGCGCAAAAAAAAGAGCGAAAAAAAAGAGTTCCAGAGTGTGCTTTTCCCTTATTTACGTGTAGCACCGTGATTTTGTTAGTGTTCTAGGCTCGCGTCTCTAGCACGGTCTAGCCTAGGACCAGCACAGTACCGTCGTTGAGCGTTTATTCAACTTTGCATCTCTGAATTGATTATTGCTGACCCTTTTTGCTACCATACTATAAGCCTTCCCAGCTCCACATACATCTACGTCGTGCGTTTGACTCTCCCTGGCAATCGCTCTATCCAAGCTTTTGAGAGTTTTGACTACAACGGTTGCCGATCACCGCCTGCTGCTGGGTAAGAACTGGCAAGAATTTGAGATTTGCTTGACGGATTTGTGACACCCGCCACCACCACCACTTGTTAGTAGTCTGTAGGATCATATTCTTGTGTGTTTCTATTGCTGCTAACCATGCCAGGATCACAAGCCGACGAGACTGACTGGGAGAACTTGATGAACAAGGAGCTTCATGACACGTTTCAGCAAATGATGAGTGGACAGGTGCAAGATGTGATAAACAGATTTGAAGAGGCCATGGAGAAGATAGATGGCATGGAGAAGACGTTTGAAACAAAGCTCGATAACAAGTTTGCTGAATTGCTTTTGAGTTTTCCACCACCACCACCGGATGCTCCTGTCGCACCTCTCCAACAACAGCAACAACATCGACTACCTCCATGTCGGGAAACAGCCCTCCGCCGAGCGAGCCGTGTCCCTCTTCAGTCGGGCCAAACTGCTGGTGCTGCTGTTGATACTTCTGTGGCTCCTACTGCTGATGTGGAGGAGGATGATTATGTGGGAGATTATGAGGATGCGGTTGATCAAAATCAGAACTACGTGCCACCACCAGCACAGCAACCACCAGGTCGTCCACATGCAAATAATGGCAATGGTAGGGCTCACCCTCAGGTACGAGATCATGACCATCTCCCTAAACTAAAATTGAATATTCCACCATTTGAGGGTAGATATGTTCCTGATATATATCTTACTTGGTAGTTAGAAACTAAACAACGATTTACATGTTTACAATATCCCGAGGAGAGACGTGTTCCTGCTGCTGTTTGTGCATTCACTAGTTTTGCATGTGTTTGGTGGTCTGAGCATTGTAGATTATATCCTATTCTGGCTACTTGGGCTGCTTTGAAAACTGCTATGCGTACTCGTTGGGTTCCACCATATTATCAACGTGAATTACTTCAAAAATTGCAGTGCTTAAGACAGGGAAAAAATTCTGTAGAAGAATATTATCAGGAATTACAAACTGGCATGATTAGATGTGGTATTGTTGAGGAGAATGAAGCTATGCTTGCACGTTTTATGGGTGGATTAAATAGAGAGATTCAGACGATTCTAGAGTATAAGGAGTATACTAATATCACTCGTTTATTCCATCTTGCTTGTAAAGCTGAACGTGAAGTGCAGGATCGACAGGCATTGGCGCGGACTAACTTTTCTGCAGGTCGACCTTCATCATGGACACCACGTGCATCATCTACTTCCACACGTTCTGCTACACCGGCGCCTCCGTCGGCTGCCACCTCCAACCGTGATACAATAAAGCAGGCACAATCACCACTATCTGCCAAGAGCACACCTTCTGGGCCTGCAAAGAGCTCTTCTTCATCCATGGCATCAACAGGGCAAGCACATGATATTATTTGTCGATGTTGCAAGGGTGGAGGTCATTATGCGAGAGAATGCCCATCTAAGCGTGTGATGATTGTTATTGAGGATGGTGGGTATGAGTCCGCTAGTGACTATGATGAGGAGACTTTGGCTCTTATTACACGTGAAGAACACGGTGGAGACGATTCTGATCATGAGACACAATACATGGCTCCTGAAGATGCTGACAGGTATGAATGTTTAGTTGCTCAACGTGTTTTGAGTGTGCAGGTTACACAAGCTGAGAAAAATCAGAGGCATAATTTGTTCCATACAAAGGGAGTTGTGAAGGAACATTCTGTTCGCGTGATCATAGATGGAGGGAGCTGCAATAACTTGGCTAGCATGGAGATGGTGGAGAAGCTATCTCTCACCACAAGACCACATCCACATCCTTACTACATCCAATGGTTCAACAACAGCGGCAAGGTTAAGGTAACACGTACTGTTCGTGTGCATTTTAGTATCTCTACATATGCTGATTATGTTGATTGTGATGTGGTACCTATGCAAGCATGTTCCTTATTACTTGGTAGACCATGGCAATTTGATAAAAATTCTGTACACCATGGTAGAAACAATCAGTATACTCTTGTTCATAACGATAAAAATATTACTTTGCTTCCTATGACTCCTGATTCCATTTTGAAAGATGATATTAATAGAGCTAATAAAGCCAAACAGGAGACAAATAAGAGTGAAAATCAGATTGTGGCAAAAGAATTTGAGCACCAAATGAAGCCTAATAATAAACCATCTACTGTTGTTTCTGAAATTAAATTGAAAAGTGCATGTTTACTTGCCACCAAATCTAATATTGATGAGCTAGATTTTAGCAAATCTGTTTGCTATGCTTTTGTGTGCAAAGAGGCATTATTTTCATTCGAGGACGTGCCTTCCTCTTTGCCCCTGCTGTCACTAACATTTTGCAGGAGTTCGCTGACGTCTTTCCACAAGACGTGCCACCGGGATTACCACCTATTCGAGGGATTGAGCATCAAATTGACTTAACTCCCGGTGCTTCGCTACCCAACCGTGCACCATACCATACCAATCCAGAGGAGACGAAGGAGATTATGCGTCAAGTACAAGAACTGCTCGACAAAGGTTATATACGCGAATCCCTTAGTCCTTGTGTTGTTCCTATCATTTTAGTGTCGAAAAAGGATGGTACGTCGCGTATGTGCGTTGATTGTATAGGCATTAATAATATTACTATTCGTTATCGTCATCCTATTCCTAGGCTAGATGATATGCTTGATGAATTGAGTGGCTCTACAATATTCTCCAAAGTTGATTTGCGTAGTGGATACCATCAAATTCGTATGAAATTGGGTGATGAATGGAAAACAACATTTAAAACTAAGTTTGGATTATATGAGTGGTTAGTCATGCCTTTTGGGTTAACTAATGCACCTAGTACTTTCATGAGGTTAATGAACGAAGTTTTACGTGCTTTCATTGGACGATTTGTGGTGGTTTACTTTGATGACATATTGACTTATAGCAAATCTTTGGAGGAACATTTGGAACATTTACGTGCTGTTTTTATTGCTCTACGTGATGCACGTTTGTTTGGAAACCTTGGAAAGTGCACCTTTTGCATCGACCGAGTATCTTTTCTTGGCTATGTTGTTACTCCATAGGGAATTGAAGTTGATAAAGCCAAGATTGAAGCTATTGAGAGTTGGCCGCAGCCCAAAACGGTCACACAAGTGAGGAGTTTCCTTGGCCTCGCTGGTTTCTATAGGCTCTTTGTGAGAGATTTCAGCACCATTGTTGCACCTCTCAACGAGCTTACAAAGAAGGATGTGCCTTTTGTTTGGGGTACCGCACAGGAAGAAGCCTTCACGGTATTGAAAGATAAGTTGACACATGCTCCTTTACTCCAACTTCCTAATTTCAATAAGACTTTTGAGCTTGAATGTGATGCTAGTGGAATTGGATTAGGAGGTGTGTTATTACAAGATGGAAAACCTGTTGCATACTTTTCTGAAAAATTGAGTGGGCCTAGTCTGAACTATTCTACTTATGATAAAGAATTATATGCTCTTGTTCGGACCTTAGAAACATGGCAACATTATTTATGGCCCAAGGAATTTGTTATACATTCTGATCATGAATCTTTGAAACACATTAAAAGTCAAGCAAAACTGAACCGTAGACATGCTAAATGGGTTGAATTCATTGAGAATTTCCCTTATGTCATTAAATACAAGAAGGGTAAAGAAAATGTTATTGCTGATGCCTTGTCTCATCGTTATACTATGCTTTCACAACTTGACTTTAAAATATTTGGTTTGGAGACCATCAAAGATCAATATGTTCATGATGCCGAATTTAAAGATGTATTGCAGAATTGTAAGGAAGGGAGAACTTGGAACAAGTTCGTTCTTAACAATGGATTTGTGTTTCGTGCTAACAAGCTATGCATTCCAGCTAGCTCCGTTCGTCTTTGTTGTTGCAGGAGGTGCATGGAGGAGGATTAATGGGACACTTTGGCGTCAAGAAGACGGAGGATATACTTGCTACACATTTCTTTTGGCCAAAGATGAGACGGGATGTTGAGCGTTTTGTTGCTCGCTGCACTACATGTCAAAGAGCTAAGTCACGACTCAATCCTCATGGTTTATATATGCCTTTGCCTGTACCTAGTGTTCCTTGGGAGGATATATCTATGGACTTTGTTTTAGGTTTACCTCGAACAAAGAAGGGGAGGGATAGCATATTTGTTGTCGTGGATAGGTTCTCGAAAATGGCACACTTTATACCATGTCATAAAAGCGATGATGCTATTAATGTTGCTGATTTGTTCTTTCGTGAAATTATTCGCTTACATGGTGTGCCAAATACTATTTTTTCAGATCGTGATACTAAATTTCTTAGCCACTTTTGGAGATGTTTATGGGCTAAGTTGGGGACTAAGCTGCTTTTTAGTACTACTTGTCACCCCCAAACTGATGGACAAACTGAAGTAGTCAATAGAACATTGTCTACTATGCTTAGGGCTGTTTTGAAGAATAACAAGAAAATGTGGGAAGAATGCTTGCCTCATATTGAATTTGCTTATAATCGTTCATTGCATTCTACTACTAAGATGTGCCCTTTTGAAATTGTGTATGGTTTCCTACCTCGTGCACCTATTGATTTGTTGCCTCTTCCATCTTCAGAGAAGGTTAATTTTGATGCTAAAGAACGTTCTGAATTGATTTTAAAAATGCATGAGTTGACTAAGGAAAACATTGAGCGTATGAATGCTAAATATAAACTTGCTGGAGATAAGGGTAGAAAACATGTTGTGTTTGCGCCTGGAGATCTTGTTTGGTTACATTTGCGTAAAGATAGATTTCCTAATCTGCGCAAATCAAAGCTAATGCCACGTGCTGATGGTCCTTTTAAGGTGTTAGAGAAAATAAATGATAATGCATATAAACTTGAGCTACCTGTAGATTTTGGGGTTAGTCCCACTTTTAACATTGCAGATTTGAAGCCTTATTTGGGTGAGGAAGATGCGCTTCCGTCGAGGACGACTTCATTTCAAGAAGGGGAGGATGATGAGGACATCAATACCATTGTTACACCCACAGCCCCTACTGTTACATATACTGGACAAATTACTAGAGCTCGCGCACACCAATTAAATTACCAGGTACTTTCATTTCTTGGTAATGATTCTAATGATCATGAGATTATGATGCTGCCTAAATTGGATACATTTGTTTTGCTTACAAATGAAGGGCCTAGCTTGGAGAAGGATGAACATTGGAGCAAGAACACGCATGGAGTTGATGGCATGCGCAAGGGGATCAAGAACGGAGTTACAAGTGATGATTTCAGGACTTTGAAGCCGCCATAAGGAGTGCATGAAGCCTTGGACGAAATATACAAGATGCCACTTCATAATATTCGTCCATAGGCTATTCTAGGTGCTACGTCACCTTATTAATGGGCCAGGCCCATGTAATTTCGAAATACTTAAGTATAGGCTATTTTTAGAGTCTGTATGTGTGGGGAAACAAGAGTTAGGGTTGGTTTCGGACCCCACCCTCAAGGGCCATGAAATTCCCCCCTCTTCCTCCATATATACAGCCCTTAGGGCGTCGTTTAGACTTTGGGTTTTGTTTAGATTAAAAGTTCGCCATAGCTGCAACTTCGCGTATTTCGTTTGTGTCCAACGACCAGACCAAGACGTCACAGAACCCCACCTTGATCAATAAAGCTTTCATCTTATATTCGCAATATCCCGATTGCAATCTCAGTTTCTTGCTTGTTCTTCGTTTGCTCGCAGGAAATAGACCCTCGTGGTCAGGTTGATCGTGCTCCGGCGTGGTCAATAACCCTCGGAAGTTGGTTTAGCGAATGCTAAGGCGCGACGTCTCGCACGTTCGTAGTCGGATCGTCAAGGTCGACTCCCACAGAAAACGATAGCCACCATCTCATCGAAACATCGGGACACCTTAGCCTCTATCATTCTGGTTATATTGTTGAATTCATTCATGATGCTACTGAAAATTATTATGAGGGAGGAACATATGCTTGTAGGAATTGCAATAATATCAAGTTTCCTCTCTATGTGCTTAAAGTTTTGAAGCTATGCTTGTTTTACCTTCCTATGCAAGTTGATTCTTGTTCCCATAAGTTGTTTGCTCACAAAATCCCTATGGATAGGAAGCATGTTAGACTTAAATGTGCTAGTCATATTTTTCATGATGCTCTCTTTATGTTTCAATTCTTATCTTTTATGTGAGCATCATTGACATCATCATGCCTAGCTAGGGGCGTTAAACGATAGCGCTTGTTGGGAGGCAACCCAACTTTATTTTTATTCCTTACTTTTTGTTCCTGTTTAGTAATAAATAATTCATATAGCCTCTGCTTAGATGTGGTTTTATGCTTTTAATTAGTGTTTGTGCCAAGTATAACCTTTGGGAAGACTTTGGGAAAGTCTTGTTGATCATGCTGTAAAAAAACAGAAACTTTAGCGCTCACAAGAATTGCTGCCATTTTTATTTGGAGTGTGATATTTAGTTAATTATTTTTGAAGATCATTAATAGATAAATTCCTCAGGTCCATAAATTTATTTGAGAATTTTATGAGTTCCAGAAGTATATGTTTGATCCAGATTACTACAGACTGTTCTGTTTTTGACAGATTCTGTTTTTCATGTGTTGTTTACTTATTTTGATGAATCTATGGCTAGTAAAATAGTTTATAAACCATAGAGAAGTTGGAATACAGTATGTTTAACACCAATATAAATAAAGAATGAGTTCATTACAGTACCTTGAAGTGGTGATTTATTTTCTTACACTAACGGAGCTTACGAGTTTTCTGTTAAGTTTTGTGTTGTGAAGTTTTCAAGTTTTGGGTAAGGATTCGATGGACCATGGAATAAGGAGTGGCAAGAGCCTAAGCTTGGGGATGACCAAGGCACCCCAAGGTAATATTCAAGGATATCCAGGAGCCTAAGCTTGGGGATGCCCTGGAAGGCATCCCCTCTTTCGTCCACTTCCATCGGTAATTTACTTGGAGCTATATTTTTATTCACCAACATGATATGTGTTTTGCTTGGAGCGTCTTGTATCATTTGTGTCTTTGTGTCTTAGTATGCCACAATCATCCTTGCTGTACACACCTTTTGAGAGAGCCATACATGAATTAAAATTTGATAGAATACTCTATGTGCTTCACTTATATCTTTTGAGCTAAGTAGTTTTGCTCTATATGCTTCACTTATATCTTTTGAGCGTAGTAGTTTTGCTCTATGTGCTTCACTTATATCTTTTGAGCTAGATAATTTTGCTCTATGTGCTTCACTTATATCTTTTGAGCATTATAATTTTGCTCTATGTGCTTCACTTAGATCTTTTAGAGCACGATGGTGGATTTATTTTAAAGAAAATATTGATCTCTCATGCTTCACTTAAATTATATTGAGAGTCTCTTAATAGCATGGTAATTTGCTTAATAACAATATGCTTGGTATTCAAGATTTGTGAAACTTTCTTTTGAGTGTGTTGAATACTAAGAAAAGATTGAAGCATGATAATTGTTTTGAGATATGGAGGTGATAATATTAAAGTCATGCTAGTTGAGTAGTTGTGAATTTAAAGAATACTTGTGTTAAGGTTTGTGATTCCCGTAGCATGCACGTATGGTGAACCATTATGTAATGAAGTCGGAGCATGATTTATTTATTGATTGTCTTCCTTATGAGTGGCGGTCGGGGACGAGCGATGGTCTTTTCCTACCAATCTATCCCCCTAGGAGCATGCGCGTAATACTTTACTTTGATAACTTCTAGATTTTTGCAATAAGTATATGAGTTCTTTATGACTAATGTTGAGTCCATGGATTACACGCACTCTCACCCTTCCACCTTTGCTAGCCTCTCTAATACCGCGCACCTTTCGCCGGTATCATACACCTACCATATACCTTCCTCAAAACAGCCACCATACCTACCTATTATGGCATTTCCATAGCCATTCCGAGATATATTGCCATGCAACTTTCCACCATCTAGTTCATCATGACACATTCATCATTGTCATATTGCTTAGCATGATCATGTAGTTGACATAGTATTTGTGGCAAAGCCACCGTTCATAATTTCTTCATACTTGTCACTCTTGATTCATTGCCTATCCCGGTACACCACTGGAGGCATCCATATAGAGTCATTCTTTGTTTTAGAATCGAGTTGTAATCATTGAGTTGTAAATAAATAAAAGTGTGATGATCATCATTCAATAGAGCATTGTCCCAATAAAAAAGAAGAGAAAGGCCAAAGGAAAAAAAAAGGCCCAAAAAAAGAAAATAAATAAAAAGGGGTAATGCTACTATCCTTTTACACACTTGTGCTTCAAAGTAGCACCATGATATAGCGAGTCTCATATATTGTGCTTCAAAGTAGCACCATGTTCTTCATATAGAGAGTCTCATATTTTGTCACTTTCATATACTAGTGGGAATTTTACATTATAGAACTTGGCTTGTATATTCCAATAATGGGCTTCCTCAAATTGCCCTAGGTCTTCGTGAGCAAGCAAGTTGGATGCACACCCACTAGTTTCTTTTGTTGAGCTTTCATACATTTATAGCTCTAGTGCATCCGTTGCATGGCAATCCCTACTCACTCACATTTATATCTATTGATGGGCATCTCCATAGCCCGTTGATACGCCTAGTTGATGTGAGACTATCTTCCACTCCTTTTTGTCTTCTCCACAACCACCATTCTATTCCACCTATAGTGCTATATCCATGGCTCACGCTCATGTATTGCGTGAAGATTGAAAAAGTTTTGAAAAAGTTAGAGTATGAAACAATTGCTTGGCTTGTCATCGGGGTTGTGCATGATTTAAATACTTTGTGTGGTGAAGATGGAGCATAGCCAGACTATATGATTTTGTAGGGATAACTTTCTTTGGCCGAGTTATTTTGAGAAGACATAATTGCTTAGTTAGTATGCTTGAAGTATTATTGTTTTTATGTCAATATTAAACTTTTGTCTTGAATCTTTCGGATCTGAATATTCATACCACAATTAAGAAGAATTACATTGAAATTATGCCAACTAGCATTCCACATCAAAAATTACCTTTTTACCATTTACCTACTCGTGGACGAGCAGGAATTAATCTTGGGGATGCTTGATACGTCTCCAACGTATCTATAATTTTTGACTGCTCAATGCTATATTATCTACTGTTTTGGGCATTATTGGGCTTTATTATCCACTTTTATATTACTTTTGGGACTAACCTATTAACCAGAGGCCCAACCCAGATTTCCTGTTTTATGCCTATTTCAGTGCTTTGAAGAAAAGGAATATCAGACGGAGTCGAAACGGAACGAAATCAACTGGAGAAGTTATTTTTGGAAGGAAACACACCTGATGGACTTGGACCCCACGTCAGAAGATACGGGAGCTGCTCACGAGGGTGCCCCCCCCCTAGGGCGCGCCCCCTGCCTCGTGGGGCCCTCTTGGCTCCCCTGACGTACCTCCTGCACCCATATATACCTACGTGACCTAAAACTTCCAGAACGCAAGATAGGTCGGGAGTTCCACCGCCATAAGCCTCCGTAGCCACCGGAAACCAATCTAGACCCGTTCCGGCACCTTGCCGGAGGGGGCAATCCTTCTCCGGTGGCCATCTTCATCATCCCGGTGCTCTCCATGACGAGGAGGGAGTAGTTCTCCCTCGAGGCTGAGGGTATGTACCAGTAGCTATGTGTTTGATCTCTCTCTCTCTCTCGTGTTCTTGATTTGGCACGATCTTGATGTATCGCGAGCTTTGCTATTATAGTTGGATCTTATGTTTCTCCTCCCCCTCTTCTCTCTTGTAATGAATTGAGTTTTCCCCTTGGAGTAATCTTATCGGATTGAGTCTTTAAAGACTTGAGAACACTTGATGTATGTCTTGCTGTGGATATCTGTGGTGACAATGGGATACCATGTGCCACTTGATGTATGTTGAGGTGATCAACTTGCGGGTTTCGTGACATTGGGAACCTATGCATAGGGGTTGGCACACGTTTTCGTCATGATTCTCCGGTAGAAACTTTGGGGAACTCTTTGAGGTTCTATGTGTTGGTTGAATACATGAATCTGAGATTGTGTGATGCATATCGTATAATCATACCCATGGATACTTGAGGTGACATTGGAGTATCTAGGTGACATTAGGGTTTTGGTTGATTTGTATCTTAAGGTGTTATTCTAGTACGAACTCTAGGGCTGTTTGTGACACTTATAGGAATAGCCCAACGGATTGATTGGAAAGAATAACTTTGAGGTGGTTTCGTACCCTACCATAATCTCTTCGTTCGTTCTTCAATATTAGTGACTTTGGAGTGACTCTTTGTTGCATGTTGAGGGATAGTTATGTGATCCAATTATGGTAGTATTGTTGAGGGAACTTACACTAGCGAAAGTATGAACCCTAGGCCTTGTTTACCATCATTGCAATACCGTTTACACTCACTTTTATCACTTGCTACATTGCTATTTTTATTATTTCAGATTACAAAAACTATTATCTATTATCCATATTGCACTTGTATCACCATCTCTTCGCCGAAGTAGTGCACCTACACAATTTACCATTGTATTGGGTGTGTTGTGGACACAAGAGACTCTTTGTTATTTGGTTGCAGGGTTGCTTGAGAGAGACCATCTTCATCCTACGCCTTCTACGGATTGATAAACCTTATGTCATCCACTTGAGGGAAATTTGCTACTGTCCTACAAACCTCTGCACTTGGAGGCCCAACAACGTCTACAAGAAGAAGGTTGTGTAGTAGACATCAGTAGGTTCTGCCTCTGAGGATACCTTCGATTATCCGACTGAAGGGCAGTACCCTACGACTACTCCATGAGGCAAGCAGCCCCATTGATCATATCGATACAATCCCATGTTCTCGCTCCTGCTCTCTTTTACTGCATTAAGACAACAACGTTTCAAACTATTGTGTGCTGCGGTAGTTGAACCCTTATCCTCTGCATGACCTGTCATTGCCACAGTAACTAGACGAAACCCACTACCATGTGTAGGAGTTGATTGAGCCATGTATGTGTTTCCTACCTTGCTATGCCTGCTATGCTTAGAGTTGTGTCTGGTCTGTTTCATCTGGGTGATGGGCTGGAGTGAAATGATTACGTCGGTAATGTGAGGGATGTGTTGAACATGATTTGGTAAAGGTATCGATGAGAGGCCATGTAGGAGTACATGGTGGGTTGTTTCATTTAGGCCGTCCTTAAGAACTGAGATCTCTATGTGTGATTCAAGAATTAGTTACTACCATACATTGGGCCCGAAAGCAATGGACCCTCTCGGCTTCTTAACCACCCTAGCTCTCTGTCCAGGAGTTGCAACTAGTTTCTGGTGTTTATAGGTTATGTGTTGGCGGCCGTGCGTAGCGCTGACCCTAGGGGTGAGCTATGATGTGGTAGATACACCGTGGCTGCGTATGCTGGGTGCCCGTTTGGCGTCTCGGGACCCTGTACACATCGTTCGGGGCCGTATGTGGAAACGTCGGCCGGAGTCCCTGTGGATGGAACCTGGATAGGCGATAGACCTAGACTAGAGACTTGAGTGTTTAGGTAAGCCGTGGCCGACACCCTCGTTGGGCTTCCGCTTGAAGGTTGCCGACTACATGTCGTTTAAACGACGATAAGTGGTGAGAGCATGTATGAAGAAGTACACCCCTGCAAGGTTAACATCATCTATTCGAATAGCCGCGTCCACGGTAAAGGACTACTTGGTTGACTATACAGTTCATAGAGAAGTTAATGGTTACTACTAAAAGACTCAAGATAAGTGTGAGTACCGTGGATGGCCCTCTCGTAGGATGGCAAGGGAGGATCCACAGTGGAGTATTGTGATGGTGATTAGTGGACTCGTGTGCGAAAACTATTTTACAGGTGGTGTCTCTTAGGATAGTTTAGCCAAGAATCAAAGCTGGCTTGCTGCTATAACTCCACTACCTTCTTGAGAATGAGCATGTATAATAGGATTTGTTGTAAGTCTTGCTGAGTACCTTTGTACTCATGTTGCTTTAATTACTGTTTTCGGATGACAACACCGCCCCCTCCGATGGGTTTTACGTAGACCTCGACGTCGATGAGTGACTTGCCACCCAGGTGGTGATTCCGAGTCATGGAGGGCCCTATGTAGATAGACAGGCTTCGTCAAGCCTTCTTTCTTTCTAGTGTCTATACTCAGACTAGTTTGCTTCCGCATGTGCTTGTATGCTTGTATGACTTGAGTGTCGGGTCATGTGACCCCTACCTATATGAACATGTTATGTATGGCTCTCCGGAGCCTTTAGATAAAGTACTTGAGTTGTAGAGTTTTGTTTTGATGCCATGTTGTATTTACACATATCGAGCATATTGTGTGTATGATTGAAATGCTTGTTATGTGTGGGGTCCGACAATCTAGTTGTTTATCCTTGGTAGCCTCTCTTGTGGGGAAATGTATTCTAGTGCTTCCATGAGCCATAGTAGTCCGTTACAGCCCGGTTCACCGGAGTCCTGCTAGCCCAGCACTACTGCTTGAGCACTTGACTGGCCGGCATGTGTTTCACTTCATTCCTGTGTATGTCCCTTAGGGGAAATGTCACGCGGTGACATCCGGAGTCCTGCCTAGCCTGCTACAGCCCGGGTTCCCAGAGTCCTGTTAGCCCAGTGCTACAACCCGGATTCACACGATGCTGACCGACATGCTCGATGTTGATTCATGTATGCCTGTCCCCGTAAGTTTGTGCCGCTTTGGGTTCACGGCTAGCCATGTCGGCCCGGGTTCTCTACCATATGGATGCTAGCGACACTATCATATATGTGAGCCAAAAGGCGCAAACGGTCCCGAGCCGTGGTAAGGCGACACCCATGGGAATACCGTGCGTGAGGCCGCAAAGTGATATGAGGTGTTACAGGCTAGATCGGTGTGACTTGGAATCGGGGTCCTGACAGCGTTGGCATTAGAGCCGGACTGCCTGTAGGTTCGTTGAGGCAAACTGGTCGATGTCGAGTCTAGAAATGCTTTAGTTATAAGTAGGGGAATTGATTGTGGGAGGGAACGTAAGGCTCTTTTACTCCTTTACCTTATGCCCTCTAATCTAAGTCATTCTCTTCTCTTTCTACGTGGGTTAAGGACTAGGCTCTCTTCTCTCTATCAGTTTCACGTGTTACTAATCCATAGTAACTTATAGGATTGTGGGTTCAAGCCTCAGTTCAGTTCCTACTACTTTTAGTATGTTGTCAGTTGAACCAGAACCTTGATATGATGTTGTTGAGTGGTTTTGCCAACTGTTGTGAATGTCTCAAATCTTTTTCTGAGCATTTACAGCCGTTATGTTGTCCGATTTCTCCTAGGAAGTTCTAATGCCTTTGCATTATTTCATGCTTTCATATGGCCACCCGTTCACAGAATCAAGTGGTTCGTCTGACTCGGTGCCTCGATGTACCTGGTCACACAACCATGCTGGTCCGAGTGATGGTCAAGATAGGCTACCGATGGTATCCTGAGTATACCATCGAGGAGCAGTTCCGAGACTTCAATCAGAGCCAATACCTTTGTACCGTCCAGATATACCCCTCTTATCCTGGAGCTACTGAACCCCTCCACTGCTCTTATGGACTTGGGGTTACTATTGAGATGTCCGTGCAGGACGCAACTTACTCAATGATGACTATCATTCGAGCCAGAACTGCCTTGCTTCGGAACACCAATTTCTGCTACATGCCAGCCTCACTCCCTGGGGCACAGGGGTACTATCCGGCTTTGTACTGTGACTCTACACATGAGGATTCACTACTCGGCACCACTGCCGAGATGCTCAAGGACAAGGATCGCGAAAATCATGCCTTGCGAATGGAGCTCTTCAACTCTTGTTCTGACCACTGGGCCACTTTGACACGGTTTGCACCTGTCGTGCAGGCTGGATACATGGACAAGAGGGACCTGTACCCCGTGCGGTCTGGGTTGGCAGATTGTATGGACTGGCGTGATGTAGGAGGCATCACCCCTCCCCGTGGACCCCGTCTGCCACCATTTGTTGGACCAAGGCCACATCCGAGTCCCTATGGACCTCAAGCTCCACAGGACCAACTGTTTCCAGATGATCATGTTCAACTCTAAGGACATGGCGGTGATCCCTATGAAGATTACTACGGAAACGTCTGAGTTGGTAGTAGCTTCACTAGTATTGTAATAGTTGTATCCTCCACAGTCCTGTGTGACCCGTGGAATACGACTTGGTGTGTATCACGTTCCGAAGGTGTAGAAAAATAATGTATAGGAGCTTGGAATGCCTCTGATGAGATGTAACGTCTTTCACCGTAGTTGTACTCTAGCCTGGGCTTATACTAAACTATGTACGGTGTGTATGACCGATGGTATATATATGGCAGTTTCTATATTACCATGTCGTGCAAATAAACGTCTCAGCATTCCATGTTATCCATTACATTCCGCACTTCCTTGCCAAGATTGTGCCATCCTTGTCTTAACCATTGTCTTGTTTTTCCTAGGATGGTCAACACCCGCAGCAACCCTGCTGCCCCGGAGCAGGGTGAAGCCAGTGCAGCTAGGGATGAGAATCTGCCTCACTCGCCTTCTCTGGCCGAAGTTATGCTGGAGGCAGAAAGAAACAAGCGTGAGACTAACCGCTTGCTGGAGCGGATTGAGCAGAACACTGCATGTTATCAGAGGAACGACTTGGTGTCAATCAATGACTTTGTCAAGTTGTACCCACCAAAGTTTAATCATTCCGTTGAGCCCCTCGATGCGTATGATTGGCTTCGCAACATCACCCATAAGCTATGTTCTGCCCAACGTAGCCGAAGCTGATAAGGTTACCTAAGCTGCCTATCACCTCGAAGGCCCTGCTAGCCTTTGGTGGGAAAACTTTGAGGCTATGCGCCTGGCTGGCCAAATCACTACTTGGGCTGAATTCAGTGAGGCTTTCCGTGAGCATCACATTCTGGAGGGTCTCATGGATCGTAAGCGGGAAGAATTATGTAATTTCACCCAAGGAAGACTGGCGGTGGATGCATACAGTCGTGAGTTTGGAAATCTGGCACGTTATGCTCCTGAAGAGGTATCCACCGATTCCAAGAAGCAGGCAAGGTTCCATAAGGGACTTAGCCCCGAGCTTCGTCGTGACCTCCGTCTGAACGAGTGCACCTCCTTCCAGAAGCTGGTCAATAAGGCCATCGGTGCTGAGATAGGTCAGACTAACTATGACGCTTCATGCAAGCACTCCCGTGATTTTGGTTCTTCATCCGGCTCTGGATCTCAGAAGCGCTGGGTGTGGATTCCAAACACAGCGCTGCCACCCAGGTTCACTCCGAGGCCATCCTTTGAGGCGCCTCGCCCCAACCAAGAGTTTGCACCGCCTATGACCTATGGTGACCCCACTACTAATGTTGCTCCACGCCCCAATGTTGTGACATGTTTCAAGTGTGGAGAGCCGAGTCACTACAGTCGAGAGTGTCCCCAGAACAACAACCCCAACTAGTCTAGAAAGTCCGTTGGCTATGGTAAGACAGCGGGAAAGACATTCTACGCCAAGCCAGCCACCACTTCACGTGGCCATGTCAACTATTCTCAGCTGAGGAGACTTGTGATGATCCTAACGTCGTCCTTGGTACGCTCCTTGTTAATTGCAATCCGACATCTGTTCTTTTCGATACTGGAGCATCTCATTCATTCATATCTGAGAGTTGTGCTTGATTGCATAACACGACATTCTGTGACATGCCCACTTCCATGGAAATTCAAACCCCTGGCTCTAGATGGAAAACTTCTAGAGTAAGCCATGGGCATGAAATTCTTGCCGATAGACTTGTCTTCCTTGCATCACTAATAGCTCTCAAGTCCTCGGACATAAACATCATCTTGGGTATGGACTGGATGTCAGCCCATTATGCTAAGATTGATTGCTCTACTAGAACTGTTCAACTTACTCACCCATCGGGCAAGACAGTCAATGTGTTAACTCGAGTGGCCAAGCGCCAGCTTTACTCCCTAAATGCCAACCCCTTCTAGACCTTGAAGATATTCCGGTAGTCCGAGACTTCCCGGATGTCTTTCCAGAAGAACTGCCAGGTGTTCCACCTGATAGGGATGTCGAGTTTGTGATAGACCTTGTTCCAGGAACCGTCCCAATTTCCAGAAGACCCTATAAGATGGCACCCTTAGAACTAGCTGAGCTTAAGAAACAACTCGACGAGTCCTTGAAAAAGGGTTTCATCCATCCTAGTTCTTCTCCTTGGGCTTTGCCCTGTCCTCTTCGTCAAGCAGAAGGATGGAACAGATCGGATGGTTGTAGATTACCGACCTGTCAACTTGGTCACTATCAAGAACAAGTATCCGCTCCCAGGATCAACGATCTGTATGATCATCTCGCTGGATCCTCAGTCTTTTCCAAAATGGAATTGAGGTTGGGCTACCATCAGATCAAAATAAAAAACGGGGACATTCCCAAAACGGCCTTTGTTACTCGTTATGGACAATACGAGTACACTGTCATGTCCTTCGGTATAACTAATGCCCCAGCCACCTTCTCTCGGTTAATGAACTCAATCTTCATGGAGTATTTGGATAAATTCGTCATGGTATACCTCGATGATATACTCATCTACTCCAAGAATGAGGAAGAACATGCCGAACATCTAAGGCTGGTATTGATGAAACTTCGAGAGCGTCGCCTTTATGCCAAATTCTCCAAATGTGAATTTTGGTTGCCTTAAGTGAACTACCTAGGCCATGTAATCTCTGATAAGGGTATTGCTGTCAATCCCGAGCGAGTTCAAGCCTTCCTTGATTGGACTCCACCTGAAACGGTCAAGCAAGTTCGGAGCTTCCTTGGCTTAGCGAGCTATTGTCGCCGCTTCGTCAAGAATTTCTCCAAGGTTGCTAAACCTCTAACTGAACTCCTCAACAAAGATAAAAAGTTCGAGTGGACCCCACAGTGCGAGTTCAGCTTTCAGGAACTAAAAAGACGCCTGACATCTGCTCCTGTACTGGTACCACCAGATTTCTCCGAGGACTTTATTATCTATTGCGACGCCTCGCGACAAGGACTAGGTTGCATAGTCATGCAAGATTGTCAGGTGATTGCTTATGCTTCACGACAATTACACCCACACGAGGAAAACTATCCCACACATGATCTGGAGCTTGCAGCTGTAGTCCGTGCACTTAAAACTTGGTGACATTACCTTTTCGGTAATCGTTGCGAGATCTTCACCGATCACCAAAGTCTGAAACATATCTTCACCCAACCGTATTTGAATCTCAGGCAGAGACGTTGGGTCGAGTTGATCTCAGATTACGACTTAGGGATAACTTACACCCCGGGGAAAGCCAATGTCATGGATGATGCACTAAGTTGTAAATCCTATTGTAACAACCTGATGTTACAACAAGGTCAACCACTTCTCCATGAGGAATTTCAGAAGCTTAACCTTCACATTGTTCCTCAAGGATTCCTATCCACCCTGGTGGCGAAACCTACCCTTACGGATCAGATCATCAAAGCACAGAAGGTAGATCTGGGAATCTCTCGTATTAAGAGAAACATTAAGAAAGGAGTCACGAATTGTTTATCCATTGATGATCAAGGTGTCATATTATTTGGAAACTCCTTAGTGGTTCCCAAGGCACGAAACCTGAGGCGGCTGATTCTTAAGGAAGCTCACGAATCCCCTCTCACCATTCATCCCGGTAGTACAAAGATGTATCAAGACCTACGCCAGAGGTTTTGGTGGACTAGGATGAAGAGAGAAATTGCTCAATACATTGCTAGTTGCGACGTCTGTCATCGTGTTAAAGCAGAGCATCAACGGCTTGCTGGCACCCTTCAACCTTTGGCTATTCCTGAATGGAAATGGGATAAAATCAGTATGGATTTCATTACCGGGTTTCCCAGGACCAAGAAAGGGAATAATGCTATCTTCGTCGTTGTCGATCGTCTTTCCAAAGTAGACCACATCCTACCTGTTCGTGAGAGTATAACCACTAGCCAGCTAGCTGAATTGTACATCTCCTGAATAGTGTCTCTTCATGGTGTCCCATTGGAAATTAACTCAGACCGTGGAAGTCTCTTCACTTCTCAATTTTGGGAAAGTTTCCAAAATGCTATGGGAACTCGTCTCTCTTTTAGCACCGCCTTCCACCCCCAATAAAGTGGTCAAGTAGAACGAGTCAATCAAATTTTGGAGGATATGCTCCGAGCTTCTGTCATCTCTTTCGGTATGGATTGGGAGAAATGCCAACCATTCGCAGAGTTCGCTTACAACAATAGTTATCAAGCTAGCTTGGGCAAAGCTCCTTTCGAAGTTCTCTATGGACAAAAATGTCAAACGCCCCTTAACTAGTCAAAAACCGTGGAAAGACAACTCTTTGGCCCGGATATGATTTAGGAAGCAGAAGAGCAGGTTCGCGTTATCCGTGAGAAATTGAAAACAGCCCAATCTCGTGAAAAGAGTCAATATGACCCCAAGCATAAGCTCATGACTTATGAAGTCAGCGAGAAAGCTTACCTTTGGGTTACTCCTTTGAAGGGAACCCATCGTTTCGGTATCAAAGGCAAATTGGCTCCTTGTTACATTGGACCCTTTCGCATTCTTGCCAAAGGAGGAGAAGTTGCCTACCAATTGGAACTACCTCCGCATCTTTCCAGAGTTCATGATGTCTTCCACGTTTCTCAACTCAGGCATTGCTTCGCGGATCCTCTCTGTGGAGTGGACCACAAATGCTTGACCTCCAAGATAATCTCACATATCGGGAATATCCCATTCGTATTGTTGATCAAGCCAAGCGTACCACTCGACGCCATAACATCAAGTTTATCAAGGTTCAATGGTCACACCACTCAGAGAAAGAAGCCACTTGGGAAAGGGAGGATCATCTTCGACTTGAGTACCCCACCTTCTTTCCAACGGATCCTAAATCTCGGGATGAGATTCTTTTGAGTGGGGGTGAGTTGTCACACCCTAGCTAGTTCATGCATTAGAGTGTTGCATCATGTCTACTTTTCTAGAAATTGAAATGGGGATGACAGAACCCTCAGCACCCCCTTGGAAACAACTAGGGTTTACTAAAATCATTTTCAATGAATCTGAAATGCCCTTCTAAAAAGTCCACCCTTTTTGTCTTGGGTTAGAACCTCTGACAAAATGGGTTCACATTTTTCTAGGACACATAAGTTCATTGGATTAAATCTTTATCTATTTGCGTTTGGGCATTTAAATGCTATAAAATATTTTAAATGCCCAAATAATTCTGGAAATAAGTGTGGGCTGTTGGAAATAATTCAAACATAGCCCCTGGTTATTTTCAGGATTTTTGGAAGTGCCTAACTATTTTTAATAAAGCCACACAGTTACAGAAAATAGAAAAACAAAAACAGAAATAAAAGAAACCGCTTACCTGGCCGCAGCCCACCTCCTGGCCCAGCACTGTGCTGGCCTGTGCCAGCCAGCTGCTTCCTCCTGCCAGGCAGGCAGGCAGGAGGTGACGCTGGTGAGCGCGAGCTCGCCACGGCACCAGCTGCTTGCCGCCCGCGCCCCTGGACACCTGGGCGAGCTCCACGTCGCCGCCTCGACCTCGCAGACACACCCGCTCTCCCCTGCCTCTCTCCCTCGCCCTCTCCCGCCATGGCCGACGCCCCTACCACTACACCGTCGATGTAGCCGCGTTCCCCGTCGTCCTCGCGCCGCGCCACCGTGTCCAGAAGCTCCCCCGCCCTCCTCTCCTTCGAGCAAGCCGAGCCCCGAGCGCTCGCGTGCCCTGGAGCCACCGCAACAACCTCGCCCGACCTCGTCGTCGCCGGAGATCCCTTTCGCCATCTCTGGCGCACCAGCTCGTCCCCGACCATGTCGTCTGCACTATCGCGTTTGCCATGAACTGCTGCACCTCTCCATCCTTCCCGTCCTTGCTCTCGTGCTTCGTAGCAACCGCACCGAGCTTGGCCGCACACGCCGCCGCCACCGCACGTCGCCGTCATGGCGACAACCACTTGGGCTTGATTCCGAGAACGTCACCATCTTCACCGCACTCGCAGGAGCCCAACGCACCACCCAACGTGCCTCACCATGCCCCGTAGCCTCGGGTTCGACCTTGCCCGAACTCCAGCGACCGCCAAGATCGTCGCCGGCGTCGTTTCCGGCAACCCTGAGGTCCACCACTGCCACCACTCAACACGGCTTGCTCCCAGCTACGCGTAGGAGGTCTCCGCCGTCCTTTTGGTCGACGGAGTGCAAAACCCGCACTGCCCCGCCGCGTTTGGCCTCGCTGGCAGCTAAACGCCGGCGAGTTTGACCCCGTTTGACCCTGGTTGACTCTATGTGGGCCCAGGTTGACTCCTCCCTGAGTCCATGATAGGTGGGGCCCGTCTGCTAATTAAGTTAGGTTTAGTGCTAACTAAAAATTAGTTAGGCTAATTACACTGACACGGGGGACCCACTGGTCAGGTTTGACCTGGACCGGCCCCGTTGACCGCTGACATCACCATGATGCACTGCTGACGCAATAACCATTTTCTGGATTTACTTTTATACAGGAAATTCCAGAAAATACCACAAACTTCAAAAATTCATAACTTTTAATCTGTAACTCCAAATGCAAAGATTTATATATGAAGTTTGATCAGAAAAATTCAATCTTTCCATCTGTAATGGTTTCATGCATGACAGAACACTTTAACCTTGCTGTTTAGGTGAAACAAGCTAATGCACTTATATGACTTAATAACATGAGCTTCCATTTGAACCTTTGATTCAAATAGACTCAAACCAACATGTTTTACAATGCATTAGCGAGGACACATCATATTGCCATGTCATAGCATGCATCATATTGTTGCATATTGCCATGTGATGATTGTGTTCTGTGGTGTCTTTCGGGATAGGTTCCGCCTCTAAGGATACCTTCGATTATCCGACTAAAGGGCAGTACCCTACTACGACTCCATCAGGCAAGCAGCCCCATTGATCATACCGATACAATCCCATGTTCTCGCTCCTGCTCTCTTTTACTGCATTAAGAAAATAATGTTTCAAACTGATGTGTGCTGCGGTAGTTGAACCCTTATCCTCTGCATGACCTGTCATTGCCACAGTAACTAGATGAAACCCACTAGCATGTGTAGGACTTGATTGAGCCATGTATGTGTTTCCTACCTTGCTATGCCTGCTATGCTTAGAGTTGTGTCAGGTCTGGTTCATCTGGGTGATGGGCTGGAGTGAAATGATTACGTCGGTAATGTGAGGGATGTGTTGAACATGATTTGGTAAAGGTATCGATGAGAGGCCATGTAGGAGTACATGGTGGGTTGTTTCATTGAGGCCGTCCTTAAGAACTGAGATCTGTATGTGTGATTCAAGAATCAATTACTACCACACATTGGGCCCGAAACCAATGGACCCTCTCGGCTTCTTAACCACCCTAGCTCTCTGTCTAGGAGTTGCAGCTAGTTTATGGTGTTTATAGGTTACGTGTTGGCAGCCGTGCGTAGCGCTGACCCTAGGGGTGGGCTATGATGCGGTAGATACACCATGGCCGGGTATGTCGGGCGCCCGTTCGGCGTCTCGGGACCCTGTACACATCGTTCGGGGCCGTATGTGGAAACCTCGGCCGGACTCCCTATGGATGGAACCTGGATAGGCGATAGACCTGGACTAGAGACTTGAGTGTTTAGGTAGTCCATGGCCGACACCCTCATTGGGCTTCCGCTTGAAGGTTGCCGAGTACATGTCGTGTAAACGACGATAAGTGGTGAGAGCGTGTATGAAGAAGTACACCCCTGCAGGGTTAACACCATCTATTCGAATAGTCGCGTCCACGGTAAAGGACTACTTGGTTGCCTATACAGTTCATAAACAAGTTAATGGTTACTACTAAAAGACTCAAGATAAGTGTGAGTACCGTGGATGGCCCTCTCGTAGGATGGTGAGGGAGGATCCACGGTGGCGTATTGTGATGCTGATTCGTGGACTCGTGTGCGAAAACTATTTTACAGGTGGTGTCTCATAGGATAGTTTAGCCAAGAGTCAAAGCTGGCTTGCTGCTATAACTCCACTACCTTCTTGAGAATGAGCATGTATAATAGGATCTGTTGTAAGTCTTGTTGAGTACCTTTGTACTCATGTTGCTTTAATTACTATTTTCAGACGACAACACCCCCCCCCCCGATGGGTTTTACGTAGACCTCGACATCAATGAGTGACTTGCCACCCAGGTGGTGATTCCGAGCCATGGAGGGCCCTATGTAGATAGACAGGCTTCGTCAAGCCTTCTTTCTTTCTAGTGTCTGTACTCAGACTAGTTTGCTTCCGCATGTGCTTGTATGCTTGTATGACTTGAGTGTCGGGTCATGTGACCCCTACCTGTATGAACATGTTATGTATGGCTCTCCGGAGCCTTCAAATAAAGTACTTGAGTTGTAGAGTTTTGTTGTGATGCCATGTTGTATTTACACATATCAAGCATATGGTGTGTATGATTGAAATGCTTGGTATGTGTGGGATCCGACAATCTAGTTGTTTATCCTTGGCAGACTCTCTTATGGGGAAATGCAGTCTAGTGCTTCCATGAGCCATAGTAGTCCGTTACAGCCCGGTTCACCGGAGTCCTGCTAGCCCAGCACTACTGCTCGAGCACTTGACTGGCCGGCATGTGTTTCACTTCGTTCATGTGTCTGTCCCTTCGGGGAAATGTCACGCGGTGACATCCGGAGTCCTGCCTAGCCTGCTATAGCCCGGGTTCCTGGAGTCCTGTTAGCCCAGTGCTACAGCCCGGATTCACACGCTGCTGACCGACATGCTCGATGGTGATTCAAGAATGCCTGTCCCCGTAAGTTTGTGCCGCTTTGGGTTCACGACTAGCCATGTCGGCCCGGGTTCTCTATCATATGGATGCTAGCGACACTATCATATACGTGAGCCAAAAGGCGCAAACGGTCTCGGGCCATGGTAAGGTGACACTCGTGGGAATACCGTGCGTGAGGCCGCAAAGTGATATGAGGTGTTACAGGCTAATTCGGTGTGAGTTGGAATCGGAGTCCTGACAACGTCGCACAACACACACGTCTTATTAGCTGCAATCGTCTGTGTAATTATCGGTCTTCGCACACATATCTGAATTCTGATTACAGATCTATTTGCCACGTATCACACACATCTTGTTAAGTTGAACCATTTCTATTCTATTCTCTTGGCTGAACGCAAATATTTCATCTGATTGAACTATTTTCCCTCTATCGCACACACCTTGATCTGGCTGACCTTTCTTTTGTGTTGCCTAATCACAAACAGTTCATCTGAGTGAACTGTATGTTGTATATTGTACACACCTTCATCTGGCTGCCCATTTCTATTGTTCCGCCTCATCACCAATAGTTTATTCGAGTGACATGTATGCCATATATCTCACACACCTTGATACGGCTACCCATTTCTATTGTTCTGTCTCATCGCAAACAGTTCGTATGGATCAACCATATGCCCCGCATCGCACATGCAACTAAAAACCGTGTTTGATTTATACGCCATCACAAATGTTTTGCATCCTTTTTAATGGTTTTTACATCATCGTTTGTGATTAATGCATCTCACACAGTTTCGTTGAAGGGTCTCAGATTGTAGTGTCGCATTAGCAGCATCCTGCAGTAGTGAGGTGGGGTGGTGTATTACTATTACTGGAAGGCTGAGTTATAAGACGACTCCGTGTTCAAGAAGGAAACCTCTGAAGCCTTGGTATGTCCTCCAAGTCAAGATGGAAGAATCGGCATGTTTATTCCCTGATGGCAATCGACCATGTGTAACCCTAGGTACCCCTGGTGTCTATATAAACCAGAGGGTTTAGTCCATAGAGGCTAGAACCATCATCCTACTTCTAGGGTTTAGTTCATCCTATCTCGGGGTAGATCATCTCTGTAACCATCATACACACACATAACAATATAATCAAGCATGACGTAGGGTTTTACCTCTTTGAGAGGGCCCGAACCTAGGTAAATACTGTCCCTGCTTTACTATTCCCCGTTGATCCAAGATTCGCACCTCAGGACCTGTTGGCGATATAACTTTTGAGTATAAACCTCCCAGGAGGGGCCGTATTATACTCATAGTGAGTTGTTCCTATCATAGCCCACGAGGACAAGGAGTACGACGCTTTATTAAGGAAAGCTAACAAGAGGGCCCAAGGCCCAAAGTCGGATTATGATCCATAGGAATAAACCGCCATAAGATGTATAACTTGTATTGTAAGATTAGAAAGGGTAGAAACCGAGCCAGACACGATTATGAGCCGGCCAGGATTCTGTAAACCGTCGGGCATCGACCTGTGTATATAAAGGGACGACCCGACGATGGTTTAGGGACAAGAAAGATCAGATCGAGAACCAGGCTTAGCGGATTCGCTCCCTGGTCATCCAAACCCTAGCAATATCACCTCAACTTGATTAGGCCTTTACCTTCACCGTAAGGGGCCGAACCAGTATAACTCTCGTGTCCTTTGTCTGGTTTAACCCCTTTAAGCTAACCGCAACGCGATGGCTCCACGACCAAGTCATCACACTAGGACATCTGCCATGACGTTTCCACTACAGTTGGCGCCCACTGTGGGGCTATCGCACGATGGTTTCGAGTTCTTGAAGGGCAGTTTTGAAGGGCTCAAGGGAAACATTGTGGGCCGGATGACTAAGAGTCGTCGCGGCAAGCTCTACATTGACGATGCTGGCTGGGGCCCCCAGGCCGGCTCTATTGAGTACAGGTACCCGGTCCCCTTTGGAGGAATTCACTTCTTCATCGGCAAGATTGGGGAGCCGGGTCCTGAGCCGGACATCTGCACTGACATCATCGAGACGGCTCAGCGTGCGAGACCCGCCCAAGTTCAGCCCACCATGAAGCGTGCTTTTGTGGGATTCATCAATAGTGCAGAGTCTCAACGGTGTCTAACGGCGAGATGGTTATCTATTCAGATGACGAATCATCCACCGGAGAGACCAAGTAAATGTACTAGTTACAAGATGGCCGGTTTGGGGGCTGTTCCGATGGCGACAGTATTCCGGGCCCCCTTGAACCGCCGAACCAGGTTGCAATTTTTATGGCCGGTACACAACCCATGCTACAGTCATCAACGACAGCAGAATTGATTTCCAGATCAGTGGCGGTGATGGCTGCCGGGCCAGGAGGCCCTGTGCACCCACCGGCCCAAGTTTTAACAGACTTGGTGGACAAATTAACCACCTTGGTGACTAAGGTGGTTAATCCGGCTAATCAGGATCAGCATAATGCGGCGATTGCGAAATTGCGTGATGAGATAGTGCAGGCCAAGGAACAGCTGGATGCGGAAAATACCAGGATGGCTGAGGAGCGGGCAGCTCTGGATGCTCAGGCACAGCGGGTTCATGCAGAATCTTATTAGCTTATGCTAGATCAAAACACGTCAAATGATGTCATGAGGAGAAGGCATTAGTCCCGCCTACCTTTGGTTTACGAAGCGAGAAACCTCTTCAACACGCCCGGAGTAGGGACCAGTAACTAGCCAGGGATAAACCGGACTAAAGTACCAGGGACATGGGCACCGGTTCAACCGCGCGCGACGAACCCACCTCAACAGGATAACACTCCGCCGCATCATGTGTTAACGCCGCATCATGTGCCCACACCACCGGGACATTATTCTAACCCCTTGGATAACATGGTCGCTGCCGCTTCACAATTGGTGGCTCTCCCAATTGAAGGGGAGTCCCCTGTAGTAGTTGAGACTCGACGGGTTAGAGAACTCCTTCAGACGGCATTGGCTCAACAGCAGGCTTATTCATACATCCATGAGAGGATTCATTCCACCCCTTGCCGAAGCCGGAGTTACAATTGACATACCGATGATGCAGCCGTGTCAAGCAGTGCGCGGAATCACAATCAGCCTCGCGGTCATAACCCGGCGGGCAGTGGTGCTGATGTTCAGAATGTGGGGGACCAAGGTGGAGCACGTCGAGAGGCTGAGTTAGCAGCGCAGTACGCGGCCCGTCAACCTTCTCCATTTCATCCAGCGACTTCAGTTGAAACAGGAGTAACTTTCAGATCTCTAGGTGTGCCGTGTTTGGCCCCGGCTTTGTGGAACGTACGGTTGCACAAGGATTTTAAGGGCCCCTGTAAGGTACCCATTTATACGGCCGATTTACCTCCATAAGCATGGGTCGAGAGTTATGAGATGGCAATGGAGCTGTTGGATGTTGATGAGGCTGCATGTGCTAAGTATTTTACCATGGTGTTAGAAGGAACGGCTCGTATGTGGTTGAAGGGACTACCAGCTAACTCCATTGGGTCGTGGGCCGAGTTAAAAGCCCGGTTTATCCAGAATTTCGAGGACACGTGCAAGCAGCCCATGTCGATTGTGGATTTGGCCTCCTGTGTCTAGGAAGAAGGTGAATCAACAACCCATTGGGTGCGCCGGGTTTCAACGATATTGCATTCTTCAGACCGGATCAATGCCGATTCAGCAGTCCTGACATTGGAGAAAAATTGCCATTTTACGCCCCTCAAACAGAAATTAGGGTGGCTCAAACGTCATTGCAATGACATGGGGACACTTATGGCAGCTCTGGTTAAATACGCTGACTCTGACAGTACCAAGGACCCTGAATCTGATGATGACAAACTGGGTAAGGGAAAGAAGAGCAGCCGCACCAAAGGGCAGCAGCATAAACCGGTGGAGAATCAAGGAGGTAATAGTAAGCGCAAGGCTTATAACAACCTGGACTTAGTGGAAAATACCAATGCACAGAATGATGGCCAGGGCCGTAAGGGTAGACCGCCCCAGCAAAACGGAGGGTCAGGCATGAATCTTGAGCATCTGTTGAATCAGCCATGTCCGAAGCATGGTATACGTCAGAGACCGTCTACTCATCTCTAGAAGGATTGTTATATCATGAAGGAGTTCAAGAATTCAAATCTTTTTCAAGGTAACCATGGACCGGGAGGTGGTCCAGGATTCGGTTCACAGGGGTCGGGTTACAATGGAGGCTGTTCAGGCTCTGGATTTCAAGGTCATGAAGGTCATCAAGGCAGTCAGGGCAATCAGGGGGGCTACCATCAACAGTCCAGTCAGGGGAATCAGCAGCCGCAATCTGGATATCAGAGTAACCCGAAATAGCTGAATAGCGGGCAATACCATGTCTTCACCACAAGCTTGTGTAAGCGGGATCGGAAGCTTCATAAAAGGGTAGTAAACTCCGTTGAACCGGTAGTACCCCATTATTTACGCTGGTCTGAGCAGCCCATTGTGTGGAGTCGAGAGGATCATCCGCCCCGGGTTGATAATCTGGGTCATCTGGCACGGTGGTGGCACCTCAGGTTGGAGGGTATAAGTTCACCAAGGTGCTCATGGACGGAGGGATCAGCATCAATATCCTCTATTATGAAACCTTCCGTCGTATGGGGTTGACAGATAAAAATCTTAAACTGTCAAACACTGTGTTCCATGGTGTGGTGCCTGGTAAGTCGGCATATCCAATTGGTAAGATAGCTCTGGAAGTTGTGTTTGGAGATGAGTATGACTCTCGTTCAGAGACATTGACCTTTGAGGTTGTGAAAATTAAAAGCCCTTATCACGCTCTGTTTGGACGGCCGGCTTATGCTTAGTTGACCCATTTATGTTTATCTATAGCTCAAGATGCCAGGTCATAAGGGGACCATCACGGTACATGGGAGCCGAAGGATAGCCTTGGAATGTGAGGAAGGTGATGCGGCTTATGCTGAGTCGGTTTGTGCAACAGAGGAGTTGAAATTTTATAAGAACAATGTTGATCCGGCAGATATGACTTCTTTGAAAAAGCCAACTACAAAGCATGATCCGGCATTTAAGTTTAAATCGGCTGAGGAAACCAAGTTAATTGATTTTGTTTCTGGCGATTCATCCAAGCATTTTAGCATCAGTGTTAATCTGAATCCGAAATAGGAAAGTGCGCTCATCGAGTTCATCCGTGAGAACCAGGACATCTTTGCATGGAAACCTTCTGACATGCCAGGTGTACCGAGGGAACTCACTGAGCACACTCTTAATATTGACCCTAAGTTTAAACCGGCCAGGCAGTTTCTCCGCCGCTTCAATGAAGAAAGGCGTAAGGCTATTGGTGAGGAGGTAGCCCGGCTCTTGGCGGCAGGGTTTATTGTGGAGGTTTTCCATCCTGAGTGGTTAGCTAACCCAGTGCTAGTACTCAAGAAGAACGACACTTGGTGTATGTGTGTGGACTACACAGATTGAACCAGGCTTGTCCAGCTGATCCCTTTGCTCTCCCTCATATTGATCAAATCATTGATGCTACAGCGGGTTGTGAGCGTTTGAGCTTTCTGGATGCTTATTCTGGTTATCATCAAATCAAAATGGCAGCTAAGGACCAGGAGAAGACAACTTTTATAACTCCATTTGCAGCCTTATGCTATGCATCTATGCCTTTTGGGCTCAAGGGTGCCCAGGCGACTTACCAGCACTGTGTGCAGAATTGTCTTAATAATCAGATTGGGCGTAGTGTTCATGCTTACGTGAATGATATTGTGGTGAAGTCCACAAAGGAGGAGACATTAATAGGTGACTTGAAGGAAACCTTTGATAATCTCTGGATGTACAAAATGATGTTTAATCCGGCCAAATGTGTTTTTGGTGTACCGACAGGCAAGCTCTTGGGATTTCTGGTGTCTAATAGGGGTAGTGAGGCTAACCCGAAAAAAATCAAGGCAATTACTTCTCTGGCTAAACCGGTGTCCATCAACGATGTTCAACGTCTAGCGGGTCGTATTGCAGCATTGAGCCGGCTTATCAGCCGGTTGGGGGAGAAAGCCATCCCTCTATATCAGATGATGAAAAAGATGGATAATTTTGTCTGGAGTAATGCGGCTGATGCGGCGTTTGAGGACTTGAAGAAGCAGTTAGCCGAGCCTCCCGTCCTTGCTGCTCCCATTGACGAGCCATTGCTGTTATATGTGGCTGCTAATGCCCAGGCTGTTAGTGTGGCAATTGTGGTAGCGGAAGGAGGCAGGCAAAGAATATCTGGTTCAACGACGGGTTTATTATATCAGTGAGGTACTCATTGAGTCCAAGCAGAGATAGCCACATTGGTAGAAGCTGGTGTATGGAGTTTTTATGGCAAGTTAGAAGCTCAAACAGTAATTTCAGGGTCACCCCATCACTATGGTCAGCTCTGCTCCTTTGGGGGATATAATCCAAAACAGGGAGGCAACTGGCCGGGTTGCCAAGTGGGCCATTGAGCTTGGACCTCACGGGTTAAAGTATATGCCTCGAACGGCAATCAAGTCCCAAACACTTGTGGATTTTATCAATGATTCGACAGAATTGCAGACACCAAAGGAAAAGCCGGATAACACATATTGGACTCTTCACTTTGCATGGGTCCAGGCAACTAGAAGGCTCGGGGGCTGGAGTTGTGGTAGCTTCCCCTCGAGGTGATAAATTTTGTTATGTCCTCCGTTTAATGTTTCCTTGCACTAAAAATGCAGCTGAATATGAGGCTTCACTCCACGGTCTTCGAGTAGCTATGGAGATGAACTTGAGCCGGGTTAGGTGCTTTGGTGACCTAGATTTGGTAGCTCAACAAGTATTAGGTACTTGGGACTCTAAGGATCCACTCAGGGCGGCTTATCGACGGGAGGTGGATATTATCGGTGGTTATTTCAAGGGTTACCAAGTTGAGCATGTGGACCGGAGGAAGAATGAAGCAACACATGCTTTAAGTCGGCTGGGTTCTCAATGTAAACCGGTGCCGCCCAACATTTTTCTTGATGTCCTTCATAACTCGTCGGTCAAGTTACCCACAGAGGAGGATTTGGCTATTCCTGACCCGGAGGCTCAATTGGTGGCGGCTCTTCATGTTATCCTGGATTGGACGGTTCCCTATTTGGCGTATATGACCCGGCGAGAGTTACCTGAGGATGAGGTTTTGGCCAGACAGATAATCCGGCGGTCCAAGTCAATGACTATTGTCAATGGAGAGTTGCATCATTGCAGTGTTACAGGGGTGTTTCAGCGTTGTGTGTCTTCGGAAGAAGTCTGTGAGATCCTCTGTGAGATCCACGAAGGGGACTTGGTCATCATGCAGGTCCAAATTCTCTGGTAGCCAAAGCTTTTCGTCATGGTTTTTATTGGCTGACGGCTCATGCTGATGTTGAGGACTTGGTCAGAAGGTGTGACGGTTGTCAGAAATTTGCACGTCGAGCTCATATTACAGCTCAGGAGTTAAGGATGATTCCAACTACATGGCCATTTGCAATCTGGGGGCTTGATATGGTGGGGCCCTTTAAAAGGTCCAAGGATAAGAAGACCCACCTCCTGGTGGCAGTTGACAAGTTTACTAAATGGGTAGAGGCCGAGCCAGTGAGCAAATGTGATGCAGTGACGGCGGTTCAATTCATGAAGAAGGTGAACTTCCATTTTGGCTTTCCACATAGCATTATCACTGACAATGGTACTAACCTTTCAAAGGGAGCTATGGAAGATTTTTGTCAACGTGAGCATATCCGGCTTGACATATCGTCAGTAGCTCACCCCCAGTCTAATGGTCAAGCTGAGAGAGCCAATCAAGAGAACTTAAGAGGTATCAAACCCCGGCTTATGGTTCCTTTGTAGAGGACGCCGAGTTGTTGGGTCGAGGAGTTACCTTCCATTTTATGGAGCATTAATACCACCCCCAACAGGTCTATGGGTTATACGCCCTTTTTCATGGTTTATGGAGCAGAGGCGGTTCTCCCTAGTGACATCCGTCATGACTCGCCCCGTGTGGCGGCTTATGTTGAAGCTGACAATGAAAAAGCACGTCAGGAAGCACTTGACATGTTGGATGAAGAGCGTGATATTGTAGCGGCTCGTTCGGCGATTTACCAGAAAGACTTCTGCCGTTACCACAGCCGCCGGGTTAAAACCAAAACTTTTCAAGAAGGTGATCTGATGCTCCGGCTCATCTAGGATCAAACTGATATGCACAAGTTATCCCCACCTTGGGAAGGACCCTTTGTGGTCAGCAAGAATCTAAACAATGGGTCATATTACCTTATCGATGTTTGAGACCAAAAGGACTCACGCACGTCGGAGGAGGAGACTCGCCGGCCCTGGAATATTGCTCAGCTTAGGCCATATTACACGTGAGTCACAGGCTATCTGTATGTAAATATTTAAACAATGTATATATTATGATTGATATAATAAACCGACATCCTTGCTAAAGTGGGGCTTCTGTCGTTCCCTTACATGAGTTTCTGATTATTTTGGTAATCCGGCTATCAAGCCCATATTATAAGAGCACGGCTCTGTTACCTTGGTAATCCGGCTATCAAGCCCATATTATAAGAGCACAGCTCTGTTACCATGGTAATCCGGCTATCAAGCCCATATTATAAGAGCACAACTCTATTACCTTGGTAATCCGGCTATCAAGCCCATATTATAAGAGCACAACTCTGTTACCTTGGTAATCCGGCTATCAAGCCCATATTATAAGAGCACAACTGTGTTACCTTGGTAATTCGGCTATCAAGCCCATATTATAAGAGCAAAGCTCTGTTACCTTGGTAATCCGGCTATCAAGCCAATATCACAACTTCATATGAGCAGGGCTCTGATCTACTTAAGGCTTAATGCACGGATTAAAGGGACCAAAGAGAGTCTGATGCATAGCACAGCTGAAATATAGGTATCCCTTGGGCACAACCCACATAATCACTTGGGGGCTTGGTCGTATTCAAACCATAGCTTTCCAAATCTGTTTTCCACTTGCCCTTATCCATAGAAGCAAATTCTTCCTTGGCACTATGTTTTGATAAAGCAACGGGATTACCAGGAGTTGTGTAGCCTAAACCAGTAACAATGACATCATCCGATTGGTCATCAGCCGCTTTGACTGGGTTTGGCGGTTTATCTGCAGTTTTAGCCGGGCTTGGCGGGTCAGTAGCATGGTCTATGGGATCATCTTCCATCTGTTCAGCAAGGGTTTCATGATGTTCCGGTGGCGGATCATCAAGAATAGCGCCAGCATTTGGCTCAAACTATTCTGGGATCTGTTCTGGTTCAGTGGTTGGGTTATCATCAGCTGGTGTATTTAGTTTGGCCTTTTTGCTGGGCCTAGCTTTGGCTCTGAAATGAATGAAAATAAAGGTTAGTATATTAAACAGGTGCAGGGGATAAAGAGTTAAACGTAGTATGCTTACCCAGGAACAGTCTTAAGGGGTGGAAGCTGTGTCCCTGTTGATTCGCCAGAGGATGAATGGGAAGTTCCCTGGTAGTTTGAGTCAGATGGATTAAGAGGTTGCTAAAAATAACCAGCCTTGGTATCAGATGTGTCAGGAATGGATGAAACCTCTGGTCGGTGTTTACGAACCGGCGTGTTCGGTAAAACGGATGAAGTAATCACCTGGCCACTATGCCGGGTTGTGCGGCGAGCTTCATGCTGCTGTTTCTTCAAAAGAAAGTTTGGATCCAGATAAGCTAGAGGGTGTGAAAATTTTACTTTCCGGTTTGCTTGACAGGTTTTCTGCATTGGATGAGGATCTGAACCGGAGGAAAGAATAATTACATCTACATTGTCAGCCCGGCTAGCTTCAGCATCATCCTGATAATGGTCATTGTCAATCAGGTGTATGAAAAATGAACCAAGAGAATCAAGTTCTACCTCTGATTCCGGGTTGTCAAGATCTTCATTGAGGTTCATCTCGGTGGACCCAGCTGCTTTCTTCTTGGCAGGCTTTTTGATGACCTTTGTCTTGGGTCGAGGGGTCTTGGCCGGTTTATCCTGAGTTTTCTTCTTCCAAAATGGGTCGTCATCCTGTTAAAAGATTGGCAAAGGTTATAATGAAGAGTTAAGAATATCATGTTCAAACAGGGGTTAGGTGATTCTTACAGCTAGTGGTTTATTTGAAACGCAGAAGGGACTTAGCCCTGTTTTGCTGCAGATAGCCACCGATTCATCCAGTATCTTTTTGACAGCTTCAGTGATTTGAGCATTAGTTAACTGAATGTCAGTGTGCCGTTGAGGGTCTTTCAAATCCCTTATGTACTCGCACATTAAACTGGGGCGGTGGCTTAAAGGCAAAATACCCCAAGATATCCAGCAACAAACAAAGTCAATTCCTGTTAAACCATTAGCCACAAAGGCTCTGAGCTTTGCAAGTCGAGGTACAAATTTGGCTTGTTCTTTTGCAGTCAACCTTTGGGGAAATGGATGTATTGGTAAGTCGCTGAGGACGATAACCTGGCAAAGGATTCTCATCATCATGGGAAGTATCTTTGCAATAGAACCAAGTCTGTTTCCAATCCTGAGGGTGACTATGATGCTTGGCGTGAGGGAAGATGGCGTCTTTCCTTTTCTGAATTGAAACGCCGCCAAGTTCAGTATTGGGCCCGTCACGAATTCGGTACGGCGGTTTAAATAGAAAAAGTCCCTGAACAGTTCAATGGTCGGTTCTTCTTGTAGATAAGCCTCGTAAAACACTTTAAAATTACAAATTTTGGACACAGAGTTAGGTATAATATCTTGAGGGTGGATCTGGAAGCTAGCAAGCACATCACGAAAAAACTTTGATCCGGGAGGTTTAAAACCATGGCTCAGATGATCAACAAATAGAATTATCTCGCCATCCTTGGGCTCAGGAGGATTTTCTGGACCGGTAGCTCGCCAGTGGATTTCACTCTATTTTGGTAAAGCACCAGTTATAACACATCCTTTCAGATCTTCTTCCGTAATCCGGGATGGAACCCAGTTACAAGCATAAAAAGTCTTGGCCATTTTTTGGACAACCTGAAGGAAGGTTTGTACTGGTTTAAGATTCATGGTTGACAAGCATAAAGCGTTGCAGGTTAAGAGACGAAAGGTATTCAGGCATGCAAAATTGTTAAACCGGAGGTTGATGCTATTATAAATGATAAAGCGGTTGGTGGTTTACGAGTGGACAAATGGTACCTGGCAGGCTATCATTTTCTAAAGTTAAAGCGCCTACATTGGTATAGAAGGTACAGATCTGAAATAGCTAAGTAAGAGAAAAACAAGTTTCACAAGTTGGCATTATAATTGTGGATCTATCACGGGTCGGAAAATGAAAATATATTAAAGACCTAAACAAGGAAACCGAAGCAGTGGATTAAGGTTCAGATTGGAGTTTTTTTGCTTAAACGACATGCGCTGATGGAAAAAAGGACTATGGCCTTTGTTGTACAGGCTGAATATGGAGGTTTCAATCGAAGGAACTACAGCACTGATATGAGCACCGACGAACATCGACGAACATCGAGGAACGTTCAAACCCTAGAACTGTATCTATGGTGGAGGAATGGGAGGCTTACCGGTGCTGAGGAAACATCGGAGAGGCACCATGGTTCTCTGGCGCGTTTAGGGTGATGCAGCGGCCAAGGTTGAAGCAGAGGCGAAGTCCGACGGCGGCGGAGTTCGAAGCACTGGGGCGACGCGAGGAAGACGATGAGACGAAGAGGCACGAGGGGAAAAGTGAAAATGACCCTTGGCCCTATTTATAAGGTGAATGGATAAGTGGCCGGCGCGAGAATTGAGGAGGTCGAAAAATGGATATGCAGACATGCAGACGCCTCGATTTTCAGAGATCCATTTAAGGAGATACATTAAAAGATTTAGGTTTTGTGTAAAGTTAATAGTGGGTGACGTCACGGAAGGTTATCATGGTATTCGAAGATGACGTCACGACGTTTACATGATTTTTGTGAAGATATTGAAGAAGGAATTTTTCTAAGTGCTGAAGATTGACATGAATAGGTTCAAATCAATCTGGGGCCTAATGTTGGGGATATAACTATTTAGTATAAACTACCCAGGAGGGGCCGGATTATACTCATAGTGAGTTGTTCCTATCATAGCCCATGAGGACAAGGAGTACGGTGCTTTATGAAGGAGAGCTAACAAGAGGGCCCAAGGCCCAAAGGCGGATTATGATCCATAGGAATAAACTGCCATAAGATGTATAACTTGTATTGTAAGACAAGAAAGGGTAGAAACCGAGCCGGACACAATTATGAGCCGGCCGGGACTCTATAAACCGCCGGGCGTCGACATGTGTATATAAAGGGACAACCCGGTGACGGTTTAGGGACAAGAAAGATCAGATCGAGAACCAGGCTTAGCGGATTCTCTCCCTGGTCATCGAAACCCTAGCAATATCACCTCAACTGGATTAGGCCTTTACCTGCACTGTAAGGGGCCGATCCAGTATAACTCCTGTGTCCTTTGTCCGGTTTAACCCCTTTAAGCTAACCGCAATGCGATGGCTCCATGACTATGTCCTCACACTAGGACATCTGCCGTGACGTTTCCACGACAGGACCCCCTACACGAGATCCGCCGGTTTTGACACCGACATTGGCCTCCTCAGCGATGTCTTAGTTGGTCTCTATTGCTGCAGCCTTCGAGGCCTCTTCGTCAGCAGCACTGGCATATTTAGTAGCAGCAATCCTACTGGCCTCGTTTGCAACATTCTTGGCGATCCCCTCGATGTCGACATCAACTTCCATGTCATCAAATCAAGGCGGATCTGAGAAGATGGAGGAGAAGAAAACCAGATTCAAGACCAAGTTCAAGAAAACAAAAAAGAAACAACAAAGTGAAATGCTTAAAATAAGAGGATTACCTATGTGTGTTGGTCGAGAAGAGATATTCTCTTCTATGACAACTTTGGCTGTGGTCGCCTGTTTGCCGGCAGCTCCTCTTGCCGGCACATCACCGGCATGGACGGGCTCAACGGCGGAGGCCCTTGCCAGAGAGCTGCCTTTCGAGATGGTGGTTGACGGAGGCATCACTAATGAATCAACTTCTGGCATTCCTCTATGTGGTGCTCTCTTCCATTTCCTTGTCGATGCCGGAGATGGACATCAACGCAAACACTTGCTAGTGGGAACTGGATAGTGGCTTCACACTAAGGACTAGATTGGGGGCTGACGACCACGACATCAATGTTCAACCCCGTGCTTGTCATTGGCTAGCCCTCCATTGAGGTCTTTGCCCTCTTTGCCGCTTGTTGAGCCAGCGTCTCCACTTCTCTGAAGAATCAACACAGATCAAGCAAGTCAGATCAACAACAACAATAAGAAATCAAGAATCAAATAAGACAATCAAGATAATTGAGAATACTTACTCTTCTTCCTCATCTTGGTCGCCAAGGACAGAGGTCCCAAATGGCTTCAGGGCCAGCACCAGAGGCGGGAGGTGGAGTAGGAGTCCTGACACGCTTGGTTGTCAGTGTCACGATAGAACGGGAGGACCCTGCCACTCCAGGAGATGGCATAACTTGATGCCTCAAAGAAGTGCACCGTACTTGCTGCTGTTGAGGGGCTTGCCACCCAACACCTTGCCGCTAGGCACCCTTGGTGCTCTGCCCCTTCTCAACAACTTCATCGCCCGACGATGATGGATGACCAGGCTCTCCTAAGATTGCCTTTCGGAGGACATGACGCCTCTTCCTTGGAGCTAGAAGAAATAGGGGGTCCTCATGCTCTGGCTCTTTGGTGGCCTTATCGCTCTATTCTCGTGCAAGCTTCTCTCAGCTTCTCGATTATCATTGGCTGTCGTGGATGCAGAACCGCCTACAACTTCAGCCATTTGCACCTCCTGTCGTGGTTTTTCCACAGCAGATATCCTAGTACAAGGACTTAGATGTGAGGGCATCACGATGGCGATTAGCTTGTCGGGGTTGAGCTGGACGAGAGACTCGGGTTTACCTAGGTTTGGCCCCTCATGGTGGAGGTAAAAGCCTACTCCTACTCCTGCTCTTGTTGCTTATTGATTGATTATCGATTACAAGGGAGCGGTTTCGCTTGACCTAGCTAGCGATTGATTGTAACTTGCCCTATTCTATGTTGGGGACTCACCTTTCTATATAGGTCAAAGCTGCCGGCTTACACGAGTCCGGATTGGGTCACAATAAGTGACTGATCCTAACTCTAACTTGCCTTGCCTTCTATGACAAGTCTGAGTTATGTTTGCTTATATTCACATCGAAGTTATATTGTCATGGATTCTATAACATGTGGTGCTTGTCTAGGACCTTTTGCTAGCCAAAATTAACACTAAGTAGAGATACTACTCGTGCATCCAAAACCATTAAACCCAGTCTCTTGGCATGAGAGTCCACCATATCTACCTATGGCTTGAATAAGATCCTTCAAGTAAGTTGTCATCGGTGCATAAAGCAATAAAAATTGCTCCCTAATATGCATGATCCTTTATTGGAAGGGAAAATAAGCTTTGTAAGAACTTGTGATGGTGAAGAAATAAAAGGGAGGGACTGCATAATGATGGTCACTATCACAAGGGGCAATATAAAGTGACGTTCCTTTCTAGTAAGAGCTTGCACATCCAAAAATAAAAAGGGCATGGCAACCTCTGCTTCCCTTTGTGAAGGACCTATCTTTTAATTTTCTGTATTTAATTTTATGCAAGAGTCTATAATGTTCATCCCTATTCCGCTATATTTATTGTCTAGTTGGCAAGCATCATGTGGTGGGGAAAGATCCAGATGTATATATCCAGTTGGATGTAGGTGATCATGAGTTATTATTGTTGACATTATCATCGAGATAAATAAGTTGGGCAGTGAAAACTATAAACTCCCATCTTCCTATGAGTTTGATTGAAACTTTTTCTCTATAAATATGCCATGAGTGTCAGCAATCATAGAAGATTAAATGATAGCTGAGTATGTGAACTTGCTAAACAAAGCTCTTACATGGACTCTTTCTAAAAATATGATGGATTGTGATTGCTTCAATGACTGACATCATAGTTTGTTAGTTTCAGATAAGTTTATGGTTCATACCCTAGCTTGTGAATGAATTGTTACTATAGCGTGAGAAGTTTTATCATGATATATTGTTGCTATGATAATGATCATGATGCTTTGATGTCTTTATTATGTTTTATCACCTCCCTCTCTAACCATGTGTTCATGATTATCGATTTCCTCTTTTGGTTGAGGACAAGTTAGGTCTAAGCTTGTGGAAGTTAATATGTCCATTTTGCATCATATTCTACTACTTGTGAGCTACGTTGGGATTTCCTCAAAGAGGAGAGCATGAAGCAGTATAGTAGAAAAAAGTATTTCCCTCAGTTAAGAACCAAGGTTATCAATCCAGTAGGAGAACCACACAGAACCTCATTAGCAGCACATGCACATACAAAAGAAAATACTTGCACCCAACGCAAACAAGCGCGTTGTCAATCCCCTCAGCGGTTATTTGCAAGGATCAAATCTCGTAGTGGTGGGAAAATAAATAAATTAAAAAATAAAATAGAAATAAATAGAAGTGCAGCAAGGTATTTTTGGATTTTATATATGGTAATAGTAGACCCGGGGACCATAGTTTTCACTAGAGGCTTCTCTCTCGAGCGCATAAAGTACGATGGTGAACAAATTACTGTTGGGCAATTGATAGAAAAGCGCATAATTATGACGATATTCAACGCAATGATCATGTATATAGGCATCACGTCTGAGAGAATTACACCGACTCCTACCTGCATCTACTACAATTACTCCACCAATCGACCGCTATCCAGCATGCATCTAGGGTATCAAACTAACGAAAACAGACTAACACCTTAAGCAACATGACATGATGTAGACAAAGTAAACCCAAGAAATATGAATAAACCCCGTCTTTTTACCCTTAATGGCAACAATACAAATACATGTTATGTCCCTTTCTGTCACTGGGATTGAGCACCGCAAGATTGAACCCATCACAAAGCACCTCTCCCATTGCAAGAAAAACCTATCTAGTTGAGCAAACTAAATGGATAGATCAGAGAGAAATACAATGCTATAATAATCATGCATAAAAGAATTCAGAGAAGACTCAATTAATATTCATGAATAATATGATTTTAAACCCACAATTCATCGGATCCCAAAAAACACACCGCAAAATATGATTACAACGAAAAGAACTCCAAAAACATCAAGGAGAACATTGAATTGTAGATCAAAGAGAGAGAAGAAGCCATCTAGCTACTAGCTATGGGCCCGTGTAACACCCATGATGCGGCTATATCTCCCATGTGTCGCAGCATGACTTAGAGGCATAACCGCATAGTAGGCATGTCGCAAGAGGGGTAATCTTTACACATCCCATGTACTGAATAAGAAAGGGATAAAGAGTTGGCTTACAATCGCCACTTCACACAATACATGAATATAGCATTACATCATCCAGAATACAAACAAGGTCCGACTACGGAACCAAATAAAGAAAGACAACCCCAATTGCAAAAGATCCACGATCGCCCCAACCGGGCTCCACTACTGATCAACAAGGAACGAAACAAAACAACGATCAAGATCTTCATCGATCTCCCACTTGAGCTCAGTTGCATCACCTGCACTGGTATCATTGGCACCTGCAACTGTTTGGAAGTATCTGTGAGCCACGAGGACTCAGCAATCTCACACCCGCGAGATCAAGACTATTTAAGCTTATTGGTAGGAAAGGTGTAATGAGATGGAGCTGCAGCAAGCACTAAGCACATATGGTGGCTAACATACGCAAAAGAGAGCGAGAAGAGAAGCAAAGCATGGTCGTGAACTAGAAGTGATCAAGAAGTGATCCTGAAACTACTTACGTTCAAGCATGATACAAGGACCGTGTTCACTTCCCGGACTCCGCCGAGAAGAGACCATCATGACTACACACATGGTTGATGCATTTTAATTAAGTTAAGTCTCAAGTTCTCTACAACCGGACATTAACAAATTCCCATCTGCCCATAATCGCAGCCACGGCTTTCGAGAGTTCAAAACCCTGCAGGGGTGTCCCAACTTAGCCCATCACAAGCTCTCACGGTCAATGAAGGATATTCCTTATCCCAGGAAGACCCAATCAGACTCGGAATCCCGGTTACAAGACATTTCGACAATGGTAAAACAAGACCAGCAAAGCCGCCCGGATGTGCCGACAAATCCCGATAGGAACTGCACATATCTCGTTCTCAGGGTACACCGGATGAGCCAGACATCGGGTTGGCATAGACCCTGGTTGCCCAGGGGGCGCCGGACATCGTTCAGGTTGGACCAACCCTTAGAGAAGCACTGGCCCGGGGGGGTTAAAAATAAAGATGACCCTTGAGTCTGCAGAACCCTAGGGAAAAGGCTTAGGTGGCAAATTGTAAAACCAAGGTTGGGCCTTGCTGGAGGAGTTTTATTCAAAGCGAACTGTCAAGGGGTTCCCGTAATACCCAACTGCGTAAGGAACGCAAAATCAAGGAACATAACACCGGTATGACAGAAACTAGGGCGACAAGAGTGGAACAAAACACCAGGCATAAGGCCGAACCTTCCACCCTTTACCAAGTATATAGATGCATTAATTAACTAAGAGATATTGTGATATCCCAACATATCCATGTTCCAACATGGAACAAACTTCATCTTCACCTGCAAGTAGCAACGCTATAAGAGGGGCTGAGCAAAGCGGTAACATAGCCAAACAACGGTTTTCTAGGGAAAGGTGGGTTAGAGGCTTGACATGGCAATATGGGAGGCATGATATAGCAAGTGGTAGGTATCGCGGCATAGTAATAGAGCGAGCAACTAGCAAGCAAAGATAGAAGTGATTTCGAGGGTATGGTCATCTTGCCTGAGATCCCGCAAGCAAGAAGAACGAGTCCATGAAGAAGACAAGCGGACGAAGTCGAACGAATCCTCACAAACGCGACGTAATCGGAACCAACCCGAGGAAGCAACACCGGAAAGAAGCACACAATATAGTAATCAACCATCACATAAGCATGGCATGATGCACAACCAAGTATGATGCATGTCCGGTTTAATGAGGCATGGCATGGCAAAGGCACAAACAATACTACAAGTTAAGTGGAGCTCAATATGCAACGAGTTGCGTATTTATGGAACTCCACGTGACTTATTTAGTTCTCTCTTGTTTAGGTACCCAACAAAATTAAATGTTGTTAAACATGGCAAGGGGTGAAGCACAACAAAACTACCTATCTAGGCAAGTTTAAATGCGGCCAGAAACAACGAAGAACAATTCTGGTAAATCCCCATATGCATATTTTAGGTTTGGTACTCTTCTGCCCTAAACGGTATTTTGGAGTTGTTAAACATGCAAAGTGATGCCACCATGATAAACTAGGCATTTTTCTACCCCATTTACATATAAAAATTATTTAAATCGGAGCTACGGTTTATTAGTTATGAATTAAATCATTTTAGCATGTTATTTAAGCAAATTAAAGCAAACATCATCTTAAACATGCCAAACATGATTGAAAGTTGGATATTATTAAATTAGACAAAATTCTAAGCAACTTTCATATATAAAGTTTTTACATGTGATGCATAGTTTGTGAGATATTAAATGTATGGACATGAGGGTCTTTTATGTAAAACTGGCATCTCTAGAAAAATAGGAAAAAACCTCCAGAACTGGAAAAAATGTAATGGGCCGAATCTGTCTGGCCCAACAGAGAGGAGGGCTGGATTTGGTGCTCACATTGGGCCTTGGGCTGGACGGTGGAGGAGGGAGGCCGGCAGAGCGCTGGGCCTTGGCTGGGCCGCGAGGAAGGCGTGGCCCACGCAGGCGGTGGCAGCGGCAATGCTTGGAGACAGATCGGGGATCTGCCGAACGAAATGGAGAGCGGCGGCGGCACGAACGAGGCAGGACGACGCCGGGGTTTTGGTGCGACTCCGGCGAGGTCTAAGGCGCAGGACGGTCGGAGGTGAGGTCAGGGACGGATGGAGGAAGCGAATCCGGGTGGCGGCTCGCCAGACCCGTTGCGGGGACAGCCGGGATGAGCGCCCGCGACGACGAGGACTCCAGCGGCGGCAACGGCGAGCTCATGGAGACAAAAAGGGAGCAGGGAGCTCATGACGCCAGGGAGGAAGAGGGGAAACGAGGCAAAGCAACGACGCCGACGACGACCTGGCGATGTACTCCATCGAGAAGGTGCGGAGAGGCGCGGAGGCGAGGTCGGGGCTCTCAGGCGACGGGGCTAGAGCAAGGAGACGGGACGGTGAGCGTGGGCTGCGCTCGGGCCCCGGATGGGCTCGGGCGGGCCCCGTACGGGCCAGAGCGGGCCGCGGTGGATGAGGGCACTGGAGGGGCGATGTGGCCTCATCTAGTTGGCCACACGCGGGGCGGGGTGGCCGCACAGCCAATGGCTACGCGCCAAGTGGCAGGGACGAGGTGGCCGGCGACGGATCCGAGGGGAAGGTCGGAGGAGGCTGGCGGCTGGCGGCTGGGGCGGCGCGGAAAACGATGGAGGCTAGGGTTTTGACATAAATGGAAGGGGGAGGTCGTCCATTTATAGGCAGTGGGCTAGGAGAGGGGGTTTAGTCTGTTTTCGGACCGTTCGATCGCCATCTGGCGGTCCAAAACGGAGAGGGGTAGTAGAGGTGGGCTAGTGGGTTGTGTAGAGGGCCATGGAGTGAGAGGAGAGAAGAGAAGTGCAGCCTGGCAAGGTTTTCGGAGACTGAAAACGTCCGACAAAAAGACCAGCTATATTGCTGCTATATGTTTAACTGTTGGGCTATCAAACGAGCTCCGAATGCAACGAAACATGACATGCGGCCTACTGACAACGTAACCACACCGCATGCCAACTTTCAACCCATTACAAGAACATTTTCCGGACACTTATAAAATAATATTTCGGACATGCCGCGAGCGTGTGCAAGTGCGGACGGGCTCAGAACAGACAATGTAAAGAGCTGGGGGAACCCGGACGGATGCAAGTTTTGAAAACGTGACAATGCAATGCGGATGATGACATGGCAAGATGCAACACACAAGCGAATGACATGGCAACAACAACGAATAACTGGAAGACACCTGGCGCGTCGGTCTCGGGGTGTTACAACACTCCACCACTACGAGAGGATCTCGTCCCGAGATCCAGGATGGCACCGGAGGGAAAATGGAAGAGGAAGAGGAAAACAAATTTGCTTCTTTGACAAACGAGTGGAACCAATGAACCTGGAGAGGTTGAACAAATTGAAAGAAAGGATACAACGAAGAAGAACAAAGTTGACAACACTCCGCTAGAAAAGAGGAACAAGGAACATTATGAGAACCTTGTAGGTTGAAAAACATAAGAAAAAGGGTTGCAATGGGCAAGAAGTACATGCAAGCACTCCGGTAAAAACGAGATGTATAAGGAACGATAAGGATCAATTATGACAACACTCTAGTTGGAAATGGAAGGTAAAGAATATGAGCTTGGCAAAATGAAAGCACTTGGATGAGAGTCCGGTTAGAAGAGGAATGATAGACACCACACTCCAGTTAAAACAAGATAGGGAAGGGACAAGAATGATATAATTTGGACAACACTCCGACTGTATATGGAAGGAATTGAACATGAGCTTGACAAGATGAGAAGATACTTAATGAAATCAACAACACACTACCTCCGGAGCTATTGAAAGAATGGCGCAAGGGGTAAGAACGGATTCAGATAGCACTCCGATTGAACGGATAGACAAAGGAAAGAGCATGATCTTGGCAAAACGAGATGATAGTACGAAGAGAGCAACGTCACAATGCCTCCGGAACGAAAGAAAAGAAGGTAGATCGTTAGCATAAGAGAACAGAGAAAGAACTAACAACTTCTCCCACAATTGAATTTGAAAAGCATGCTTGCAAAGAAGGATTGAACGGAGTTGTTGGGAAATCAACAACGAAAAGAATAAGCTTGTAGTGGGCTTATGGAAAATATCTCAAAATTTGAGGTGAAATTCTGCCACTACAGAAACAAAAGATTAGATTGAAATTCACAAGGCGATGGGAAACTTATCTTGCCGGGATGATAAATGAAGAACTTGGGTCATTTATAAGCACCATAAATAGCAAAAATCCTTAGGGAAGGCTTTAGGTGAAATATTGCACAAGATAAACTCCAGCGAAGAGATGATGGGTTTAAGTATCTCATTCTTGAAAACTTTTGAATCATGAAACATGAAAGAAAATTGTCAAGAATGGCATATCACCATCCCAAAAGATAAGATAGGAAGAACTGCACTTCGGAATTCAAGATGAAGAAAGCTTGAACTCCTCAAAACAAGACATGTGTTAAACACCATGTTTATTTGAGAGTATAGCTTGGCGGATCTTAGCCTTGAAAGAAACCTTGAAGAATAATTGAAGAATGAAAAGAATCCTTGACAAACCACCATAAAGAAACTATCGAAGAACTCCGAAAAAGAAAGATGACTCACTTGTAATCAAGAATTAACTCATCATGGACAATCTCCGGAAGAAAAGAATCCATTATTTGGATGAAGCAAGAATAAGAATTATGTTATGCGTATCCTTCACCAATTTAAATTGATGACAAGCAACGGATTTGGCGTACTACTTATACTCGTGGAAAGGATTAAGATAGATATAGCGCAGACTTGAGAAAAGGCTTCGACGAACCACCGTTAGAATTGAAAATGAATGTAGCAAAGGCACAATTCATCGGGAAGAATTGGAAAATGAATGAAGATACTTGATAGCATTTAGATACATGAGAACGAAGAGATCCTGAACTGATTTGAGGATATTTGAACGATGCATCGGTATGTTTGGAGAACGGGAGCTAAAAGCTAGAATGAATAATCCCGAAATGATAGCCTCCGGAGAATAAAACTGAAAAGAATCTTGAATTGGTCCGGATTGGTGAAAAGAATTCTCACAATCAAAAACAACTATGAGATGATGGCATCAATCTAGAACCATGAATCTTCACGAGAACGGAGGAAGATTTAAAAGAAACTCTTCTTTAGTCTTGAAAAGCAGAGAATGACAATGGGAAACACCACCATGAATTGTTGAGATACTCCGTGATGAAAATTAGAAAGGTTGAACCAACGATGAAAAGAATTTGAAAGATCTTGGAGAAACCATCTGATTGACGATAACTCATTCTTACATCAAACTTTAGAAGATTTGAGAATAGCTCCGAGAAAATAGAAGGGTCAGGTAAGATCCTGGGAAAAGACCTGTGGGTTAGGGCTCACTCAAAGAAACACCATTGAAAATGATTTTAAAGAGAGAATGCGCCGGTTGAATTAAGTTGCTTGAATGAGATAACATCCTCAAAAGAACTTGAACGAATTGAGAATGAACACTAGCATCTTCTGAGATATCTTCAGCACTCTAGAACAAATGAATAGCGAGAGGTGAATAAATAAGAGAGTCTTCGATAAGCACTTTTAACATGGAAAGCATGTGAAACAATGAAAAAGATATGATCAACACCGAAAGCTTGCATTGAATCCACCAGAGAAGAGAAGAAACAAAGAATGATAACTTGAAGCTCTGTTAGTATCTTCTTAAGAATCACCAGATAAAAAAATTGACGAAAAAGAATGGAGAGACTTCACATCTATAAGATGGATACTTGATTAAGAAATCTGAGTCCTCGAAGAAACAAGGGTGGGAGGGCGGGAAAAACAAAGACAACTTGGAACGGATGGAGCAAACACCATTGCAAAGAACTGAGAATTGATCTCGCGAATGTTGAAATGATCGGATCCACTTGAAGAGGAGCACGTCGGTTGGAAAAGAATTGGCATGACAATATCGATGATCGAAAAGGATTAGTATTCCCATAGAAATATGAGAACACCGCTTAGGGAAGGTATGGAATCAACACTTGACTTCGAAGCAACTCGAATACCACAACTCAAAACAAAACAAAGGATTGGTTTGCAGGATAAGCCGGAACAAACATATGATAGAGATTTCGTCCGAAGTTTTCGTGGTGGGGCCCACACGAGCTCGATCATACAACACCATCATGTACAAGGCAGTGCACATGACATACGAAGCGTCCCCGAGTCAGCATAGCCAAGGACTCTTTAAGACACAACGAGACCACTGTAAAACCAACAGTGGATAGGCGGACCACTAGATGTTGAACCCCAATTTCATATCATACATCTGTCAGAAAGATATCCTAGGAGCTACTTGAATTCTCACTTATAAAGTCCCAAAACTTTCTGGTCATGCAATCAGGTGTTGGGGATACAGGGGAAGCATAATATCTCACCCAAACTAACAATTCCTACATCCAGCTGTATCCATCCTTCAACACAACCAAGAAACCTTCGGAAATCATTTACCTCAACCTTCGAAAAGCGTCCGTTATACAAGTTATGGCAATACTCCCGAACTCCCGCCCCAGTACTAGGTGGAGTCGAGGTTATCTCACCAACAACTACATAAAAGAGATTTTCGATGTCGGTGAACTCAGGTATTCCAGAACTGCAACGATAAAATTGTGACGACAACACCTCGGAGCTCAACTCCCCGGGACACTGCCACAACCCCTAAATGTCAGGAGGCACCAAGAACAATGTTCTCATCACAAAACCATCGGATTGATTCCAAGATACCCGCGTGATCCTAAAAAAAATCGTGAAATTTGAGAAGAGAAGAGTCAAAACTCTACCTCAGGAGGCCTCACCAGAACGACGAAGGGACTGAGGAGTAAAATGAATCCTACACTCCGATATATATAATCCTAAGACTCAAAACATTTTGTTCTAGACTCAACAACGTCAGCGATTCCATCAAGCAGGGGGCTCCTAAGTCGGGGAAGGCTCTGATACCAACTTGTAACACCCACGATGTGGCTATATATCCCACGTGTCGGAGCATGACTTAGAGGCATAACGGCATAGTCGGCATGTTGCAAGAGGGGTAATCTTTACACATCCCATGTACTGAATACGAAAGGGATAAAGAGTTGGCTTACAATCGCCACTTCACACAATACATGAATATAGCATTACATCATCCAGAATACAAACAAGGTCCGACTACGGAACCAATAAATAAAGACAACCCCAATTGCAAAAGATCCTCGATCGCCCCAACTGGGCTCCACTACTGATCAACAAGAAACGAAACAAAACAACGATCAAGATCTTCATCGAGCTGCCACTTGAGCTCGGTTGCGTCACCTGCAATGGTATCATCGGCACCTGCAACTGTTTGGAAGTATCTGTGAGCCACGAGGACTCAGCAATCGCACACCCGCGAGATCAAGACTATTTAAGCTTATGGGTAGGAAAGGTGTAATGAGGTGGAGCTACAGCAAGCACTAAGCACATATGGTGGCTAACATATGCAAAAGAGAGCGAGAAGAGAAGCAAAGCACGGTCGTGAACTAGAAGTGATCAAGAAGTGATCCTGAAAGTACTTACGTTCAAGCATGACACAAGGACAGTGTTCACTTCCCGGACTCCGCCGAGAAGAGACCATCACGGCACACACGCGGTTGATGCATTTTAATTAAGTTAAGTCTCAAGTTCTCTACAACCGGACATTAACAAATTTCCATCTGCCCATAACCGCGGGCACGACTTTCGAAAGTTCAAAACCCTGCAGGGGTATCCCAACTTAGCCCATCACAAGCTCTCACGGTCAACGAAGGATATTCCTTCTCCCAGGAAGACCCGATCAGACTCAAAATCCAGGTTACAAGACATTTCGACAATCGTAAAACAAGACCAGCAGAGCCACCCGGATGTGACGATAAATCCCGATAGGAGCTCCACATATCTTGTTCTCAGGGGACACCGGATGAGCCAGACGTCGGGTTGGCATAGACCCTGGTTGCCCAGGGGGCGCCGGACATCGCTCAAGTTGGACCAACACTTAGAGAAGCACTGGCCCGGGGGGGTAAAAATAAAGATGACCCTTGAGTCTGCAGAATCCTAGGGAAAAGGCTTAGGTGGAAAATGGTAAAACCAAGGTTGGGCCTTGCTGGAGGAGTTTTATTCAAAGGAAACTGTGAAGGGGTTCCCATAACACCCAACCGCGTAAGGAACGCAAAATCAAGGAACATAACACCGGTATGACAGAAACTAGGGCGGCAAGAGTGGAACAAAAACACCAGGCATAAGGCCGAACCTTCCACCCTTTACCAAGTATAAAGATGCATTAATTAAATAAGAGATATTGTGATATCCAACATATCCATGTTCCAACATGGAACAAACTTCATCTTCACCTGCAACTAGCAACGCTATAAGAGGGGTTGAGCAAAGCGGTAACATAGCCAAACGACGGTTTGCTAGGGAAAGGTGGGTTAGAGGCTTGACATGGCAATATGGGAGGCATGATATAGCAAGTGGTAGGTATCGCGGCATAGCAATAGAGCGAGAAACTAGCAAGCAAAGATAGAAGTGATTTCGAGGGTATGGTCATCTTGCCTGAGATCCCGCAAGGAAGAAGAACGGGTCCATGAAGAGGACAAGCGGACGAAGTCGAATGAATCCTCACAAACGCGACGTTATCGGAACCAACCCGAAAAAGCAACACCGAAAAGAAGCACACAACATAGTAATCAACCATCACATCAGCATGGCATGATGCACAACCAAGTATGATGCATGTCCGGTTTAATGAGGCATGGCATGGCAAAGTACACAAACAATACTACAAGTTAAGTGGACCTCAATATGCAACGAGTTGCATATTGACAGAACACCACGTAACTTATTTAGTTCTCTCTCGTTTAGGTACCCAACAAAATTAAATGTTGTTAAACATGGCAAGGGGTGAAGCACAACAAAACTACCTATCTAGGCAAGTTTAAAAGAGGCCGGAAACAACGAACAACAATTCCGGTAAATCCACATATGCATATTTTAGGTTTGGTACTATTCTGCCCTAAACCATATTTTAGAGTTGTTAAACATGCAAAGTGATGCCACCATGATAAACTAGGCATTTTTCTACCCCATTTACATATAAAGATTATTTAAATCCGAGCTACGGTTAATTAGTTGTGAATTAAATCATTTTAGCATGTTATTTAAGCAAATTAAAGCAAACATCATTTTAAACATGTGAAACATGATTGAAAATTGGATATTATTAAACTAGACAAAATTCTAAGCAACTTTCATATATAAAGTTTTTACATGTGATGCATAGTTTGTGAGATATTAAATGTATGAACATGAGGGTCTTTTATGTAAAACTGACATCTCTGAAAAAATAGGAAAAAACCTCCAGAACTGAAAAAAAAACATAATGGGCCTAATCCGTCTGGCCCAACAGAAAGGAGGGCTGGATTTGGTGCTCACATTGGGCCTTGGGCCAGACGGTGGAGGTGGGAGGCCGGCAAGGCGCTGGGCCTTGGCTGGGCCGCGGGGAAGGCGTGGCCCACGCGGGCGGGGGCAGCGGTCAACGCCTGGAGACGGATCGGGGATCTCCCGAACGAAATGGAGAGCGGCGGCGGCATGAACGAGGCAGGACGACGACAGGGTTTTGGAGCGACTCCGACGAGGTCCAAGGCGCAGGACGGCCGGAGGTGAGGTCAGGGACGGATGGAGGAAGCGGATCCGGGCGGCGGCTCGCCAGATCCGTTGCGGGGACGGCCAGGACGAGCGCCCGCGACGATGAGGACTCCTGCGGCGACAGCGGCGAGCTCTTGGAGACAAAAAGGGAGCAGGGAGCTCATGAGGCCAGGGAGGAAGAGGGGAAATGAGGCAAAGCAACGACGCCGACGGCGACCTGGCGATGTACTCCGGCGAGAAGGTGTGCTGAGGCACGGAGGTGAGGTCGGGGCTCTCAGGAGACGGGGCTGGAGCAAGGAGATGGGACCGCGAGCGTGGGCGGCGCTCGGGCCCCGGATGGGCACGGGCGGGCCCCGCACGGGCCAGAGCGGGCCGCGGTGGATGAGGGCGCTGGAGGGGCGACGTGGCCTCATCTGGTTGGCCACGGGCGGTGCGGGGTGGCCGCGCAGCCAATGGCTACGCGCCAAGTGGCAGGGACGAGGTAGCCGGCGGTGGATCCGAGGGGAAGGTCGTAGTAGGCTGGCGGCTGGTGGTTGGGGCGGCGCAGAAAACGATGGAGGATTGGGTTTTTACAGAAATGGAAGGGGAGGTCGTCCATTTATAGGCAGGGGGCTAGGAGAGGGGGTTTAGGTGGGTTTTTAGTCCATTTTTGGACCGTTCGATCCCCATCTGGCGGTCCAAAACAGAGAGGGTAGTAGAGGTGGGCTAGTGGGTCGTGTAGATGGCCATGGACTGAGAGGAGAGAAGTGAAGTGCAGCCTGGCAAGGTTTTCGGAGACCGAAAACATCCGACGAAAAGACCGGCTATGTTGCCGCTATATGTTTCACTGTTGGGCTATCAAACAAGCTCCGAATGCTACGAAAATTGCCAGGCGTCCTACTGACAACATAACCACACCGCATGCCAACTTTCAACCCATTCCGATAACATTTTCCGGCCACTTATAAAATAATATTTTGGACGTGCCGCGGGCGTGTGCAAGTGTGGATGGGCTCAGAACGGACAACAGAAAGAGCTGGGGGAACCCGGACGGATGGAAGTTTCGAAAACGTGACAATGCAATGCGGATGATGACATGGAAAGATGCAACACACAAGCAAATGGCATGACAACAACAATGAATAACTGGAAGACACCTGGCGCGTCGGTCTCGGGGCGTTACAACCCTTTGGTCTATGGTAAACTACTCACGCATCATGGAAAGGGAAGCAAGGATGATGTAGAAGCCCTTCGTGATCGATTCCCCCTCCGACGGGGTGCAGGAGAAGGCCTCCAGATGGGATTGCGGAAGAACAGAAACTTGCGGCGGCGGAAAAATTATTTTCGGTGGCTCTTTGATGTATTGGTAATATTTGGGAATTTATAAAGGTGGAGTTAGGTCAAGAGGTGCCATGAGGGGCCAATAAGCCTAGAGGGCGCGCCTACCCCCTGGGGGTGTGCCCATAGGCTTGTTGCTCCCTCATGGCTCTCCATGTCTTCTCCCAAACCTTCTAGAGCCCCTTCTGGTCCAGACAAAATTAATCTAAAGTTTTTTTCTCCTGTTGGACTCTGTTTGATACTGATTTTCTGGAAAGCCAAAGACAAGCAAAAATCAGCAACTATCATTGGGCACTAGGTTAATAGGTTAGTCTCAAAAAATGATATATAATTGCATATAAAACATCCAAGATTGATACTATAATTGCATGGAACAATCAAAAATTATAAATACGTTGGAATGTATCATTTTTCTATCGTTATTTATTATGTTTTGGATCAAGATTTCACTTTAGGATACTATTCTTATGCCTTTTCTCTCTTACATTCCAGGTTTCACATGAAGAGGGAGATTACGGGCAGCTAGAATTCTGGACCAGAAAAGGCTACAACAGAGATAGATATTCTGCACAACTTCAAATGACCTAAAATTTATGGAGAATTGTTTTGGAATATATATAAAATATTGGTGGACCAAATACTAGGAGGGGGCCACCACGGAGTGACAACCTCACGGGGCACGCCCTACCCCCTTAAGCATGCCAACCGAGCTTGTGGGCCCCCTGGCAGGCCTCTGAGGTCCATCTTTTGCTATATGAAGCAATTTGCCTTAGGAAAAACAAAAGAAGACTTTTTGGACAAACCGCCATCGTCTCAAGGCAGAACTTGGGCAGGAGCACTTTTGCTCTCCAGTGGAGCGATGCCACCAGGGGCACTTCTCTCCGAGAGGGGGAAATCGAAGCCATCGACATCACCAATGATCCTCTCTACATGGGAGGACCAATCTTCATCAACATCTTCACCAGCACCATCTCATCTCAAACCCTAGTTCAACTCTTGTATTCAATCTTTGTCCGAAAACCTGAGATTGGTACATTTCGGTTGTAAGAATGTTGGTTACATCTTGTATTTGATGCTAGTTGGTTTATTTGGTGGAAGATATAATGTTCAGATCCTAAAGCATATTCAATACCCCTCTGAGCTTGAACATGAATATGATTTGTGAGTAGTTACTTTTGTTGTTGAGGACATCGGAGAAGTCTTGTTATAAGTATTCATGTGAGGTTGGTATTTGTTTCATATCTGGATGATATGTATGTTGTTGCTTCCTGTCGTGGGAAACCACAACCACCTATGGGGCCATTGGCCCCTTTGTGGTTCGGCGGGGGGAAGGGCACATTGCACAAAGAGTGGAGGGCGTAGCATAGCACGACAGAGATCACATGGGCAGTTTTACCCAGGCTCGGGCCGTCGCGAGGCATAAAACCCTACTCCTTCTTTGGTGGATTGATGGGAGGACTTTGGTGGAGAGGCAGCGCTCTAGCCCGGCAGGGTTGCCTCTGGGCAAGAGCAGCTACACGTGTATGAGTGTACAAGGGTCCGAATCCTCTCTATGGTTGCCATGGCCCTCCTTTTATAGATGAAGGGGTCACCATAGTGGTAAATCAGTCATTGTGTACTGATTAGATAGCAAACAGTTCTATCATACCTAACTCTGCGGACAGGGCAGAGCACATTAAATGCGATGCTTAGTGTCAATTCATGGCATGCTCAGCAAGCCTTGCTGGGCCGTTCGGCCAACTCCTTGTTTGTCTGCTTGACATGTCTTTGGATGGGTGTCATTTGGGGGTGATTTCCTCTAGAAGTGGATGCCATGTGCCAAACAATAGCAACTTAGTCACTTGGGGGCTTGACACCGCACCGATCAATGAGTTGCATCGCTGTGAGGTGGAGCAGTGGAGCCTTGGCGGGGTAGTCCGCCCTCATCGTGCCGGGCAAGCCTGCCATGACAACCTTGAGACTTGTCTTCTGGGCAACCTCAACCTCGTCGGGCTCGCCTGCCCGGCAAGGGAGGTTTTTCCTTAGTGGTATCTTGCTCCTTTAGCTTGTCTTGGTCTTCTTGATCTGCCCTTTGATCTCTCAAAGGGCTATTTCTTCAACTTGGTCTCGTCCTGGAAGCTGCAACCTTGGTATTGTGCCTGTGTACAGTATGGGCAAGATACCAGGGGTTTGTTGCACCGACAAGAGTCCCCGGGCCTGGCTTGAACATGCTGCCGTGCGTCATCGGGGTAGGCCCTATCAAGTACACAGGCGAGGAGGCTGCGATAGTTTGTCCTTTGAGGTCTTCTTTTCTCTTCATTAGCCTGAGCTTGGATCAGTTTCTGGTTTTACCGCACGTCGTGCAAGACGTTACGGAGGGAATCCGAGCCACGATCTGTGGGTTGCCCACGTCCCACGATCATGGGGCGATAACTGCCACTCCACTAGCTTCCCCATCCCTGGCACCTCTGCCACGTGTATTGCATGCATTGCGCAGGGTTGGTGGCGGATGCGGAGGGCACCAGAACAAGCAGCAAGGCATAAAACTAGGTGTCGTGATTGGCACAGAGGGTCAGGTTTGATTCCCTGAACCGTTGATGGCGTGAGGGAGCCGGATTGGAGGAGTGGGGCAGCTGCGCCCAAGGTGAGGAATCAGCCCCATGCCCCTTTCTCCTATAAAGAGGGGGCAGGAGCGGTGTGTTTATTCACGTCCTCCATTCCTCTCCTTCTTTTAACATCCCTAGTCCACCATGGCGAGAGGGGGAGGGCGCGGTGGTGCCCCGGTGGTGGCGACGAGGGCTTCAGCTCAACAGCGACTCCTGCCTCCTACCGGAGATGCGGGGACAAGGTTTGCCACTAGAGGAGGTGGGAGGGGGCGAAGTCGCGGTCTTCATGGCGCTCGGGGCCGAGGAGGACGGGGTGGCGCTCTGATTGCGCTCCCGCTGGCCGCGCCTCCCCCGATGGACGGCCATGTCGGAGACCAACCTCTAGAGTTCATCATCAGATTGTATAAACCTCCACGTGGCCGCCTCCGTCTACCCACTCCATTCGCAAGCACTACTGCAGGATGCTGCTAACGCGACACTATGATCAGAGACCCTTCGACAAAACTGTGTGTGATGCAATAATCGCAAATGGTGGTGTACAAAACCGTCAAAAAGGTACAAAACATTTGCGATGGAGGATGCATCAAACACAGTTCAGATTTTAGTTGCGTGTGCGATGCAGGGCATACAGTTTAGTTCAATGAACTGTTTGTGATGAGGAGGAACAAAAGAAACAGGAAGCTGGATGAAGGTGTGTGCAATATACAACATACAGTTCACTCGGATGAACTGTTTGTGATTAGGCAACACAAAAGAAACGGTCAGCCAGATTAAGGTGTGTGCGATATACGGCATACGGTTCACTCGAATGAAATGTTTTCGATTAGGCAACACAACAGAAACGGTTCAACCAGATCAAGGTGTGTGCAATGGAGGGCATACAGTTCATTCCGATAAACTGTTTGTGTTGAGCCAAGAGAACAGAAACATTTCACATAAACAAGATGTGTGTAATACGAGGAAAACATCCAATTACATAGGTGGCTAATTAACACGTGACATTTCCACTCACCAAAGTAAACTATTACACGCATAATTAACTAGGACAAACGATCATCTGATTATCATCTATTCTTGTGCTAGCTCGATGCTCCTTATATGCTAAGTTTCCATTAATAGATGGCATCTTATGGACACGCCACCGTTTCCCGCCATTTCCTCATCGGCTTCCCGCCATCCAGCGATATTGCGCATAAACCTAGGCGGCGACCGATGCACGGAGGCAACAAGCGCAGCCTGTAGCACATCCACCTTTTCTAAGCATACCAAGCCACCAAAGCGCCGCCTCTTCCATCAACCTCGTTGATGTAAGGTACAACCCCAATTGGCCGATCTTTCACGAAAGGAGCGGATCCCACGAATAACACGAAGAACACGAGGAGGGAAATGAGGGGAAACACGGGGGAAACACAAGAGAAACACTAAACCAACAAGAAATAGTCACGCATGTGCTAGATCCTCGAGTACATAAGAGATCACACGATCCACGGACAACTAAGGACGATACAAAGGTAGCCGATCTTCTCCGTGAGGAGGTCTTGAATCCACTAGGGGATCTTCCCTTAGAGGGGTCTTGAATCCAAAGGGATCTTCTCCGAAGAGGCGCCGGGGTCTCTCTCGTGGAGTAGATCCGATGTGGATGAGCAATGCTCTATCTCTAAATATGAGCTAAACCAATGCTAACCCTAGCTAGGCGGAATAGGAGGTCTATTTATAGTCTTAGTGCAAAAAGGGGCGAAGTGAGGGGTACATAGGCTGCGGCCCAACACATGGCAGCGCACAGGCGTCGGACGTCCGGGAGTCACCGGTCGTCCGGAGGCTCGCGAGGGTCCGGACGTCCGGTGCCTGTCGAACGTCCGTAGATTCGGCTTGGGTGTGCTTCGGTCGGACGTCCGGTTGGGGTCGGTCGTGCGGAGCCTGGAGGTCGTTGGTCGTCCGTAGCGCTTCGGAAGTCCGTAGTTTTGGCTCGGGTATGGAAGTGTCGGTCGTCCGGAGAGGGTCGGACGTCCGGAGCCTGGAGGTCGTCGGACGTTCGGGGTTCGTCGGTCGTCCAGAGCCTAGGGACTTCGAGCAGTTCTTCTTCTTGTCCCGTGATCTTGGCGTCCTCACCGTCTTGTCCGTTGAATGTAGTTGGTCTGTGGCCTTCCTCCAAGCACCTGATCACACATAGGGTTTCCGCTTGAGGTAGTAGCCAATTCTCATGCATGGAAAGTGGTAGTTTGGAGAGGAGTGAGTTCACCTTAGTTTCGAGAGCTCTTGCACGTGCTCGTGTCATTGGTCCGCTAGTCACTTGGTGAGACAATGGTAGGTCCACGGGAATGACCTTGGGATGCTCCGCATCATCTCCCCTCCCTTGGGGAAGATCCGCCCTCGGATCAAATTCTTCATCACCATGGAAGGGTGAGAGGTCCTTGACATTGAAGATATTGCTCACTTTGTACTTGTCGCGGGGGAGGTCAATCTTGTAAGCATTGTCGTTGTAGCGTGCAAGCACCTTGAAGAGTCCGTCTGCTCATGGTCGAAGTTTGGACTTGTGTTCTTGGGGAAAGCAGTCCTTGCGAAGGTGTAGCCACACGAGATCACCAATCTTGAAGATGATGGGGTGCTTGTTCATGTTGAGCTTGGTCGCAAGTCATTGTACTTGGCGCTCGATAGTATGTCTTGTATCTTCATGCACCTTCTTGAGATGAGTCACACGTGCACTTGTGTCCAAATTGATGCGCTCTTGGAGTAGAAGAGGAAGAATGTCAAATGGTGACAATGGGTTGAATCCGTAGACGACCTCGAAGGGGTACTTGCCGGTTGTTGAGTGTTTTGCTCGGTTATAGGCGAACTCGGAGATAGGTAGACACTCCTCCCACTCCTTGATGTTCTTCTTGATGAGTACTCGAAGTAGAGCATAGAGTGTGCGGTTGGTCACCTCCGTTTGGCTGTCGGTTTGTGGATGATACGCGGTGGAGAAGAGTAGCTTGATTTCGAGTTTGGCGCATAGTGTCTTCCAAAAGTAGCTAAGGAACTTGACGTCACGGTCCGAGACGATCGTCTTTGGCACACCATGTGGACGCAATATTTCCCTACAAAATAGATTAGCAACATGTGAAGCATCGTCTATCTTGTTGCAAGGAATGAAATGTGCCATCTTAGAGAAACGGTCCACAACGACAAATACCGAATCCTTTCCATTTCTAGTCCTAGGCAATCCAAGTACAAAATCCATGCTAATGTCTTCCCATGATTCATATGGAATTGGGGGAGGCATGTAAAGGCCATGGGATTGAGCTTTAGACTTAGCTTTGTGACATGTAGAGCATCGGTTGGTGAAGCGGTTGACATCGCAAAACATCTTGGGCCAATAGTAGTTCTTGGAGAGCATGGCAAAAGTCTTGTCATGTCCATAATGTCCCATTAAGCCTCCTCCATGAGATTCCTGCAAAAGCAACAAACGAAGAGAAGACTCGGGGATACAAAGGTTGTTAGCTCTCATAAGATATCCATCTTTGATGTAATAGCGTTCCCAAGAGGTGTGCGTCAAACACTTGTCATAAGGAGTAGCAAAAGTAGGATCATGCTCATACAAGTCTTTTATATGCTCAAAGCCAATGACATCCAATTCAAGTTGAGTAACAAGCCTGCATATGCGGGAAAGGGCATCCGCCAAAATATTTTCCTTACCTTTAATGTACTTGATGACATAAGGAAAAGACTCAATAAATTCACTCTATTTAGCATGACGCTTGTTCAACTTGGTTTGGCCCTTAAGATACTTGAGCGTTTCATGATCGGTATGAATGATAAATTCATGAGGGTGAAGATAGTGTTCCCATTCATGCAAAACACAGACTAAAGCATATAGCTCTTTGTCATAGATGGGGTAATTGAGTTGCGCTTCGGAAAGTTTCTCACTAAAGTAAGCTATGGGGCGCTTCTCTTGCATTAAGACACCTCCTATGCCACTACCACTAGCATCACAATGAATCTCAAAGGGTTTGTTAAAGTTGGGTAATGCAAGCACGAGATCATGAGTAAGAAAATTCTTAAGCTCATTGAAAGCGGTATCATGGGATGGTCCCCAAACAAAAGGCGCATTTTTCTTGCTCAAAGCATGCAAAGGCGAAGCAATGGTGCTAAAATCTTTCACAAAGCAACGATAGAAACCTGCAAGGCCAAGAAAACTACACACTTGTTACAAGTTGGTTGGTTGGGTCCAAGTCTTAATACCATTGATCTTGGAACCATCAACATGAACACCCTTAGAGGAAACAACAAAACCCAAGAAAACGAGCTTTTCAACGCCAAAAACGCATTTTTCCATGTTAGCAAAAAGATGCTCGTTTCGAAGAGTTTGCAAAACGGTTCATAAGACGCATGATCTTGAAGAGATTTGCTATAAACAAGGATATCATCGAAGTAGACCATGACAAACACACCAATGTAAGGGCAAAAGACATGATTCATAAGACGCATAAAAGTACCCGGTGCTTCCGATAGACCCATAGGCATGGCTAACCACTCATACAAGCCAAACTTGGTTTTGAAAGCGGTTTTCCATTCATCACCCTCTTGTATGCGGATTTGATAGTAACCACACTTAAGATCAATTTTGGAAAATATAGTGGCACCACTAAGTTAATCAAGAATATCATCAAGGCGTGGAATGGGATACCTATAGCGAACGATGATAGCATTGATAGGTCTACAATCGGAGCACATGCGAAAGCTTCCGTCTCGTTTTGGCACAAGAATGACCGGGATGGCACAAGGGCTCAAACTTTCACGCACATGTCCATGGTCTATGAGATGCTTTACTTGCCTTTTTATTTCTTTGGTTTCTTTGCGGTTGACGCGGTAGGGAGCTTTGTTCGGAAGAGGTGCTCCGGGGATGAGGTCGATGTGGTGATCGATGCCTCGTAGTGGAGGTAGTCCCGGAGGTAGCTCATCAGGGAAAACATCGTGAAATTCCTGCAAAAGAGAAGACAACACTAGAGGAAGAATGTGAGAGGTGTTAGCTTGTGGTTCATTGCCCTTGCAGAAAAGGACGTAGTGTAGGACACTAGATGGGTTCTCACACACTCCTCTTATCTTACTTTTGGTGGCAAATAGGACTAAGTTCTTCTTTTCGCTCATCGTGGATGTGCTCGATTTGGGCTTGTGGCGCTCACTCTCTTTGTGGTGGCTCGCTCTCTCACGATTATCTCCAAGATGGGCGGCTTGCTTGTCGGTGATCACTTGACTTGGAGACATGGGACGAAGTACGTACTCATTTCCCTTCATCTTGGAGATGTAGTGGTTCATTCGGCCGTTGTGGATGACTCCTTTATCACATTTCCATGGGCGTCCTAGGATAAGGTGGCAAACAGTCATTGGAACGACATCACACTCCAAAGTGTCTTCGTAGGCGCCAATTTTGAAGGGGACTTGTACTTGATGCTCGACTTGGAGAGTGCCGGAGTCGCTAAGCCATTGCACTTTGTATGGATGTGGGTGCTTCGTCTTGGGAAATTGGAGCTTGGAGGAAAGTTCTTCACTTGCGAGATTATGACAACTCCCTCCGTCGATGATGACCTTGACGGATCATCCATTGATGCTGGCCTTGGTATGAAAGATGTGGCATCGTTGGTCTTCTTCTTGGTGATGTTGGAGAGTCAAGACCTTGGAGACAACAAGGGCAGGACTTGAATCTTGCAAAAGACTTGTTCTTCTTCTTCGTTCACTTGCCGGTGCATGGCGACTTGCTCGAGGGCATCCATTTCTCCTTCACTCATTGAGTCGTAAGTGCCATTGTCATTGAGGATCATGTTTCACTTGTTGGTGCACTCATAGGACTTGTGGCCTCGGCCTCCGCATGTGAAGCATCTGAAGGAACTCATCTTGAAGGTCTCATCGGTTGGGGTAGATGATGATGAAGCTCTCGGCTTGAAGTTGCTCGTCGTAGGAGGATTACTTGGAGTTGACGAAGCTTTCTTGGAACTCGACTTGTCGACGTTGCTTGTAGAAGGCTTGGTAGACGGTGTTGGAGTCGTTCAAGCTTGGGTGTTGGAGAAGCCGTATGACTTGGATGAGAACTTGGCATACTTGTAATCGTCTTGCACTTGATGTTCCTCTTTTGTAGCTTGACGCACTAGATCGATGAGGTTCGAGTATGGTTGGAAGTCGGCGATCGTCTTGATGGGATGATTGAGTCCATTCAAGAAACGTGACATTGTTTGCTCATCATCTTCCATAACATTGGCTCTTATCATGTCAATCTCCATCTCCTTGTAGTACTCTTCAACACTGTTGGTTCCTTGCTTAAGAAGTTGAAGTTTCTTGAAGAGGTTGCGGTTGTAGTATGTAGGCACAAAGCGTGCTCTCATGACATCCTTCATTTGCGCCCAAGTAGTGATGGGTGGTTCACCTCGTGCCTCTCGGCGCTCGGTAACTTGTTCCCACGAAATGAGGACATAGTCTTGGAACTCGAGGGATGCCATCGCGATCTTCTTCTCTTCTTCATAGTTGTGAAAACCAAAGATTTTGTCTACCTTCAATGCCCATGAAAGATACTCTTCGGGGTCGTTGCTTCCATTGAACTTGGGCATGGTGAACTTTAGCTTGTCGTAGCGTTGCTCTTCATTGTGTCGGGGTCGGGGATGATGACGCCCATGTTGTTGATGATTGTCCAACTCGTGTTGCTCTTGGTGAGGAGGGTTTCCATTGTCTTCATGCTCTTGATGAACTTGATGTTCTTGGCGAGCTTGTGGAGGGGCTTGTCGAGCTCGAGGAGGAACTTGACGAACTTGACGATGCACGCAAGCTTGAATCTTCTTTCGTTGTCTTCTTCGTGAAGTGCTTCTTCATGTTCACGAGCTTGTCGGCCTCGGTTGGCTATGTCTCGACTTGCATCTTGAAGGGCTTGTTGCGCCTCAAGTGCTTGAGCATCATGGAGTTGTTGTTCTTGGCATTGTGCCTCGGCATCTTATGCCTCTTGGTGTAGATGCCTGCACTCTTCCACTTCATGTTGGCGTTGTCTTTGCCGTTCTCGTGCTAGTGCAAAAGCCTCTTGGGTTTGACGTTGTCGGTGCTCTTGAGAGTTGGTGTCACGTAGAGGATTGAGGCTTGCTTGCTGATCGTTGCACGCAGCACAGCGAAGAGTGTTTGATGTCGGTGTACTTGAGCTGGAGAGGGTGAAGTCGGAGTGTCGACTTGAGCGGGTCCTTCTTGATGAGGACGAAGTGGAAGAAGAGCGGTTGAGCAACAAAACGCGAATCTCGTCCATTGTTGCGTCATTCTCTTGCTTGTGATTGTCGAGCTTGTGGTCGAAGTAGTCCCTTGTACATTGCTCGGAGAGTCGCAAGTCGGCGGCGAGGTTGTCGATGTGTTCACTCATTGCTTGTTGTTCTTGATGCAAAGCACGTTGTGCACCAAAGAGGTGGCTCTTGGTGACCTAGGAGTTCATATCATCGTCGTGCTCAATGAAGAGTGGGTTGGTATAAGTACTTGGCATATCCTTTATTCCAAGAAAAATGTGAGTGGTAGAACGCGGGCTCCGGCATGGGCGAGCGGTGTGGGCGGTGGCGGCTGCGGACTCCGGCCCAGGTGGCGGTGCGAGGCGGCGACGCGGGCGGCGGACGTGGCGGCGGTGGCGGCTGACGAGGCGGCGATGGCCTAGGGTTTGGGGGCACGACACGAGGTGGGCTGGGGCCTCGGGGCCTCGGGCCTCGGCTTATAAAGCCGACCAGGTCGGTGTCCCAGGTGGACACGGCCCGGTAAGGCGGTTCACCTTAAAAAAAATATTCCAACCCATAGAAAAACGAAGAAAATAAATACTAAACAGATTCCAAACATCCTGTAATAAATTTTCCCCGTCCTCTAAAAATATGTCGGAAAAGTGAACATTTATTTGGGCCCCTAATGCAATTTTGAAAAACGCATATTTTTCCTAATTCAAATAAAATAGCGATAAAACCCAAATAAAATATACAAATTGATTTTAATATTTTTCCTCCAACATTTCATTTATTTTGGAGAAGTCATATTATCTCCTCTCATATAATTTTAATATGAAATATTTTTGGAGAGAAAAATAATTAAAACCAAAGTGATCCTTGTTTCGATATTTGAGAAAAGTTCAAATATGAGAACTAGGAAAATCCCCAACTCTCTTCGAGGGTCCTTGAGTTGCTTAGGATTTCGAGGATCACAAAACGAAATGCAATAAAGTATGATATGCATGACTGACCTATGTATAACATTCCAAATTGAAAATTTGGGATGTTACAAACCTACCTCGCTTAAGATGAATCTCGCCCTCGAGATTCGGGTTGGCTAGAAAATAGGTGTGGGTGGTCTTTGCATAGATGATCCTCTCTTTCCCAGGTGGCTTCATCCTCGGTATGGTGGCTCCACTGAACTTTGCAAAACTTGATAACCTTGCTGCGGGTAACTCGACAGGCAAATTCGAGAATCCTGACTGGATTCTCCTCATATGTCAAATCACTGTCTAACTGTATTACTTCCAGGGGCACTGTATCTCTCAGAGGAATATCGGCCATCTCAGCATGGCACTTCTTCAACTGGGAAACGTGAAACACATCATGTACTCCCGACAGTCCTTCGGGTAATTCCAACTTGTAGGCAACCTCTCCCATGCATTCCAAAACACGGTACGGCCCTACAAATCTTGAGGCTAACTTTCCCTTAACTCCAAAACGCTTAACTCCTCGCAGAGGTGACACTCGTAGATATGCTCAATCTCTGATTTCATAGACTACCTCCTTGCATTTCAAGTCTGCATAACTCTTCTATCTGGACTGAGCTAACTTCAGTCTATCTCGATTCAGCTTAACCTTCTCTTCGGACTCCTTAATCAAATCTGGTCCAAACAAATGGCGGTCTCCAACTTCATCCCACATCAACGGTGTTCGGCATCTTCTTCCGTACAGGGCTTCAAACGGTGCCATCTTCAAAATGGCCTGCTAGCTATTGTTGTACGAGAACTCCGCGTAGGGTAAATTATCATCCCAACTAGACCCGTAGTCTAGCGCACAAGCTCTTAACATGTCCTCAAGAATCTGATTGACTCTCTCGGTCTGTCCATCTGTCTGTGGGTGAAAAGTTGTACTGAACTCCAGCCTGGTTCCCAAAGTCTGGTGCAGTTGGTGCCAAAACTTTGAAGTAAATTGTGTTCCTCTATCTGATACGATTGTCCTCGGAACTCCGTGCAGACATACGATCCCGGTCATGTATATCTTGGCCAACTTCACACTTGTATTTGTGGTTTTCACTGGGATAAAGTGAGCTACTTTGGTCAAGCGGTCCACTACTACCCAGATAGAATCATATCCCGATCGGGTCCTGGTTAGTCCGGTGATAAAATCCATGACAAGATTATCCCACTTCCATTCGGGTATCGGTATAGGCTGCAGTAATCATGCTGGCTTCTGATGTTCCGCCTTCACTCTCTGACATACATCACATACGGCTACATACTCGACAATATCCTTCTTCATTCCAGTCCACCAGAAACGCTCCTTCAAATCCAAATACATCTTGGTGTTTCCGGGGTGTATCGAGTATGGTGAGTCATGAGCTTCCTGTAATATCAACTACCTAATCTCTGCATTATTGGGCATATATATACGGTCCTCAAACCACAAGGTGTCGTGCTCATCCTCATGAAAACCTTTGGCTTTGCCTTCACTCATCTTCTTCTTTATCTCGACAATTTCTTTGTCATCCTTCTAGGCTTCTCGAATCTTTCCCAACAATGTCGACTGAACTTCCATGGTTGTAACAAAACCTCTAGGAACAATCTCTAAACGTAGCTCCCTAAAATCTTCTGCTAACTCCCTTGGCAAACCTCCTGTTACTAAGGTATTGGCATAACTCTTTCGGCTCAAAGCGTCTGCTATGACATTGGCTTAATCTGTTTTGAACTACTCCTCTTCCCCTTCAATTTTTTTTAGGATCACGTAGTTAGTTTTCGTTCGTTGCGATGTTAGCTATTTTCATCCGGTGCTTTTCTCGTCAAGTTGTTTCGATCCTCTTCATCTTTTGCAAGATCAGTCCTCATTTCTTTCTCAACGACGTTGTTCCCCAATGTGAAGTTGTCTTTCTTTTTCCCACCCGCCCACCCTTTTTCTTCTCGGAGCCGAAGTCTGTAATTGAGTATCCATCCTACTCGTGCAAAGCATTTGCATTCTTTCCTCAATTATTTCAACTGGTGCTATTTCTCTTCAAGTTATTCGTCGGTTCCTCGTTCCAAGTTGCCTGTGTTTTCCCGCCCTACCACCCCTTTTATTCCCGGAGTCTGAGCCTCTATTCGAGCATCAGTTTCATTCTTGCGAAGCCTCTTCAGTTTTTCCTCGATTGTCTCAACCGGTGAATTCTCGTCTAGTTCATCATTGTTCGTCTCGTTCTCTTTCCGGTGGATCCAATTCAAGTTTTTTGGTGTTTGTCGTGGAATTTTCACGGCAGATGTCCTAGCGAAAGGACTTAGTCGTGGAGCCATCGCAACTAGGAAGCTTAAAGGGGTTAATCGGGATAAAGGACACGAGAGGTTTATATTGGTTAGGCCCCTTGCGGTGAAGGTAAAGCCTAGTCCAGTTGTTGTGGTATTGCTAGGTTTCGATGACCAAGGAGCGAAATACGCTAGCTTGGTTCTTGATCTGTTGTTTTCTTGACCTAAGCCGCCACTGGGTCGTCCCCTTATATACACGTGTCCGGCTCGGTGACGTCTTTTACATGCCTTACTTTACAAGTCTTATCATACATGGGCCTTAAGCCGCCTCTAGGCTTCGACCTACTGCAAACCTTATCATAAACTGTCACTTTGTGTACTCTTCGGGCTTCCTTTAGTTAACCTGCCATTGCTATTGACACGGCCCCTCCTGGGGGGGTCATTCCTGATAGTCATATCCCCAACATTAGACCCCAGGTTGATTTGAACTTTGTTCTTGTCAATCTGCAACACTTAGAAAAAATCCATCTATTACTGCCGCGAAAGCCTTGTAACCCGCGATGACATCATCTCCGGATTTTTCGAAAAACCAGCACAACGTCATCTTCTAACGGATCCTTCTATTAAATGTCTTCCGAAAATCGAGGCGTCCTTTTAGTTGGATAATAATTATTTTGGCCTTCCTTGATTTTCATGCCTGCCTGTTCACCTATCCCCTTATAAATAGGTACGACCGACCTTCCTGAGTCTTCTCCTTCTTCCTCTCGCAACCCTTCTATCGCTCGAGCTCCGCCACCATGGCAGCGCTCACTGTCATCCTCAACCTCGGCTTGTCCAGAGAACGGCAGCGATCCTCCGAAGTAGATCTGCATTCGTAAGTCCCTGCTTTCCCATACCTTAGATCTGCATTTAGGGTTTGCGAGTTCCTTCTGTGTTCTTCGCCGTTCGTCGTGCTTTCTTTTTAGTTTCTCCACCGCATCCTCCTTTGATCTAAAGGAATTATAGAACTCATGCGGTAGTTGTGTTGCATCCATTCCAGACGCTAGCAGATCCCTTTTTCTCATACAAAGGCCTCCTTAGAACTGATGAACTCCTCTGTGCTGGTTTTTAGGTCTAGATTTATTTTCTTTTTTTGAACCATCTTGATCCAAAATAATAGCAACAACTTGTGAAACTTGTTTATCTTAGCACTTAGCCAATTCTGAATCAGGCAACCTTTGAATATCTTTAGTCATGGCGGGTTATCATGCCCGCTCATTTTTCCTTTATATATCATTAGCCCTTACTTAAGCCGCCATTACTCATATTTACTATAATCATTAACCTGTAACTCCATCAATTAATTTGAACTGGCAAATTGCTTTCTTTTCAGCTTGTCCTTTTTCATCATGCCGTCAAAAGCGCCAACAGTCTGCAACTGGGCCCCTTCGGCAGTTACTGATGACACTTTGAAAGATTTTGTCACCATCCGATATTTGCCGGAGAAGAATATTATGTCCTATCGCGCTCCTGACCCCGCCGAAGAACGGCCTCAACCCAAAGACGGTGAAGTCATCATTTTTACTGATCACATGAATCGGGGTTTTTCACCACCCGGCTCAATGTTCTTCAGAGACGTTCTGCATTTCTTCAAGCTTGATCCACAAGATCTTGGACCCAGCTCCACATCCAACATTTGCAATTTTCAAGTTCTCTGTGAGGTTTATCTTCAAGAAGAACCGTCCGTTGAACTCTTCAGAGAGTATTTCTATCTGAACCACCAAAATGAATGCACCAACGGCCCTAGCTTGGAACTTGGTGGATTTTCGATTCAGCGCCGACAGGGCGCTATCTTTCCCTTAGTAGTCTTACCAAGCCATCCCAAGGATTGGAACCAAACTTGGTTTTACTGCCAAGACACGTCGCCAGCTGACGAAAAACCACTGTCGGGTTATCGCGCAGAGTGTCTTGACTCTAAGTTTGTGCTCCCTGACAAGCTGACTGCTGCTGAGCCTAAGAAGCTTATCCCCTCCATCAAAAGGATTCAAGCCTTATTGGGAAACGGCCTAACCGGAGTTGATCTGATCCGTTGTTGGATCGCATGGCGGGTCATTCCTCTGAGCCACCGGTCCAACTTGATGTATAAATATGGCGGAGGCCCAGATGACCCTCTGCGTCATAGCTCTGTACAACTGACTTAAGAGGACATTGTTGCAATGTCAACCATCCTCGTGAATGGAAAATACGAGGACTGCAGTAAGATTGGATTAAATCCTTTCTCCAAACTTAACCCGGCACCAGAGGTGAACCCCCTTGACCTCCTTTTTTCTTCAGTAGTTAAATACTTGCATGACTTTTAACTTGTTATTTGCCTATAGGCCAAATCTGACTTCTGGAAGGCCAAATATGATCATGAAGCCGCCAAGAAGGTTAGAGCCCCTGCCATAGCCTCCAGGTAGACAACCTGAAAGTTCAAGAAGAAAAAGACTGCTTCTGATATGTTCAAGCTGGATGATGTTTCTGAGTCGGAGGTAGCCCTTAACTCCCTTGGCCTGTTTTTAACAACCTTATTGACACTACCTATTGCCAGGACATCACGGGGGGCAGCCAGGCAGTAGAAGAAGAGGTAAATATTTCCTCCGACTCAGAACCTTTGCCAAGACCGAAACCTCGACTGGTAACCCAGAAAGTAAGGTTTTCACACCCTTTGGCTTATTTCGATCCTCATTTTCTTTTGAAAAAGCAGCAACATGAGAGCCACCGTCAGGCCCGGACCAATGACGATAATGAATTGCCCTCCAGGTTACCAAAAACTCCTCGAAAACGCCAAAATGAGGCTTCTTTCACCTTTGTCTCTTGCTTTTATCAATGAATCTATTTCCTTACTCTCTTAACTTTATTTTACTTTTGTAGGAGGTTTCTCACTCTTTTGGAGATTCTTCACAAACTCAATTCCCGGCTTTCAAGACTGCCCCTGGGTAAGGGAAATTATCTTTCTTCTGCATCTTTAAGTCTGCATCATTATACTAACTCATGAAATCCTTCTTAGCGGTCAAGCAAAGTCCAAGAAAGCCAAGGTAGCTAAGCCGGCGGAAGACCAGAAAGACCCTGCTCCTGAACCGGCAATACCAACTCCTCCTGAACAATCTGAAGCACCAGAAGACCCTGTTGTCCATGTTCGATCAGACCCTCTTGAGCCGTCAGTTTATGAGACCATTCTCAATCCGTCTACCGCTGAGCCATCTAGCTCAGCTAACCCGCCAACGACTTCTGACAATGATGTCCTAATTACTGGTAGTCGATTCGTTGAGCCGGGCAACCCAACTATACTGGCCCAACACTCTACCAAGCAAGAGGGTTTAGAAAGGCAGAAGGTGCGGTTTGACGTCTCTCACTACGCTCACCTGAATGTTAGTGACGTGCTATCTGGATACCTCAGTCATGTGCATTCCAGCCATGACTCGGAAATTGAGATGGTCAAGGAACTGCAACTGAAATATGAGGTATGTTCTTCGGCTTTTACTAGCTTACATATGCTCTGCCAGCCCCCAAGTCTCCGGATTATGATGAAACTGAATGATCTGTGGACTTGTGATATAGGTTGATGCTCTGTCTTAGATTTTCCTTAAGTCCAGCATAAATTTCATCTGTAGTCCCCAAGGGCCGGCTCAATTTATCATGAATGAGCCGGTACTTGACTTCATAACTATCTTGAATCAGTCCAAACAAATAGTGTGATCCGGCTCAACATGAAAAAACTTTCTTAATATCATGCATTAGCCCCCAAGTGCCAAGCGTTGTTACTTGTAAAACACTTGGGACTTTAAGCATAGAAGAGCCATTTTGTATTTAAAAATTGCTTTGGTAGACATTAGCCCCCAAGTGCCGAGTGGTGTTGCGTTGCAAAACACTTGGGACTTTAATCATGATAACCTTTATTGAAATAAATTTTAACACACATGTGCATGTTTGTAGACTGCCCTAACTGAATTGGGTTCTCAATTGACTGATGTCAAGACCCGGCTGGTGGATCAAGAGACTGAGGTAAAGAATACTGAGTCCAAACTCTAGTTGAGCATCTCTGCATCTAAAAAATTGAAGACCAACTTTGACGCGGATAAGAAATCCTATACCAATGAGAAAACCTTGCTGATACAGTTTGCTGAGACAACAGAGGCGGCTCTCAAAGGAGGTTACCACGGAACTCACAGGTTTAAAAAACCGTGTGTCTTAGATGGTCTCTGCAATCTTTGGTGAGTCATTCGTACTAGTTACTTACACTCTATTTTTCCAGAAATATAAGACGCTTGCTTAACCTTTTTTTAAATACTCATAGGTCCACGGAGCAGCAAGTTAGTCAAAATAGCGTGACAAAGCTCAAGGCGGTTTACACCCTGGTGGAGCAGCTGTATACTGGGGCTCAACGGGCGCTTGCTATTATCTCCCCAGCCAACCAAGAACCCAACCTCTTGAGTGACGTTTTGAAGAAGCTATCTATTTTACCCGCCAGATTCCAAGAGGTCAAGCGGTCTTGTGCAAGAGCCGGAGCCCTAACTGCCCTAAGCCGTGCCAAAGCCTGGGTGCTAGAGCTAGACCCAGCAGACGTAGCCAAGGGGTACCCCCTTGAAGGAAGACGGGACTCTGTTTGATCAAGATTATTTTGTTGCTTGTGTGAGGGGAGTTCGTCCTCATGCTACCATCCTTGGCGAGGAAACTAACATTGATAAATATCAGCCGGGTTTTGATGTTGATAATAAGAATATGGCGACTCCCTCATATAAAGTGACAGATCTTATCCCGCCGGTTCGCCAACACATCTTTGCCCCGGGAATTGACCCGGCTGGTCTAATTGACAATGAAGCTGAGTTCGTTGCTCTGGATGGCTTTGATTGGTCCAAGCCCAGCTTCCAACCAGTCGAGGGAGGTGAACCGGCAAGGGAGGAGTCATAGCCGTCCGAATAATCCAGCCAAGACTTAATGAACCGGCCATAGCTTGACATCTGCTTAGGAGAGAATGGTTTTAACCTTTTGGGCTCTCAATGCCTTGTAATAGGTCAGCTTGAAAACTGCATGCTTTGCCTATGTCGTTGTGCATATTATGTTACATATGACTGTTTTTCCTGTCATGTCAATATATGCATTATATCCCTTACCACATCTGTAGTGTTTAAACTTGTTCCTGTATGCAAAAGATGAAAAACTTTCCGGGCGGTTTATCGCCGGACTAGTCAAAACACCCGATACATAACTATGAAATTATCATAGTGGAATAATCAGGACTAGATGTAAAGATAAACAAGGCTGAAAAAGCCTTTGATTAATGAAAAAACACAGAGAAGTCTGTTTATGAACGACAATGTCATACCTTTGTTCTTTGATTCTGAACTGCCAGCTTGTATGACCTGGACAGTAAGGGTGATAACCCAATCGTTTTGTAAGTCAATACTCCATATGCCTAATGACTATTATACATCGGCAACTTATTGTTAAAGGACCAAGCCGGTTTAAATTGAAACCAACCTTATAGTTAGATTCAAGACAACAAAAAATCAATGAAACAAAGGAGTATCTTTCAAATAATGTACATCAAGTATTAAGAAAAATTTGGAGGCTTCTGATTCGAATACGATCAGTAAACCAGACCAAAAGGGTTAAGCTAGGATTCAGATACGATCATGTAGCCCCCAGTGGTTTTGGCGTTGCACCGATCAAGAGGGTACCGACAGCTATGTTCTCTTTGGTTCGAATACGACCTATGTTTGAACAAGAAGCCCCCAAATGACCTTGAGAGTTTTTTAACGACGCTGATTTGAATACGATCAATGTCGGACTCAAAAGGGGTTGAGCTATGATTCGAATACGATCAGGAAGCCCCCTAGTGAGTTTGGCAGTGTGCTGATAAAAAGGGTTACGACAGCTATGTTCTCTTTGGTTCGAATACGACCTATGTTTGAACAGGAAGCCCCCTGGTGACCATGAGGTTTAACGGCTAGATTCGAATACGATCATGAGCCATACCGAAAGGGTTAAGCTAGATTCGAATATGATCAGCCCCCAACTGATCATTTAAAAATAATGAAGACATATGATCATTGAAGATGAAAAGGACAGAGGTCCTGCTTTATTACTTATCATAATATATATAGCGTCAAAGTATGTACATTATGAGAGCCGATGGCTCAAGTGTAGTAAGGCCGAAGATGAGCAATATTCCACGGCCGACGGGTCTCCTCCTCCGATTTACGTGAGTCTTGGTGCTCTCGAACATCGATAAGGTAGTATGACCCGTTGTTTAAGTTCTTGCTGACCACAAAGGGTCCTTACCAAGGTGGGGATAGCTTGTGTGCATCAGACTGATCCTGGATGAGCCGGAGCACCAGGTCACCTTCTTGAAAGGTTCTGGACTTAACCAGGCGGCTGTGATAACGATGCAGGTCCTATTGGTAAATTGTTGATCGGGCTGCTGCCAAGTCTCGCTCCTCATCTAGTAAGTCAAGCGCATCCTGTCGGGCTTGCTCATTATCAGCTTCAACGTAAGCCGCCTTGCGGGGCGAGTCATGACGGATGTCACTGGGCAGAACTCCCTCTAATCCATAAACCATGAAGAAAGGCATATAACCCATAGACCTGTTAGGGGTAGTATTGATACTCCATATCACAGAGGGTAATTCTTCCACCCAACAACCCGGCGTCCATTGTAAAGGAACCATAAGCCGGGGTTTTAGACCTTTCAGGATTTCTTTATTGGCTCGTTCAGCTTGACCATTGGACTGGGGGTGAGCTACTGATGATACATCAAGACGGATATGCTCCCATTGACAGAACTCTTCCATGTCTCCTTGGGACAAGTTAGTGCCATTGTTAGTGATAATGCTATGTGGAAAGCCAAAACGAAAGATCACCTTCTTCATGAATTGAACCATCTTGGCCGCATCACACACTGATCGGCTCTGCCTCAACCCATTTTGTGAACTTGTCCACTACCACCAAAAGGTGTGTCTTCTTATCTTTAGACCTTTTGAAAGGTCCAACCATGTCAAGCCCCCAGACTATAAACGGCCAAGTGATTGGAATCATCCGCAATTGTTGAGCCAGCATGTGCGCTCGTCGTGCAAATTTTTGACACCCATCGCACCTACTGACCAGATCCTCCGCATCAATGTGAGCCGTTAGCCAGTAAAAACCATGACGAAAAGATTTGGCCACAAGAGACTTTGAACCGGCATGATGGCCACAATCTCCTTCATGGATCTCACGAAGAATTTCTTGACCTTCTTCAGGAGAGACAGAACGTTGAAACGCTCCAGTGACACTGCGATGATACAACGCACCATTGGAAATCGTCAATGACTTAGACCGCCGGGTTATCTGTCAAGCCAAGGTCTCATCCTCCGGAAACTCACCCCGGGTCATGTAAGCCAAATACGACACTGTCTAATCTGGAATGACATGAAGAGCCGCCACCAATTGTGCTTCTGGGTCTGGAATAGCCAAGTCCTCTTCTGTAGGCAACTTGACAGAAGGGTTATGCAGAACATCTAAAAAGGTGTTAGGCGGCACCGGCTTACGCTTAGATCCCAACCGGCTTAAAGCATCGACCGCTTCGTTCTTTCTGCGGTGAATGTGCTCCACCTGATAACCCTTGAAGTGTCCAGCAACAGTGTCAACCTTAGGGCGATAAGCCGCCATGATAGGGTCCCTTAAATCCCACTTGCCTGATACTTGCTGAGCCACCAGATCTGAGTCGCCGAGGCACCGTACACGGCTTAAACTCAACCCTCTAGCCATTCGAAGCCCATGGAGTAAGGCCTCATACTCAGCTGCATTGTTAGTATAAGGAAACATCAATCGCAACACATAACAAAATTTGTCACCTCGAGGAGAAGTTAAAACAACTCCAGCCCCCGAGCCTTCCAATTGTCTGGACCCATCAAAATGAATCGTCCAATATGTGTTGTCTAGCTTCTTTTCAGGTATCTGCAACTTCGTCCAATCGTTAATGAAGTCCACCAGTGCTTGAGATTTGATGGCAGTATGTGGCACATACTTTAAACCATGAGACCGAAGTTCAATGGCCCACTTGGCGACTCGTCCTGTGGCTTCTCTATTTTGAATAATATCTCCTAAAGGAGCAGAGCTAACCACAGTGATAGGATGACCCTGAAAGTAATGCTTAAGCTTCCAGCTTGCCACGAACACCCCATAAACAAGCTTCTGCCAATGTGGATATCTCCGTTTGGACTCAGTGAGCACTTCACTGACGTAATAAACCGGCCGTTGAACCGGTTGTTCCTTGCCAGCCTCCTCGCGCTCGACAACAATGACCACACTGACAGCACGTGCGTTAGCAGCCACATATAATAAAAGTGGCTCCTTCTCAACCGGGGCAGCAAGAACCGGCGGTTCGGCGAGCTGTCTTCTTAGATCTTCAAAGGCAGAATTAGCAGCGTCACTCCAAACAAAATCATCCATCTTCTTCATCATTTGATACAACGGCGTAGCCTTCTCACCCAACCGGCTTATAAACCGGCTCAAAACTACAACGCGACCCGCCAGCCGCTGAACGTCATTGATGCACACTGGTTTAGCCAAAGATGTAATCGCCTTAATTTTTCCCAGATTAGCCTCAATGCCTCTGTTAGACACCAAAAAACCCAAAAGCTTGCCAGCTGGGACTCCAAAAACGCACCTGGCCAGGTTAAGCATCATCTTGTAGACCCGGAGGTTATCAAAGGTTTCCTTCAGATTAGCTACCAAGGTTTCCTTCTCTCTGGATTTCACCACTATATCGTCCACGTAAGCATGAACATTACGCACAATCTGATTATGAAGGCAATTCTGTACACACCGCTGATAAGTCGCCTGGGCACTCTTAAGCCCAAAAGGCATAGACACATAGCAGAAGGCTCCAAACGGAGTAATGAGAGTCATCTTCTCCTGGTCCTTAACTGCCATTTTGATTTGATGATAGCCAGAATAAGCATCCAAAAAACTCAAACGCTCACAATACGCCGTAGAGTCAATGATTTGATCAATACGAGGGAGAGCAAAAGGATCTGCTGGACAAGCTTTGTTTAAATCTGTGTAATCCATACACATACGCCAAGTGTCGTTCTTTTTTAGCACAAGCACCGTGTTAGCCAACCACTCTGGGTGAAAAACTTCAACAATAAACCCGGCCATGAAGAGCCGGGCCACCTCTTCTCCAATAGCCTTACGCCTTTCCTCATTGAACTGCCAAAGAAACTTCCTGACCGGCTTAAACTTGGGGTCAATATTGAGAGTGTGCTCAGCGAGTTCTCTTGGTACACCCGGCATGTCAGAAGGCTTCCATGCAAAGATGTCCTGGTTCTCACGGATGAACTCGATGAGTGCGCTTTCCTATTTGGGATCCAAGTTAGCACTGATAATGAATTGTTTGGATGAGTCACCAGGCACAAAATCAATCATCTTGGTATCATGAGCGGACTTAAACTTCAGTGCCGGCTCATGTTCCGTGGTTGGCTTTTTGAAAGATGTCATGTCCGCCAGGTCGACATTATCCTTGTAAAACTTAAATTCCTCTGTCGCACAAACAGATTCGGTGTAAGCAGCGTCACCTTCTTCACATTCCAAAGCTATCTTCCGACTTCCAGGCACTGTGATAGTGCCCTTATAACCCGGCATCTTGAGCTGCAGATAAACATAACACGGCCGTGCCATGAATTTTGCATAAGTCGGCCGTCCAAACAGGGCGTGATACGGGCTTTTGATTTTGACCACTTAAAAAGTTAACTTCTCCGCCCTAGAATCATGCTCATCTCCAAAGGATACTTCCCACTCAATCTTACCAACTGGATATGCCGACTTACCAGGCACTACTCCATGGAAAACGGTGTTGGATGTCTTAAGACTTTTGTCAGTTAACCCCATGCGACGGAACGTCTCATAATAGAGAATGTTGATACTACTGCCTCCATCCATGAGTACTTTAGTGAATTTGTATCGACCAACCTGAGGGGCCACCACCAAAGCCAGGTGACCCAGATTATCGACCCGGGGAGGGTGATCTTCCCTACTCCACACAATAGGCTGCTCAGACCATCTCAAATAACGTGGAACCGTCGGTTCAACCTCATTCACAGCTCTCTTATGAAGTTTCTGGTCCCTATTGCATAAACTGGTGGTGAACACGTGGTACTGCCCACTGTTTAGCTGCTTTGGGTTACTCTGATACCCGGATGGTTGCTGATGTTGACTACCTTGGCCAGATTGCTGATTATAGCCGCCTTGATTGCCCTGAGGGCCCTGGCTATGAAAACCGCCACGGCCTGAGCCACCGCCTGGGCCATGAAATCCGCCACCGCCTGAACCGTTGCCAGGCCCATGATTACCATCGAACATGTTAGAATTCTTGAACGCCTTCATGATCATACAATCTTTCCATAGATGGGTGGCCGGCTTCTCCCGGGTGTCGTGTCTTGGACAGGGTTCATTTAGCAACTGCTCAAGGGTAGGACCTGACCCGCCTAACCGAGGAGGTGGCCTCCCCTTACGCCGTTGATTGTTGCCTTGTGCGTTGGTGTTAGCCACAAACTCCAAACTACCGTCAACCTTACGTTTATTATTACCTCCTTGGTTTGCCGGGCTATGCTGATGACCTTTGCCGTTGCCGTTCTTTTTTCCTTTCCCTGTTTTTTCTTCGTCAGACGTGGGATCTTTGGTACTGTCAGAATCAGCGTATTTGACCAGAGCCGCCATCAGTTGGCCCATGTCATTGCAATCACGCTTGAGCCACCCCAGCTTCTGTTTCAGAGGTTCAAAACGGCAATTTTTCTCCAACATTAAGACTGCGGAGCCGGCATCCATCTTATCAGATGAATGTATTATCTCCTTTACCCGATGCACCCAATGGGTCGTGGATTCACCTTCCACTTGCTTGCAATTAGTTAAAGCCACAATCAACATGGGTTGCTTGCATGTATCCTTGAAGTTCTGAATAAACCGGGCCTTTAACTCTACCCATGAGCCGATGGAGTTGGGGGGCAACCCCTTCAACCAAGTGCGAGTTCTCCCATCCAACATCATGGTAAAGTATTTGGCCATCGTTGCATCACTGACCTCCATCAATTCCATGGCCATCTCATAACTTTCGATCCATGCCCCGAGTTGTAAGTCAGTCGTATAATTAGGCACCTTCCGAGGCCCCTTGAAATCCTTTGGTGAACGCTCATTACATAGAGCCAGCACCAAGCAAGGGACACCTGCTATCCTTGTGGCCACACCTGCTTCAACAGAGGTCGTCGAATAACCGGAAAAGCTTGGTGAGCCACCTGCTCAGCTTCCTGTTGAGCCGCCCGCTCAGCCTCTTGGTGAATCCTCTCCTGGTCAGCCAAGTTAAGAGCCCCATCACGCGCCGGGTCATACCTGTGCGGCTGGTTATGGTGTTGGGCATTGCTTGACACGGCCGCTGAATCCATATGCCTGCTATAGCTTGGGCTCCGGCTCGGGCGAGGGGTTGAATGAATTATGTCTCGACTATAAGAGTATGATTCCTGTTGTGCCATAGCTGTTTGAAGAAGTTCTCTGACCCTTCATGTTTTGATCGCTGTCGAAGAGTCGCCTTCCATGGGGAGAGTCGCCAAACGCGCCGATGCAGCGATCAGATTCTCCATAGGGCTAGGAAAGTGACCCGGTGGCGTTGGTGTATAACGAGGTGGAGCAGTATTCACACGAGGGGGTTCCATAGCCCGTGGCTGACCCGGCGCCCCAGCTCCGGGTGTCGTAATCCGGTTTGCCTCCGGCGGGTTACTGGGACCAGCTCCACGTGTGTGGAAGAGGTTCCAGGATCGTAATTCAAAGGCGGTCATGATTGAGCCTTCTGGTGCCTTCTCCTCGTGACCTCGTTTGATGCGTTTAGATTCATCATGAACCGAAAAGCCTCTGGTTAAAGTTGCTGAGCCCGGGCTTCCAAAGTCGTCCGCTCTGCTGCCATCCTGATGTCTTTCGCCGCCAAGTTTTCCTTGGCCTGTGCTACCTCCTCACATAGCCGTGCCACCTCCGCATCATGTTGAGCCTTATCCGCCAGTTCAACCACGGCGGTCAACAGGGCTGTCATCTTATCCATAAGATCCATCAGCACCTGAGCCGGCGGGCGCGCCGGGTCTCCTGACCCGGTCGCAGCCGTCCCGAAGGTTATTGCTGCCAGTAGAGTTTTGTGCGGGCTGTGTACCAGTCACAAAGACCCCTGCTCTGTTCGGTGGCTCAAAGGGGTCCAGAATACTGCTGCCATCGGAACAGCCACCAAGCCCGGCATCCTGTAGTTGATACAATGAATCCGTCTCGCCTGTGGACGACTCACCATCAGAATAGACGGTCGTCTCACCGCCATCCCCTGATCCTTCAGAGAACTCCCCTCCATGGATGCAACCCACGAAGGCATGCTTCACGACGGGCTGAGTCCGGGCGGGTCTTGCACGCTGAGCCGTCTCGATGAGGTCAGTGCAGGTGTCCGGCTCAGGGCCCTGCTCGCCGATCCGGCCGATGAAGACGTGAATTCTGCCGAAGGGGACCCGGTATCCGTACTCCATCGAGCCGGCGTCGGGGCCCCAACCTTTATCGTTGATGTAGAACTTGCCGCGACGACTCGAGGTCATCCGGCCCACAACGTATCCCTTGAGCCCTTCGAAGCTGCCCTTCAAGAACTCAAATCCACCGTGCGCTGGCCCCATGGTGGGCGCCAACTGTCGTGGAATTGTCATGGCAGATGTCCTAGTGAAAGGACTTAGTCATGGAGCCATCGCAACTAGGAAGCTTAGAGGGGTTAATCGGGACAAAGGACACAAGAGGTTTATACGGGTTCGGCCCCTTGCGGTGAAGGTAAAGCCTAGTCCAGTTGTTGTGGTATTGCTAGGTTTTGATGACCAAGGAGCGAAATATGCTAGCTTGGTTCTCGATCTGTTGTTTTCTTGCCCTAAGCTGCCGCCGGGTCGTCCCCTTATATAGACGTGTCCGGCTTGGTGACGTCTTTTGCATGCCTTACTTTACAAGTCTTATCATACATGGCGGTTTATACTCATGGGCCTTAAGCCGCCTCTGGGCTTTGGCCTACTACAAACCTTATCATAAACCATCACTTTCTGTACTCTTCGGGTTTCCTTTAGTTAACCCGCCATTGCTATTGACCCGGCCCCTCCTGGGCGGGTCATGCCTGATAGTCATATCCCCAACAGTGTTGATCATATTCTTTTCCTTGACTCAAGTGTTCTCCTTTGCTTGTTCGCCTCACGCCATTTAATCATTCCGGAGTGCTAAAGACATCTTATAAGATTCGTGTTTGCATTCAACTAATTCGAGGTTGTCACCTCATTCGAGTCTTTCAGTTGTTCCGGTGCATCATCTCTCTCTCCAACAATCCTTTCCAACGGTGTTTCTTTTCAGTGGCCCCTAACCCACAGGTCTTTTCCCAAGATCTTACCCGACTCTTCTTATTTTCCCGGAGCTATTCTTAAATTCCTTTCGAAGTTTGATGTATGTAGGGATTCCACAAGTCATACGCCTTCTCCAAGATCATTTTCTACCTCTTTCATGTTGGTTCAATCTCTTGGTTCTAAGTTGTTCATTTTTCCCTTCCGGAGTTCGAAGCTCTCGCTTGTCTCGATGCGAAGCTCCATCCAAATCATCGCAAGGCTCTAATCTTATTATTTTCATCCTTCAATTCTATCTCATCATTCTTTTGTTACCGGAGTTCTTCATGGTGGTTCATCATGATTTAATTCATTCTTCGAGTGCTCATTAAGGTTCTTGTTGGAGGAGCTCAAGTACCTTTTTCTTCTTGCGTCTCGAAGTGCAAATAATTCTCCGTGTTCTTAAAGTGGAGTTTTGCTTTTCTTCGTTCTTCTCAGCTATTCAATCTTTTGGTAGTGGTAGAAATTCACATCAAGTTTTGAGATGTTTACATAAGACCACCCAAATCAATTCTTTTGTTGTTGATTTTCTCAACAACTCCGTTCAACCCTTCCCTCTAAGGCTGATTTCCAACTCAATGGTGGTAGAAGTTGTCATATTCTTCTGCGTTCTTTTCATTCCACTCTTTCTGTTCTTCCGAAGGCATTGTGTTGGTTCTCTCGTCAAGTATCGTCCCATCTTATCAAGTTCATGCTCTATTCCTTCCATGTTCAGCCGGAGCGTTGCCTAAAGTCTTTAGTTCATATCCCTTTTCTATCTTGTTCTAGCCAGAGTGGTTTCAGAGTCTATCTTGTTCCTTGAGCTGTTTGCTCTCGTCATATTCGCTGTCCCTCTTTTCCACCCAAGTTCTCTCAGTCTTGTTCACCTTCTCTCTTCCATTGTTGTTTCACCTCATCCTCTTTCTCTTCCATCTCGTTCCTAAGATCTCGGGACGAGATCTCTTGTTAGTAGAGGAGAGTTGTAATGCCCCGATCCCGATGCGCTAGGTGTCTTCCAGTAATTCGCCATCATTGCCATGTCATGTGCTTGCGTGTTGCATCTTTTCCATGTCATCGTGTGCATTTCATCCTAATGTTTTCAAAACTTGCATCCGGTCTCTTCCTCCGTTGTCCGTTTCGGAATCTGATACTCTCACATGCACCCATTGCCCCTCTCGGTCCTTGTTTCATGAGCGGGAGAAAAACATTCTTAGAATGCGCCGAGATTGGTCGAGTGGTCTTGGTATATCACCGTTAGACCGCCTGTCAAATTTCGTTCCATTTGGAGGTCATTTGATGCCCCAACGGTTAACCGTGTAACCGCGAAACCCCTTCTCTTTGCAGCCCAACACCCCTCCACAACATCCCACTAGCCCATCTAAACCCCCTTCATGCTCTCCATCATTGGATCACGATTGTGTGGGTGAAAACCGCACCTCATTTGGACTCCCCTAGCTCCCTCTACCTATATAAACACCCGCCCCTCTGAAATTCGCAGTATATACCCTAGCAGTCTTCCTCCTCACGCCGCCGGACACATTCGTTCACGCCAGACATGTCCAACCTCCACGTCGCCCGGACCAATCAGGGAGCGCCACCTCATCCAGCCACCACCCGCAGCCAACCGGAGTGCACCACGTGGCCTTGTCGGCCCTCTCTCTCTCCTTCGCCGCCGTGGCCTGCCTGGGCCCGGGGAAGGCCAGCCCGACCCCATCGCGGCCCGTGCGTCGCTCGCTCCCGGCGCCCCGTCCTCGCCTCATCGCCGGCATGCAGCTCCGCCGCCCGCCGACCCCTCCTCCACCGGCTCTGCCGCCGCTTGCCTCGCGCCCCTACGCCGTCCGGCCGCCGCCGCCAGGCCGCGCTCGCGCCTGAGTTGCCCCGCTAGATCCGGTGCTCCGCGCCACTTCACTGTGCCACCGCCTCTGCTCCACCTCGCCGGCACACCACCGCACCACCGCGCCGCCATCTCGCCGCCTTCCTCTGCTCGCCTCCTGGTCGCCCCGCCGCCCCGGAGGTCGCCGCGCGCCGTCGCCCGCCTCTGCCGCCCCTTCCTCCGGCGGATCCGGTGCCCCAAGGCCAGATCCGCACAGCTCCGGCGTCCTCCGTCGTACACCGGAGCTGGAGCTCGGGCATGCCGTTGCCATGGCCTCGGGCCTCCTCCAGCCCAGATATGGATGCCCCTGACCCTGGACGCGGGTAGCCCGCCAACCAAACTCATCCCAGCTCCATCCCGCACCGTCCCGTCCCATTTTCCCGAGGTTGTTTTTTCTTGCAAGTCTCTGTATATCAGCATCATATAGGCTTTTTCAACATGATGTAACCTTGTGCATATTTGTCCTATGATGTTGTGTTATATATCAAAGTTGTTCTACTCTTCATGACCTTTGTGATGGTGGTGGTTGCATTCATATTAGAGTTCATATTACCATGGTAATCCCTGTTGCAAGTGTGCTATATGATATAAACTACTGAAACTTATTATAACTTGTTGTTTTGTCTTTTTCGTTGCATTTTGTGTGTGCATCTTTTGTGCATCATGTCTATATGTTTTAGGAGCATATTCATGCCATCTTTATAGTGGTGCAATCCATGTATTTTTATGTGCCTTGTGGTGACTAGCACAAGCTTGTGAAGTGAACTACTTAATGTTGCCGACTTCGTGATTTTTCTTAAGTCTGTAACTGTCACATTGTGATGCCCTATTAAATTGATGCTACCATCAATTCCATGCATAATCTTGAGGTGCCTAGTTGACATGTTTTGATGTCCATATTGTGATCTATCATTCCATGCCTTTTGATGCCTCATATAGGTCGTGTAGCATATGTTTTCATTTCCATGATCATGCCTAAATGATGTTCCAGTTTTCCGTTAACTTCATGATGTCATGTTGTGAGCTTGTTATTGATCTATCTATGCCTCTTTTGGTGATGCTCCGTTTACATGAATTGATGTATGCTATGAGTACTTTGTCCAAATGCCAAGTTTGTTGATTTTAGACTTAATATGACCTCTGTTCCATGCTTGCAAACATGCTATGTTGTTGTTGCTGTTCTACACTTGCTAAAACTGTTACAACTTTCAATCTTGTCTTGATGGTTCCCACTAGTCTACAAGCCATATGTATATGATTCCTTGATGTTATTTTCTCTTTGTTATGTGTACTTTGATGCCATGCCCTTGGTTGTCATTATAACTTGTTGTAGCTTGTCTCTTTCTTGCTCTCAAGTTGCCATCATGCTAAATCTGTCATCCTGTTAACAGCATGTTCCTTTTTGCATGAATCGTTGTGATTGCTCCATGGTTCATATGAACTTGTACCCTTGGACTAAGTTGAAGTATATAATGTCTACTACATGTCCATGTCTTTTTCTTCATTAATAAAGTTGCTATGCTTGATGTTATGTGACTCCAAAATCAGCATCATAATGTTATGTTTTACATTACCAGTTTTCCTCTAAGTTTGAGAATCAGCTTATATCTTGTTGCATCTTATCTTGTTGTTTGCCATTGATCTAGGGCTCATATGGAGATGCTTAGTAATCATGCTTTGCCATGTTTAACCTGTACTTGAGTGCCATGCTCTTGCTTGTTATGATCTTGCACTGCATCATCTTTGTTTCATGCCTCCAACATGTCAATATGTTATTCCTGATCACATGTATGCCTTGTCTTTCATTAAGTCATAATCTGTGTTGTTAAGTTGCCTTTTGCATTGACCATCTTGGATTAATCTTTATGCCCATGGTAATGGTGATGCGATGTTCATGATGTGAGAGCGATGTTGTGCTTGTGTTGGAGTTCTTCTTCTTCGTCGTCGATCTTGGGTTAGCTCTTGGTTGGCAGCCTAGGCTAGCAGGGTGGATGTCGTTTGATCTTCTGTTTGTGTTTCATCCGTAGTCGGTTGTTGGTCTTATGTATGATGTGCTGATGAATTCTTGTGGCATTTATGCCTTTTGTATGTATCCCAACTATTCTATAATGGTTTGATGTAATGATATCCACCTTGCAAAAGCGTGTCAATATGCAGTTCTATCCTTGGTGGGACCTTTGAGTCTCTTTAGGATAGTATCACATATTGGGCGTAACACGGGCTATGACTTGGAATGAAGGATTTTTACCCGACGGTCGATTAGAGTCATTTCTTCATCTTGTAGCTCCCAGGACCATCAGTGGCAACGAATGGAGCGGGGTGGCTGCAGATCTAACTGCTCGTTGTCACCATCAATCTCCATGCGTGAAGCTAGTTGCGTTTGAATTAGTGGATAGTGGGAGGAAGTTTCTGGCATGTGCAAAGAACGTTAGACCCTCTTTCGTTGTTACAAATCATTTGTTAGATGTGATTCAGACACTGTCACGTTCCTAAACCATTCATACCACACCTTCAACCAAACGCATCCTAACCTAGTATCCAGAATTGTTGCCATCTCATCAGCGGTGCGATTAGAAAATTATTTCACACCGCTTCAGCGGTTTGTGCAACCAACTTTGGTCCACACATCCAAGTAGGCAAGCAGTAAAACTAAATCTTTAGGGCACGAAGGAACTGGGCATCGGAGCAACTAGGTGCTCCGGAGTCCGGGTCCCTGATTTTTTTTTCCGCTTCATCGGCTCACCAGTGTAGGGCACCGGTAGCAACAGTTTTCTTTACACTAGTTTTGGCATACATAGTGGACGGCCTTAGTGCTATTAGTTCTATGTTACTAAATTTGTGCATTTACACACCTGTTAGTATCAATTTATTGTCATCCAAACACTATCGCTATGTTGTTGCACTTATATTTATCTTCCTCATAAAATGTTCAATTTGTTATTTATTGTACATGAGTAAGAACTTGTAGCGCTATTGTAGTCAATTATAGCTTCTAATGTTTCAGAATTTGGTTGTTGTCTTAGTAGTAATTAATTTATTTGCACATTAATCTTTTTGAGAAGATATGTCATACTTAACATGTTTCTTCAGTTTTTTTCAAAATAAGCATTGGTGATTTTCTATGTTGCTATAAACCCATTTCCCCTACAATTGTTACTGATCTAGTTTTAAATATTATATGATGAACAGAAGTGTTCTTTCTTGGAGTGAGTTAATCAAGAGTGGCCACAATCTTTGAAGATGTGCCTAGCAAAGCACTAGAGCATGTATGATGAAGAGAACAGAGGTAGGCTTAGAGAAAGTGTTGTCAACGCTGAAGAATATTTGAAGATGTGGGATAAAAAGAGGAAGGTGGAGAATGAGCTCAGATTTTTTAAATCAAACTTTGCTAAGATGGTGTTGGCGAAGGAGGAGGCACTTTCTGAGTTGGCCAGTGCAAAACAGGTTCTAACTGAACTTAAAGCAGAGGTGGATAAGACGAGCCTAGATGATCTTGATTAGGGAAATGAGTATATTGTTCTAATATTGTTCTTATGAAGTTGAACTAGCTATATCTTGTGATGTGTTGTTTTCAGGTAGCTATCGTACTGTGATGTTAAAATATATTTATGGGCCTGATATGAAATTGGCAAACAAATGTTCGATATAAAATGTTAATTTGCGTAATATTGGAATTATTAATTGTAAACTAATAAACCTGCTAAATGTGTCATAGAACTTTGCAAACGGTTCTAGTAGTAAAAGCACTTATGATGGATATCCCAGTGCCACACAGTTTTCTTCATCAAATCATGTGTGATGTAGTTGATAAAAGCAAACAGTTAACCAAGGCAGAGTGTGTGTGATGTACATACGGACATAAATGTTTTCCTTGGATTGACTGTGTGGGATGTACATACGAACGAAAACGTTTTCCCTGGATTGACTGTGTGGGAAGTACATTCGAACGGAAACGTTTTGCCTGGAGTAACTTTGTGGGATGTACATACGAACGGAAACGTTTTCCCTGGATTGACTGTGTGGGATGTACGTAAGAACGGAAACGTATTCCTTGGATTGACTGCGTGTGATATACATACGAATGAAAATGTTTTTTTGGGATTGACCATGTGGGATGTACATACGAACGGAAATGATTGGGTTTCGATGCCTCGCCCAATCGCACACTAGCTCATTGTGCCCCAGCCTCTGTCCTAAGAGGGCCTATCCCCGACTGTTTTTGGGTCGTGTGGGAAGGACCCCCCTATCACGCACACTCACTTGGCGACTGTTCCAAATGTCGTTGCGGAAAGGGGTTAAAAACCTTTTGTATAGCACCGACGCATACCAGTGAAGGGTGATCGAGCTCGAGCAGCCGGTTGCACTGAAGCTGCACATGAGGGGTGGCCGTAATGCTAGCATGCGGGGGGATGTAGATTTCCCCACCCCTCAGGTCATGCTCTTCCGACATGGCTGTAACACTTTTGCTCGTGCCCATAGCTTGTCGGAGGGGCACGTCCTCCATTTTAAATTAATGGATGACGAGTTGCTCTCCGTCAAGGACTTTGGGTGCTCGGGTGCTCGCTTAGGGTGCTGCGCGAAGAGCTCGACCGATGACGAAAGCTCCTTCTCGAGCGACAGCGATGAGAAGGACAATGACGGTGATGACGACGATGGCGATAGGGAGGACGACAGCTTCGATTCCGGCTGAACATCAGCCGCACCACCATCGTCAGGCGGCGCCACCACCATCTGCACCTACATCCCATTCCCGACAAGGTGATTTGCCGGGGAGTTGGATGCAGAGGTGGGAATGGTGCTCCCAGCTCCTCGAGCAGCCTTCCAGCTGGACCCCAACGGGCTTTCTCGCGGGCTGCAGCTTCGTTCGCCATGCCGTGTCCTACTGGCCCAGGTGGCGGTGGTTAGGGGGACCCTTCTGCCATCCTCTTCACCATCGCCTTTGTTACACCTTCCTGGCCTTGTTGGGCTCCCTTCTGTAGGTCCCGATGGGTTCAGGCTGGGCTTCTTCCCAGGCACCCCTTTTGCCCTCTTCACCTTCCACCGCAGTGCCTAGGAGGAGAGGGACAAGAAAGGGATTACGGGGCACTTATCTTTTTTCAGTCTAAATTATGTAATCTTCTTTATCCATGTGTGTGTTTTGTAAGATATGTACTTGTTTATTAGCATATTAATGAAAAAGACAAGCTTTGCCGGGCACTTGTGCATGTATTATATCCATGCATAGGTGAAATGCCTCTATACATTCAAGTAAACAAGTTATGCCCGGTAGGCTATCCTACCGGTACCCTCAGTTTGTTTCCGCGGGGCTAAGCCTGCCAGGCACAAAACCACAAGGAGGGACCAGCCCCCCGCCAAACTTTTTTTTTCAAAGGCCACTACGACCATCCTGATGGAAGAAACGTTCGATTCAAAGGATGGGAGCACCTATGCTTGAAGGCGGCGAGGTTTTCATATGCACAAATTTCTCTTCACAGTACATGTATGGATAAGAGATAGAACTTCCGTTTGGGTTGCGGGGGAAGACAATGTAGGCTTGTCTTCTCTTCTCTTCTTTGGGACCGAGTCCACAGTAAGAGGCTGCAGCGTAGCGCAGATGAAAATGATGCCACATGCGATCTTATCTACATGAACATGCCATGCTCATGATATGCTCATGCATGCATGCAATTTGTCGAGGGCCCCCAGTGCTTCCTTTATTTCTCTATTGCTCAGGGTCTGCTCCTGGCATTATACAAGGGGTTACATGCAACATCGGTAAGGCCTGTACAAAAGGGTGGCTGTCGGGCAGGGCCCAACAGCCGTGCCTTACGGGTAGAACATACGGAGATGCTCAATGTTCCATGAGTTTTGTAACTGAATGCCATCTCCAGTCTCCAGACCGACTGCGCCATGTCTGGTGACTCGTACTACCCGGTAAGGGACTTCCCACATCGGCATCAACTTATTTTGTACCCTTGGTGGAATGAGCACGCCTAAGGACAAGGTCGCCTTCCTAAAAACTTCGGGCATGAACCCTGTGGCTGTGATAGCAGCCTGGAGACCGTTCCCCTCAAGTAGCACAGCATTATCACGTGGGTGCTATTCTTGCGCTAATTCAAGGCAAGCACCTGAGGTGACCTGTATATGAGTTCCGTGGGGATAACTGCTTCTGCCCCATAGACTAGGGAGAAGGGAGTCTGCCCGGTAGCTCGATTTGGTGTCATGCGGAGGGACCAAAGAACCACCGACAATGCCTGTCTCACTTCTGTAGCCTATCAAATGTCCTTGTCTTGAGGCCTCACAACACTTTAGCGTTCGCCCTCTCAACTTTTCTGTTGCTCCCAGGATGGGCAACAGAGGAAAATGAAATCTTGCTTCCGAGGGCATCAACATATTGCATGAAGGCGCGACTCATGAATTGGGTGCCATTGTCTGTGACGATTCGGGCAGGTACCTTGAAGCGGCACACCAATCCTTTCAAGAACATGATATCTGACTATGTGGGGACCTTCCTCACAGGCTCCACCTCTGGCCACTTTTTGGACTTGTAGATGGCGATGAATAAGAACTCAAAGCCCCCGGTAGCACGGGGGAAGGAGCCCAAGATGTTGAGCCCCCAGACCAAGAAGGGCCAAGATAAAGGGATCGTCTAGAGAGCTTGGGCAGGCCGATGGATGTTCTTGGAGTGGAACTGGTAGGCTTCACATTTGGTGACCAGCTTAATTGCATCTTGGAGGGCCGTGGGCCAGTAGAATCCTGGTCGGAAGGCTTTTCCAACTAGGTCCCTCAATCCAGTGTGTGAGCCACACATACCCTTGTGTGTCTCTGCCAGCAGTTCCTTTACTTCTTCCCAGAAAATGCACTTCAATTTCACACTGTTGGGCCTTCTTCTGTATAGTGTGTCATTAATGAACTGATACATACTGGCCCTCCGAGCTACTCTCTCAGCTTCTTCTTGCTCTTCGTGATGTTCTCCTGTTTGTAGGAAATGGACTATGTGTCGTGCCCAAGTTGGAGCCAGAGGCTCGACAACGAGGACCGGTAGCACCACCTCATTCATGGGAGCGCACTCCTTGACCGCAAGGAGCGGTGGTCTGGCGGGAGGGTGTAGCTCGCGATTCGAAGGGAAGTTATTCCCACCAAGCTCTCTGTCGGGGGCTTCGGGAAGCTCTGCTGGGAGAGGCTTGCCGGAGTCCAGTTTCCTCCTCTTTCTGGCCGTTGTTGCTGGGGATACCAAGGATTGAGTCAGATGGAGGACAAAAGTCCCTGGTTCCACAGGGAGTTTTTGCGCATCGCACTTTGATAGATGATCGACAATGTTGTTTTCCGCATGGGGTATGTGCTCTGTTTGCAATCCGTCAAAGCGCTCCTCTAACTTTCTCAGTTCCTCGACGTATGCTGTCGGATTCGGGGTTCCGCAGACCCTTGAGAGGTTCGAACTCTTGGGTGCGTGCGAAGAACTCTCCCCTCCCAGTCTGCCCGCTCAACGATTCCACGGCCTAGCTCGAGAACCCAAGGGACAAGAGACACATCAGTTTATCCTGGTTCAGGCCACCTTACGGTGTAATACCCTACTCCATCTTTGTGGTGGATTGCCTTGAGTGGATGAGGATGAACTAGTACAGTGGTGGAACAGCATCAGGAGGTGAGGTGTTCTTGAGCTCGATGAGCTGGTGGATGAGAGGATGATCTGAATGATCCGTCCTCTCTATGGTGGTGGTTAAGTCCTATTTATATTGGCCTTGGTCCTCTTCCAAAATTTAGGCGGGAAGGGATCCCACAGCGGCCAAATTTGAAGGGAGACAACTAGTACAAGCTATCCTGACAAAAGTAGTCTTTGCCTACAAAAGGCTCTAGTGGTGACGTTGTAGTGGGCTCCGCGATGACCTCCGTCCTGCCGTCCTAGCGGTCTTGGTCTTGTTGCACCGATATGGAAACCTTTTCTTGATTCTTCGGGACTCCACGCCCGCGCTTGCCTCCTTGGCAACAAAGGGGAAACCGGTATGCTGCGCTCGCTAGCACCCGCATGCCCTTGGTCGTCATGGCTCATGTCATGTGAACCTCGCGAGGTGCAGCTTGCCTTGATATCTCCACTCCTCAGGAGCCATCCTAGCGAGGCCGCCCCCCAGGGAGGTCTTGGTGTCGTCTCCCTTGCGACGCTTGGCCCCTCGCGAGGGTCTTGAGTTGTTGTTGCTGAAGCTAGGCCATACTGGGTCGTTGATGGAGCCACGCCATGGGCCACAGACAGGCAAGTCTGGGTACCCCCATTCCCAAGACGCCGATAGTAGCCCCCGGGCCCAAGGCGCGCTCGAACTTGGCTTCAAGGCGAAGCCAAAGGGCAAGGGCAGAGGGTCGCGGGCCCCAACTGCCTGCTGCCTCGGAATGTTTAAGATTTTTTCCAAAAATCAGGGCTAGAAAATTTCATTTTTTTTATTTGGTAGCAAAGCTTAAATTGGACTTTTATAATTTGGAGGATTTAATTTGATCTAATGCGAACTTAAATTTAACTTGAGTTTTGTTCTTCTCTTTTAGTTGGGTTTTGTTTTTCTCCCTTCAACATATTAAATTATGCGCATTTGTATTTTGTAACTTCTGTTAAATTTGTTAGCTTCTATTCCTTTTATAGATTTTCCTAAGAAGGAAAATATATTTAATTTCTTTTCCCATACATTGGGCAATATTCGATGCCCAATCTACCTTCTCTATTTTCCCTTGGGTTTCTTATTCCTCTCACCCGAATGGACCCAGCCCATCTCTTTTCTTTCTTTCTCCATCTCTCTTGGACCGTAGCCCAACAACCCCCTCTCTCTATTTTTTCCCTCCTCCCTGCTTCCGCATTGGTCTGGCCGATTTGGCCCATCTCACCCAGCAGAGCGACCTCTCTTCTCCTCCCTCTCTATACGCTCATAATCCTATAGAAAGGAAACGTGAACAGCCATGATTCCTCCTCTCCTTTTATTTCCCATAAACCCATCGGTTTCCAAAACTGAAAGGCCTTATCGTGCGCCTCCACCTCTTCTTCAACCTCGATCACTTAATTCCTTCTTTCACCCACGCTTACACGCGCAGAGAAGAGAAAACCTACATCCACTATGCACCCCTCCTCTAACTTCCTTAGTACTTCACGGTTTCCAAATCCGTGAGTACATGGACGAGCGCCCCGATCTCCTCTCTCATTCCTCTCATCCCTCCTGCCTTCTCCCACCTTTGTTTTGCCAAGAACCCTCCTCAAACAACTGCTGCTCCATGGACACGAGAGCTTGTTCCCGGCGACTCACCACACCTCCATCCAAATCCTTGCGCTCGAAGGTCCTGCTCCATGTCATGATTCCATTCAGAGAAGAAGGAACGCGTTCCGTCGACCACACGCGAAGAATTTCACATGTCTGTCTACACTGTTCGTCCAGTTCATCGCACTGTTCCGTCAAACTTGGTGAGCTTCTATCAAATTCCTTTTGCACGCGTACTTGTCATCACCTAGTGTATCCCTTAGACATCATGATTCAACCTATCTATGTTGTTGGCCACGTGTGTCCAAAACCAAATTCGATTTGATGGCATCGGCTTGTCTTTTTATTTTTTGTCCATCGAATGATCTTGTGGTCAACATATGAAATTTATCTTGTGGCTGTAGAAACTCAGTGGGGAGTTAGATTGTTGGTTCTATCTTGTGAACGGTAGAATAGATATAATCATACTCGTTTTTTTGTATTCAACGGTCTTTCGAGTATGGTTAATGTGTTCTTGATATTCTTATGAGTGTATGCTAGATATCTCTTAATCTGTGTGTCATGTGATTTATTAGATTTATTTTACTCTTGTTAAAATTGTTCTGGCTCAATAATTTGTGTGACCACATATAATCATTTTTATGATTGTGTATTGTTTTTTTAGGAATCATTCTCATGTTTAGTGTTTTGTGTCGATTTTGTTTGAGTTACTAAACATAGTTTTATGTGTTGTCTCGTATTGGTATTGTTTTATGTGTTATGGTGTCCTTCCTTATGCATGCGTACAATATTTGGTGAACATTCGCCATGTTTATAATTTTGTAAGATTATTCTAAGCTTTGCTTTGTTTATCGAATCATGAAATACTTCATATCTTGACTATTTAATTTTGTTTAGCATGTTGATATCTTAGATATGGTTTACATATTCATTTTCGTCGATGTCGCATGTTCGTTTTATTGGCTCGAAATCATGGCATGCATCTGATAGTTATTAGGCATCATTTGTAGGTGTTTTGCATAGTTTTCTTTATGCTAGATGTCAAGTAAAATACCTTGTTGTTTGGAAATGAGTGCATTATAGTTTGTTGCGTAGAATATAATTCCCAAGTTGTTCCTCTTCTTTCTAGATGTTTGTTATCCATGATTTCATGGTTGGATGCTTTATGTCATTCATATTTGTATTGCTATATAGAATCATTCTGATAGAATAACTAGTTTATTGCATATTGATAATTATCATGTGTGTTTATTTATATTAGTTTATTACCATGCCGTGTTAACAATTGCTTATAGTAGAATGCATGTTTGGTTGTATGTGTACCATGAACTATATCATTTCTAGTTTGTATTGTATGACTACACATTTGGTTAGCCTTGATTTAGATTATAGTAGTTTGTTCATCTTGTACATTCTTTTATTGAGCAACTTCTTGCTTTATCAGTACTATGCCATGTTGTTGGGATTGTATAAATGGATTGCATAACATGTGTGTAACAACCCGCGTGTTCTATGATGCCCAGGTTGTCCAGTTATGTATTAGAAAGTCTAGGTTGTACTAGGTAGAAATACATGTCTTCACGTTATTGCTAGTATAGCACATCGTTTGATGTGATTGATGCCATGACCTAGGTCTGTACTTGCTTAGTATGTTTTTCCCTTTTGCTTACAAGTCACAACTAACATGATAGTGTTGTGTGCTAATGCCATTCTTGATAGTCATGTTAGTTGATATTAACTAGGTTATCTCATAGTTATGAGTTTTACTCTATTGGTAGCATATTTTGGGATCTCGTGTGATGATCACCCATGCTTAGCATCATATCGGGTTTATCTTACTATTGCATTTGTTGTGTGCATGTCCTTTATCATATCTATTATATCTAGTTGTTGCATTGTTGTATGTCTAGCCATCGTCGTGGAATTGATCTTTCAAGTCTTATGAAGTTCTGAGTGTTATAGTTGCCTACTTTAGTTCTTCCTTGTAGATGTTTAACTTCTTACATCTTGGCCTTAGGAGTGTTTTAATACTTGTTGATATGACTCTTATGCTTAGGACGAGTCATATGTCATGTCAGTAGAGTTATGCTTTGATGACACACTCAGTGTGTGTATCGTGCTTTATTATTGCAAGCATGTGGTGTTAATATTGTTGTTGGTGGTCATTAGTATTAGTTATTCTTTATTATTAAGACCATCTCCCAGTTTAGTATCTTGCCAGGGTCACTTATATGTTTGATGCTTGGGTTATTCGTCAAGACATATTTATAACTTATCATTCACATACCTTGTGTAATACTTGTCCTGTTGTTTAATTGTGTGGCCATAGTATTGGTTTGATATAATGAAGTTGATCTCATTTTACTTTAGTTTAGCTTTAGGATAGAATCTATATCCAAGTCAATTCATGTGTTGTATGTTGTTTCATTCCTTAAGTACTATGGTTTGTAATGTTGGTTGTTTGTCTTATGGAACACTTGCTTTCGAATTATTATGTAGTTGATGTATATGTTTTTTTACTGCTATTAACCATTATAGATATTTAGATTCCATCTAAATATTTATTTGTGGTTAACTTTTACCTTTATCATGCAATGTTGTGATTGTGTAGTCTTCCTTAGCCGTGTCAACCTAACCAATTTCCCTTCGTTGAATCATATCTCTTACCTTCCTATCTTGCTACTTCATTTTGGAATCTCCATCTTGATCAATATCCTGTTATCCATCCAGTCTTAATTTGTTTTGGATGTTATTTGGATTTACTATTGTTTTGGTATTTATTTGTTTTCCATTTGGTATCGTTATGACGATTAGGGAGTGACAATGATGTTGTACATGGACATAATCAGGTTACCGAAGAAGGACTCAACAACGAAGGCATGCCTCCTTCTTTGATCATACTTATCCTATGGTTTACAAAATTGCACTGAGTTTTATTGTTGCTATGTGCATGATATTTTAATTCTCATAGCTACCATGTCGATTGACACATTTACCTTGATCCGCTTGTCGCCTATTTACATGACACCTGAGTACAAATGTATAATTTCAGTAGAGTAGAAATGCTTAGCCATGCTTATCAACCTATAGGTACTTTGTTGAATGACATTTGAAACTTGACGCTAAGCTAGGCCAGTTGGCCTTGTTGATCTTCACTATCCTCTTCTACTCTGGGTGAAATTTACCATCTGAATACTGGCGCGGGCGACAGCTGAATCAAGGATTGAAGGAGCGATTGGCCGCCCTTCACAAGTTGAATGGGGCAATTAGTCGTCCGTGGCGCTTAAGGCCTAATAAGTCTTGGATTTGAAGATTGTGATAACAGTACGGCCACATGCTATATGGGCACTGGCTTGGTCAAGTAAGCTAGTCAGCCTTAGGTGTCGATGTTGTCGTACCGCAGATGGGATAGCTACCTTGCGAGGAGTATCCTCGACACAGATGGGGGAACCGGTTTGAGGATGTACTCTCAGTTCTGTGTGCCAGACCCAGTGGGCATGTCACATCTTTGGGGGATCTAGTCCAAAGACCTCGTCACAATCTCTCTGTCGGTATACCAAATGGTGTACTACGCTAGCGACGGCTAGTGGCAACAAGTCGGGATTGTGTTGTGTGGGTAAAGTGTACGACCTCTGCAAAGTGTAAAACTATTCGAATAGCTGTGTCCACGGTCATGGATAACACATGAATCTTTCTTGACATATAGGACCTGTCTTGCTTATTCCCTCTTTGCCCCTATTCTTGAAACCTATGAAGGACGTGAGTTGATCGAGGATCCTCACTTGATGAAAGTTGTTCTGGAGATAAAACATGTTTCATCTAAACTGCTTCCATCCAACTACTTTATTTGTTAAACAAAATTAGCTTTACGCAAATGAGCCATACAGCCTTCCTTTGAAGCCAGATGTAGCTATTAGGTCCTTCCCCGAGGGATGAGTACGTAATGTACTCATTGCAATAATTTTGTTGACAACAGAGTTCCATGAAGACGAAGGTGACGATTATGACAACTATGGCGATCTGTAGAAGTGAGGTCACGTGGACTACATCGACTGCTTGTGGTTGAGATGGAGTCTCTACGCATTGTACTTTCCGCTGTCTTCTGATTGTAGTAAATGTCATGAGACATTTCCCTATGTATGCCTTGTGGCAAGATATATTTAAACTTGTAATACCTTTTATGCATTGTGCAATGATATCATTTCGCTGTGTTATCAACATTGATCCTAGGGTTGACAAATATACACAGGAGGGTCTGGAAGTTAATTCCGGGTTCTCACAGACATGGGCTCCTCCGCTTCCCCACGCTGCGTCGGCAGCCGTTCGACTTGACGAGACTCCACTCCGATCTCTTGCCGCGCCCGGAGCGCGGCAGCGGCATCCACTTGGCGTCGATGATAATCCGGATGGGGTTGGCATTGGCCTCACGTGGCCCACTGTTGATGATGGCGTTGATGGTGTTGCCCGTAGCCAGGGCTCCTTGAAGTTTTTCTTCTTTTGTTCCCCGCGAGGAATCGAGGAAAACCCCACGGGGGCATGTAAAATATCTTATAATGCTTTTCCTCTAACGTTTATTATTCCTCGTATAAGGTTGCGGCTGTGGATCTCGCTTCGGCATTGTTCTCCCTTTTCGTTCTCGCAGTAGCTTAGTGCTCTACGCCGGCAGGTCCCAGTCCCCACCTAGGCTTCAGCCCTTGATGGTATTCCAGGTCGCGATGCCGTGGTCAAGGCTAGGAGGTGAGCAGCCCAAGGTCCGGTAAGAGCTCTTGAGGCGCGATTCTCGAGAGGTCCCCTTTGGCATGCAAGCAGCTCTCTGGAGGCCGAAAAGGGATGTAGCATTGCCGGAGCGAGTTTGTGAGAGTGGAGAATATCAGACGGAGAGATTCACGCCGTCATGCACGGGTGACTTATCTTTTGGCAAGCCTGAGGTGGTTCCTTGTGCGACGCCCGATTCGCATTTTAGCGGCGTTGCTACTAGGTAGGGCTCACGATGGCCTCCCTTTTCCTCGCTCATCTGAATGCTCTGCGTCCTTGGGTCCTGACCCTCGAGCGAGGCTCAGCCGCCTCTGGTATGCCAGGTCGCGATGCTATGGTCAAGGCCGGGGGGTGAGGCTGGAGAGTCAGTAGGAGCTCCTGAGGCATGATGCTCAGGAGCCCCCCCTCCTTAACGCACAAGTGAATCTCTTGAAAAAAGGGGCAGCTGGTGGGGCCACCCTTAGCTATGCTCTAGAGATTCCTGTGGGTTAGTTCGAGGGGAGAACACAACTCATAATCGCGTTTGTTGTCCTGTTGTTGATCTTTCCGCAAGGAGATGTAGGCACTGAGGATCTGGTGAGGTGACGTGCGCGGGACGGACCATGAGCCAGAGCTCAATCTCTCGTGTTTGTCAGCGTTGTAGGGATGGACCCGAGCACAAGCGCCATGCTAGCATGTGTAGCCCCCATCGCGGGTTGAGCAGGAGGCCGGTCAGCAACGCGGGAGGCCGCAAAGGGCAACAAGCAAGCAGGTGAAAACATAAATCATCTTGTGGAATGAGGTAACGTTAGTTTCGATAGATACAAAATGGCACATGCCACAGGGACAGACCCACGCGGCCTGGGGATGATGCAACCCGAGGGGCACCCCCAACAAAGCAAATTAAAGACACAAAATGAGACATGTCACAGGGATAGGCCCATGCGACCTGGGATAATGCAGCCCGTGGGGCGCCCCCAACTGAATAAACTGGAAAATGTCACCTGGCTCCGTCGCTGAAGAGATGTTGGAGTGGCTGAAGATGCGTGCCGAAGAAGTCGCTCCTCACGAGCCGCTTGGGTCCTGGACCTCGGGAGGCTCTGAAGGCTCAGGGGGTTTGTGAAGAACCATTGCCATCTTCGCCGGGACCGCGTCGTGCCTGGCCTCCTGAGCCGCCATGATGCTCCGCAGGCGACGTTGGAAGGTAACAACCACGCTCGGTCAGGCCAAAAGGCGTGCGAAAGTAGCTGTGAGGGGGCCCCTCACAACAACCAATGCACGATGACCAGAAGCGCTCCTGGGATGCGGCCCTGTTGAGCCCTAGAATGTTGACGCAGACGCGCAACTCATTGTCCTCGCCAGGACAAGGAGCCGCGCCAGGTGGTGGGCGGCGGGGGCCGTGCATGGCTCTCGCCTCTTGAGGCTCCTCCATCGTCTTGACGATGAACTACTGAGGACTTGGCATCCCATGCCCTTGCCCTCGTGGGGGAAACGTGCACTGAAGCACGCCTCCATATTGTGCCCAAGCACTTCCCTTGTGACATTGGCTAACTCAGAGGCCCTCCAGAAGAGAGTCCCCGAGCCCAGCATGAGGAGGGCGCTGGGTGCGCCTAACACCACTCTCCTGAGGCTTTTGGCAGAGCAGCTGCTTCTTCTTCTTGGGGACAGCCTCAGGAGGGTAGATGGTGCCTTTGTTGTGTGGGTCCTTGACCGCCGCAACCTGGTAGGCGTGCTCGAGGGAGCACACTGCGTCCTTCTCCTCGCAGGCGATCGTGATGATGTCGCAGTTCCCTGGCATCTTGAGGACATTGTATCCATGATGGGTTACCGACATGGACTTGTCCAGGGTTGGATATCTAAGAATGGCATTCTACGGAAGGCAGATGTGGGCCACGTCGAAGACGATGAGCTCGGTGCGGTAGTTGTCACGCAGGCCGAAGGTGACAGGGAGGCGGGTCTGCCCTATCGGGGTGGTGGAACCGTCGGTCACTCCTGAGAAAAGCTTGGTGGGCTGCAGCTGATCATATGGCACCTGGAGTCGATCAAATGTCTTGATGGAAAGAACGTTGAGCCCCGCACCGCCTTCGATGAGGGTCTTGGTGACAAGGACATTGCTGATGACGGGCGAGCAAAGCATCAGGAGGGCGCAGGCAGTTGTCGCGCACTTGAGCTAGTCGGACGAGCTAAAGGTGATGGTGCACTTGGACCACCTGAGCGGACGTGTGGACTGGAGCCTGTGGAGGGCCGCGTTCACCTTGCGAGCGAACTGCTTGAAGATGCACTGAGAGGCTAGGGCCTGAGCGCCGCCCAAGATGTAGGCGATGGCGCGTGGCTCCTGGAAGTGCTCAACCCCCTCCTCTTGGTGGTGGTGGTGGCAGCGGAGGGAGGCCGGTGTTGCCCTGAGGACGGTCCTCATGAGGCTGGTCTCTCCAGGCGCCCTCACGAGGCCGCCCTACCAGCGGTCCTCACAAGGCTGATCTCGCAACTCCTGGCGGGAGTTGTGGTCGTCCCAGCGTCCTCCACTTCGACCTTCTCCGCGGTCGTAGCCTCGATCATTGCGCTCGGGGTGTCGACCGAGGCGCCCGTCACGTATGGCCCTGAGCTCTTGAGAGTCATTGGTGTTGTGGCTGTGTACGTTGTGGAAGACGCAGAACGGAGGGCTGCCCTTGGATGACTCTAGGTGGTCGCATCCGCGCTTCATCTCTGGTTCCGCCGCGAACACGGCCGCCCCTTTGCGCTTCATGTCCTTGGCCTTGGCCTTCTTGTCTTCTGGGTTGGCCGCCGAAAGCTCAAGGAGGGAGAGGTGCCCTTACTCAGCTCTCGCGCACTTGGTTGCCATGTTGAACATCTCCAAAAATGTGCACAGACCCTCATGGATGGCGAGCTCCTCCTTCATCTTGACATCGTGGACGCCATCAGAGAACCCCGAGATGATGGCCTCGTCCGAAACCATGGTGATCTTGAGGAGAACGCTATTGAAGTGTTTGATGTACTTCTGCAGGGTTTCCCCTGTCTGCTGCTTGATGCATCACAGGTCACCTATGGCAGGCGGGCGGTCGCGAGTGCCCTAGAAGTGGGCGACAAAATGCTCGCGCATCTCGCCCCAGGAGGAGATTGATCCCACGGGCAGGTTCAGGATCCACGAGCGCGCGCCATCATTGAGAGCCATGCGAAACCAGTTCACCATGACCTTCTCGTCGCCGTTAGCCACCTCGATTCTTAGCTCATAGAGCCGAAGGAACTCCGTAGGGTCGGGGGTGTCGTCGCAGCGCAGAGGAAGGCCGGGCTTGAACTTGCCTGGACAGACGATGCTGCGTAGCTCGGGAGTGAAGGAGAGGCAGCCCGCGGTGGTCACGGGAGCCCGTCATGGAGGTGGAACCTAGTCTTGGCGCTCACGCGCCGCCACCACAGGCGGCGCGTGGTCTTGACACGGTGGTGCAGGTAGCGCTGGAGCACCTTCTTGCGGGCGCTGGACCTCCTGGCAACTTTCTCCTTCACGCGCTGGCACCCCGCACGGTGGGTCACACCATGGGGCCACGCGTCTTGGACCGAGGCGACGTCTTGATGGGGAGGTGGCGGAGGTGCTCCATGGGCTATGTCGCTCGCAGCGGGCAGTGGGCGAGGCAGCGAGAGGGATGGTGCAGGGGAGCCCCCAGTCGTGCTGACAAGCTCGGCGATGCAGGCTAGCCAATACTCATAGAAGTCGTCGATGGGGCGGTTACGCAGGTGCTCGCGCACCATGAGCAGTGCAGCCTGTGCGTCCTCCAGCCGAAGTCAGCGATGGGGTGGCGATGCCCCCATCTTGCCGCACAGAGGGGTGCAGCGACGAGGCCTACTGCTCGTGCCCCGTCGAGCCGGTGGCGGCGTTGGTGGCAGGTGATGGAGAACGACGAGGAGGCCCACCGACGGGCACCGTCTTGGCGGCTCGACGCTCGGCACGGGCTCGACGAGCATCAGACATGGAGGTGGTGGAGCGGCGGTGGGTCGACCGACGAAAGAGAGGCTTCGACGCACCCCTACTTGGCGCGCCAAATGTCAGATTTGGGGTTTTGTAGACCCTTGAGTGGTTCGAACTCTAGGGTGCATGTGAAGAACTCTCCCCTCCCAGTCTGCCTGCTCAAGGATTCCACAGCCTAGCTCGACAAACCCAAGGGACAAGAGACACAGTGGTTTATCCTAGTTCGGGCCACCTTACGGTGTAATACTCTACTCCAGCTTTGTGGTGGATTGCCTCGAGGGGCTGAGGATGAACTTGTACAGTGGTGGAACGGCCTCATGAGGTGAGGTGTTCTTGAGCTCGATGAGCTGCTGGATGAGAGGATGATCTAAATGATTCGTCCGCTCTATGGTGGTGGCTAAATCCTATTTATAGTGACCTTGGTCCTCTTCCCAAATGTATGCTGGAAGGGATCCCACAGCGGCCAAATTGAAGGGAGACAACTAGTACAAGCTATCCTGGCAAAAGTAGTCTTCGCCCACAAAAGGCTTTGGTGGTGACGATGTAGTGGGCTCCGTGATGACCTCTGTCCTGCCGTCCTGGCGGTCTTGGTCTGATGTCGCTTGAAGCTACGTTGGTATTTCCCCAAAGAGGAAGGGATGATGCAGCACAATGGCGGGAGGTATCTCCCTCAGATATGAAACCAAGGTTATCGAACTAGTAGGAGAACCAAGCAACACAACGTAAACAGCCCCTGAACAAAGATAACAAATCCTCGCAACCCGACGTGTTAAAGGGTTTGTCAATCCCTTTCGGGTAACAGTGCCAGAAATTGGTGCGTGACGGGAGAAAGTTGTAATATATTGGATAAATAGATCACAAATAAAATAAAGTGCAGCAAAGTATTTTTCAGTTTTTGGATTAATAGATCTGAAAATAAAAGCAAATAAAAGTAGATCGCAAAGGAAAATAATATGAGACAGAGACCCAAGGGCCGTATACATCCCACCAAAAACATTTTGGGAGGTGTATCCATCCCACCAATGAAAACGACTTAGAGTTCCCAATACTTTCCATGCTTAGATATATTGTAGGCGGTTCCTAAACAAAAAATAAAGTTTATTCCTTTTTCCACCATACTTTCACTTTCCATGGCTAGCCGTATCCACGGTTGCCCTCCATACCAACACTTTCCAAGGAATTTATTATTTGACAACATAAAGTAAATTCATTTTTTTATTTTTGTACTGGGCATCCCTAATACCTTTGCCTTACTCTCGTGCAATGACAAGTGAATAAACACTCATCTTTAGAATAACACATCTAGCATGGAAAATATTAGCCACCCCTCACCACTCCGCGAGCGAAATCAACACACAAAAGAGAAGTTTGTTTTCAAAAATTAGAGATGGCACATGCAAATTTTCTTAGAACGACAAAAGAATACCGCAAATAGGTAGATATAGTGGACTCATGTGGCAAAACTGGTTTAAAGGTTTTCGAATGCACAAGAAGTGATCATACTTAGTGCAAAATGAAGGCTAGCAAAATATTGAGAAGCGACCAACCAAGAAATGAATAATCTCATAAGCGAGCATTAAGCATAACTAACACCGAATAATGCACCATAAGTAGGATATAATTTCATTGCATAACTACTGACTTTCGTGCTTGCATACGGAATCACAAACCTTAACACCAATATTCTTACTAAAGCATAATTACTCATCAAGATGACTCACATATCACATCATCATATCTCAAAACTATTACTAAGAATCAAGTTTATTTTGTCCAATTATCGTCATGAAAGTTTTTATTATATCCTTCTTGGATATCTATCACATTGGGAGTGATTTTCATATGTTGCTTTTGACAAGCTCAAACAAATATAAGTGAAGATCATGAGCATAATATTTCATTCTCTCAAATTAATTTAAGTGAAGCAAGAGAGAATTTCTTGAAAAATATTACTAACTCTCAAATAAATCTAAGTGAAGCAAGAGAGCATTTATTCAGAAATACTAAGCACACCGTGCTCAAAAATATATAAGTGAAGCACTAGAGCAAGTCCATAGCTCATAAAAAATTTAAGTGATGCATAGAGAGCAATTCTAACAAGTCATGCCATAATTTTGGCTCTCTCAAATAGGTGTGTCCAGCAAGGAATCAAGACTTAAAACATAAAATAAAACAAGCAAAGACTCATATCATACAAGACGCTCCAAGCAAAACACATAGTATGTGACGAATAAAAATATAGCTTCGAGTAAAATACCGATGGTCGTTAGAAGAAAGAGCGGATGCCACTCGGGGGCATCCCCAAGCTTAGTTGGTTGCTCATTTTTGGGTAATAGCTTGGGATGCTGGGGCATCCCCAAGCTTAGGCCCTTCTACTCCTTATTCCTTCATCCATCGTAAGATAACCCAAAACTTGAAAACTTCAATCACACAAAATTCAACAAAACCTTCGTGAGATCCGTTAGTATAAGAATAATAAATCACTACTATAAGTGATGTATAAAACCAATTCACATTTTGTTCTTTTATTATATCTACTGTATTCAAACTTTTCTATGGCAAAAACTCATCGAAGAAAACTATAGAGCCATCAAAATAAGCACACAACACAAAGAAAACAGAATCTGTCAAAATAGAACGGTCTGTAGCATTCTGACTATTTCGAATACTTCTGTAACTCAAAGAATTCTCGAAAATTAGGAAGACCCAAGAAATTTGTATAATGATCTACTTCAAGAGGAATGAGTATTTCATTGCTCTCTGGTAAAAAATGAGAATTATTTTCGTGAGTGCAAAAGTTTCTGTTTTTTCAGCAAGATCAAACAACTATCACCCAAGAAGATCCTAAATGATTTACTTGGCACAAACACTAATTAAAACATAAAAACGCAATCATAATACTAGCATAATTGTGCTAATACTCAAGTTCAGAAAGCAAAAAAGAAAAAAAGAAATTTTATTCATTGGGTTGCCTCCCAACGAGCGCTATAGTTTTATGCCCTTAGCTACGCATAAGATTTCAATGATGCTCACACGAAAGATAATAACTGAAACACAAAGAGAGCATCATGAAACATGTGACAAACACATTTAAGTCTAACATACTCCCTATGAATAGGAATTTTATATGAAAACAAATTGTCAAGACAAGAAATATCTGGCATACGCAAAGGAGAGGAATAAAACATTGACAATCTCAACATAACGAGAGGAAATTTAATAACATGAAAATTTATACAACCATATTTTCCTATCTAATAATAATTATATGTAGTATCATAATCAAATTCAATAATATAGCTATCATATAAAAACTTCTCTTCACGATCCACATGCATAAAAGTTTTATGATCTTCCAAGATAGTGGGATTAACATCAACTAAAGTCATAACCTCTTCAAAGCCACTTTCATCAAAAAATTCATAAGAATGAACACTCTCCAAATATGTGGGATTATTTCCACCTAAAGTTGACACTCTTCCAAACCCACTTTCAAAATTATTGCAAATAACATAGTCATCATGAGGCTTAAATAAATTTTCAAGATCATAAGAAGAATCACCCCAATCATGATCATTACAACAAATAGTGGTCATAGAAAAATTAGCATCCCCAAGCTTGGGGTTTTGCATATTATGAGCACAATTGACATTAATAGAATTTGTAGTAAAATCATTGCAATCATGCTTTTCATGTAAGGAGTTGTCATGAATCACTTCATAAATTTCTTCATCACAATTTTCAGATTCACGAATCTCAAGCAAAACTTCATAAAGATAATCTAGTGCACTCAACTCACTAGCAATTGGTTCATCATAATTGGATCTCTTAAAAAGATTATCAAGTGGAGGAGGATCCATATCAATAGATTTTTAGCAAGCAAAGATGCAAGCAAATAGAAGACACAAGGCAACATAAGCAAACAAAAGATTCAACGAGAAAATGGCGAACGACAAAAAAGAGGGCGAATAAAACAGCAAATTTTTGTGAAGTGGGGAAGAGGAAAATGGGATGCAAATGGAAAATAATTTAAATTGTGAGGAGATGAGATTTGTGATTAGGAACCTGGTATATGATGAAGATGCTCCTCGACAACGGTGCCAGAAATTCCTTTTGATGTCGCTTGAAGCTACGTCGGTATTTCCCCAAAGAGGAAGGGATGATGCAGCACATCGGCGGTAGCTATTTCCCTCAGATATGAAACCAAGGTTATAGAGCCAATAGGAGAACCAAGCAACATGATGTAAATAGTCCCTGCACACAGATAACAAATCCTCGCAACTCGACGTGTTAAAGGGGTTGTCAATCCCTTTCGGGTAACGGTGCCAGAAATTGGTGCGTGACGGGAGAAAGTTGTAATAGATTGGATAAATAGATCGCATATAAAATAAAGTGCAGAAAAATATTTTTAGGTTTTTGGATTAATAGATCTGGAAATAAAATCAAATAAAAGTATATCGCAAAGGCAAATAAGATGAGAAAGAGACCCGGGGACCGTAGGTTTCACTAGTGGCTTCTCTCGAGAAAATAGCAAACGGTGGGTGAACAAATTACTGTTGGGAAATTGATAGAACTTCAAATACTGATGATGATATCTAGGCAATAATCATTACATAGGCATCACGTCCAAGATTAGTAGACCGACTCCTGCCTGCATCTACTACTATTACAACACACATCAACCGCTATCCAGCATGCATCTAGTGTATTAAGTTCATGGAGAAATGGAGTAATGCAATAGGAATGATGACATGATGTAGATAATATCTATCTATGTAGAGTTAGACCCCATCGTTTTATAATTAGTAGCAACGATACATACGTGTCGGTTCCCCTTCTGTCACTGGGATCAAGCACCGTAAGATCGAACCCTCTACAAAGCACCTCTTCCCATTGCAAGATAAATAGATAAAGGTGGCCAAACAAAACCCAAATATCGGAGAAGAAATATGAGGCTATAAGTAATCATGCATAAAAGAGATCAAAGAAACTCAAATACTTTCAAGGATATAAAAATATAGATCTGATCATAAACTCAAAGTTCATCGATCCCAACAAACACACCACAAAACAGTTACATCATATGGATCTCCAAGAGACCATTGTATTGAGATCAAGAGAGAGAGAGAGAGGAAGCCATCTAGCTACTAACAACAGATCCGAAGGTCTATAAAGAACTACTCACGCATCATTGGAGAGGCACCAATGGAGGTGGTGAACCCCATTCAAGATGGTGTCTAGATTGGATCTTGTGGTTTTGGACTCTGCGGCGGCTGGATGAATATTTCTTCGACTCCCCTAGGGTTTTGGGAATTTTGGGTATTTATAGAGCAAAGAGGTTGTCCGGGGGGCACCCGAGGTGGGCACAACCCACCAGGGCGCGCCTGGGCCTCCTGGCGCGCCCTGGTGGGTTATGCCCCCCTCGGGGCACCCCCCAGGTGCAGCCAGGGCCCGTTCTGTTCCTTTTTCCCCAAAAAAATTCTCCGTAAAGTTTCGTGGCATTTGGACTCCGTTTGATATTGATTTTCTACGATGTAAAAAACATGGAAAAAACATGAACTGGCACTGGGCACTATGCCAATAGGTTAGTACCAAAAATGATATAAAATGACTATGAAATGATTATAAAACATGCAAGATTGATAATATAACAACATGGAACAATAAAAAATTATAGATACGTTGGAGAAGTATCATGGTCTTGTTGCACTGATATGGAAACCTTTGCTTAATTCCTCAGGACTCCGCGCCTGCGCTTGCCTCCTTGGCACCAAAGGGGAAACTGGTATGCTGCGCCTGCTGGCACCCGCCTCGCCTTGGTCGTCATGGCTGACGTCATGTGAACCTCACAAGGTGCACCTTGCCTTGATATCTCAGCTCCTCGGGAGCCAGCCTAGCGAGGCCGCCCCCAGGGAGGTCTTGCTGTCGTCCGCCTCGCGAGGGTCTTGAATTTTTGTTGCTGAAGTTGGGCCGTACCGGGCCTTTGATGGGGCCACGCCGTGGGCCATAGGTAGGCAAGTCTGGGTACCCCCATTCCCAGGACACCGACATATGCCTCCATCAATGGGCTTTGGTAGTCCTTGTTCACTTGTCTGACCACAAGTTGTGAGTCTCATCGAATAATGAGCTTCTTGATTCCCAGTTTTGTCGCAATCCTGAGCCCAGCAAGGAGCCCTTCATACTCTGCAGTATTGTTGGTAGGCTTCTCCCGAGGGAAATGCATCTGGACGATGTACTTAAGGTGCTCCCTAGTGGGAGCAATGAGAAGCACGTCGGCCCCTGCACCTTGTAGGGAGAAGGCACCATCAAAAAACATAATCCATTCCTGGAGTGCTTCCTTGTCAGGGACGACTGTCTCCAACACTTCTTCATCAGGGGTTGGTGTCCATTCTATGATAAACTCTGTCAGTGCTCTGCTCTGAATAGTTGATGTTCCCTCAAACCTCAAACTAAAGCTGGACAACTCCAAGGCCCATTCCACTATTCTACCGGTGGCCTTGGGGTTTCTGAGTATGCGTTGCAAAGGAAAGCGAGTGACAACTGTGATCTCGTGGTCTTGGAAGTAGTGGCGCAGTTTCCTTGAGCCCATGACGAGGCCAAAAATCATTTTTTGCACACCAGAGTACTTTGACCTAGCCCCCTACAACAGGGAGCTGATGAAGTACACTGGGTGTTGCACCACCTTCTTCCTTGCTGTGACCTTAGAACTTCCACCGCTACCTTGCTTTTCTTCGCCTTGAACTGCATCTGACCTTGCCAGGACGGGTTCGCTTTGTTCTCCTGAGGGGACAGTGTTTGTGGGTGCTGCTTCATCCACTTCCCGTTGCGCCACCAGTACTGCACTAACCACTTGATTGGTTGCCGCTAAGTATAGCAACAACGACTCTTGTGGCTTGGGTGCGACTAAAGTGGGCATAGAGGGAAGATAGGTATTCAAATATTGAGCACAGCATCTGCCTCTAGGGTCCACTCCATGGGCCCTGCCTTCTTCCAGATTTTGAAGAACGGCAGGGCATGCTAGGCGGACTTGGAAATGAACCTACTTATTGCGGCAACACATCCAGTCAAACGCCTCACGTCCTTAACTGTCTTGGGTGCTTGAATCTGCTCGATAGCTTTGATCTTGTCGGGGTTGGCCTCTATCCCCCGATGGGATACGAAGAAGCCAAGTAGCTTGCCGGAAGGAACACCGAACACACACTTATCTGGATTCATCTTCAAGTTGATCCTGCATAGATTAGCAAAGGTCTCTCCCAAATCCTGAATGAGGGTCATTTTGTCCTTGGTTTTGACCACTATATCATCCATGTAATCTTCAATGTTTCTGCGTAGCTGGGACTCAAAACCAACCTGTATTGCTCTTGCAAAAGTGGATCCGGCGCTCTTCAACCCGAAGGGCATCCACACAACGCAATATGTGCCACATGGGGTTATGAAAGCGGTCTTCTCTTTGTCTTCCTTGGACGTGAAGATCTGGTGGTACCCGGAGTAGGCATCCAGAAAGGAAAGCAGGTCACACCCGGAGGTGGAACCCACAATCTGGTCAATGTGCGGCAAGGGGAACGGCTCCTTCAGGCATGCCTTATTTAGATCTGTGAAGTCTATGCAAAGCCTCCATTTCTCATTTGCCTTGCGCACCACCACTGGATTTTCTAACCACGTTGGATGAAACACTCCTTTGACCAAACCAGCTGCTTCAAGTTTCTTGATCTCTTCAGCAATAAACTATTGCCGCCCCATAGCTTGCTTCTGGACCTTTTGCTTGACGGGTCGGGCATGTGGGCAGACAGCAAGGTGGTGCTCGAGTACCTCCCTGGGAACATCAGGGATGTTAGATGGTTGCCATGCAAACACATCGAAACTCGCCCACAGGAAGGCAACGAGCGCGCTTTCCTACTTTTCATCGAGGGTGGCACTAATAGTGAAGGTACTATGAGCGCCAGCCAGCCCTGCCAGGACCTTCTTCACAATAGGTGTAGCATCTTTGGATCTTTTGCTATTTGAACTCTCCGGCAAGTCATCAACAGGCGGCGCGCACTATGGAGAAGTGCGCTTCCCAGATTCCTCATAGGAGCCCTTGTTAGCTTTCTTCTTTTTCCTTCTTTCCTTGGCGGGAGTATTGGCTTCTGCGGCCTTTGCAGCGACTACTTCTCGGTACATCTTGTCCACGCAAATGATTGTGACCTTCTTGTCTAATGGAATGGAAATGACGCCCATCGGCCCTGGCATCTTCAAAGTGTTGTGGGCATAGTGGGATGCTGCCATGAACTTGGCCAGAGCTGGGCAGACAAGGATTCCATTGTACGGCAGGGGGAGGTCAACCACATCAATCACGATCTTCTCGGTCCAATAGTTTAACTCCCCTCCGAATGTCACCGGCACTGTGATCTTTCCCTTAGGACGACTCCTGCCGGGGTTGATCCCTTGGAACGTACCCGTATCCTTGAGTTCATCATATGCTATCTAGAGCTTGCTGATGACCTTTGCAGAAATCAGATTCAATCCGGCCTCGCTATCAACCATCATATTTGTGACCTTGAGGTTGCAGATTGTTGGTGAGACCAATAACGGCAAGCACCCTACCACGGTGGTGTGGTTAGCATGATCCTCTTTGTCAAAGATGATGGGTGTGCAGGACCATTTGAGCGGCTTCCGAGAATCTGCCGCTGGCTCGACGGCATTGACTTCATGCGTCCACTGTTTAAGTTGGCGCTGAGAGGAGTGCAAAGATGCACCCCCATCAATGCATAAGGCGTCAGTGGCTTTCTGGAACTCCTACTGGATGGTTTCCTCTTCATCTCCTTCATCACTCTCATCACTGCAATCCCTCTTATCACAGCCTCAGGCGGGTTTCCCTTGATTCTGAGGAGCATTGCCGGGCTAGCTTGCTCTGCCACCTCGGCCATTCCTGCCAGTGCCATCTTGATCCTTCTCCCTATCACGCTTCTCGTACTCAGCTCTCTGCTTCTTGACGAGTTGCTCAACCTGATGACACTCCTGAAGATCGTGGCCCTTGGTCCGATGGATCTTGTAGTACGAACCATCACCTTTCCCAGCCTTCTCGGTAGCCGCAACTTCCTAGCAGTTAGTGCACGCGACAGCTTCCTTGTCAGGGGCCTCGGTCTTGGCCTTCTTGCCAATACTAGGCATGCTTGATCCTTCAACTATCATCACCTCTCTGTCCTTACACTTCTTGTTTGCTTCTTGCTCTTTTTCTTCTGGCTGGTGGTGTTGTCGTCCTCCTTTGAGTCAATGTCAACACCATCCTCCTCACCGGCGAGCCGCCTCCCCTCTTCTACACACACACACTTATCTACCAAAGTGTATAGCTCTTTCATAGTTTTGGGCAACCACACGTTCATTTTAGAATGTATCCTACGGTTGCGCACATTGGATTGGAACGCAACTATCATAGCTGCAGGGTGGATGTCTGGAATGTTCCTGTGCACCCAACTGAACCTCTGCATGTTCTTCCGCAGAGCCTCTCCTTCCTTCTGCGGGAGAAGCTACAAGTCACTAGGCCACCCGTAAAGGCACCAACGAACTCGTGGCACAGGTCAGCACAGGTCAAAATGGAGTTCTCCGGTAGGTGCATTGGCCAAGACCTCCTGTTTGGCTTGAGTGTCAAAGGGAAGTAGTTGGCGAATACCTTCTCGTCTCTTCCCCCGGCAGCTTGAACAGCGATGGTGTAGATGCTCAAGAACTCTGCCGGATTTAGTCTTCCATCGTACTTCTCTAGTATCTCTGGCTTGAACGTACGAGATGATGGCCAACGGACTCGCCGCAACTCGCCAGTGAAGCCAAGGCACCCAACCTCAAAAGGTAGGTACCCACCTTCACCGGTTGTGGGCTCGTCGATGTTGGGGCCATTCCACCTAGCAGATTGGCAGTGGGTGTCGTGGCGTCTCTCGATGGTGTCGCGCGCATCTTCCCCTTGCTTTTCTTCTAGGACTCGCCGTTGGCCTTGACGTGCTCGAGGGCCGGATGAAGCCATCAGGACATCGTCGGGTTCTTGGTTGCGTAGTTATGGCGGCGGCCCCTGTGCCAAGTTGCCGCAGAGGGGATTATACTGTGGGGGTCGCCCCTCCGGCGCGGCCAGCGGCTTGGGTCATCGTTGCCCGTGGAGGCCGTGATGGACCTGCTCGCTGTGATCCTCCCGCCTCCATGAAACCAATCAAACTCTGAATGGTGGCTCTCCACTCATCCTTCTGATCGGCTGCTGGCGGAAATCTCAATAGCAGTTGGGCCTGCGCCATGGCCTCCGAAGCAGTGCTTGGCATGGATGACGATGTAGACCGCAGTGTCGCCTGACTCCGGATGGTGTCGGAAGTGATGGTGTCGTGTTCTCATCATTGTGAGCCAGTCACCGGGGTGGCGTGGTGAGGAGGTGGAGGCGCTTGGGGATCATCGGCTCCATTCAGCACATCGGTTGGGTCAGCTCGTCTTAGGGGAGGCGCATGCCCTCCGACCGCGCCCGCGGCGGGAGCGGCCGGAGAGTTGCTCTTCAGCCCAGAGCGAGTGCCACCGCTGCGGCTGTGCCCTTCGGCGGGGCGGAGAGGTGCAGACGGAATGATCTCTCCACCCATAACTTGTGGAGTGTTGCCTCTAGGATGTTTTTGGCACTGTCCTTCTTCGGTGCCTCGTGCTCTTGTTTTGGCCGCAGGGGAGGTGGTGACGATGACGCCTGCGCCGGCCACGTCCCCCGCAGCATCCGCATCCCCGTGCATCCTCATAGCCCCCGCAGCATTGGCGGCCGCATGCGATGGGGCCTTCGACGTGCACGGGTGAGCTGCGGCACCGGGCTTCTTTTTGGGCACAATGGATGATGAAGCCGTCGATGACGAAGATGATGATGAAGATGACGCGCTGCGTATGCCTATTGGGTTCGTGCAAGCACTTCCCCCTACCTGGCGTGCCAAAGATGTCGTGGGAAACCACGGCCACCTATGGGGCCATCGGCCCCTTTGTGGTTCGGCAGGGGGAAGAGCATGTTGCACGAAGACCGGAGGGCGTAGCATAGCATGACAAAGATCACACAGGCAGTTTTACCTAGGTTCGGGCCGCCGCAAGGCATAAAACCCTACTCCTGCTTTGGTGGATTGATGGGAGGACCGTGGTGGAGACTCAACGCTCTAGCCCAGCAGGGTTGCGTCGGGGCAAGAGCAGCTACGCGCGTATGAGTGTACAAGGGTACGAATCCTCTCGATGGTTGCCATGGCCCTCCTTTTATAGATCAAGGGGTCACCACAATGGCAAATCAATCATTGTGTACTGATTAGATAGCAAGCAGTGCTATCATACCTAACTCTGCAGACGGGGTAGAGCGCATTAAATGTTCCGCTTAGTGTCACATTGCTGTGTGCCCGACAAGCCTTTCCGGGACATTCGGCCACCTCCTCGTCTGTCTGCTTGACACGTCTCTGGACGGGTTTCATTTGGGGGTGATTTCCACTGGAAGTGGTTGCCATGTGTCAAATAATAGCCACTTAGTCACTTGGGGGCTCGACACCGCACCGATTGATGACTTGCGTCGCTGTGAGGTGAAGCGGTGGAGCCTTGGTGGGGTAGTCCGCCGTCATCGTGCCTGGCAAGCCTGCCTGGATAGCCTTGAGACTTGTCTTCTGGGCAACCTCGACCTCGCCGGGCTCGCCTGCCCGACAGGTGAGGTTTTTCCATAGTGGTATCTTGCTCCTTTAGCTTGTCTTGGTCTTCTTAATCTGCCCTTTGATCTCTCAAAGAGCTATCTCTACAACTTGGTCTCGTCTTGGACGTTGCAACCTTGCCCTTGTGCCTGTGTACAGTATAGGCAACATACAAGGGGTTTGTTGCACCAACATTTCCGTTAGTGGTGTCATGTGGATGTCAATTACATGATACTTCACCATACTTGGGCCTAACGGAAGGCATTGTGGAGTAATAAGTAGATGATGGGTTGCTGGAGTGATACAAGCTTAAACCCTAGTTTATTTCTTAATACTTCTTTCATAGTTGTGGGTGCTTGCGAGAGGGGTTAATCATAAGTGGGTTGCTTGTACAAGTAAGAACAACACCCATGCACTGGTCCACCAAGATATCAGAACATGACTAGACGACAATTCCCATGTGTCCTCGAGAGCGCTTTGCTTTATACAAGAGAACTTTCTAGCTTGTCCTTTGCAATAAAAAGGATTGGTCCATGTTGCTGCACCTTTGTTACAATTGGTATTTGTTACTTATTATGAATTATTTTGCTACAAAACTATCTACCACTGCTACTTTCAGTACTTGCATGGCAACCATTGATTCCCTATACTTGGGTTCGACACTCTTACTTATCGAAAGGACTACAATTGATTCCCTATACTTGTGGGTCATCAGACACCCACCGCATACATTGGCGGAATCACGGCATGTTGGCAGAGGATGCCAGCACGTCTGCGGCCGCCACCGACCCCAGAGAAAAGTAGACCATGGGAACCGCCGCCGCTTGGGTCCCATGAAGGCCACTGCTACCGTGTCATCGGCATAGAAACACAGTGTATTTCCCGGTTTAGAGCACAATGTCGTGGAAGCAGAGGATCAACTCTTACCCTACATCATCACCTTGAGCCGAAGCGTAGCCAGACATACCAAAGTTATGACGGAGGCGGAGGCCATGGAGGTGGAAGGCACGGAGGGCCGACACGGCCAGAATTATATTATACCTGCCTCTAGAGGCTCTTCGCTTTTAGTTAAAAATGTCTGAAATGTAATTAATTTCCTACGGTCCAGCTTTGTGTTTGCTCACACTGATATGTTTCTTGCTCTCAGCAACCATCTCCGCCTCACCAATTTATTCGCTCTATGGACGTACTCTACATGGTGTTGGCACACCCAATATCGACATGCCCTTATATTCCCATTGTTGTATTGCTATTAATCTAATGCCACTTGTAAAATCATGCAATGTCACAGAGGGAGTAATATGTTGCTGCCAATCTAGTGCCATCGATAAATCCAATGGCACTTGCAAAATGACGCAATGCCATCGATAACTCTTTTACATATTTTTGCAAGAATGGATGCCAATCTCCATCTCAGGCATGTTTGTGCAAACAGAAGAAGATACTTCAATTTTAGTGGAACTCCACAAAATTATACGAGAGTCCCTCCTTCGGCATTGCTAGAAAATGCACCTTTTGCATCAATGCTCTTAGAAGGAATTTGTGTTTTGGATGTGAACCAAAGGTTGTTGTGGAGAATCATTGATGTTAGTAGTAAGAATTGGAGTTTTTTCTTTATTTATAATTCTCCTCACATTTTTTCTTTTGAAGTGAATCATTGAGATGCATAAATTATTTCAACTATGGCTATTAGTTGGTTGTGGACATTATCTATGAATATGAATATATCTATGAACATGAGTTTGATGTCAAAGTTGAACTAGGAATGTTGCGATTGCATGTGAACTACATCAAAGAACACAAGGCTAAGAGAAATAGAAAAATCAACAGAGGGGTGACTAAGCCAAGGATTGCTAAAGAAGAACAACCGACAACTAGATGATCTCCAGGGCCTGTGTAGCCGCGTTTGACTGACTAGCGTCAAGATGAAGATACAAAGTTTATATTTTTTTATCCTACGACATGGTGGGTCCAGTGAGTAAATTGAGATCCTACAAATGATAGAGAGCCTAATCAAGTGTATAGGAAATTGTTTGTCTCACCTATTATTGTTTAATAATATGCCACACTATTGGATTGCATGGCAATAACCCTAGCCAAATAGACAACGTGGTTTGACGATGTTTTCGCCTCACGGCTTGCCTAGGGCCTAGCCTGGTCCTATGTTCACTACTGCTGCTAGACACATACCATGTCAAAGTAATTTTTATCAAAAGAGGAGGCTCTATTTGATTTCAATAACGAAACCATCAAGGACACACAAACCATCCACCACTGCTAGTCAGGTTCTCAATATCAAAGTTATTGAAAGGTACCAAAGCTAGTTTTACATGTTCAGTGCAGCTCGTCTTTAACTTGCAGTATTCCTGAATATGTCCCCAGTATCCCGTATTTGATCTTGATTGCTCCTCTACATGTTGGCATTCATAGTTTTAAAATCCCAACATGGAAAGAAAATATAGTAATACTCACACATCTTGTAGGAAATATTAAAGTATGCATCTACCATGTTGGCACGAGTGATTTTTAATATCCTACTTTGTGTCTATTAAACTTTCCTAGAACTACATGGTGGTTTCTGTAACGCCCTCGATGCGGCTATATCTCCTACACGTCGATGCACGACTTAGAGGCATAACCGCATTGAAAGCAATGTCGCAAGTAAGGTAATCTTCACAACAACCCATGTAAATAGATAAAAGGGGTAAAGGTACATAGTTGGCTTACACTCGCCACGTCACATAAATACATGAATAACATTACAATTATCCAATACACTCATGGTCCGACTACGGTACCAAAATAAAAGATCAACCCCAACATGCGACACGGTCCCCGATCGCCCCAACTGGGAACCACTACTGATCATCTGGGAAAGACACATAGTAATGGCGAGAGTCTTCGTCGAACTCCCACTTGAGCTCAAGCGCATCGTCTGGAACGGTATCATCGGTCCCTTCATCTGGTTTGGAAGTAATCTATGAGTCACGGGGACTCAGCAATCTTGCACCCTCGTGATCAAGACTATTTAAGCTTATAGGTAAGGCAAGGTAATATGTGGAGCTGCAGCAAGCGGCTAGCATATATGGTGGCTATCCTGTTCGCAAAAGAGAGCGAGAAGAGAAGGCAAAGCACGAACGAAAAACTATGATCAAGAAGTGTTCACTTCCCGGACTCCACCGAGAAGAGACCATCACGGTAACACACGCGGTTGATTCATTTTAATTAAGTTAAGTTTCATGTTATCTACAACCGGACATTAACAAATTCCCATCTGCCCATAACCGCGGGTACGGCTTTCGAAAGTTCAAATCCCTGCAGGGGAGTCCCAACTTAGCCCATCACAAGCTCTCACGGTCAACGAAGGATATTCCTTCTAGCGGGAAGACCCGATCAGACTCGGCATCCCGGTTACAAGACATCCTCGACAATGGTAAAACAAGTCCAGCAACACCGCCCGAATGTGCCGACAAATCCCGATAGGAGCTGCACATATCTTGTTCTCAGGGCACACTCAGATGAGACATCCTACGAGTAAAACCAACCCTCAAGTTGCCCCGAGGTGGCCCCGTAGTCTACTCGGTCGGACCAACACTCAGAGGAGCACTGGCCCAGGGGGGTTTAAATAAAGATGACCCTTGGGCTCCGGAAACCCAAGGGAAAAAGAGGCTAGGTGGCAAATGGTAAAACCAAGGTTGGGCATTGCTGGAGGAGTTTTATTCAAGGCGAACTGTCAAGGGGTTCCCATTATCACCCAACCGCGTAAGGAACGCAAAATCCGGGAACATAACACCGATATGACGGAAACTAGAGCGGCAAGAGTGGAACAAAACACTAAGCAAAAGGCCGAGCCTTCCACCCTTTACCAAGTATATAGGTGCATTAAGATAACAAGATAATATAGTGATATCCCAACAATAAACAATGTTCCAACAAGGAACGATCTCCAATCTTCACCTGCAACTAACAACGTTATAAGAGGGGCTGAGCAAAGCGGTAACATAGCCAATCAACGGTTTGCTAGGACATGGTGGGTTAGAGGTTTGGCATGGCAATTTGGGAGCCATGATAAGCAAGTGGTAGGCATCGTAGCATAGGCATAGAAAAAGAGCGAGCAACTAGCAAGCAAAGATAGAAGTGATTTCGAGGGTATGATCATCTTGCCTGCAAAGTTGTCAGAGTTGACTTGATCCTCGTAAGCAAACTCAATGGGTTCCTCGTTAGCGAACTCGTCTCCCGGCTCTACCCAAACAAGACAAACAAGCAAAAGGAACAAAATCAACCACGTGCAATGCTCAAACAAACATGATGCAAACATGGTATGCTATGCGGGAGGCAGTATGTGATGCATATGCAAGATTTGACAAGGAATGATTGAACCTGGCCTGAACATGGAAATCCAAGTGTTCCACTGGAAAGGTGAGGTGATTTCAGTTGAAATCGATATAAAGATCACCGGAATCGGATGCACGGTTTGGAAATGGCAAGCAAAACAAATATGGCACCGGTCTGCGATAATCAGCAAGTAGCCATCTAAAAGCATCAATAATTATGCTACAGCACTCAAACATGACAACAAAATACATGGCAGGGATCCACTCATGATGCTTGACAAAAGATGAACACAGAGCTACGGCTAATTCATCAATTAACAGGTTCAAGCAAGCATGGCAAAAGTGCAAATGATAACAGGTTTCAGACTTGGTGAAATTAACACAAGTCTGGAATTTAACATCAGGTAGCACACTTTGGAGCATGAAAAGTATATGCTACAGGAACATAACATGGCAAAGAAAGGCATGACATGAATCTACTCAAAGCACTTAACAAAAGTCCCTTAGTGACCTTGAGCCAAAAGGGATCATAAAATACAATTGCAAGCATGTGAACATGGCAAAAACATAAACAGATCTCAGACTTAGTGAAAAACTGGAGCATGCAAAACAGTTAACGAGTAGGCATGTTCACGAGCTCGATGCACTCACTACAGAGCATGACATGACACACTAAGCATACACCCATCAAGAATACATGGAATAGAAGCTAGACATGGCAAGAACAACAACATAGCATGCACGGATCAATAGCAACATCCTCGGCAAAATCTCTAACAAGTCAACAATCTGCCATGATTCACGAAATAGCAAAAGTAGAGCTCGATTGACTCAAGCTAGGGTGCTCCATAATTGCAAACAAAGACATGGATGGATAGAGCACCACAATGTTAACAAATCATCCTTACTTATAATCCTCAAAAGAGGCACGGATCACTAGGAAACAACATGAACATATGGCATAATGACAAAATCAGGATAAGGACTTAGAGAAAATTCTAAGTCCCTGAAATCAGCATTACCGAGTACGCTACTTTGCAAGCTTGTGCTAGTCACCACACATTTCACAAAAATACATGGTAAGCACCTCTGTAAAGATGGCATGGAATATAACAGAACTCATGTAGAGCTCAGGAGCATATCATGCACACATTAATCATGGCAAAAATGACAAATATCTATTTGATGAAACAGATCTGACAATTTTATCACATAGCCCTCTTCCAACAACATTTCAAGCACCAAGATGAGCTCAAATAAAAATGATGCAATGAGATGAAATGGTGTACTCTTTGAGTCGAACATTTTGATATGCTACACACACAAATCGGAGGTACAGATGCAGAGTTACGACATGATGAAAATTGCTAAAAAAATTAGGGTTTTGGGGAATAAAGTCAACCGAAATTTCAGATCTGAGATCTACTGTAGCAACACTGTAGCAGGGCGCGGACTTCGAGGTGCTCGACGGGTTCACTATTCGCCGGAGTTGTCGATGAAGCTCTCCGGAGTTGCCGGGACACGGTGGCCGGCCGGGATCTACGAGGGGCGGCGAGGACGGCGGAGGAGACCGGGCGGCGCGGCGCTCGGTGAGGTGGCAGCGGCGACCGGTGACTGGAGACTACGCTGGCGCACGGTGAGGCGGCGGAGGCCGCCGGCGGTGAGGTGGAACAGGGCGGCGCGCGAGGAGACCAGGCGGCGGGGTGGAGAAGATGGCGGTGCCCGACGTGGGCCGCGGGGGCCGGCGCTGGGCCTGGCGGCGGAGGAGGGCGGCGGTGCCACGTGGCGGGATGCCACTGGTGTGGGGCGGCGGCACGGTGGTGTCCGGCCGGACCGGACGTGTCCGGCGCGGCGAGAGGGAGAGGATCTAGGTTTAGGGTAGGGAAGACCCGAAAATTTCGGGGAAGACCTAGTTTTATAGGTAGGAGGAGCTAGGAGGCTCCAAATTGAGCAAGGTTTTCGGCCACATGATCGTGATCGAATGCTCTAGATGATGGAAGGGTCTTTGGTGGGTTTTGGGCCAAATTGGAAGGGTGTTTGGCTGCAACACAAATGAGGCCTTCTCGGTCCCTCGGTTAACCGTTGGAGTATCAAAAGAAGTCCAAATGGTACGAAACTTGACAGGCGGTCTACCGGTAGTAAACCAAGGCCGCTTGGCAAGTCTGGGTCCAATCCGGAAATGTTTAACCCCCACACACGAAAAGAGGTAGAAAGGGGCACCAGAGGAGATAGGAGCGCCGGAATGCAAAACAGACAACGGGGAAAATGCTCGGATGCATGAGACGAACACGTATGCAAATGCAATGCACATGATGACATGATATGAGATGCATGAAAAAGGCAACAACACACGGAGACAAAAACCCGAACCCGAGGAAATAAAATAACTTAGTGCCGGAAACGGCAAGAGTTGGAGTACATATAAGGTAAATGACATCCAGAGTGTTACAACACTCCACCACTACGAAAGGATCTCATCCCGAGATCTAGGAATGGAAAAACGTCGGGTACTCAGAACGGAGGTGATCCTCGCATTCCCAGGTGGCTTCACGGTCGGAATGGTGTGACCACTTGACTTTGAGGAATTTGATTGACTTATTGCGAGTCTTGTGTTCAGTCTCTTCAAGAATAGCAACCAGGTGCTCATGATAAGAAAGGTCTTCTTGGAGATCAATGTCTTCGAAGTTGACGGTGCGGTCAGGGGTCTTGAAGCACTTGCGCAGCTGAGAAACATGGAACACGTCATGCACATTTGTAAAGTTTGAAGGAAGGTCGAGTTGATAGGCGAGATCGCCTCTCTTGCTGACGATCTTGAAAGGACCCACGTATCTAGGGGCAAGCTTCACTTTGATACCGAAGCGACGAGTACCTTTTATTGGATAGATGAGGAGGTAAACATGGTCTCTAATCTCGAAGGCCAAATCACGATGCTTACTATCATAGTAGCTCTTCTGGCGCGATTGCGCTGCTTTGAGGTTATCACGAATGACTTTGCACATTTCCTCTGCCTCTGTGATCAAGTCATTTCCTCTGCCTCTGTTGACGTTCACCGGTCTCTGACCAGTTAAGAGGAGTACGGCACTTCCTGCCATAAAGAATTTCAAATGGGACCTTGCCCGAACTTGCTTGAAAACTGTTGTTGTAGGAGAACTCGGCATATGGAAGACAATCTTCCCACTTCATACCGAAGGAGATAACGCAAGCCCTGAGCATATCTTTGAGAATCTGATTGACATGCTCGACTTGACCGCTAGTTTGAGGATGGAAAGCTGTGCTGAAACGGATGTTGGTGCTCATGGCCTTCTGAAAAGAATCCCAAAACTTGGAGGTAAAGATGTTGCCACGGTCTGAAGAGATCAACTGTGGAATGCCGTGCAGAGAGACAATCCGAGAGGTATACAGCTCCACCAATTGAGCTGCAGTGATAGACTCTTTGATATGCAGAAAGTGAGCCACTTTAGGGAGTTTGTCGATGACAACGAATATAGCATCATTGCCACGCTTGGACTTTGGAAATCCCATCACGAAGTCCATCTCAATGTGGTCAAACTTCTATTCTGGAATGGCAAGAGGTTGGAGGAGACCAGCTGGTCATTGGTGTTCTGTCTTCACTCTTCTGCAGACATCACATTCATTCACGAACTGAGCAATCTCGCGCTTCATTCGAGTCCACCAATACGCCTGCTTGAGGTCCTGGTACATCTTCGTACTCCTAGGGTGGATGGAGAGGAGTGAATTGTGAGCCTCATTCATAATGACTTTACGAAGGTCACCTTTAGGCACAACAATGCGATCCTCGAAGAAGAGAGTATCCTTGTCATTAAGGCGATAGCACTTGTACTTGGGTTGACTCTTGGCAATCCCAATCTTCACCTTCTTCACCATAGCATCAAGAAGTTGAGCCTCGTGAATCTGATCTTCCAAAGTAGGAGAGACTTCAAGGTTGGCGAGGAAACCTTGAGGAACAACTTGCAGATTGAGTTTGTGGAAAGCTTCACAAAGCTCGGGTTGATAAGGCTTGAGAATCAAACTGTTGCAGTAAGCCTTCCTGCTCAATGCGTCAGCAATTACATTGGCCTTGCCTGGAGTATATTCGATGCTCGGATTATACTCTTGAATCATTTCGACCCAACGAGTCTGCCTGAGGTTGAGATTAGGCTGAGTGAAGATGTACTTGAGACTCTTGTGATCAGTGAAGATGTCCACTTTTCTTCCCAATAAGAGATGTCTCCAAGTCAAAATAGCATGCACAACTGCCGCCAACTCGAGGTCATGAGTGGGGTAGTTCTTCTCGTTGGGCTTCAACTGGCGAGAGGTATAAGCCACAACTTTCTTCTCTTGCATCAACACTGCACCAAGACCTTGAAGAGAGGCATCGCAGAAGACCTCGAACGGTTTGGATTCATTAGGAGGAGTCAGAACTGGAGCAGTGACTAATTTCTCTTTCAAGGTGTTGAAAGCGATGTCACATTCCGGAGACCAAACGTACTTGACGTGCTTCTGGAGAAGGTTTGAAAGAGGCTTCGCGATTTTTGAGAAGTTCTCAACGAACCTTCGACAATAGCTTTCAAGACCAAGGAAGATGCGGAGTTGCTTCATGTTTTGAGGTGGTGGTATATGGTAGCGGTGGTGGTATATGGATACAAATTGTTGGTGGTATATGGATACGGATTGGTGGTGGTATATGGATATGGATTCAGAGCGGTGGCGGATAAGCAAAAGTGGTAGATGGGTGATGATGATGGTGCGGCGGCGGCGTGACAACTTATGACCAGAACTCGAAACTCTAAAAGACTAGACTCTAAGACCAGCAACTTGACACGACGATGCAACCGCAAATTCATCAAAGGAAAAACCCTAAAAAGATTATGCAAAGGCTCAGATTGGTTCGGATATGATGAACTAACCCTAATTTTTTTTCTGGCTTTTTCGTGGACTGTAGGTATGAAGAACAGACTCGATCTAATCTACGAAAAACTGTAAAATCTCACCGAGCAACCGGAAATCTGATACCACTTGATAGAGGCTAAGGTGTGCGATGTTTCGATGAGATGGTGGCTATCGTTTTCTGTGGGAGTCGACCTTGACGATCCGACTATGAACGTGCGAGACGTCGCGCCTTAGCAATCGCTAAACCAACTTCCGAGGGTTATTGGCCACGCCGGAGCACGATCAACCTGACCACGAGGGTCTGTTTCCTGCGAGCAAACAAAGAACAAGCAAGAAACTGAGATTGCAATCGGGATATTGCGAATATAAGATGAAAGCTTTATTGATCAAGGTGGGGTTCTGTGACGTCTTGGTCTGGTCGTTGGACACAAACGAAGTACGCGAAGTTGCAGCTATGGCGAACTTTTAATCTAAACAAAACCCAAAGTCTAAACGACGCCCTAAGGGCTGTATATATGGAGGAAGAGGGGGGAATTTCGTGGCCCTTGAGGGTGGGGTCTGAAACCAACCCTAACTCTTGTTTCCCCACACATACGGACTCTAAAAATAGCCTATACTTAAGTATTTCGAAATTACATGGGCCTGGCCCATTAATAAGGTGATGCAGCACCTAGAATAGCCTATGGACGAATATTATGAAGTGGCATCTTGTATATTTCGTCCAAGGCTTCATGCACTCCTTATGGCGGCTTCAAAGTCCTGAAATCATCACTTGTAACTCCGTTCTTGATCCCCTTGCGCATGCCATCAACTCCATGCGTGTTCTTGCTCCAATGTTCATCCTTCTCCAAGCTAGGACCTTCATTTGTAAGCAAAACAAATGTATCCTATTTAGGCAGCATCATAATCTCATGAACATTAGAATCATTACCAAGAAACGGAAGTACCTGGTAATTTAATTGGCGTGCGCGAGCTCTAGTAATTGGTCCAGTATATTTAACAGTAGGGGCTGTGGGTGTAACAATGGTATTGATGTCCTCATCAGGTTCCCAATTCACAATTGCAGACACCTTCTTAGGATTCACCGCTATGCCCTTGGGAGAGATGATATGCCCAAGATAGAGAACCTCATCAAGCCAAAACTCACACTTTGAGAACTTCGCGTAGAACTAATGTTCTCTGAGCTTATCGAGCACCAAATGCAAGCGCTTGGCATGATCTTCCTTGTTGTTGGAAAAGACCAAAATGTCATCGAGGTAGATCAAGACAAAGTCATTTGTGTAGGCGTTGAAGATGAAGTTCATCATGCGAGGGAAAGTCGGCGGAGCGTTGACGAGGCCAAAAGACATGACAGTGTATTCATATAAACCATAGCTTGTTCTGAACGCCGTCTTGGGAATATCTTGCTCACGAATTTGAATCTGGTGATAGCCCATACTGAGATCAAGCTTGGAGAATACTTGAGCACCTTTGAGTTGTTCAAACAGCTCGTTGATGTTGGAAAGTGGGTACTTGTTCTTTATAGTCTTCTTGTTCAATGGACGGTAGTCAACACAAAGTCGGTCCGTTCCATCCTTCTTCTTCACAAAAAGAACTCCACAACCCCATGGAGAAGAACTAGGTCGGATGAGACCCATACGCTCTTGAATATTGAGTTGCTTCTTCAGCTCCTTCAACTCTTCAGGTCCAAGCTTGTAAGGATGTTTGCAAACAGGTTCCATGCCAGGCTCAAGGTCGATGACGAATTCAACTGGCCGGTGCGGAGGCATTCCTAGAAGCTCTTTTGGAAAGACGTCTTGCTATTCGCAAATGACTGGAATTTGAGAGATGGCATCCAGTTCACCCTTCTCATTGAGAGAAAACAGACGGATGGTATCACCACGAGCGGCAAAGACAATTACATCCTCAGACGAATGAGTCAATTGAATCTGACTGGCAGCACAATCAAGATGAGCCTTGTGCTTAGAAAGCCAATCCATTCCGAGAATAAGATCAATATCCGAGTTACGAAGGACCACTGGAGAGGACAGAAACTTTTAGTCGACCAACGTGATAGAGACATCGGGAGCAACCAAACTACAAGTCAAAAGCTTGTCGGGAGAAACAACTTGCATGACTTTGGGCATAACCTCAGTATCAACATTGTGCTTCGATGCAAATGGGAATGACAATAAAGAATGCGATGCACCAGTGTCAAAAAGTACTTTTGCAGGAACATCGTTAACAGGAAGGTTACCTATGATGACATCTGACGAGTCCTCTGCCTGAGCTGCATTCATCAAGTTGACCTTGGCGTACTTGGGGTTATGCTTGACCACAGCTGTACTTGCCGATCTCATAGGAGGAGGAGGAGGAGGGAGACGCTTCTGATTGAAGCATTTGTTGGCATAGTGACCCTTCTGTTAGCACTTGTTGCACGTGACCTCCGAGAGCGGACGGTGATACGGAGCACTCGATCTTGGAGCTTGAGACGAAGTCTTGTTCTGAAAGCCAGGGTTGGGTGGGTGGGAAGATCCAATGCCACCTTTGCTCTTCTGCTGATAAGGCTGACGAAATGGAGGAGGAGGAAGCCAATACTTCTGCTGCTTAGCCACTTGAGTTGAGGAAGAAGGAGTTGCATCTCTGACTCGCTTCTTGGAAGCATCACACTTCAGTTGAGCAGTCTCTTGCTTCATTGCCATGTTGTAAAACTCATCGTACCTCTTGGGCTCAAAGAGAACGAGAGCTAGCTGGATTTCTTCTCTCAGACCCCCCCTGAACTGATATATCATGCTCTTCTCGTCAGGGACGTCCTGCTTAGCAAAACAGGCGAGCTTCTGAAACATCTTATTGTACTCGTAGACAGACATAGAGCCTTGCTTCAGGTTGCGGAATTCCTCACGCTTGCTTTCAACCACGCTCTGAGGAATATGATGAGCTTTGAAGTCTTGACGGAATTCATCCCAGGTAATCGCACGACCTCCTCTGAAATCTATGTACTGCTGAAACCATTCTGCAGCTTGGTCTTTGAGTTGGAAAGAGGCGAACTTGACAAAGTCCTCAAGCCTGACGTTACTGCACTAGAAATGCTTGCATATGTCCACGAGCCAATCATCAGCGTCTGTTGCCTCAACACAATTGCTGAAGGTCTTTGGCTGGTTGGCAAGGAACTGGTTGAGTGTAGCAAAGTGGTTCTGATTGTTGCCTTGGCCTTGGTTCCCTTGGTTGCGCTCTTGAAGAAGTTGCACGATCAGCTGCGTGTTTGCATTGGTAGCGGCCATCACAGCTTGCCATGCCTCCGGAGGTGGAGGTGGTGGTGGCGGATCAAGATTCGGAGTCATGCGCGTTGGAGGAGCCATCCTGAAGAGGTTGACATCCGTTAGCACATTGACAGACAAATATTGAAGCTGAATCAAACGGGTTGAAATTACAACATATAGTCTTCACATCCGAACAAAATGAACGAATGCATTCCAATTGAAATGGTCACATATCCATAAATTGAGAAGCCACTTAGAATTGATGTAGAAGAATAAAACCAACAAGGTACGGAACAAGAACGAATACTCGGTAAGGATCACCCAATCTCAAACCAAATATCTATGGAGGAACTAGAGCTACAAGAATTACCACCTATGAAACTCCCGAACCTTTCCGGTTATGCAATCAGGTGTTGGGGATAGAGGGGAAGCATAATATCTCACCCAAATCTAGCAAATCCTACATCCAGCTGTATCCATCCTTCAACACATAACCGAGAAAAACTTCGGAAATCGTCTACCTCAACCTTCAAAAAGCATCCGTTATATGAGTTATGGCAATACTCCCGAACTCCCGCCCCAGTATTGGGTGGCGTCGAGGTTATCTCACCAACAACTGCATAAAAGAGATTTTCGGTGTCGGCGAAACTAAACTCAGGTATTCCAGAACTGCAACGATAAAATTGTGACGACAACACCTTGGAGCTCAACTCCCCGGGACACTGCCACAACCCCTAAATGACAGGAGGCACTAAGAACAATGTTCTCGTCACAAATCGATCGGAACAATTCCAAGATACCCGCGTGATCCTAAAAAAAATTAGTGAAATTTGAGAAGAGAAGAGTCAAAACTCTACGTCAGGATGCCTTACCAGAGCGATGAAGGGACTGGGGAGTAAAAAGAATTCCTAAACTCTCCGATATATAATTCCTAAATGACTCAAAACATTTTTCTAGACTCAACAACGCCAGCTATTCGATCAAGCAGGGGGGCAACTAAGGTCGGGGAAGGCTCTGATACCAACTTGTAACGCCCTCGATGCGGCTATATCTCCTACATGTCGAAGCACGACTTAGAGGAATAACCGCATTGAAAGCAATGTCGCAAGTAAGGTAATCTCCACAACAACCCATGTAAATAGATAAAAGGGGTAAAGGTACATAGTTGGCTTACACTCGCCATGTCACACAAATACATGAATAACATTACAATCATCCAATACACTCATGGTCCAACTACGGTACCAAAATAAAAGATCAACCCCAACATGCGACACGGTCCCCGATCGCCCCAACTGGGTACCACTACTGATCATCTGGGAAAGACACATAGTAACGGCGAGAGTCTTCGTCGAACTCCCACTTGAGCTCAAGCGCATCGTCTGGAATGGTATCATCGGTCCCTGCATCTGGTTTGGAAGTAATCTGTGAGTCACAGGGACTCAGCAATCTTGCACCCTCACGATCAAGACTATTTAAGCTTATAGGTAAGGCAAGGTAATATGTGGAGCTGCAGCAAGCGGCTAGCATATATGGTGGCTATCCTGTTCGCAAAAGAGAGCGAGAAGAGAAGGCAAAGCACGAACGAGAAACTATGATCAAGAAGTGATCCTCGAACAACCTATGTCAAGCATTACTCCAACAGCGTGTTCACTTCCCGGACTCCGCCGAGAAGAGTGAAGGAAATATGCCCTAGATGCAATAATAAAGTTATTATTTATTTCCTTATATCATGATAAATGTTTATTATTCATGCTAGAATTGTATTAACCGGAAACATCATACATGTGTGAATACATAGACAAACAGAGTGTCACTAGTATGCCTCTACTTGACTAGCTCGTTAATCAAAGATGGTTATGTTTCCTAACCATGAACAAAGAGTTGTCATTTGATTAACGGGATCACATCATTAGGTGAATGATCTGATTGACATGACCCATTCCATTAGCTTAGCACCCGATCGTTTAGTATGTTGCTATTGCTTTCTTCACGACTTATACATGTTCCTATGACTATGAGATTATGCAACTCCCGTTTGCCGGAGGAACACTTTGTGTGCTACCAAACGTCACAACGTAAATGGGTGATTATAAAGGTACTCTACAGGTGTCTCCAAAGGTACATGTTGGGTTGGCGTATTTCGAGATTAGGATTTGTCACTCCGATTGTCGGAGAGGTATCTCTGGGCCCTCTCGGTAATTCACATCACATAAGCCTTGCAAGCATTGCAACTAATGAGTTAGTTGCGAGATGATGTGTTATGGAACGAGTAAAGAGACTTGCCGGTAATAGATTGAACTAGGTATTGAGATACCGACGATCGAATCTCGGGCAAGTAACATACCGATGACAAAGGGAACAACGTATGTTGTTATGCGGTCTGACTGATAAAGATCTTCGTAGAATATGTAGGAGCCAATATGAGCATCCAGGTTCCGCTATTGGTTATTGACCGGAGACGTGTCTCGGTCATGTCTACATTGTTCTCGAACCCGTAGGGTCCGCACGCTTAAGGTTTCGATGACAGTTATATTATGAGTTTATGAGTTTTGATGTACCGAAGTTAGTTTGGAGTCCCGGATGTGATCACGGACATGACGAGGAGTCTCGAAATGGTCGAGACATAAAGATTGATATATTGGACGGCTATATTCGGACACCGGAAGTGTTCCGGGTGATTTCGGAGAAAACCGGAGAACCGAAGGGTTACCGGAACCCCCCGGGAGAAGTAATGGGCCATATGGGCCTTAGTGGAGAGAGCGGGGCAGGCAAAGGTGGGCCGCGCGCCTCCTCCCCCTGGTCCGAATTGGACTAGGAGAGGGGGGGGGGGGCGGCGCCCCCCTTTCCCTCTCCCTCCCCACTTCTTTCCCCCTCCTAGTAGGAGTCCTACTCCTACTAGGAGGAGGACTCCTCCTTGGCGCGCCATAGAGGGCCGGCCGGCCTCCTCCCCTTGATCCTTTATATACGAGGGTAGGGGGCACCCCTTGACACACAAGTTGATCCACGTGATCATATTCTTAGCCGTGTGCGGTGCCCCCTTCCACCATAGTCCTCGATAATATTGTAGCGGTGCTTAGGCGAAGCCCTGCGACGGTAGTGCATCAAGATCGTCACCACGCCGTCGTGCTGACAGAACTCTTCCCCGACACTTTGCTAGATCGGAGTCTGGGGATCGTCATCGAGCTGAACGTGTGCTAGAAGTCGGAGGTGCCGTAGTTTCGGTGCTTGATCGGTCGGGCCGTGGAGACGTACGACTACATCAACCAAACGCTTCTGTTGTCGATCTACAAGGGTACGTAGATCACACTCTCCCCTCTCGTTGCTATGCATCACCATGATCTTGCGTGTGCATAGGAAATTTTTTGAAATTACTACGTTCCCCAACAGTGGCATCCGGGCCTAGGTTTTATATGTTGATGTTATATGCACGAGTAGAACACAAGTGAGTTGTGGGCGATATAAGTCATACTGCTTACCAGCATGTCATACTTTGGTTCGGTGGTATTGTTGGACGAAGCGGCCCAGACTGACATTACGCGTACGCTTATGCGAGACCGGTTCTCCCGACGTGCTTTGCACATAGGTGGCTTGCGGGTGACAGTTTCTCCAACTTTAGTTGAACCGAGTGTGGCTACGCCCGGTCCTTGCAAAGGTTAAAACAGCACCAACTTGACAAACTATCGTTGTGGTTTTGATGTGTAGGTAAGATTGGTTCTTGCTTAAGCCCGTAGCAGCCACGTAAAACTTGCAACAACAAAGTAGAGGACGTCTAACTTGTTTTTGCAAGGCATGTTGTGATGTGATATGGTCAAGACATGATGCTAAAATTTTATAGTATGAGATGATCATGTTTTGTAACCGAGTTATCGGCAACTGGCAGGAGCCATATGGTTGTCGCTTTATTGTATGCAATGCAATCGCGCTGTAATGCTTTACTTTATCACTAAGCGGTAGCGATAGTCGTGGAAGCATAAGATTGGCGAGATGACAACGATGCTACGATGGAGATCAAGGTGTCGCGCCGGTGACAATGGTGATCACGACGGTGCTTCGAAGATGGAGATCACAAGCACAAGATGATGATGGCCATATCATATCACTTATATTGATTGCATGTGATGTTTATCTTCTATGCATCTTATCTTGCTTTGATTGACGGTAGCATTATAAGATGATCTCTCACTAATTATCAAGAAGTGTTCTCCCTGAGTATGCACCGTTGCGAAAGTTCTTCGTGCTGAGACACCACGTGATGATCGGGTGTGATAGGCTCTACGTTCAAATACAACGGGTGCAAAACAGTTGCACACGCGGAATACTCAGGTTATACTTGACGAGCCAAGCATATACAGATATGGCCTCGGAACACGCAGACCGAAAGGTCGAACGTGAATCATATAGTAGATATGATCAACATAGTGATGTTCACCAATGAAACTACTCCATCTCACATGATGATTGGACATGGTTTAGTTGATTTGGATCACGTAATCACTTAGAGGATTAGAGGAATGTCTATCTAAGTGGGAGTTCTTTAACTAAATTAATTGTACCTAAATTTATCATGAAACTTAGTACCTGATAGTATCTTGCTTGTTTATGCTTGATTGTAGATAGATGGCTCGTGTTGTTGTTCCGTTGAATTTTAATGTGTTCCTTGAGAAAGCAAAGTTGAAAGATGATGGTAGCAATTACACGGACTGGGTCCGTAACTTGAGGATTATCCTCATTGCTGCACAGAAGAATTACGTCCTGGAAGCACCGCTGGGTGCCAGGCCTGCTGCTGGAGCAACACCAGATGTTATGAATGTTTGGCAGAGCAAACCTGATGACTACTCGATAGTTCAGTGTGCCATGCTTTACGGCTTAGAATCGGGACTTCAACGACGTTTTGAACGTCATGGAGCATATGAGATGTTCCAGGAGTTGAAGTTAATATTTCAAGCAAATGCCCGGATTGAGAGATATGAAGTCTCCAATAAGTTCTATAGCTGCAAGATGGAGGAGAACAGTTCTGTCAGTGAGCATATACTCAAAATGTCTGGGTATAATAATCACTTGATTCAATTGGGAGTTAATCTTCTAGATGATTGCGTCATTGACAGAATTCTCCAATCACTGCCACCAAGCTACAAGAGCTTCGTGATGAACTATAATATGCAAGGGATGAATACTATTCCCGAGCTCTTCGCAATGCTGAAAGCTGCGGAGGTAGAAATCAAAAAGGAGCATCAAGTGTTGATGGTCAACAAGACCACTAGTTTCAAGAAAAAGGGCAAAGGGAAGAAGAAGGGGAACTTCAAAAAGAACGGCAAGCAAGTTGCTACTCAAGAGAAGAAACCCAAACCTGGACCTGAGCCTGAAACTGAGTGCTTCTACTGCAAGCAGACTGGTCACTGGAAGCGGAACTGCCCCAAGTATTTGGCGGATAAGAAGGATGGCAAGGTGAACAAAGGTATATGTGATATACATGTTATTGATGTGTACCTTACTAATGCTCGCAGTAGCACCTGGGTATTTGATACCGGTTCTGTTGCTAATATTTGCAACTCGAAATAGGGACTACGGATTAAGCGAAGATTGGCTAAGGACGAGGTGACGATGCGCGTGGGAAACGGTTCCAAAGTCGATGTGATCGCAGTCGGCACGCTACCTCTACATCTACCTTCGGGATTAATATTAGACCTAAATAATTTTTATTTGGTGCCAGCGTTAAGCATGAACATTATATCTGGATCTTGTTTGATGCGAGACGGTTATTCATTTAAATCTGAGAATAATGGTTGTTCTATTTATATGAGTAATATCTTTTATGGTCATGCACCCTTAAAGAGTGGTCTATTTTTGTTAAATCTCGATAGTAGTGACACACATATTCATAGTGTTGAAGCCAAAAGATGCAGAGTTGATAACGATAGTGCAACTTATTTGTGGCACTGCCGTTTAGGTCATATCGGTGTAAAGCGCATGAAGAAACTCCATACTGATGGACTTTTGGAACCACTTGATTATGAATCACTTGGTACTTGCGAACCGTGCCTCATGGGCAAGATGACTAAAACACCATTCTCCGGTACTATGGAGAGAGCAACAGATTTGTTGGAAATCATACATACAGATGTATGTGGTCCGATGAATATTGAGGCTCGTGGAGGATATCGTTATTTTCTCACCTTCACAGATGACTTAAGCAGATATGGGTATATCTACTTAATGAAACATAAGTCTGAAACGTTTGAAAAGTTCAAAGAATTTCAGAGTGAAGTTGAAAATCATCGTAATAAGAAAATAAAGTTTCTACGATCTGATCGTGGAGGAGAATATTTGAATTACGAGTTTGGTGTACATTTGAAACAATGCGGAATAGTTTCGCAACTCACGCCACCCGGAACACCATAGCGTAATGGTGTGTCCGAACGTCGTAATCGTACTTTACTAGATATGGTGCGATCTATGATGTCTCTTACTGATTTACCACTATCGTTTTGGGGATACACTCTAGAGACGGCCGCATTCACATTAAATAGGGCACCATCAAAATCCGTTGAGACGACGCCTTATGAACTGTGGTTTGGCAAGAAACCAAAGTTGTCATTTCTGAAAGTTTGGGGCTGCGATGCTTATGTGAAAAAGCTTCAACCTGATAAGCTCGAACCCAAATCGGAGAAGTGTGTCTTCATAGGATATCCAAAGGAGACTATTGGATACACCTTCTATCACAGATCCGAAGGCAAGACTTTTGTTGCTAAGTTCGGAAACTTTCTAGAGAAGGAGTTTCTCTCGAAAGAAGTGAGTGGGAGGAAAGTAGAACTTGATGAGGTAACTGTACCTGCTCCCTTATTGGAAAGTAGTGCATCACAGGAAACTGTTTCAGTGACACCTACACCAGTCGGTGAGGAAGCTAATGATGATGATCATGAAACTTCAGAACAAGATACTACTGAACCTCGTAGATCAACCAGAGTGAGATCCGCGCCAGAGTGGTACGGTAATCCTGTTCTGGAAGTCATGCTACTAGATCATGATGAACCTACGAACTATGAAGAAGCGATGGTGAGCCCAGATTCCGCAAAATGGCTTGAAGCCATGAAATCCGAGATGGGATCCATGTATGAGAACAAAGTATGGACTTTGGTTGACTTGCCCGATGATCAGCAAGCAATTGAGAATAAATGGATCTTCAAGAAGAAGACTGAGGCTGACGGTAATATTACTGTCTACAAAGCTCGACTTGTCGCAAAAGGTTTTCGACAAGTTCAAGGGATTGACTACGATGAGACCTTCTCACCCGTAGCGATGCTTAAGTCTGTCTGAATCATGTTAGCAATTGCCGCATTTTATGATTATGAAATTTGGCAGATGGATGTCAAAACTGCATTCCTGAATGGATTTCTGGAAGAAGAGTTGTATATGATGCAACCAGAAGTTTTTGTCGATCCAAAGGGAGCTAACAAAGTGTGCAAGCTCCAGCGATCCATTAATGGACTGGTGCAAGCCTCTCGGAGTTGGAATAAACGCTTTGATAGTGTGATCAAAGCATTTGGTTTTATACAGGCTTTTGGAGAAGCCTGTATTTACAAGAAAGTGAGTGGGAGCTCTGTAGCATTTGTGATATTATATGTGGATGACATATTACTAATTGGAAATGATATAGAATTTCTAGATAGCATAAAGGGATACTTGAATAAGAGTTTTTCAATGAAAGACCTCGGTGAAGCTGCTTACATATTAGGCATTAAGATCTATAGAGATAGATCAAGACGCTTAATTGGACTTTCACAAAGCACATACCTTGACAAAGTTTTGAAGAAGTTCAAAATGGATCAAGCAAAGAAAGGGTTCTTGCCTGTGTTGCAAGGTGTGAAGTTGAGTAAGACTCAATGCCCGACCACTGTAGAAGATAGAGAGAAAATGAAAGATGTTCCCTATGCTTCAGCCATAGGCTCTATCATGTATGCAATGCTGTGTACCAGACCTGATGTGTGCCTTCCTATAAGTCTAGCAGGGAGGTACCAAAGTAATCCAGGAGTGGATCACTGGATAGCGGTCAAGAACATCCTGAAATACCTGAAAAGGACTAAGGATATGTTTCTCATATATGGAGGTGACAAAGAGCTCATCGTAAAAGGTTACGTTGATGCAAGCTTTGACACTGATCCGGACGATTGTAAATCGCAAACCGGATACGTGTTTACATTAAACGGTGGAGCTGTCAGTTGGTGCAGTTCTAAACAAAGCGTTGTAGCGGGATCTACATGTGAAGCGGAGTACATAGCTGCTTCGGAAGCAGCAAATGAAGGAGTCTGGATGAAGGAGTTCATATCCGATCTAGGTGTCATACCTAGTGGATCGGGTCCAATGAAAATCTTTTGTGACAATACTGGTGCAATTGCCTTGGCAAAGGAATCCAGATTTCACAAGAGAACCAAGCACATCAAGAGACGCTTCAATTCCATCTGGGATCTAGTCCAGGTGGGAGACATAGAGATTTGCAAGATACATACGGATCTGAATGTTGCAGACCCGTTGACTAAGCCTCTTCCACGAGCAAAACATGATCAGCACCAAGGCTCCATGGGTGTTAGAATCATTACTGTGTAATCTAGATTATTGACTCTAGTGCAAGTGGGAGACTGAAGGAAATATGCCCTAGAGGCAATAATAAAGTTATTATTTATTTCCTTATATCATGATAAATTTTTATTATTCATGCTAGAATTGTATTAACCGGAAACATAATACATGTGTGAATACATAGACAAACAGAGTGTCACTAGTATGCCTCTACTTGACTAGCTCGTTAATCAAAGATGGTTATGTTTCCTAACCATGAACAAAGAGTTTTTATTTGATTAACGGGGTCACATCATTAGGTGAATGATCTGATTGACATGACACATTCCATTAGCTTAGCACCCGATCGTTTAGTATGTTGCTATTGCTTTCTTCATGACTTATACATGTTCCTATGACTATGAGATTATGTAACTCCCGTTTTCCGGAGGAACACTTTGTGTGCTACCAAACGTCACAACGTAAATGGGTGATTATAAAGGTACTCTACAGGTGTCTCCAAAGGTACATGTTGGGTTGGCGTATTTTGAGATTAGGATTTGTCACTCCGATTGTCGGAGAGGTATCTCTGGGCCCTCTCGGTAATGCACATCACATAAGCCTTGCAAGCATTGCAACTAATGAGTTAGTTGTGAGATGATGTATTACGGAACGAGTAAAGAGACTTGCCGGTAACAAGATTGAACTAGGTATTGAGATACCGACGATCGAATCTCGGGCAAGTAACATACCGATGACAAAGGGAACAACGTATGTTGTTATGCGGACTGATCGATAAATATCTTCGTAGAATATGTAGGAGCCAATATGAGCATCCAGGTTCCGCTATTGGTTATTGACCAGAGACGTGTCTCGGTCATGTCTACATTGTTCTCGAACCCGTAGGGTCCGCACGCTTAAGGTTTCGATGACAGTTATATTATGAGTTTATGAGTTTTGATGTACCGAAGTTAGTTCGGAGTCCCGGATGTGATCACGGACATGACGAGGAGTCTC